>NC_072410.2:44030000-44655000 GCF_028858775.2 Pan troglodytes
TACCAACACTTGATATAATCTGTCTTTTTAAATTTTAGGCATTTTAATAGGTATGTAATGGAATCTAATGGTGCTTTTAATTTGTATTTCCCTTATGAAAAATAATGTTGAATACCTTTTCAGGAGCTTATCTGCAATCCATAGATCTTCTTTGATAAAGTATCTGTTAAATGTTTTGCCCATTTTTAAATGGTTCCTCATTTATTTTATTTTATTTTTATTGAGATTTGAGAGTGGTTTCTTTATTGATGGAGCTTTGGTATTGTATCTGAGGAATCTTTGACTAATCCAAGTATATAAAGATTTTCTTCTACATTTTTTCCATCAAGTTTTATGGTTTTAGGTTTTACATTTGGGTCTATGATCCACTTTGAATTAATTTTTATGCGACATGACATTTGGATTGAAGTTTTTTATTGTTTATTTTTTGCCTATGAATGTCTCTGTTCCAGCACCATTGATTGAAAAGATAGTCCATTCTCCACTGAATTTCCCTTGAATATTCAATTAAGTTAAATCTATTTTCACATATGTATCTATTTCTGTTCCACGAATGCAGCTGTGTAGCTAGGATTTAATAACACCTGATTCTGTTTAACATATCTGTTAAATTAATCATTAAATGAGGTAGCATAAATCCTTCAACTTTTCTCTTTTTCAAAGTTGTTTTCACTATTATACATTAAAAATAATTTAATATAAATGTTAGAATCAGCTTCATAATTGCTACAAAATGAGGACAACTATTGCATGAAATTCATAGATCAAACTGGGGACACTTAACAATATTGATTATTATGCCAGCAAAGCTTTGTCTTGTTTTGTAATTCATATTACAAATCAAATAGCATGGACAAAGCACCATTTTACTGAGTGACTCTAAAGAAAAACAAATTTCTATTTTATACTGTTAATTGCCACTATGCTGGTAAGACATTTATCTTTGTTGCATATTTATGCTAATGATTTTCTTTGACTTTATGATGAAATACACAAAACATATATATTCGAGAAATTTTATGTATTTTAATTTGCTTCAAGATGAAGTACTAAAAAAAAATAAGTGCGTCGGCTCTGATGTCAGCCCACTCGTGTTTGAATCTTGAGGCCATCCCTTAACTCCTCAGCATACTCCTCAGTGACTCAGTTCTAAAGATCTATCCATTAATACTCTCAAATGAATCTTTTTCAAGCTTGGCAGTGGTGTTCAAATGTACTTTGCTGTAGTAATGAAATAGTTTGCGTAAGTGGGAAAATTATTATGTTATTTGCCTGAGATTTTACCTCAATTGCAATGACTGAAAATATTGACAATTTGTAGCATGCCAAGTAATCAGGCTCTATGAGGCTGTGACCTACAAAACTTTTTACCTGATGATGTTTTTTGAAAACCCTTCCAGTCGTGACTGAGGTTTTAATATGTATGATGCTCAAGGGAGGTTGTTATACTAAAAATAAATGATCTATTTAAACTTTTACTTTGGAACAGTTGTATTTGAGATAAGTTTTTTTTTTTTTTTTAATTGGGTCTGGGGAGAATCTCAAGGAATCCCTACTTCCTCTAGTCTTGATCAGTAGCAGAAAGCTAGAACTGAGGGAGCAGGTTCATTGAGTGAGAGCAGAGAAGGAAGTTTCAATCACTGTTGTAGCTCATGGCCTAATATTGGCTATAATTTGAGTGTGTTTTGCAATAGCTTTTATGTAGTTCCTGCTTTTGAGGGACATTCAATAAGTTAGCCAAATATTTTCCTAGACCTTGTTACATTTGACAAGGAACCTAAAATTGTTCAGCTTTGCCTTGTACCTTACATGCTGTAAACTTAGCTTCTAATATCAATGGACTATTGGTGAGAGACTATCTCATCCCAGATTTCCTGACTCAGCACTTACGTTGATTGCCCTCAGATATAAGCATAAGTATTCATCTAGCTTGGCTGCTCTAATGAAATACCATAGACTGAGTGGTTTAAACAACAGACATTTATTTCTCACAATTCTGGAGCCTGGGAAGGCCAAGATCAAGATGCTGGCTGGTTTAATTCCTGGTGAGGGCTCTCTTCCTGGCTTGTAGACAGCCACCTTCTCACTGTGTCTGCCCTAACATAGTGGAGAGACTGATCTCATCTCTTCCTGTTCTTGTAAAGCCACTAATCTCATTATGAGGTCCTTACCTTGGTAACACTACCCTCTCAAAGATTCCATCTCTAAACACTTGGGAGTTAGGACTCCAACATACAAATTTTGGGGAGACACAATTCAGTGCATAGCAATATTTTTGGAATAAAAGTTGTAGTAATGCATGAAGGCTGTATTTGCTTTGTTCTCTTACACAGCTGACAGTGGCAGGCAGGCTGGCCCTTTTAGTTCTCTCTATCTTTCCCAGGCTATCAGGCACCTATGATATTTCATTTCAGGTAGAAAATACACTTGATTTGTGGCCCAGCACCTTGGTATATGACAGTGTGTAAACAGTAAATGATGAGTGTCACTGTAGAGCACTTAAGCAGTAGCTAAATGTCTCTGCTATGGTCTGAATGTTTTTACCTTCCTTCCATTCATATGTTGAAATTTAATCACAAAATAGATATCGTTAGGAGGTGGAGCCTTTGGGAGGTGATTAGGTCATGATGGTAGAACCCTTATGAAGGGAATTTGCATTTTTATAAGAGAGGCCTGAGGGAGACCCCTCAACCCCTCCACCATGTGAGGACACAGCAAGCAAGTGTGTGCAAACTATGATGCAGGAAGCAGGCCCTCACTAGATACTGAATCTGCTGGCACTTTGATCTTGGACTTCCCAGCTTCCAGAACTGTGAGAAATAAGTTTCTGCTGTTTATAAGTTACCCAATCTATGGCCTTTTATTACAGCAGCAGGAGCAAACTGTCCCAAATGCCATACCACAAGTAATAAAACAAACAAACAAAAAAAGATATAGTAACAGCAAATTAACTAAGGATTCATTGCCTTTTACGTGGCTTATTAAACTTTTTAACTTGTCTACTGTGTAATCTCTACCATCCCATAGTTTATCAACAAATGATATAAAGAACGGTTTCTAACAAACTGTGATCAAGAAATGTTGTTAGTATCAAAGAACTTGTTCTTTGCTGGCATTGAGTAGTTAGCATCCAAATAACAGAGTTTGTACCTACAGCTGCAAAACATCTCCTAGCATAAAACACCAAGAGTGGTGTAGATTCAAGTAGAAATTTAAGGAGAAATGATGGGTGGAATCCTCTCTGTCTTTTATTTATCACTGGGTTTTATGAGTTTACAAATTCTAGTTATACATTTCTACTCTTCTGTATTTCCTGGTTAAAAAATTTACTTGCATGTAAACTACTGGACCTTCTTTCTCTCTAATCTACTTTATTTCTTTTTGTTATTAGATAATATAGCATAGTGGTTGTGAGCATGGAATCAAAATATCTGAGTGTGAATTCAGCCTTCACCACTTAACCACTGCCTAGTTTTCTTTACCTATAGAAAGAAGGATGCTTACAATTCCTATGGTGGTATTGTGAAGGTTAACTGAGCTAGTCTATAAAAAATGCTTAGAATAGTCCCTAGCATGAAGTGAATACTTTATAAATGTTACCTATTATTACAACTGATTATATTACCCCTTGCCTCTACAGGTGTGAAAAATCGTGTCATTACACCCTTCCTTGGGTACCTTATTGCTAAGAGTTTTCTTACTTTTATTACAATAGCACAAATAACCCCCCCCCCCCCACATACAAAGAACTAGCTTTAAAATGTGTGTGTGTGTGCTGGTGTGTGTGCGTTTGGTAGATTTGTACAAGTAGAGTCAAAAGCCAAAGCTGAAATCTCAATCATGTGTTAGGTATTTCATAAGTGTTAGATCATCTGACCCCCACAGCATATCTCTGGTTAATACCACTGTGCCATCTTATAGATGAGTGAGTTGAGAAGTCCTCTAGGTCACACAGCTAGTAGGTGTGAAGCTCAGTAGTCAAAGCTATTTTAAAATATGTTTTACCATTAAAGTTGTGTACTAATGTGACTGATTACATAATCACATTTGAGTAGCTATTTGACTAGTAAGTAATGAACTAATAAAACACATTTTCTTAAAGGGAAGAACTATAAACTTTTTATTCTTGTATTCTCTGTGGCACCAATAGTGATACATAGATATATGATTTTCAGAAATTCATATTCATTGAATCTTTATATAGTGCTTGATATTAAAGCAGTGGGTTGAAAGTGAGTAAAATACAATCCTCACTCTCAAGAAACTTAAAATATAGTTTGAAAATTAAATATCTCAAATAGTAGAAGTAGCTAAATCTCACCAAAAAAGCATATCAGTGACAAAAAAACGAGGAATTTTTATTTAGGGCCTAGTATATGCCAAGGAAAATAAATTAAAGCACACATGGGGGTCATATACCAAAATAATAGAGCCAGGGTTCAAGCGTACATTTATCTACTAACTTTGACAGTTCATCTTACTCTCCATTTATTGTGTGTACCATAGAACAGAAAAGATTACAAATATGCTAAATATACAAAAACAATTGTTATAGCTCTCTTACAATTTCATAGATTCTCTATGAATTTAACTTGTCAAAAATGTGTCATAAATGTGTTGAGCAGTCACTATTGAGTTAAGTATGATATTTTAGTCGTACTTTCAAGTGTGATGGGTTATTGGCTGTTTTTAGGTGTGTAAATTGTTTAGTACAAGAGTTTACACTTAGTAGATACTTACAGAGGGCTGCTAGCATCTCTAGCAGCAAAATGATTTTAGATATAAAAAATGATAAAATGAGGGTTTTTTTTTCAAGGAATTCAGTAACTCAGTAGGGAGATAAGACTTTAAGTCACAGAAACAAAATACAGGAAAAGACCCTAGAACTTATCAAGTGCAATACTTTAATATTATGAATGAAAAAATTGAGGCCAAGAAAAATTATTTATCTATGATTATGAGAGCCATTAATGATTGAGTTGAGACTTAAATACAAGCCTGCTGATTTGTAGTGAAATCTTTCCACTACTCTTTCTTGAAATAGGGATCAATAAAAAATAGTATGGTGTATAATAGTGTTATGAATGTTAATTATAAGGAGTTTCCATTCTAATTTGTAGCATATCATTTTCTTTGTGGGTTTTTCTTCATTTGGTTTTATGTATTCTTTATAAAATACTCTTAGAATGCCATGCTTTATTCAATGATTTTTTAAATGTCTATTATAATTTTTATTTTAAAATTCTTTCATGGTTTGTGATAAGTTTTATTTCATACTCCAAAGCCAGCCTATAAGATGTGGAGTAAAACCTAATTCCATCTCTTGAGTGGAAGTTGTGTTTAAACTGAGACACATTGTTTCATTTTGACACTTTAACTGAAACAAGAATTTAGAGAAATGCTCATCAAGGGATTTCTCTATGGCTACAGAGACATAGTTGCAGATTGATCTTTATAAATATTTTATGCTATTTTTTGCACAATTACAAATAGTGTTTCTTCTATAAAACTAGTTAAATTTCTTAACATGATTTCTAAAAGATTCTTGTATCGTCAAATAATTCTTCATAGTATATGTAAATTTAAGAAACTGAGAATGAATACAAATTAGAATATCAAAAGAGAATGAATTATGTAAAACGATTCATTACATGTATTACACAAAAGTGCTACTTTTTTTAGGGTATGGGAGAAAGACTAGGGCATTTTCCTATGGCTCCCATCTATGAGATGGTTAAGTTTATATCCTTTTAGGGAGTTGGAATCACTGTTTTCTGTTGTAAAGCCAGGTGTGGGTTATTATAATTATTGGCATCACAGATTTATTTTTAATTATTCATGAAAGTGGATTAAACAATGGAATCCCCACATGAAAACACACAGTGCTGTTTTAGAAGCCATCTGTGGCTGTTTCAAACACCAATGAGATGCCCATTTTGCTTTTCATGTCAACTCAGAAATACTTCAAATTGACGAAATGTCTTGGTCCTTTTTGCAGTGCTATAATAGAATGCAACAGCCTGGGTAATTTAGAAAGAATTGAATATTTATTTCTCACAGTTCTGAAGGCTGGGAAGTCCAATATCAAGGTGCCAGCATTGGCTGAGAGCCTTTTTGCTGCATTATACTATGGTGGAGGGTGAGAGGATGAGAGAAGAGAGAGGGAGAGCAAGAGGACCAAACTTGCTTTTATAGCAAACCCACTCTCCTTATAATGACAGTAATTCCTCATGACCTAATCACCCTTTAAAGATCTCACCTCTCAACACTGTTGATTAGAGATCAAGTTTCTTAAGTTTCTATCATGTGAACTTTGGGGGTTCCATTCAAACCACATCCTAGGGTATATAATTTTCAGGATATGTATTTTTTTATGTTTTCTTTTTTTAAATTTATTGTTATTATACTCCAAGTTTTAGGGTACATGTGCACAATGTGCAGGTTAGTTACATATGTATACATGTGCCATGCTGGTGCGATGCACCCACTAACTCATCATCTAGCATTAGGTATATCTCCCAGTGCTATCCCTCCCCCCACCCCACAACAGTCCCCAGAGTGTGATGTTCCCCTTCCTGTGTCCATGTGTTCTCATTGTTCAATTCCCACCTATGAGTGAGAATATGTGGTGTTTGGTTTTTTGTTCTTGTGATAGTTTACTGAGAATGATGATTTCCAATTTCGTCCGTGTCCCTACAAAGGACATGAACTCATCATTTTTTATGGCTGCATAGTACTCCATGGTGTATATGTGCCACATTTTCTTAATCCAGTCTATCATTGTTGGACATTTGGGTTGGTTCCAAGTCTTTGCTGTTGTGAATAATGCCGCAGTAAACATATGTGTGCATGTGTCTTTATAGCAGCATGATTTATAGTCCTTTGGGTATATACCCAGTAATGGGATTGCTGGGTCAAATGATATTTCTAGTTCTAGATCCCTGAGGAATCGCCACACTGACTTCCACAATGGTTGAATTAGTTTACAGTCCCACCAACAGTGTAAAAGTGTTCCTATTTCTCCACATCCTCTCCAGCACCTGTTGTTTCCTGACTTTTTAATGATTGCCATTCTAACTGGTGTGAGATGGTATCTGATTGTGGTTTTGATTTGCATTTATCTGATGGCCAGTGATGGTGAGCATTTTTTCATGTGTTTTTTGGCTGCATAAATGTCTTCTTTTGAGAAGTGTCTGTTCATGTCCTTCGCCCACTTTTTGATGGGGTTGTTTGTTTTTTTCTTGTAAATTTGTTTGAGTTCATTGTAGATTCTGGATATTAGCCCTTTGTCAGATGAGTAGGTTGTGAAAGTTTCCTCCCATTTTGTAGGTTGCCTGTTCACTCTGATGGTAGTTTCTTTTGCTGTGCAGAAGCTCTTTAGTTTAATTAGATCTCATTTGTCAATTTTGGCTTTTGTTGCTATTGCTTTTGGTGTTTTAGACATGAAGTCCTTGCCCATGCCTATGTCCTGAATGGTAATGCCTAGGTTTTCTTCTAGGGTTTTTATGGTTTTAGGTCTAACGTTCAAGTCTTTAATCTATCTTGAATTAATTTTTGTATAAGGTGTAAGGAAGGGATCCAGTTTCAGCTTTCTACATATGGCTAGCCAGTTTTCCCAGCACCATTTATTAAATAGGGAATCCTTTCCCCATTGCTTGTTTTTCTCAGGTTTGTCAAAGATCAGATAGTTGTAGATATGCGGCGTTATTTCTGAGGGCTCTATTCTGTTCCATTGATCTATATCTCTGTTTTGGTACCAGTACCATGCTGTTTTGGTTACTGTAGACTTGTAGTATAGTTTGAAGTCAGGTAGTGTGATGCCTCCAGCTTTGTTCTTTTGGCTTAGGATTGACTTGGTGATGCGGGCTCTTTTTTGGTTCCATATGAACTTTAAAGTATCTTTTTCCAATTCTGTGAAGAAAGTCATTGGTAGCTTGATGGGGATGGCACTGAATCTGTAAATTACCTTTGGCAGTGTGGCCATTTTCATGATATTGATTCTTCCTACCCATGAGCATGGAATGTTCTTCCATTTGTTTGTATCCTCTTTTATTTCATTGAGCAGTGGTTTGTAGTTCTCCTTGAAGAGGTCCTTCACATCCCTTATAAGTTGGATTCCTAGGTATTTTATTCTCTTTGAAGCAATTGTGAATGAGAGTTCACTCATGATTTGGCTCTCTGTTTGTCTGTTGTTGGTGTATAAGAATGCTGCGCGCGGCCGGGCGCTTGGCCCCAGAAGCTAGAGCCCCTCGGGGCTGGCCCTCCCCACCGCGTCACCAGGTCAGTGAAAAAACGATCAGAGTAGTGGTATTTCACCGGTGGCCCTCAAGGCCGGCGTACCCCGCCCCGCCCTGCCCCCTCCCGGGGACGGGGGGGCGCCGGGGGCCTCCCACTTATTCTACACCTCTCATGTCTCTTCACCGTGCCAGACTAGAGTCAAACTCAACAGGGTCTTCTTTCCCCGCTGATTCCGAGGATATGTATTTTTATTCTGGCAGCAATATTCAATATCTTACGTACAAAATATAAAAACAATCACTGCTGCTCTTATGCTTTAATAGAAAACAGAAATAGTAATGACTTTAAGAGTGTGTTTACATGAACTTATTTGATATAAATCAGCAATAGATTCATAGGTCACAGGATAATGGTATAAATTATCTTCCACCCTAATGTTGAAATTGGAGAAAAGTGGAAAAATATGCCTCAAAATCTAAATATTCAAGTGAATGCAAGTTGTTAATAAAAAATTCACTTTGTATATTGGCAAAGAATTTCAGAGGTCACGTAATTATCACAGGGTGTCAGGTGTCAGCCAGAGGGCTAATAGGAAAATCTTTCTAAAAACAAAAAATATCCAGGTGTGTTGGTGCATGCCTCAGCTACTTGGGAGGCTGAGGCAGGAGAATCACTTGAACCTGTGATGTGGAAGCTGCAGTGAGCCGAGATTGTGCCACTGCACTTCAGCCTGGGCAACAGAAAAAGACTTGGTCTCACAAAAAAAATAAAGAAAATAAAAGAAAATCTTGCATAGGTCTCAGTCATGTTAATCAATAAGGTACTGAACCTAATACGATCTCCTTTTTTACATTACTTTTTTTATATTACAAGCACAATCAAAATTTTTCATTAAAAAGTAGAAAATAATACAGGCAGGCATATGGGAAAAAATAAAAATAACAATAATGATGCCATCACCAGGAAAGGTGGCATCCAGCCTGGGCTTCTCGTCTTTTCTGGAACTTACTGAGGTCAAGCCCTTCAGGTTCTGGGCTCTCTCACCCTAATGCCCAGCTAACTAATTTTAATAGTTTGGTGTATTTTCTTCTAAGGATTTTTTTTCTGTGAAAAATATACGTGTAATTTTGGATATGTTATTTTTATAGAAATGGCATCTTATTACACAAACTATTTTGTGACCTGCTTAGTATAAACTTTATAGTGAAGAAATTCCTATTTTACCCTACCATTACATGGAAAAATTTTTGAATAGGGAGATGCAGCATAAATAATTGTTTTTCTATTATTGGAAATGTTTTATATTTTAAAACATAAAAACATGCCTTAATGGCCACTCATTTCCATGATACATTTTTTTTGCATCACTATGCCTTCTTTTGGAAGAATTCATATGAGTGCAATTGCAATTAAAGTGTTTTGGTTATTTTTCTTTTGACTTTTGTTTTATACTGGTAAAATTCTCCCGAGGAAAGTTTATGTCTATTTACAGTTCCAGCAGGTCTGTATGACAATTCCCTTTTGTGAGTCCCCTCTGTTCATTCTTCATGTATACAATGTGTGTATGTTTATTTCATTAATTGCATTTACTTTCACATAAATTTTTATGAGCTTACTACCACAGGGGAAAACATAACCTAGAGAAAAGTAGGACATCTAAACACAAGAAGAAGAGAGGGGCTTCCTATAGGAGACAGGTTCCTGCTGGATGATTCTGATTCGGGATTAAGGAAAGGCAGTGGAGTGAGGAATGATTGGATGCTGTCAAGAAATGGGGGACATTTGATAATAGGATATTTTAATATATTCAATCTAGTAGGTGGGAGGTTAATTGCTCCAGCTAGAGTTCTCATTGGTACTGAAACAGCAATCAATCACATTAGTCATCATCAGGGGAATGTTTACTATAAAATAAAGATGGAGAGTCTAGGGAATAGTCACATAATGGGACTATTACATTTCCTGAATCTAAAATTCCATCAGTGGCAAGAAGTGTCCATTAAAACAGAAAATATGCTGCTGCTTACAATTGTAGTACATCTTTTTCATCGATAGATGTCAATTTTAGAGAGTTTAACATATAAAAATGAGTCTCAGAATATAGAGGTTAAATGTTCTAGGTTAATAATTATAATCATATATTAAAATACCATATGATATACAAGTACACAACATGTAATTGCATACTCACTTTCAAAGTCAACTTGAAGAAATTTTAAAATGGAAATATTATACATTCTCAGAAAACCATGTAATTAATTTAGAAATTAATAAGACACTTCTCAAAAGAAGACGTTTATGCAGCCAAAAAAACATGAAAAAATGCTCATCATCACTGGCTATCACAGAAATGCAAATCAAAACCACAATGAGATACCATCTCACACCAGTTAGAATGGCAATCATTAAAAAGTCAGGAAACAACAGGTGCTGGAGAGGATGTGGAGAAATAGGAACACTTTTACACTGTTGGTGGGACTGTAAACTAGTTCAACCATTGTGGAAGTCGGTGTGGTGATTCCTCAGGGATCTAGAACTAGGAATACCATTTGACCCAGCCATCCCATTACTGGGTATATACCCAAAGGATTGTAAATCATGCTGCTATAAAGACACATACACACGTATGTTTATTGCGGCACTATTCACAATAGCAAAGACTTGGAACCAACCCAAATGTCCAACAATGATAGATTGGATTAAGAAAATGTGGCACATATACACCATGGAATACTATGCAGCCATAAAAAACGATGAGTTCATGTCCTTTGTAGGGACATGAATGAAGCTGGAAACCATCATTCTGAGCAAACTATCACAAGGACAAAAAACCAAACACGGCATGTTCTCACTCATAGGTGGCAATTGAACAATGAGAACACATGGACACAGGAAGGGGAACATCACACACCAGGGCCTGTTGTGGGGTAGGGGGAGGGGGGAGGGATAGCATTGGGAGATATACCTAATGCTAAATGACGAGTTGATGGGTGCAGCACACCAACATGGCACATGTATACATATGTAACTAACCTGCAAGTTGTGCACATGTACCCTAAAACTTAAAGTATAATAATAATAAAAAATAAACAAAAAAAGAAAATCCGCAAACAAAATGATCATTCTACCTGGGCATTTAAAATATTTCAAAAACTTTTTTCTAAAACAATTTCCAGGTCATGAAAGTGAAATGAAGCAAAATGAATATATTTTATTTTGTAACTAAGGAATATGGCCAAACCTATGATTAAAAGAATATTCATGGCCAAGCATGGTGGTGCATAACTGTAATCCCAATGCTTTGGTAGGCCATGGCAGGAGGACCACTTTGAGGCTAAGAATTCAAGACCAGCCTTAGTAACATAGCAAGATCTCCCGACACACAAATCAAAACAAAACAAAACAAAAACACAAAAATTAGCCAGGCATGGTGGCCTGTCCCTGTAGCCCTACCTATTCAGGAGGCTGAGGCAGTAGTATCATTTGAGCGCGCAGCAAGCTATAGTCGCACCACTGCACATCAGCCTGAGTGACAGAATGAGATCCTGCCTCAAAAAAAAAAAATTCATAACTTAAACCTAAATTGCTCATTTTAATAATAATGAGAGAATTAAGACAACTGAAATAGCCACTTGACTGAATATTTGGAACAAACTACCATAAACTGAAGGTAAACATTAAAAATATGAGGATGAAATAAATAAATTGTGAAAATGAAAAAATGTAGCACTAAAAACAATGTGAAAGCTGGATTATCAAATAACAGATAGTTGGATAAATCATTAACTAATGTAATTAAAAAATAGATGGATAGAAATATGTAAAAATAACAAAATAATAATAAACAGAATATAATCACAGCAGAAAATAAAAGCTAAAATAGAGTAGTTTGTTCAACTGTACGCAACATAATTTGAAAAGCCGGATAGTATGGAGAATGTTTAAAAAATTCCTAGATATAGAAAATTTATACAGATGGATTTTCATATAAGTAATTAGGTTGTCAAAGAGCTACTACTCTCATCTTTATAGAAATAAATACATAAATCTTAGATAATTTAACAGAGCATAATTTCCATGCTTTTTAACACTGGCCTAAAGAATAGAAAAAGAAGAAAAAAATTATGAGGCATTTATTGTCTCAATAGCCCAACCTTACATTGATTGTAAAACAGAAACCAGAGAGCAATACTCTAATGAATTCTGATGTAAGATTCCTAAGTAAAATGTTAGCAATTTTAGTACATTAGTACAATTTAGGGTACATTAGAGGAAGAATCCACTAAGACCATTTTTTCATGTCAATAATACATAAATGTTTTAAATTTAAGCAATCTAATTTACCATACTAATAATTACAAAAAGTGATTATTTTCTTGGAATCTGGAAATGTTTCTGATAAATTGTAACAGTTACTCTCAGGAATCCGTAAAAGAGGGAGAGATGGGTACATCTGAATATTTTATATATATTTTATATATATAATATATGTCTACATAATGTCATGTCTACATTATATATAATGGTGTGTATATATATATATATGTCTACATAATATCCATAAACCATAATAGTTTGTACTAATAGCAAAATGTTAGAAACGTCCTCATTAAAGTAAAATATAAAAAGAGGGTTGCAGAAAAATACAATTATTATTGAACATTGTATTAGAGGTACTAATTAACGCATTTAGGAAATTTAAAAATATAGTCTAAAAAATAAACGCTGATATGAAACAATTACTAATTGTCATTAATACGTATTATACCCAGAATATCAAAAAAATTAATACAACTACTACAACTCAGAAAATATTACAATAGTAAATGAGGATAAAATATTATTCCAAATAGGTCATAACTTTTATATATTGTGTATATGGTTGTGTTCCATTATCCACGTGTCTATTTTATGCCAATTCCACACTGTCTTATTTACTGTAGTGTAAGCCAGGCAGTGTAAGCTCTCCACATTTTTCCTCTGAAAATAGGTTTGGCTATTCAAGGTTTTTTGTTTTCTCATATAAAGTGCATTCAATCTATAGATAAATTTGGAAAGCATTTGCAACTTAATTCTGAGTCTTACAATCTATAATTATTTGTTAACATCTTTTTTCATCAGTGTTTTATAATTTTTAACATACAAAGTTATCATACATATATCCCTTGTGTGTCTTTTGTTAAGCATATAGGTGAATTTTCACAGTTTTGATGTAATAAGTGACATCTTTTAATTTTCAATTTTCTAATTTTTAAATAGCCAGTTGATAGAAAATGCAACCAAACTTTGCATATTAGCTTTATATCCTGTGACTTTGGTAAATTCTTTTTTTTATTTATTTAATTCTTTTATTAATTCCTGTAGCTATCTTGGTAACTTATTATTTTGTACATAATAAGGTGATTAACAAATTAATATAATTTTGATTTTTCCTTTGCTATCTGTGCATCTTTTATTTGCTTTTTAATCTTGCTTCATTGCATGATGGATTTGCCAGCACATTGTGGAGCATATATTTAACCATAGGAGAAAGTAATTTGGTCTTTTACCATTAAATGTTATTTTAACTGTGGATTTTTGTCAGAGTCTTTGTATTATAATGTGAATGTTCTTTTCTATTCCAATGTTGGTGATAATTTTAATCACAAGTGGGTGGGAGATTTTGCCAAATGCTTTTTCTGTATATATTGAGAGAGTTGTAAGATTGTTCTTCATAACTATGTCAATATGGTGATTTACTTTGATTGATTTAAAAATGTTAAGCAAACCTTGTATTTTGGGGGTAAATTCCATTTGGTCTTCCAGTGTTACATTTTTTATATATTGGTAAATTTAATTAGCTAATATTTCATTAAGGATTCCTGAAGATATATTTCCTCAAGGGCTCTTGCTGTTTCTTCTCTTATAAAATCCTTGAATGCATTTGTATCAGGGCAATAATGATTTCATAAAATAAATTTGGAAGTGTTCCTTTTTCCTTAATTTCAGAATTGATGCCATTTCTTTATTAAATATTTGATTGAATTTAATAATGCAACCACCTGTGACTAGAGGTTTTAAACCATAAATTACATTTTTAAACAAGTGTAGTACTATCCAAGTTATCTAATTATCAGTGAGTGAACTATGGTAGTTTATGTCTTCTAAGGAATTTGTTCATTTCGTCTAAGATATCAGAATTTTGGGGCATAAGTGTTATGGTTTGGCTATGTCCTCACCCAAATGTCATCTTGAATTGTAGTTTCCATAATCCCCACGTGTCTGAGAGGGACCCAGTGGGAGGTAATTGAATCATGGGGGTGTTTACCCCCCATCCCGTTCTCATGATAGTGAGTGAGTTCTCACGATATCTGATGATTTTATAAAAGGCTTCCCCCTTCACTGGGTGCTCATTCTTTCTCCTGCTTCCCTGTGAAGAGGTGCCTTCCACCACAATTTTAAGTTTCCTCCCCAGCCATAAGGAACTGTGAATCAATTAAACCTCTTTCCATTATAAATTACCCAGTCTTGGGTATTTCTTCATAGCAGTGTGAGAATGGACTAATACAAATAAATGCATGATTAATTTTTCATCATTTGCCTTTTATTGTCTTTAAGCGTGTGTGTGTGTGTGTGTGTGTGTATATATATATATATATATATATATTTCCTCTCTCTCATTACTAATATTGGTAGTTAGGATTTACCTACTTATTTTTTTTCTCAATTGATTTTGGTAGAGTTTTATTATCAATATTGATCTCTTATTATAATCAAAGAAGCAACTTTCAGTTTCATTAATGTCTTCCTATTTTTTGTTCTTATAATCTTAGTGATACCCTCTTTTACCTTTATTACTTCCTTTACTCTGCCTGCAATGAATTTAATTTGCCCTTTTTTTGTTGTTTTCCAAGGTAGACTTTTAGATTTTTTTAATTTTGTTTTGAATTTTTCTTATTGTCTTATATAAAAATTAAATGCAATATATTTTTCTTTAGGCATTGTTTTCTCTGACTCAAAATTGTGACTTTCTTATTAAATTCAAAATATTTTTACTTTTTCTTGTGACCTGTGTGTGTGGGGTGGGGGGGAGGGGTGTGCACACGCGTGTGTGTGAAGACAGACAGAGAGAGAGAGGAGAGGGACTTTGAGTACTTGAAATGTGCATTACTAGCCTTCTGAAGTACGTCAGGTGCTATAGCATCTGCTTCACATTTATGTTGCATTTAATTCTTACAACGATACTATAATGTAGATACTATTAATACCTCAGTTACACAGATGAGACAATTTAGGCTTACAGAGATAGAGTAATTTCTCCAATGTCTCATAACTAGTGACTAGTAAACCAGGGAATTGAAGGGTTAATGTGAACCCAAAGCTCATTCTTTTAGCCACTATAGAATAGAACATATTGCCCCTCTTTAAAATTCAAATTCAGGAGTTTTATGAGCTTATGTGCATTTGAATATATTTGTTCAATACTCCTATCATGGTAGATCCTTTTAATAAGAAAATTTAAGTATTTTCTCGGTTCAGAAAAAAAGTTCTTTTACTATATATTAATTCTGTGTATAACTCATAGAAATTATAATAGTAAAATATTGATTTTCTGAATTAATCCTATAAATGTTTCTCCTTCCTTCCTTCCTTCTTTTCTTTCTTTCTTCTTTTTTGTGAGTAGGGTCTTGCTCTTTCACCCAGGCTGGGGTGCGGTGGCCCAATCTCAGCTCACTGCAGCCTCAACCTCTCCAGCTCAGGCAGTCCCCCTGCCTCAGCCTCCCAAGTAGCTGGGGCCACAGGCACCATCACCACACCCGGTAATTTTTGTATTTTTGTAGAGACAGGGTTTCACCATGTTGGCCAGGCTGGTCTCGAATTTCTGGGCTGAAGCAATCCACCCACCTCAGACTCCCAAGTGCTGGGATTACAAATGTGAGGCACTGAGCACAGCCTCATTGTTTCTATTTCTTTTTTATTATTGAAGTAAGTTATTTTTAAGAAATATTAATTGTTTTTGAATTTTTTAGAAAGAAAAGGATGAACTCTTACATATGCTTTAGAATAAATCCTCATTTGTTGTCACTAATGGGTTCTTGGGGACTGTGACTTTAATTGAAACGACATGTCCTCCAAAGAATGTTGTTTCCATAAATGTCCTTTCCTTGTAACACTGGTAAGGGGAAAAAATGTTTATTTACAGTCATTTCACTTAAAGTCACAGTTTCCAAGAACTTATTGATGACATTGAGGACTTATAGAATAACTGGGTAGATTCAGAGGAGAGACTATTTTAGCAACAGCCTGAAGAAAGAAAGAGTGAAGCCTGCATAAGAACGACCACTGAAATATCCAAAGATGGCCACAGGTGGTCAGATGGGAAATCAATGGGTATTCAGTGAATAAGACTGGCTTCAATGAGAGGGCATTTACCTGGTCTTAGGGTCCTGGATTCAGTCATAAAATTTAAAATCTCATGTTTAAAAAACTGTCAGATTATCTTTTCTCAGTATTTTATATTCCTGTCTCTAAATTATTCTGTTTTTTTTTCTTGTGTACTGAAACTTACTCTTTTTTTTCTTTATTTATTCTTAAAAAAAATAATAGGGATACGTGTGCAAAACGTGCAGGTTTGCTACATAGGTATACATGTGCCATGGTGGTTTGTTGCACCTGTTGACCCATCCTCTAAGTCTCACCCCCTCACCCGTAACCCTGCAACAGGCCCTGGTGTGTGTTGTTCCCCTCCCTGTGTCCATGTGTTCTCACTGTTTACCTCCTACTTATGAGTGAGAACATGCAGTGTTCAGTTTTCTGTTCCTGTTTTAGTTTGCTGAGGATAATGGCTTCCAGCTTCATCCATGTCTTGATTGTGGTGGATAAGTTTTTTGATATGCTGCTGGATTTGGTTTGCCAGTATTGTATTGAGGATTTTCATATCAATATTCATCAACGATATTGGCCTGAAGTTTTCTTTTTTTGTTGTGTCTCTTCCTGGTTTTGGTACCAGGATGATGCTGGCATCATAAAATGAGTTAGGAGGAGTCCCTCCTTTTCAATTGTTTGGAAAAGTTTCAGAAGGAATGGTATCAGCTCCTCTTTGTATTTCTGGTAGAATTCAGCTGTGAATCCATCTGGTCCTGGGCTTTTTTTTGGTGGGTAGGCTATTAATTACTGCCTCTATATCAGAGCTTCTTATTGGTCTATTCAGGGATTCAACTTCTTCCTGGTTTAGTCTTGGTAGGGTGTATATATCCAGGAATTCATCCATTTCTTCTAGATTTTCTAGTTTATTTGTATAGAGGTGTTTATAGTATTCTCTGATGGTAGTTTGTATTTCTGTGGGGTCAGTCGTGATATCCCCTTTATCATTTTTATTGTGTCTATTTGATTCTTCTCTCTCTTCTTTATTATTCTACCTTGCTATCTATTTTGTTAATTTTTTTTCCCAAAAAACCAGTTCCTGGATTCGTTGATTTTTTTTTGAGGGGCGGGGGGGTTTCATGTTTCTATCTCCTTCAGTTCTTCTCTGATCTTAGTTATTGCTTGTCCTCTGCTAGCTTTTGTATTACTTTGCTCTTGCCTCTCTGGCTCTTTTAATTGTGATGTTAGAGTGTTAATTTGAGATCTTTCTAGCTTTCTGATGTGAGCATTTAGTGCTATACATTTCCCTCTTAGCACTGCTTTAGCTGTATCACAGAGATTCTGGTAAGTAGTTTCTTTGTTCTCACTGGTTTCAAAGAACTTCTTGATTTCTGCCTTAATTTCATTATGTACCCAGGAGTCATTCAGGAGCATATAACCTACTCTAGTTTTATAAATATAGCCTCCTCCTTAAAATCATGGAGAAAGTTCTCTCATGTTTCTGCAATGATGGTTTTTCACTCTGATCATCTTGTTCTAACTTTAGCAGTTTGTGTGTGTGTGTGTGTTTTGACAGAGTTTCACTCTTTTTTTTTTTGAGACGGAGTTTCACTCTGTCATCCAGGCTGGAGTGCAGTGGCATGATCTCAGCTCACTGCAACCTCTGCCTCCTGGGTTCAAGCGATTATCATGCCTCAGTCTCCTGAGTAACTGGGACTACAGGCATGCACCACCACGCCTCACTACTTTTTTTGTATTTTCAGTAGAGACGGGGTTTCACCATGTTGGCCAGGCTGGTCTCAAACTCCTGACGTCAGGTGATCTGCTCACCTCAGCCTCCCAAAGTGCTGGGATTATAGGCATGAGACACTGCACCCGGTCACCTTGGTCAACTTTCGCAGTTTTCTGAAAGCTCTGTCTATAATCATCTGTCCTTAGAAGTTGAGTAAAATAGAACAAATATTTGCACATCTTTTTTTCTAAAAATATTTTTCTATTGCTTTTCAAATAAGTAAAAGTAATTCTGAATTTTTTTGGTGAAGAACGTAGAATGAATCAAGGATAATTTTTTACGAGTCAGTAAGACATGAACACATAAAATGTTTCAAATTTTAATATTAGTAGAATTCACCTTTTCTAATCAGGAAAACATATGTGTGTCCCAATCTCTCTAAGGCAAAAGGTAGATCCTGTCTTCCTCTTTTTGAAGGCAGTTAAGACAAGTGTAGATGTGTGCTCTTTGGAATGCCAGAAATAATTTGGTAAAGTTAAAAATACCAACCCTCTTATTGTATTGTTTTCATCTTGCCCTAAGCTCTCAGGATCTTTTCTTTATGAAGCAAGAGAATGTTCTTTTTGAAGACAGATTTTAGTTTTCTAAAATTAGAATATTTTATCCTACGTTCTATACTTAATGGACATTTTTGTCACATTAGCATCCTCATCCCTAACTCCTGTTTCATGTGGGAAACCTTAGTTATTTTAAAATAAATCTGATAATTATTGAAACATTTTTATTAAATGCTTGCACCATGACTTTTTTGCTCCAGAAATTACAGCATTGTTTTAGAGATGATACCAATTAAGAATACTCATTTTTTCTTTATTCTTGTATCAAATCAGATGCCATAACCCTAAGAATTTAAATTGGAAAGCCATAATTTACAATATTATTAGTATAAAATAGTATATTTTAACAGTCATCATCATAACCACTTTGCATATAAAACTTAGATCTTTGTCATTCCTTATATCACTCTTTCAAAGCATTTAATATTTACTTCATATAGATTATATTATATTACTTATTATATGTATTTCCTACAGTCAGTATTTAGGGAGTATACTATTAAGCACTCTTTAAATCTGGAGATTATGTTGATGCATTGACCATAAAAAGAATAGGCCTTTTATAGTCCGTGTCTGATATCTGCTTCATATTATCGTATTTGATCTTTAAATCTCTATTCATGTTTAGTGAACTAAGGAATATGAGATCAATCTGCAAGAATACGCAGCAGGATCCTTTGTGTAGTTTTTCTTTGTTCCTTGGAACCACTGAATCATATTTCCATATCTTTCTCCTCTTCTTCCCTCTCCTTCTCCTTGTCTTCATTCTCCTCCTCCTCGTCTTCCTTTATTTCTTTGGTCTAGAATTCATACCCCATTTACAATGGGACTCTTTTTTAAACATTATTATTATTATTAAACTTATAGCCAAAAAGAAATTAGCATCCTTCTATTCAATATGGTCATATTTGCCCTTGGGTTCTCCAATGTTGTTGATTTTTTTCAGCAGAGAAAGGAATCCAAAATAAGATATCTTCATTTGTCCAATGGCTCACCTTGATCTCTCAAATTAATGGTTGTAAAGGGGCATTATCATCATCATGATCATCTCTTCTGTTGACTTCCTGCCACATAGAAACATCATATTAAAGTTGGAGGCTGGGGGTCATTTTAATATCTTCTTCCATTTGACTTCATTGATTGATACTGCTTAAAGCAAATTCTGTACATGGAATCATGCTTTAGTTTTTGAGCACTGTCTGAGAATTTATCCATTTTAATATTTTCCTTTGTCTCTATCAGTGAGTTTGGGAAGAGAGGATGTAAATGCGTTTCTTTAGGTTGTCATTTTTCCAAGAAGCATAATTTATCTTGTTTAAGTGTTTCATCATCAAACACAGACATCTATTATTGGTTTGCACTACATTAATACAGTGACAGTCCCAGGAGCTATTGAGGTTTATGGGACTCTTTTATTTTGCTGTAAATTGTCCCAGAGCACTGTGCTTTTTTTTTTTTTTTTTGCTTCTAGGCCGTCACTTCTCAGTACTCTGTGTCTCCAGTCTCCTCCTACTATTTTCCTGATTTTAGTGTTCTGAGGAATTACGGAACAGACGCTACATTTATCTTGCTTAAAGTGACCTCCAGAATAAAGAGCATTTTATTTAACATGAATTTGTAACATCTGTTTCTGGTGGTTTTAAAATAATACATTTATGTTTTGCTTTTTTTTTTTTTTTTTTTTAATGGCTGTTAGCACATTAGGTTTTGACCAAGATCGAAGACCTAGTTTGGGGAGGTGTTATTCTATAATTCTTAAGTATAGTCCAGAGCAACTGGGAAGGGCTGTTCAAACTCTACTTGTGACAAGTGCTGAAATAGAGAAAGCAGAAATGCTTGAGGAAGTTGGCTTAATACTGACATGTTCAACAGGGATGTTCAAACCAACAGTAATAAGTGAAGGACTTTTTACACATAAATAATCTCATTCAGTTGACTAAACAATCTTATAATTGTATATTATATTGTAATTAAACCACATTATGTTAGATAATGTGGTTTTATTTTATTTATCTTTGTTAAAGATAAATCCATGTTTTATGAACAGCTCAAACTATAGTGGACACCTAGCAGTTAGACGCAATGCAATGGGATAAGTACTACAAATGGCTTATCCCACCACCCTCTCACTCCTTGAGCTCAGTCCCTGACAACCACTAGTCTACTTTCTGTTTTTATAGATTTTACTCTTCTGGACATATCATATTAATTGGATTATACAATTGTGGCCTTTTGTGTCTAGTTTATTTTATTAAGCATAATGGTTTTAGGGTACACTCATGATATAACATGTATAAGTACTTTATTCCGTTTTGTTGCTTAATGATAATATTCCATTGTAAGAATATATCTCATTTTGTTTATTCATGCACCCATTTATGCTCATTGGAACTATTTTCACATTGTAGTGATTATCAGCAAATTTTCTTGAATTCTGTTCATGAATCCTGAACATTCAAGCACAAGTTCTTGTTTTTTTAATCTTTGCAATTTTGACAGATAAAAATTCCATTGCAGATTTAACTCGTATATGTTTATGCATGTATACTAATGAAGGTATATATTTATATATTTTGGCATTTTGTATTGTAAACTTTATACATCCTTTACACATTTCTCTTGTTATTTTATTTAACTGATTTTTAAAAAAGAATTATTTCAATAGCTTTTGGGGTACAAGTTTTTTGTTAAATGGATGAATTATATAGTGATGAATTCTGAGCTTTTAGTACATTTTACTACATAGTACAGAGTAGTGCACATTGTACATAACATGTAGTTTTTAAATTCCTAGTCCCCGTCCCATTCTCCCGCTTCTGAGTCTCTACAGTCCATTATGTTACTCTGTGTGCCTTTGAATACTCATAGCTTAGCTTCCACTTACAAATGAGAACATATGGTTTTGGGTTTTCCACTCCTGTGTTACTTCGCTTAGAATAACGGCCTCCAGCTCCATTCAAGTTGCTGCAAAAGATATTATTTTGTTCCTTTTTATGGCTGAGTAGTATTCCATGGTGTATATATACCACATTTTCTTCATCCACACATTAGTCAATGGGCAGTTAGGTTGGCTCCACATTTTTGCAATTGTGAATTGTGCTGCTATGAACATATGCATGCAAATGTCTTTTTCATATAATGACTTCTTTTCCTTTTGGTAGATACCCAGTAGTGGGATTGTTGCATCAATTGGTAGATCTAATTTAGCTCTTTAAGGAATCTTCATACTGTTTTCCATAGAGGTTCTACTCATTCATATTCCCACCAGCAGTGTATAAGCATTTTATTTTCCCCACATCCATCTCAACATCTGTTGTTTTTGACTTTTTTATAATGGCCAGTCTTACAGGAGTAAGGTAGTATCTCATTGTGATTTTAAATTGTGTTTCCCTGATGATTAATGATGTTGAGCATATTTTTATGTTTGTTGGCCATTTGTAGATCTTCTTTTGAGAATTATTTATTCATATTATTAGCCCACTTTTTGATCAGTTTGTTTGTTTTTTTTTTCTTGCTGATTCACTTGATTTCGTTGTAGATTCTGGATACTAGTCCTCTAATGGAAGTATAGATTGTAAACATTTTCTCCCACTCAGTGGGTTGTCTGTTTGCTGATTGCAGAAGCTTTTTAGTGTAAGTACCATCTGTTCATCTTTGTTTTTGTTGCATTTGCTTTTGGGTTCTTGGTCATGAAGTCTTTGCCTAAGCCAATGTCTAGAAGGGTTTTTATGACATTATGTTTTAGAATTTTTATGGTTACAGGCCTTAGATTTAAGTCCTTGATTCATCTTGAGTTGATTTTTGTTTAAGGTGAGAGATGAGGATCCAGTTTCATTCTTCTACATCTGGCTTGCCAGTTATCCCAGCACCATTTGTTGAATGTAGTATCGTTTCTCCACGTTATGCTTTTGTTTGCTTTGTCAAAGATCAGTTGGCTGTAAGTATTTGACTTCATTTCTGGGTTCTCTATTCTGTTCCATTAGTCCATGTGCCTATTTTTACACCAGTACCATGCTGTTTTGATGACTATGCCCTTATAGTATAGTTTGAAGTCAGGTAATGTGATGCCTCCAACTTTGTTCTTTTTGCTTAGTCTTGCATTGCTTAGTCTTTGCTATGCGGGCTCTTTTTTTGGTTCCATATGAATATTATGATTTTTTTTTAGTTCTGTGAAGAATGATGGTGGTATTTGGATGGGAATTTTATTGGGTTTGTTGATTGCTTTTGGCAGTATGGTCATTTTTACAATATTAATTCTACTCACCTGTTAGCATGGGAAGTGTTTCCATTTGTTTGTGTCATCTATGATTTCTTCCAGCAGTGTTTTGTAGTTTTCCTTGGTTGCTGTTGGTGTATAGAAGAGTTACTGATTTGTGTGCATTAATTTTGTATACTGAAACTTTGCTGAATTCATTTATCAGTTATAGGAGCCTTTTGGCAGAGTCTTTAGGGTTTTCTAGGTGGACAATCATATCATCAGCAAACAGTGACAATTTGACTTCCTTTTTACCTATTTGAATGCCCTTTATTTCTTGTTCTTGTCTGATTGCTCTGGCTAGGACTTCCATTACTATGAGGCATAGAAGTGGTGACAGTGGGCATCCTTGTCTTGTTCCAGTTCACAGGTGGGAATGCTTTCAACAACTTTTCCTTGTTCAGTATTATGTTGGCTGTGAGTTTGTCATAGATGGCTTTTATTACATTAAGATATGTCCCTTGTATGCCGATTTTGCTGAGGCTTTTAATCATAACGGATGCTGAATTTTGTAGAAAGCCTTTCTACAAAGATTGTTTATAACCAAGGCACTCTTACAGAGTCTTGACCCCCGAAAGCATCAAGAAACAAATTAGGCTATAATTAACTAAAAAAAAAATCACATGATGATCTCAATAATTCTTATAGTTAATTATAGCCTAATTTGATTCTTCATGCTTTCAGGGATGAAGTCTCTGTTAGAGTGCCTTGATTATAAATAGTCCTTGTAGGTTGGCTTTCTCATATGCTAGTTGTAGTAGCAATGGGCTCAGTGTGTGAGCAAGTTCACTGTCTCTTATAGAGTTGGAATGGTAAAGGTCTCTTGAAATTTACCTCATTCCCCTGTGGTGTGCACTTTTTTATTTATGTAATTTTCCTCAATATTTTATTTACTGGTTTGGTGGTTCAGGCTTCAGACCAGTAGGGAAGATAACCCTGGGTAGGAATTTGTTTTGGCTAAAGCAAGTAAGTATATGTAATACCCAGTCGTGGGCAGAGGTTTCAGCCTTGACAGAGGTGGCTGGAGGAGCTCTCAGTGAGTCACACTGAGGTCTTATCAGGGGGAAGGGTTGGAGCCACCTCAGCTCCCCTGTGAGGCAAGGAGGAAAGCAATCCTCCCCTCAGACACGTTCCTATTCCAGTGCTCCAGCTAGTCAGATCAGACAGGCACCTCTTTTCATCTGTAGGAATGTTGATGTTCCAAGTAGAGAGGAACTGTCACTCTGTCTCATGCCAGCCTGAACCTGGAGGGTGCTTCTCCTGTGAGAATGCAGTCACTCTGACATGTTCCAGAAAGGCTGTCTATAGTTGCACCCATGCCAAGCTCCCATAGGAGAAGCCCCAATTGTGCCTGCAGTGGTGGGCAATGGGGAAAAGACATTCCTTTCTCCAAGACCCTTCACGTACACCATGGCTGTCTGTTGGGTTAGAGCTGCAGTTGTTCCCCGCTGAGTTCAGCACTGCAACTGTCTCTGTTGAGAGAAACTTTCCACCAGTGGAAAGATCTGATGCTCAAGGCCTGCTGTCCAGATTATTTTTTCTCATGGGGTGCTCTCCTGATGTGGTACACTCTCCCTTCCTCTAGGAGAGAAAGTCTCTGGGATCCAGACTACTGTGAATGTTGTTGCTCCTCTGTGTCTAGCTGCCCAGTGAAGTTGCCACACTCCATGCTGGTGCGGGTGATTGTCTACAGGAGATCCAGTGATGTGACCTGTCCTCAAGTCTCCCCCACAGTGGGTAGCAGCATCAGCTTTAATGGGAATGGCAGGGGAGTGCTGTAGACTCTGTGAGATTCCCTGGTTGTAAATAGCTTACTATGTTGGCTTTTTCAAGTTCTGATTATAGTAGTAATGAACTGGTCAGATAGATGAACTCAGGAACTCCTTGTTCGCCAGAGTGGTGCAGGGAATGGTGATAGCTAAGGTTACAAAGTCGTCCATTTTTTTTTTTTTTCCTTCATGGGCTCAGTGTTTTTCTACCAGGAGATGCTATAATGGACTTCATTGGTTGGCCTCCAATTATGAGATGGAGCTTGCAAAAGAGCATCAGCTGCCGTAGTCACAGTGGGGTTTTTGTTTGCCTTATGTTGCTGGGTGGGGAGAGGGGAGCGGGCGGGAAATAGAGTGATTTCTCTGGCAATGGGCAGGACCATATAGCTCCCAAAAGTTTCTGTCCTTTGTATTAAGCTACCAGGGCAGGAGGTGGCACAAAGTCAGGTGGGGCTGGGTCAGGCAGGTTTGCACTCTGACACTCTGTGTGCAAGGCAGCCAGCAGCCATGGTGGGTGTCAGGGACAGGGGGACAGACAGGGGTATTTCTTAGGCTGCTAGGTTGATGTTCTTGATGGGAGCATTGCTGCCTCTGCTGCACAGAAGAGTTCGTGCAGGGAGTGTAGAGGAGCAGGCAGCAGTAAGTCTCACACACATCCCACGCACTTGGTGAGGCAGATCCACTCCTGCAATGTTCCACTCACAGCAGCAGGCTAAGTTCCAGGTAGCGTGCACTGAAAACTTGCAAGTGTCCCAGGTCATAAGCTTTGCCCACAGAGATAGCAGCCATGGCTTTCAGACCATGACCCTCCCTCTCTGCTGGCAAAGTCAAGTGCGCAGCTTTTGCACTGGTGGCTGCAGCCTGCTTTTTTACTCACCTCTTGCCCCCACCCTCACCCTCTTCTTGCCCCCCCTGCCCAAGGGGATTTGTCCCCACCTGAAGTTATATTGTGAAATCCACTTGCGGGCTTCCTTTAACCTGTGACCACTGCTGGAACTATTTGTGTGATCACCACTGGGTCCCCTGTGAAGAACAATAAGGAATGGGTTCCCTATCTCTGTGCTGGAGACTGAGAGTGCACACAGGAGTCTTTCTGCAGATGCTCCACTTTTATGTTCCATGCGCCTCCCCACATTGGTTCCTGTGCTGGGTAGGGTTAAGGTCTTGACCCATGGCCTGGACTTTCAGGCTCCCTGGTGGGGGTGTGTATCCCAGAGGCAGTATCTCCCCTTCTCACATTCTGGGGTATTCTAGCTGTTTGCCTGACTCAAGGTGTAGGTTGCAGCCTGCCAGTTCCTTCAAAACAGTCAAAAAGTTAAAAAAATATTTAAATGTTTACAAAGTAAAAAAGTTATAGTAAGCTAAGACTAGTGTATCATTAAAGAAACAAAAATATTTTAATAAATGTAGTGAAGCCTAAGTATACAGTGTTTATGAAACCTATAGCAATGTGCAGTAATATCTTAAGCCATCACATTCACTCACCATTCACTCACTGACTCACCCAGGACAACTTCCGGTCCTACAAGCTCTGTTCATGGTAGTGCCCTATACAGGTATACCTTTTTAAAAATTCTTTTATACTATATTTTTACTGTAATTTTCTATTTTTAGATACATAAATATTTACCATTGTGCTACAATTAACTCTACAGTATTCAGTATAGTAACGTGGTTTCTGTAACATGGTGTACATTGCGATAGATTTCATAAATAGTGTGCATTTAGACTTTACTAAATTTATTTAAAATATTTTTGTTTCTTCAATAATACATTAAACTTAGCCTATTCTAACATTTTTACTTTGTAAACATTTAAATATTTTTTAGCTTTTTGACTCTTTTGTAGTAACAGTTTAAAACACAAACATATTACAGCTGTACAAATGTATTTTCTTTATATAAGATTTTTAAATTTAGTATTTTTTTTTTTTACTTTTTAAACATTTTTGTTAAAAACTAAGACACAAACACACACATTAGCCTAGACCTAGAGTGAGGATCTTCAATATTACTGTCTTTTACCTGCACATCTTTTCCTACTAGAGAGCCGTCGGGGCAATAACACACATGGAAATGTCATCTCCTAGTCCAATGCCTTTTCTTGGAACACTTCATGAAGATCCTGCCTGATGTGGTTTTACAGTTAATGTTTTTTAATAAGTAGAAGGCGTACACTCTAAAATAACTGAAAAAGTACAGTATAGTAAATATATACACCAGTAACAGTAGTTTATTATCATTACAAAGTATTATGTACTATACATAATTGTATGTGCTATACTCTTGTATAACAGGCAGAGCTGTAGGTTTGTTTACACCAGTGTTACCACAAACACATGAGTAATGTATTGCACTGTGATGTTACAATAGCTACAACATCACTAGGTGATGGGAAATTTTCAGCTCCATTATAATCTTATGGGACTACCATTGTATATGCAGTCTGTTGTTGACCAAAAGATTGTTAGGCACTATATGACTGCATATATATGTGTACATATGCATGTGCATTATATAAATAAATATGTATACATATACACATACTGGTGTCATGTATACTCCATCACAAATTACCATAGTTTTTCTCGTGTTATTATTTCAGAACATTATTTAGGGTTACATTTTACATTTCAATATTAAATGTGTTTGAGGTTTATTTGGCATACTTCAGAAGGTAGAGATATCTTTTATTATTTTCCCAAAATGTATAGTTTTCATACCATTTATAAGAATAAAATATCATTTTGCTATCAAAGTAAGTTGTAACCAACATAAAATCCTCAGTAGAGGGGATTTTTTCTTGGATATCTATTGCCTCACATGAAACTGACTATTTTTTATAAAATTACCGTTTTCTATTAATCACTATGGCATAGCTATATAATGTAATTTCAATGTTACTAACTGTATTTTACTTTTATTTCAAAATTTTCATATTAAATATTCTAATGCATGTTTTTCAGCATTAAATATTCCAGAATAAACATATTATCTTTTTTTTTTCAAATTAAAATACACTTGGACAATGACAAAACTATATTTGGTGCACTGGACTAAATGTTTTGCCTCAAAAGAAATCCTAACTTCCAATGCAATAGTATTAGGAGGCGGGAAATTTGGGAGGCAGTTAGGGAATGAGGATGGAGCCCTCATGAATTGGGTTAGTGTCATTATAAAAGGGACACCAGAAAGCTCTCTGGTGCTCTTTCTACCATGTGAGGATACAATGGAATGCCTGCAATCTGTAACCCACAAGAGAGTTCTCACTAGAATCCAACCAGGCTGGCACCCTGCTCTTGAACTTCCAGCCTTCAGAACCATGGGAAATAAATGTCTTGTTTATAAGCCACCCAATCTAGGATACTTTGTTGTAGCAGCCCAAATTGACTAAGACACTTGGAATTTTAAGTTTTTTTTTTTTTTTTTTTTTGAGATGGAGTCCCACTCTATCACCTAGGCTGGAGTGCAGTGACCCAATCTTGGGTCACTGCATCCTCTGCTTCCCGGGTTCAAGCGATTCTCCTGTCTCAGTCTCGTAAGCAGCTGAGACTAAAGGCACACACTTTTTTAGTAGAGATGGGGTTTCACCATGTTCGTCAGGCTGGTCTCGAACTCCTGACCTCATGATCTGCCTGCCTTGGCCTCCCAAAGTGCTGGGATTACAGGTGTGAGCCACCACACCCGGCCAGCAAAATTTTAAAAATGATTTAATTAATTCAAAACGTTGAACATAGCTCTTCCACATTGTCTTCTCTTTCAGTAGCATTGAAAGTTTCTCAGTGTATTCGATCTTTCTCTCATCCCCCTTAATACTTTTTATCATATAGGTCTGAACATTTCTATTATAAAAACATTTCTAATGCTTATTCTTAGGTATTTGGTATCTGTTTGTATGCCATATAGAAATATCAAGGAGGATGCAGTGAGAAAAATACATTTGATTTTTTGACAGTTAATTTTATGTGTCAACTTGATTGGATCAGAAGATGCCCAGATAGCTGGTAGATAGCTGGTTAAGCATTATTTCTTCATGTGCCTGAGAAGGTGTTTCTGCAAGAGATGAACTCTTAAATTGATAGATGAGAAAGTGAATTAGACTGCCTTCCTCAATGTGGGTGGGCTTAAACCAATACAATGAGGCCCTGAATAGAGCACAAAGGTGGAACAAGAGGGAATCCCCTGGCCCTCTTGAGACAGCCAGGTGGGAGGGCGTCCCCGGAAAAACTTCAACCATGATGTGCACTGGGAGGAATGTGCGCTGGGGTGGAGCCTCAGGAAGTTTGCACGCTTTGCAGCCGGGGGGACCTGGCCCCTTCTCTTCCTGTGTGGAACCTGGGATTCAAGCTGCAGGTGGGAAGCACTGTAGCAGGAACTCTGGCCTTGTGGAGGATCCCTGTTTCCCCCCCGCTTTTCCCCTCTTCACCCAATAAAACCCGGTCTTACTCACCATTTAAATTGTCTGTGAGCCTGAATTTTCAGGGCCGTGAAACAAAGGACCCCATCTTTAGCTGAACTAAGGAAAAGCCCTGTGACATTTATGGCACGCAATGTGGAGACTCAAGAAGTAGTGAGTGAGAGTTATTTTTTCCTCTCCCTTTTGAGCCTTTTCATCCTGAGATTTCTGAGAGTGGAGGAAACTGTACCTCCACTCCCTGTTGCTCCCAGGGATCGGGAACCAACTGCAGCTTTTCCATGGCCTTTTCCTTTCCCTTTTGGGACAAGACTGGTGAGGTGAGCGGCGCATCGCTGCTCCCTGCTGCCTGCTGGGACTGGAATCCATGGCCCAAGGTGCCAGGAGCAGCTGGCTGGCATTTTCTGCAATGTGCCCAAGGAGTCTCCTCCTTCCCAGGCCAGGGAGGCCAGCTTTGCCCCACAGCAATTAAATTTGTCTCCCTGGTGGAGGAACCACCTGCATATAAACAAGAGATCCAAAAAATTGGATCTACTCCAGGCATTTTTATACTGTTTTTTTTTCCTTCCCCTTCTGTACCCCATCAGCAGTAACTTTTAATGTTTTTTCCCTTTTAAAAGATGCTTAACTAAACCACTCCCCCTCCTCAACTATCACTGTTTGTATTCTCTGCAAAGTTTTGGTTGTGAAATCAAGCCTCCATCTTGTTCTACATCCTGGGGGCGTGGCTTGTAACTCTGGTGGCAAGGCTTTGTTTAGCAATCCTAGCTTAGGGGCTAAGTTCCTTTTTTGGTTTGATATCTGCATGTTTTCCAAGCCCCACCTGGGGACTGGGTTTTCTCCTGCCTGTCTGTGTGTATGTTGTATGTAATGTCTGTAAAAATAGTTCTAATTAATTTGACCTAAAGAAAAACAAGTGCAGCAGATCACGAGGTCAGGAGATCAAGACCATCCTGGCTAACACGGTGAAACCCCGCCTCCACTAAAAATACAAAAAATTAGCAGGGCGTGGTGGCGGGCGCGTGTAGTCCCAGCTACTTGGGGGTCTGAGGCAGGAGAGTGGCGTGAACCCAGGAGGCGGAGCTTGCATTGAGCCGAGATCGCGCCACTGCACTCCAGCCTGGGCGACAGAGTGAGACTCCGTCTAAAAAAAAAAGACAAGTGCTTGGATCTAATATTTTTTAAAGGAAAGGTAAAAGCTCTGGTACCTTTCAATTCCACAAGATTAACTTGACTTTAAGAAGTAAAAACAGCCTTTAAGATTATTGGTAAAATGCAGGTGTCATTAAAATGTAAATAGGTGAACTACACTATGTAGGTCAGAGGCAAGGCTTCCTAAGTGTTTTGAGAAACTGCTGTTTAGGTTTTGAAAACTATTTGACTCACCAGCTTCACAACTGGTAAGGCCTGGGGACATACGGAACTAACCACGTCCTCCATTAAGGAGGTGGATGTTAGCTGCAGTTAGCACACAAAGTAACTTACCAGGTTTTAAATTAAAGTTAAAAATTGCTAGGAGTTACCATTATAACATGTAATTGAAACTACTGAAAATAGATTTACATGCAAGGTGTATAAGAACAGTGATTTTTTTTTTTTATGTAAAAGCATATAAAAAGGCATGGAAACGTAAACTTTTGCCTAGGGTTAAAAATTGTTTTGAGTCAGATAGGAAAAGCTAAAGGTTCAAACAGTTGGTGGAAGCATTGTGGAAATTAATCTTGCGAAAGAGGTTCTCTTTGTGAACATATTAACTAAATTCATAAGGTTAGGGAAAGTTTTGGCTTCTTCAAATTTCTGAGTCATCATTTTGGCAAAATAAATAATGTATGGTAATCTGGAATTCTGTTTCATAATATCAAGTGTTTTCAACTAAACATATTTAACAGCCTTCCCAAAATCAAACTTCAGCTTCAAAATTGTCTTTCCTGGAACTTGGCTTTTCAGATAGTCCAGAGGGCCCTGGGAACGTGCAGAAAAGAAAGGTAAACAGGATTATTTGACAGGTTTTGTTACATGAAATTGCCAAAATAATGTTCAATCTTCTTTAGGTTATATCTTAGTAAATAATGCTAATAAATATTCCAAAATCGTATGGGATTTCTAAAATCCTAATGTCTATATCAATCATATATGTTATCAATCATAATTAAGGTTGTTATATTAAGTTATTGTAAACCACTGAGATAACCAAACTTTTTTGTCAATTGTGTTTCTAACTGTAACTACCCTGGACATTTTGCTATTCACAGACAGTTGTTGTCTTGTTTTAATCCTTTTTAAAAGATGGTTTATGATAAGCTGTAGAACTTTAACAGGTGCTCTCAAGTACAGACTTCTGATAACTTTGGAGATTGTAACGTTGGAATAAAGGAAAATGTACAGGACTCATGAAGAGCTGTAAGTGTTCATGAATATCAAGCAAAACCAAAGTTAACTAAATGGACTGAACTCAAAAAGCTGAAGCAAATCTTTTTGACTTTTGCTTGGAATATTGCTGATCCTTGTTTTGTTCTTCAGAGTCAGGAAACTTATTTTGAGCTATTTATGGCCTTCAATAATTGAGTAAGGTGTACTCCTATCAACAAAATTTGGAGCATGTTTGTTTCTCCGCCTGTTTCCTCTAGAATTTGGAAGCTGTCTGTGAATATTTTTAAATTATGGCAATATAGTTGTTTGCATCAGTGCAATAAGAATCCGTTTTTCTTTTGCAACAGGACACAAATGGAGAAACTGGTAGTTTCACCAAGGCTTTGACTGGAAGGTTATGCTTCCCTTTAAGGAGTTAATCTTGACTTGAAAGTCAGTGAAAGCCCTGTGGGGAGACTGGCCTCATATCCTCATCTACAGAGTCCCTGTACAGGGTTCCTGACCTGTGGTCAGTAAAGAATGCCGCTTTCTAACAGGTCCAGGAGCTCCAAATTTATCTTGGAACCTTAAGAGGAGAGCATCAACGAACTCACAGGTATTTGAGAATAGACCCATGGCTCAGTTTGGCTTTAAAAGGTCTTATCTGAGATTCCTCATGGAACAGAGTTTCATTAAAGCCAATCCAAAAGGTCTGTGTAGAAATAATTATTCTTGCTCTACTTTATGCAAATAATCAGGCCAAGTATAAGACTAAAGTCTGTTTTGCAAAAAACTCAGTCCTATTATAATTGGTTCTTTTAACAAAAGTGAAGACTGGAGAGAGAAATTATGTTTAAAAATGTATCATACATTTGTCATTAAATTCTAAACACATTGGTTGTTTTTAAGTTTTTGCCTACATTTTTACACTAACCTTGCTTGTTCCTATGAACCAACCAGCAATCTCTGGCTGCAGCTCAGAAAGAACAATAGGGATGGGTAATGTAGAAATCTGGATCAATATTCTAGTTCTGAGCAATTATCCTGCAAATCCTGTCAGGTGATGGAATAAATAGGGAATAAATAGGATGTCCATCAGTTGGAGGTTTCCTTTTGGGAAAGCAAGACCAAGGGAGCTATCCAAAGCCAAGCAGCATGCACCCAAATTCTAGCTAGCATAACTATAGCTACCAGTTATCTGAGTGTGTCACAAGACATCTTTTTCTCTCCCTTGTTGGAGGATGAACTCAGTTCCCCAGTTGCATCTTAGCATTCGGCTTATGATAAGGAGTCCACGCAACTCCCCTGAGACACATTTTTGTTTTAGACGCAATTCCAAGCTTCAGGTCAGAGCCCTAGGAAAGCAAACTGGATCTGAGGGATCCAGAGGCAGACAATAATGGAAATTAAAAGCACAGCACAGTTTAGTGTAGCTGATTCCTGTCAATTAAGTCAAGCCCAAGCTTCCTGTTTCATGGATAAAGGCCACATTAGCATCCATGGCATAAATAAGGTCTGGGGAACCCGAAGGCTACTGACAGCAGGGGAGATAGGGCACATGCGGGTAAGAGCAGATGATTCCCACCTCTAGGCCCCCCTGCTTCATGGGTGCAAGCCGCTTTGACACTCATAGTGGTGCCTGCCAAGATAGCTAGGACTCAGGGATGTGAGGATGGAAGAGGGAAAGAGGACGCTTTTCCCTCGTTTCCTCATGTACCTTAGTATCTGCTAGGAAGAGAAGGGAACCAGGGATGCCTGCTTCCCTCTTTCCAGATGGGTAGCCAGTCATCTTCAGTCTGTACCCTCTGAATGCATCCTAAACCCCTGGGACTCCTTTAAAAGACATCTTCTTTTTTTTCCTTTCTTCTCCTTGGTCCTCTCTTCACTGATAGGTAATTTTGTCTCTGTACTAGGGTACACTCCCCTCAGATGCATTCTCCAAACTGGAAAGAGTTAATTTCCCAAACCTTAAACTGTTTGGCTTAGGATGGGGCTCCGAGGAAGGGAACTCAGAAGCTCAACATGCCTGCAAAAGGGTACAGTTTCTTTCCGGTCAGGTTAGCCTCCCTCGCCCCATGCAATCTCTTAAAAGGCCTCAGAACTTTTGAGCTGTCTTTACACCTCCTCTTGTTTCATTTTGATACATGTTTTCTAATAATCCATTTTGTCTGTTCTTGCCCTTAGGCCATCAAACTCCAAATGGTCATGTAACTGGAGCCTCAGAGAATGGCCCCATCTGCAGGGAACAACTAAATAGGCCTCTGAGGGAGCTCTGACTGCCGGACTGCCGTTTTCCCAAAACAGTGCCCTCTGTCGGCAGAAAGCAGTTAAGATCGATTTTCATCCTTATTCTTTTTTTTTTTTTTTTTTTTTTTTTTTTTTTTTTTTTTTTTTTTTTGAGACGGAGTCTCTCTCTGTTGCCCAGGCTGGAGTGTAGTGGTGCGATCTCGGCTCACTGCAAGCTCCGCCTCTCGGGTTCACGCCATTCTCCTGCCTCAGCCTCCCGAGTAGCTGGGACTACAGGCGTCCGCCACCGCGCCTGGCTAATTTTTTTGTATTTTTAGTAGAGACGGGTTTTCACCGTGTTCGCCAGGATGGTCTCCATCTCCTGACCTCGTGATCTGCCCGTCTCGGCCTCCCAAAGTGCTGGGATTACAGGCGTGAGCCACCTCACCCGGCCCATCCTTATTCTTATTCTAATGGCAGTTAGATGTACTTCTTTAGAGGGGGGAATGAAACAGCCAGGTCTGAGGGGTTCCCCGGAAAGCCTCCAACCAGTCTGCGCATTGGGAGGAATGCGAACTGCAGTGGAGCCTCAGGAAGCTTGTGCCTTTTGCAGTGGGGAGGAGCCTGGCCCCTTCTCTTCCTGTGTGGAACCTCTGATTCAAGCTGCAGGTGGGAAGCACACTAGCAGGGACTCCAGGTTTGGGGAGGATCCCTATTTCCCCCTTTTCCCCCATTTTCACCCAATAAAACGATGTCTTACTCACCATTCAAACTGTCTGCAAACCTGAATTTTAGTGGCCATGGGACAAAGGACCCCATCTGTAGATGAACTAAGAAAAAGTCCTGCAACACTCTGCAACACCAATTGCTTAAGATAGGGCATTGATATTCTCTAAGAATCTGCTCTCCTCATTGTGAGACCTTCACACTTAGACTGAAATCTATACCATAGATTCTGTGGCCCTTCCATCTCTGAATTACACCACTGACTTTCCTGGGTATGTATCTTGCATATGGTAGATTGAAAGACTGCTGAGCTCCATAACCTTGTGAGCCAATACCTTAGGATAAATCTCTTCTTAAATATAATATATAACATGTATATCTATTGGTTCCATTTATTTGGACAACTCTGAGTAATCAGATTTTAAACAGGGCTTAACGAATACATATAATTTAGTTACATGGACATGAAGAAACAGATTAGAAATATTTCTGTAAAATATTCAGAGGGGAGCATAAATCTGCATCTGAAAATGTGTATACTTCTAGATAGTATATGAATAAATTAATTCTTTTGAAAGTAGTTAGTAACTTTAGTATTGCAACTAGAAGTTCTATTTTGGCCAATATATCTTATTTTTATCATTACATAATTTTTAATAATCAGCTTTTGCAGTATTTTGTTGGTATTTTGTAGAAATAATGAGTAAGTGTTGTTAAGTGAGAATACATGGTATTTAATTCTAAATGACCTTTACTTCCATTATAATCATACAATGAGTTTAATGACTTATTTATGAAGCCATTCTAATTTTCTCTATTTAGCAGTATAGTGTAATAATTCTGTAAGAAACAAAGGAAAGCAATAACATGAAAGTTCAAATTTTGAATAAAAATTGATTATTTGCCTAATAAAGCATGTTACTGTCAGATATTTCATTAAAGTAAGGTACAACACTTGATGTTTAAATTATCAAAGACTGAAATTTTATTGCAATTGAGCTAGTCATTTTTAATCTAGCTAAGTATTATTCAGAAATAGAAATAAAACTAAACTTGTAAGAATAATAAACCATCTGTAAAATTTTTTATTAGTCACTTTCTTGAAAGAATATTAAAATTATTTTTAGCAAGATAAAAGTTTAACATTCTCACAACAAGAATTTAATTATCAAAATTAAACTTAATTTTATTTTATAATAAGTAAAATTTATACTAACTAATCCATTGAAGACAAATTTTAAAAGATAATAGGAATTAAAATTCAGTGCATTTGACTAGAATAAGATTAATCTGTACAATTATCAATCAAACATACTAATTAAAAGCAAAATCAAATGATTGAATTTAAACCAAAATCTAAGTATGTTTTATTATGACAAAGAGAGAGAAATAAGAAGATTAAAAAGAAAAAATTAAATAGTTGGAAATAACGTAAGATAGAATTTGAAATATTAACATCAGAACAAGGAACTAGTCAACAGAAAAAAATCCAGAAATAGAAGAAAATGAGAAATTTCTTGTTGATAGGATAAAACACACAGGATAATTTAGCCTTTTATTGAACAGTGCTTTTTTGTTTTGTGTCCAACATTAAATATTTGTTGAAGAAATAAATTTATGCAATAAAGCAGATATAAACTTTTGTGAAGATATAAATAAAAAAAGTTAGAAGTTCAAGTATTTATATAATATATAGCTACTGACACAGAAAATAAGACCTGAAAATTTTGTTAATAATATTGATATTAATGTATTAATAATTTTGAACTGATAAAAGAGAATAAATCTTCATCATTTAATCTAGCATACATCGACATATCATTTATTTTGTTTTATTCTTCAAATTAAAATAAAATAAATTCTCATATAAAAAATTCGTGCATTTTATACATTGTAACCTATGACTAGAAAGCGTTACAGAGCCAAATTAATAACAGAAATTTAAATAATCATCCAAATAAGAAAAATGTACTATCCTGAGTGCAAAATATCCTCCTAAATAACATTTTAATAAGATAAGAAATTAAAAACAAAACAATGATTATATATATCAAGCACATTTATATAATATAAACAAGTAAATTCCTTTTCTATATAACATTTTGGAAAGTAAAATTAGAAAACAAAATGTCGTTCAATAGTAAACACGCTGCTGATAATAACAGAGTAAGTACGTATGGATTAGCTACTTTCAGACAAAACTAACATTTGGACTTCATACAAAAGCAGCTACCTACAAGCACTGGGAAATGAACAGAAGCAGGCAGACTCAGATTGGGAAGACGAAAGTGAGGGAAGGTTGAACAAAGTGAGTTCAAGTTCTGTGGTTTCAGCCTGAGCTTAGATGCTTTTGTTACAAAGCGCAGTTAGTGGGGGTGCTGATGGAAAAAAATAAAAACAAAAACAAAAACCATACCTACAGTATTTCTGCCCTGGGGAACCAGATATCTAAATTTAGAATACTGACCACTGGCAGTAATGAAGAGATATTAGAATGTAAGTAATGAAAAGGGAGACACCAAAATTCTGTTTACCTACATTTCTGACGTCCTCAAAATCACACATGCACAGAAAAGTACATCTTAAGTATGGGAAAAAAAAATGAGATTTATTTAACAACTGCCTTCTCATCAGATACTATGGACAACAGAAAAGAGTGCAACAATATCTGTAAATAGCTAAATCAAAAAAAAAAACTCTCAATTCAGAATCCTATATTCAATGAAAAATCTTTCAAGAATGAAGGCAAAATTTTTTAAAATTTCAGGTATAAGAAAACCAAAAAAATTGATTGTCAGAAACCTATACTAAACTGAACATTCCCACCAAGAGTGTATCAGTATTGCCTTTACTATGCAACCTTGCCAACATTTGTTGTTTTTTTGACTTTTTAATAATAGCTTTTCTGAATGATGATAGTATCTCATTGTGGTTTTGATTTGCATTTCTCTAATGATTACCGATGATGGGCATTTTTCATCATTGAAAAGTGTCTGTTGATGTCATTTGCCCATTCTTCAATGAGGTTTTTTGTTTGTTTTTTTGCTTGCTGATTTAATTTCCTTATAGATTCTGGATATTAGACCATTGTCAGATGTATAGTTTGCAAATATTTTTTTTTTCCATTCAGTAGGTTGTCTGTTTGCTGATAGTTTCTTTTGCTGGACAGAAGCTCTCTAGTTAAATTAGGTGCCACTTGTGAATTTTTGGGTTTTTTTGCAATTCCTTTTGGAGACTTAGTAATAAATTTTTTCCCAAAGCCAGCATCCAGAATGGTATTTCCTAGGCTTTCTTCTAGAGTTTTTATTGTTGTAGGTATTAACATTTAAGTCTTTTATCCATATTCAGTAAATTTTTGTATATTGTAAAAGGAAGCAGTCCAGTTTCAATCTTCTGCATATGGCAAGTCATTTATCCCAGGATCATTTATTGAACAGGGACTCCTTTCTCTATTCTTTGTTATTGTTTAATTTGTTGAAGATCAGGTGGTTGTAGGTGTGTGGCTTTATTTCTGAGTTCTCCATCTTGTTTAATTGGTCTCTATGTCTGTTTTTGTACCAGTTCCATGCTGCTTTGTAGCCTTGCAGTATAGTTTGAAGTCAGGTAGTGTGATCTGTCTGACTTTTTTCTTTTTGCTTAAGATTGCTTTGACAGTTTGGGCATTCTATATTTCATTCATTCTATATGAATTTTATATGAATTTTAGAATTTTTTTCATTCTATATGAATTTTATTCATTCTATATGAATTTTAGAATTTTCTAAAATTCATTCTGTATTCATTCTATATGAATTTTATTCTATATTCATTCTATATGAATTTTATTCATTCATTCTATATGAATTTTATTCTATATGAATTTTAGAATTTTTTTTCTAATTCTGTGAAAAATGATGTTAGTTTGATAGGAATAGCATTTCATTTGTAAATTGCTTTGGGCAGTATGGCAATTTTAACAATCTTGATTCTTCCTATCCATTAGCATGGAATGCTTTCCAATTTGTTTTTATCATCTTTGTTTTCTTTCAGCAGTGTTTTGTAATTCTCACTGCTGAGATCTTTAACTTCCTTGGTAAGCTGTATTCCTAAGTATTTTATTATTTTTATGGCTATTGTAAATGAAATTGCACTCTTTATTTGGCTCTGAGCTTGGAAGTTATTGATGTATAGTAATGCTACTTATTTTTGTACGTTACTTATTTTGTATCCTGAAACTTTACTGAAGTTGATTATTTGTTCTAGAAGCCTTCTGGCAGAGTATATGGGAGGGTTTTCTAGAGACACAATTATATAATCTGTAAAGAGAGATAGTTTGACTTCTTTCTTCTCTTCCTATTTGAATGCCTTTTATTTTTTTCTCTTGCCCGAATGCTCAGGCTAGGACTTCCAGTACTATGTTGAAAAAGAGTGGTGAGAATGCGTATCCTTGTCTTGTTCCAATTTGCTCATTCAGTATGATGTTGGCTGTGGGTTTGTCATAGATGACTCTTATTAATGTATATTCTTTCAAACCTTAATTTGCTGAGGGTTTTTAATATAAAAGAATGTTGAATTTTATCAAAGGCCTTTTCTGTGTCTATTGAGATAATCATCTGATCTTTTTTTTGTTAATAACGATTTATGTAGTGAATCAAATTTATTGGTTTATGTATGTTGAAGAAACACATACAAACATCCTAGGAATAAACTTTACTCGATTGTGGTGAATTAACTTTTGAATGTGCTGCTGGATTCCATTTGCCAGTATTTTGTTGAGGATTTTTACACCTATGTTCATCAGAGATATTGGTTAAAGTTTTATATTTTGTTGTGTCTCTGCTGGGCTTTGGTTTTTTAGAATGAGTTAGGGAGGAGTTCCTTCATCGATTCTTTGAAATAATATAATATGTTTGGTACTAGCACTTCTATGTATGTCTGGTAGAATTAGGATGTGAATCCAGCTGGTGCAGCACTTTTTTGGTTTGATAGGCTTGTTATTAGTGATTCAATTTCAGAACTTTTTATTGGTCTTTTCAGGATTTTATTTTCTTGCTGGTTCAGTCTTGGGAGGCTGTGTATTTCCAGGAATTTACCAATTTCTTCCAGATTTTCCAGTTTCTGTGCATAGAGGTGTTCATAATAGTTTCTGAGGATTTCTTATATTTCCGCGGGATTGTCTGTAATGTTGCCTTTGTTTTTTCCAATTGTGTTTACTTAAATCTTCTCTCTTTTTTTTTTTCATTAATCTAGCTAGTGGTCTACCCATTTTGTTTAATCTTTTGAAGAAACCAATAAGACTTTTAGTTTCATTGAATTTTAAATGAATTTTTTGCATCTCCACCCTTTGCTTTGAGTCTATGGGTGTCATTACTCAATTTTGTTCAGTTCTGCTGTGAGTTTGGTTATTTCTTTTCCTTTGCTAGCTTTCAGTTTGGTCTGCTCTTGCTTTTTTAGTTCCTCTGGGTATAACATTAGGTTGTTAATTTAAGATCTTTTCAACTCCTGGATGTAGGCGTGTAGTGCTATAAACTTTCCTTTTAACACTGCTTTAGCTGTTTCCCCAAGATTCTGGTATGTTGTGTCTCAGTTTTTATTAGTTTCAAATAACTTTTTGACTTTTCGCCTTAATTTTGTTATTTACCCAACTCATTTGGAAACACATTAACTTCCATTTTATTGTAAGGTTTTGATAGGTCTTCTTGGTATTGATTTCTGTTTTTATTGCACTGTGGTCTGAGAGTGGGATTAGTATGACTTTGATTTGATATTTTTCAATCTGTTGAGGCTTGCTTTATGGTTAAGCATGTGGTAAATCTTAGAGTATTTACCACGTGCAGATGAGAAGGGTATATTCTGTGGTTGTTGGGTGGAGTGTTCTGTAGATGTGTATTAGGTCCAATTGGTCAAGTGTACATTTTAAGTCTAGAATATTTTTCTCAGTTTTTTGCCTCGATGATCTGTACAGCACTGTCAGTGGGGTGTTGAAGTATTAGTATTATTGTTTGGTTGTCTAAATCTTTTCATAGATCTCTAAGATCTTGTTTTATGCATCTGAGTGCTCCAATGTTGGGTGTGTATATATTTAGAATGATTAAATCTTCCAGTTGGATTGATTTCTTTATTATTGTTCAATGCTCTCTTTTTTTTGTCCTTTTTGATCATTGTTGATGTAATGTCTGTTTTATCTCATATAAAAATAGCAATTCCTGCTCTCTTTTTGTTTTCTGTTTGCCTAATAAATCTTTTTCCATTCCTTTACTTTGAGTCTATGGATGTCATTACTTGTGAGATGGGTCTCTTGAAGACAGCAGTCAGTTGGGTCTTCTTTCTGTATCCAACTTGCCACTCTGTCTTTTTAAGTGTAACATTTAGCACATTTACATCCAGGATCAATATTGATATGTGAAGATTTGATCCTGTCATCGTGCTGTTTTCTGGTTATTATGTAGACTTGATTATGTAGTTGCTTATGGTGTCAATGGTATATGTGCTTAAGTGTGTTTACGTGGTGGCAGTTATCATTCTTTCATATCCCTATTTTGCACCTCCTTTAGGACCTCTTGTAAGGCAAGTCTACTGGTAACTAATTATCTTAGCATTTGTTTTTCTGAAAAGTATTTCATTTCTCCTTTGCTCATGAGCTTTGTTTGGTGGGTTATGAAATTCTTGGTTGGAATTTCTGCTGTTTAAAGATCTTGAAAAATAGGTCCTCAATCTTATCTGGTTTGTAAGGTTTCTGTTAAAAAATCTAAAAAGTAAAATGTTAAAAGTAAAAAGTAAAAGGCTAAGTAAATACCCTTTTACTCATATCTTCAGCTTTAGAAAATTATACACTATGAACAAAATAAAAAATACAATTGCCTAAAGACTGTGAAAAGTGAACAAAAGAAGGTGTCAAAACTTGAGGGAAACAGTACATGGATGAGGTTTCTTGGTATTTTTTTTTCTCATGGCTTTGCCCAGGAACAAGCCAAGAACTCGCATAGTTAACACTTGGATAAAAACCCTAGGAAAAAAGAGTTTTCCTATTCAACTTAACAAAAACGTCAGTATAACTCAAATTTATCTATGGATTTGATGGAATTCTAATAAATTCTCTGCCAACTTCTGTTGTTTTCATCAAACAGAAGAAAACTCCTCCTAACAATTATATGAAGATGTAAATGCTAGGTAGCAAAACTTGGCTGTCTGGCTCTGATTGAGTGACATGAACCAGATTTATTCTCCTGCCTGAAAGAACTAAATTACAGACAAGATAGACGTAATAATGTTTTTCAAGATGTAAGACAATCAGGCTACAAAGGTTAGTGTTCTCTGAGTTATTAAAAATAAATGATGTGGCTGGGCGCAGTAGCTCACACCTGTAATCACAGCACTTTGGGAGGCTGAGACGGGTGGATCACGAGGTCGGGAGATGGAGACCATCCTGGCTAACACGGTGAAACCCCATTTCTACTAAAAATACAAAAAAATTAGCCAGGCGTGGTGGTGGGCACCTGTAGTCCCAGCTACTCGGGAGGCTGAGGCAGGAGAATGGCGAGAACCCAAGAGGCGGAGCTTGCAGTGAGCTGAGATCGTGCCACGGCACTCCAGCCTGGGTGACAGAGTGACACTCCATCTCAAAAAAAATAAAATAAAATAAAATAAATGATGTAACCTATGCAGGTGTTTCAGCTTACTAACTGGAGAAAATTTTCAGATTAGTGTGGGGAGAAAAGATTCAGGATTAGCCTAACAGTCTCCTTAAGGAGCTGGGCATTTCAAAAGGCCAAGGCAGCAAGAATTCACAAGACAGAATACCAAAGATAAGATAGCTTCACAGAGGAAAACTTCTGGAGTCCTAAAAAGAGTCCTCCATAAGTGTTCAGCTGAGTAATGATGACTGCACATGTGTGAGGAAAGCAATAGAAGGACTAATTCTTGAGGCTCAGATAGAGCCAGGAATACCACTTATTCCCACAAGCCAGACTGGAAAAAATTAAAAATTCATAGGGTAATAGATAGAATATAAGGAAGTATCTTACCCCAGTAGTGAAAATAATAGCTCTAGATTACATGCTCTTCTGATCTTGCCCAAAAAGTCCCAAGAGGAAGATTCAAAAGGATCAAACATTTTCTAGTAACTTAAAAACATCCCTGAACAAAGCTCAGGAATATCTATAGGAATTAAAAGTATACATCTAGCACCTAATTAGGTAAAATTTTCAATATCTCACATCTAATATAAATTACCAGCTATGCAAAGAAGAAGGAAAAAACAACTGAATGAGAAAAAACAGAGTCAATGTGAGACACCAATGATACAATTAGTATAAAAAGACATTAAGCAGTATTTACAACTATATGCCACATGTTCACAAAGCTAGAGAAAAAACTGAACATGTTAAATAAGGACATAAAAATATGAGAAGGCCCAAATCAACTTTTTAACAATGAAAATTATAATATTTTCAGTAAAAATATACCATGTAAAATTAATGACATTAAACAATGTGGACAATAACTAAATAGTGAATTTGAAGACACAACAATACAAAGTAGCCACAATTTAAAAAGAGAAAAAGGATTGAACTAAAGTAAACAGAGCATCTGTGAACTCTAAGTCAACACCAAGCAGTCTAATATACGTGTAATTATGGTCCCTAAAGGAGAGAAGAGACGAGGGGACAGAAAACTTAATTGAAGAAATATTGGCACAAGATTTTCCAAAGTTGATGGTAATATTTATAATTTCACTTTAAGCTTGATAATTCAAAGCACTATATATATATATATTTTTTTTTTCTTTTTTTTTTGAGATGGAGCCTGGGCTGGAGTGCAGCTCTGTCGCCTGGGCTGGAGTGCAGTGGCGCTATCTCAGCTTACTGCAAGCTCCGCCTCCTGGGTTCGTGACATTCTCCTGCCTCAGCCTCCCGAGTAACTGGGACTACGGGTGCCCACCACCACGCCCGGCTAATTTTTTCTACTTTTAGTAGAGACGGGGTTTCACCGTGTTAGCCAGGATGGTCTCGATCTCCTGACCTCGTGATCTTCCCATCTCGGCCTCCCAAAGTGCTGGGATTACAGGCGTGAGCCACCGCGCCTAGCCAATAAATATTTTTAAAATACTACACTAAGGAACCTGACAATCAAATTGTTTAGAGGCAAAAAAGAGGAAAAACTTAAAAGCAGCCAGAGAAAGAAGACATACTATATTAAAGGACTACAATAAAGATGATGCAGATTTTTCATCTGAAATAATATACAAAAGACAGTGGTGCAACAACTTTATTACACCACACACCTGCATACACACACATACACACACACTCACACACACCTTGTCAACTGAGAACTCTTTACTGGAGGAAAATATCTTTTAATATGAAGGGAACATAAAGGCTTTTAAGACATACAAAGCATAAGCATTCATCACTCAGAAACCTGCAGTGCAAATAATGTTCAAGGAAAACCTTTGAAGAGTAGGAAAATGATAAAAAATATGTATATTGAAAAATACCAGGAATGATAACTACATGAGTAAATGTGCACAATCTTTTTCTTAGTATTAAATTTCTACAAAGGATAATTCACTCTTTAAATGAAAATTATAACGATCTATCATCGGGTTTATAACATACATAAAGCATAAAGGCCAGAAAGTGACACATGGAGGTATACTATCGTAAGGGTTTGATAATATAAGTGAAATTGTATATCATTTAAAAGTAGGCTGTCATAAGTTAAAGATATATATAAAATAAACCTCAATCACTTTAAAAATAACAACTCAAAGAAGGCATAGCTAATAAGCTAAGAAAGGATATAAATTGAAACCATGAAAATGCTTAATCCAAAAAAGGAAAAAACAGAAATAAAAGGAAAGAGCACAAATAACAGTAGGCCAAATAGAAAATGAAGAGTGAAATTATTGACTTAATCAACTCAAGAATCCAATTAAATGTAAACCAGAGGTCAGCAAACTTTCTCTGTAATGGATCAAGTAGGATATTTTAGGCTCTGCAGGCCATGTAGCAACAAATAAACTCCACCATTGGAGCCCCAAAACAGCCATAGATGATGTGTAACTGCATAGGTGCTGGCTGGATTTGGCCAACAGGCCAGATTTTCCCCCACTAGTCACAGGTTCCAGAGTCCCAATCTAAATGCCCTAATGAAAAGGCAGAGATTTTCAGCTTGTATAAAAAAAGCAAGATCCAACATTTTGCTGCCTACTGTAAGTGTACTTTAAACATAAAGACACAAATATATTGAGTAAAATAATAAAATAGGCTAAAATACATTCATGTGAATCAAAAGAAAGTTGGGTTTTCTGAATTCCATTAGTTCATTTTGCACTATCACTCCAAAATAATAAACCTAAAATTTTGGTGTATGGTGACAAAATAATCCAGAAATTTTGATATGTAGCCACAAGAGACTCTGGGTGTTTCTCATGCTCATCTTGGGCCACTCTTCTCAAGGGGAGGGTGTCTTGCAGGTGGTTGAAGTTATGCACAGGATTTATTTCACCAGAAATGCAAAGTGTTCTCTAAAGCAATAGTGGTGAGCTGGGAGATACAACACATTGCTCACAACAGTCAAGATGTGGGATCAACCTAATTGTTTATCAAAAAATGAATGGATACAGAGATTGTAGTATATATACACAATGTAATACCATTCAGCTTTAAAAAGGGAAGAAATCCTGTCGTTTGTGACAACATGAATGAATCTGTGGGATAATAAGTGAAATAATGTAGGCATAGAAAGACAAATACAACATTATCTCAGTTATATGTTAAATCTAAAAAAGTTGAACACTTAGAAGCAGAGAGTACAGAATTGTGGTTACCAGGGATTGGTGGGGGCCAGGGTAGGGATTGCTGGGGTGTTGGTCAAAAAATACAAAATTTCAGTAAGACAGGAGTAATAAATTCAAAATATCTATTGTACAACATGGTGACTGTAGTTAATAACAATGTATAGTATTCTTGAAAATATCTAAAAGATGATTTTAAGTGTTCTCACCACAAAAAAACAAGTATGTGAGGTAAGGCATATGTTAATTAGCTTGATTTAGAAATGTTGTGATGTATACATATTTTAAAACATCATGTTGTATACCATAAATATATGAACTTTATTTGTTGAATAAGTAAACAAACAAAAACATGGAGGAAACAGAGACACAGACACAGGCACAGACACACACACACACACACACACACACACACACACACACGTTGCTCTTCCATGTGGCTGTTTTTTCCAAATCAACTTACTAAATAACTGCTCCAATATATTGAGGCACCTGGAATATCTGGAAACACCAGGTCTAGAAATGAAGCTTATGCTTTGGAGATGTGTGGCTCTCTTCTATTTCTTGGGCTTTGAAACAACAAATGGAAAAACAGCTTTTAAAATTGTGCACTAATTTTACTTTTTTATTACTTTGAAATTAATTATTTTGTTTTTCTTTTCTATTTTATTTCTCCTACAATTATTATGTTCATTTTGCTATTCTGTTTTTAATTGCTTAAAAGGTTGATCCTTTATTTTATTTTACTTTAAGTTCCAGGATATATGTACCGAACCTGCAGGTATGCTACATAGGTATACGTGTGCCATGGTGGCTTGCTGCACCTGTTGACCCGTCCTCTAGGTTCCCTCCCCTCACCCCCTACAGGCCCTGATGTGTGTTGTTCCCCTCCCTGTGTCCATGTGTTCTCACTGTTCAACTCCCACTTACGAGTGAGAACATGCGGTGTCTGGTTTTCTGTTCCTGTTTTAGTTTGCTGAGGATGATGGCTTCCAGCTCCATCCATGTCCTTGCAAAGGGCATGATCTCATTCCTTTTTTTGGATGCATAATATTCCATAGTGTATATGTACCACAATTTATTTACCCAGTCTATCATTTATGAACATTTGGGTTGGTTCTATGTCTTTGCTATTGTAAATAGTGCTGCAATAAATGTACAAGTGCATGTGTCTTTATAGTAGAATGATTTATGATCCTCTGGGTATATACCCAGTAATGGGTTTGCTGGGTCAAATGGTATTTCTGGTTCTAGATCCTTGAGGAATTGCCACACTGTCTTCCACAATGGTTGAACTAATTTATGTTCCCACCAACAGTGTAAAAGTGTTCCTATTTCTCCACAGCCTTGCCAGCATCTAATGTTTCTTGACTTTTTAATAATTGCCATTCTGACTGGTGTGGGATGGTATCTCATTGTGATTTTGATTTGCATTTCCCTAATGATCAGTGATGTTAAGCTTTTTTTCATGCTTGTTGGTCATGTAAATGTCTTCTTTTCAGAAGTGTCTGTTCATATCCTTTGCCCACTTTTTGATGGGGTTGTTTGGCTTTTTATTGTAAATTTGGTTTTAAGTTCCTTATAGATTCTGGATATTAGACCTTTGTCAGATTGGTAGATTGCAGAAATTTTCTCCCATTCTGTAGGTTGTCTGTTCACTCTGATGATAGTTTCTTTTGCTGTGCAGAAGCTCTTTAGTTTAATTAAATCCCATTTGTCAATTTTGGCTTGTGTTGCATGCAATTGATTTTGGCATTTTCATCATGAAGTCTTTGCCCCTGCCTATGTCCTGAATGGTATTACCTATGTTTTCTTCTAGGGTTTTTGTGGTTTGGCGTTTTACATTTAAGTCTTTAATCCATCTTGAGTTAATTTTTGTATAAGGTGTAAGGAAGGGGTCCAGTTTTAGTTTTCTGCATACAGCTAGCCGGTTTTCCTAGCACCATTTATTGAATAGGAAATCCTTTCCCCATTGTTTTTGTCAGGTTTATTGAAGATCAGATGGTTATAGATGTGTAGTGTTATCTCTGAGGTCTCTGTTCTGTTCCATTTGTCTATATGTCTGTTTTGGTACCAGTGCCATGCTGTTTTGGTTACTGTAGCCTTGTAGTATAGTTGAAGTCCAGTGGCATGATGCTTCCAGCTTTGTTCTTTTTGATTAGGATTGTCTTGGAATGTGGGCTTTTTTGGTTCCATATGAAATTTAAATAGTTTTTTCTAATTCTTTGAGGAATGTCAGTGATGGTTTGATGGGAATAGCATTGATTCTATAAATTACTTTGAGCAGTATGGCCATTTTCATGATATTGATTCTTCCTATTTTCCATTTGTTTGTGTTCGCTCTCGTTTCCTTGAGTAGTGGTTTGTAGTTCTCCTTGAAGAGGTCCTTCACATCTCTTGTTAACTGTCTTCCTAGCAATTCCTTTGTAGCAATTGTGAATGGGAGTTCATTCTTGATTTGGCTCTTTGCTTGTCTATTGTTGGTTTATAGGAATGCTTGTCATGTTTGCACATCGATTTTGTATCCTGAGACTTTGCTGAAATTGCTTATCAGCTTAAGGAGTTTTTGGGCTGAGATGATGGGGTTTTCTAAACAGAATCATGTCATCTGCAAACAGAGACAATTTGAATTCCTCTCTTCCTATTTGAATACCCTTTATTTCTTTGTCTTGCCCAATTGTCCTGGCCAGAACTTCCAATACTATGTAGAATAGAAGTGGTGAGAAAGGGCATCTTTGTCTTGTCCTGGTTATCAAAGAAATGCTTCCAGCTTTTGCCCATTCAATATCATATTGGCTATAGGTTTGTCATAAATAGCTCTTATTATTTTGAGATATGTTCCATCAATACCTAGTTTATTGAGAGTTTTTAACATGAAGGGATGTTGAATTTTATCAAAGGCCTTTTCTGCATCTATTGAGATAATCATGTCATTTTGTCTTTGTTTCTGTTTATGTGATGGATTATGTTTATTGATTTGCATATGTTGAACCAGCCTTGCATCCCAGGGATAAAACTGACTTGATTATGATGGGTAAGTTTTTTGATGTGCTGCTGGATTCGATTTGCCAGTATTTTATTGAGGATTTTCACATTGATATTCATCAGGGATATTGGCCTGAAGTCTTTTTTGTTGTTGTGGCATCTCTGCAGGTTTTGGTATCAGGATGATGCTGACTTCATAAAATGAGTTAGGAGGAGTCTCTCCTTTTCAGTTGTTTGGGATAGTTTCAGAAGGAGTAGTACCAGCAACTCTTTGTACCTCTGGCAGAATTAAGCTGGGAATCCTTCTTGTCCTGGGCTTTTCTTCGTTGGTAGGCTATTAATTACTGCCTCAATTTCAGAGCTTGTTATTGGTCTATTCAGGGATTTAATGTCTTCCTGGTTTAATCTTGGTAGGGTGTATGTGCCCAGGAATTTATCCATTTCTTCTAGATTTTCTAGTTTATTTGCATAGGGGTGTTTTTAATATCCTCTGATGGTAGTTTGTATTTCTGTGGGGTCAGTGGTGATATCCCCTTTATCATTTTTAATTGTGTCTATTTGATCTTCTCTCTTTTTTTTAATTAGTCTAGCTAGTGGTCTATCTATTTTGTTATTTTTTTCAAAAAAACAACTCGCATTCAGTGATTTTTGAAGGGTTTTTTGTTTCTATCTCCTTCAATTCTGTTCTGATCTTAATTATTTCTTATCTTCTGCTACCATTTGGATTAGTTTGCTCTTGCTTCTGTAGCTCTTCTAATTGTGATGTTAAGATGTCGATTTGAGATCTTTCTAGCTTTCTCTTGTGGGCATTTAGTGTATAAATTTCCCTCTTAATGCTGCTTTAGCTGTATCCCAGAGATTCTGGCATGATGTCTCCTTGTTCTCATTTGTTTCAAAGAACTCCTTTATTACTGCCTTAATTTCATTATTTACCCCCGAGTCTTTCAGTAGCAGGTTGTTTAATTTCCATGTAATTGTGTGGTTTTGAGTGATTTTCTTAATCCTGGGTTCTAATTTGATTACACTGTGGTCTGAGAGACTGTTTGTTATGATTTCAGTTCTTTTGCATTTGCCGAGGAGTGTTTTACTTCCAATTTTGTGGTCTACTTTAGAATAAGTGCGTGTGGCTCTGAGAAGAATGTATATTCTGTTGATTTGGGGTGGAGAGTTCTGTAGATGTCTATTAGGTCCACTTGATACAGAGCTGAGTTCAAGTCCTGAATATTATTGTTAATTTTCTGTCTTGTCGATCTGTCTAACATTGACAGTAGGGTGTTAAAGTCTCCCACTATTATTTTGTTGGAGTTTAAGTCTCTTTGTAGGTCTCTAGGAACTTGTTTTATGAATCTGGGTGCTCCTGTATTGGGTGCATATATATTTAAGATAGTTAGCTCTTCTTGTTCCATTGATCCCTTTACCATATGTAATGCTCTTCTTTGTCTTTTATGATCTTTGTTGGTTTAAAGGCTGTTTTGTCAGAGACTAGGATTGCAACCCCTGCTTTTTTTGCTTTTCAGTTGCTTTGGTAATTTTTTCTCCATCCCTTTATTTTGAGCCTATGTGTGTCTTTGCATGTGAGATGGGTCTCCTGAATGCATCACACCAATGGGTCTTGACTCTTCATCCAATTTGCCAGTCTGTGTCTTTTTAATTGGGGCATTTAGCCCATTTACATTTAAGGTTAGTATCGTTATGTTTGAATTTGATCCTGTCATCATGATGCTATCTGGTTACTTTGCTAGTTGATGTTGATGTTTCTTCAAAGATTCATTGTTCTTTATGTTTTGGTGTGTTTTTGCAGTGGCTGGTAGTGATATTTCCTTTCCATGTTTAGTGCTTTCTTCAGGAGCTCTTGCAAGGCAGGCCTGGTGCTGATGACATCCTTCAGCATTTGCTTGTCTGGGAAAAATTTGATTTCTCTTTTGCTTATGAAACTTAGTTTGGCTGGATATAAAACTCTGGGTTGAAAATGGTTTTCTTTGAGAATGTTGAATATTGGCCCCCACTCTCTTCCGGCTTGTAGGGTTTCTGCTGAGAGGTCTGCTGTTAGTCTGATGGGCTTCCCTTTGCAGATGACCTGGCCTTTGTCTCTGGCTGCCCTTAACATTTTTTCCTTCATTTTGACTTTGGAGAATCTGATGATTCTGTGTCTTGGGGTTGAACTTCTCATGGAGTATCTTAGTCGTGCTCTCTGTATTTCCTCAATTTGAATGTTGGCCTGTCTTGCTAGGTTGGGGAAGTTCTCCTGGATAATATCCTGAAGTGTGTTTTCTGGCTTGTTTCCATTCTCCCTGTCTCCTTCAGGTGCTCCAGTCAATCATAGGTTTGGTCTTTTTATGTAATCACATATTTCTCAGAGGCTTTGTTTGTTCCTTTTTATTCTTTTTTCTCTAATCTTGTCGGCATGCCTTATTTGAGCAAGGTGGTCTTCAAGCTCTGATATCCATTCTTCTGCTTTATCAATTTGGCTATTGATACTTGTGTATGCATTACAAAGTTCTCATGCTGTGTTTTCAGCTCCATCAGGTCATTTATATTCCTCTCTAAACTAGTTATTCTAGTTAGCAGCTCCTCTAACTTTTATCAAGTTTCTTAGCTTCTCGCATTGGGTTAGAACATACTCCTTTAGCTCAGTGCAGTTTGTTATTACCCATCTTCTGAAGTCTACTTCTGTCAATTCATCTGTCTCTCTTCCTCCATCCAGTTCTGTGCCCTTGCTGGAGAGGCGTTGCAATAATTTGGAGGAGAAGAGGCACTCTGGCCTTATGGGTTTTCAGCGTTTTTTTGTTGATTCCTCCTCATGTTCATGAGTTTGTCTAGTTTCAATCTGTAAACTTGTTGACCCTTGGATGGCTTTTTGTGGGGAATTTTTGTTGTTGATGCTGTTGTTGCTGCTTTCTGTTTGTTTTTCTTTCAGTGGTCTGGTCCCTCTTCTGTAGGGCTGCTGCAGTTTGCTGGGGGTTCACTTCAGACCCTATTCATCTGGTTCACTCCTGCACCTGGAGATGTCACTCAAGGAAGCTGGAGAACAGCAAAGATAGGTGCCTGCTCCTTCCTCTGGGATCTCTAAGCTTGAGGGGCACCAACCTGATACCAATAGGATTGCTCCTGTATAGGGTGTCTGACAACCCCTGTTGGAGGGTCTCACCCAGTTGGGTGGCATGGGAAACAAGACCGATTTAATGAAGAACTTTGACTGTCCCTTGGTGGAGGGGGTGTGCTTTGCTGGGGGAAAATCCACTTGTCTGGGCTGCCTGGATTCCTCAGAACTACCTGGAGGAAAGGCTAAGTCTGCTGGTCCACAGAGACTGTGGCCGCACCTCCCCCTAGGGGCTCAGGCCCAGGGAGTTCAGCATTCTGTCCTTGAGCCCCTGGCTGGAGTTGTTGGAGTTCCTGCAGGGAAGCCCCGCCCAGTGGGGAGGGGGTCAGGGTCAGTCCTGAAGAGGCTCTCTGGCTGCAGTCTGTTACAGCAGGTGTGTTGGGCTGTGGGCGACACCTCCTGGGACCAAGTGGTCCATCCTCCTTGGCTCCAGCAGGAGAAAAGCATGGCCTGGAGCTATAGAGATGGTTGCTGCCCTTCCCTGCGCTGGGAGCTTAGCATGTTAGGCAGCTGTCAGTCCCAGTGCTGGCTGCTGCACCTCCCCGAAGACGCTCAAATGGCTTAGACAGCAGACAGCGGTAGCTGGGGTGCTGGTTGCCCCTCCACCTGGGAACTAAACAGGCTTAAGCAGATTCCAGCTGAGAAGCTGTTGAGAATCTGCATAGCTCCAGGGTTGGGACCCTAGGCCATGGTGGCTTGGGTTCAAGAGGGGGATCTTCCTATCTGTGGGCTGCACAGTTCTGTAGAAAAAGCATGCTTTTCCCAGCTGAGTAGCACCCTCACTCACTGCCTCTCTTGGCTGGGGGATGGGGGGGGTCCCTGCCCTAGGTAGCTTTCAAGTGGGTGCCGTACCACACTGCTCTTCCTTCTTCTCCATGGGTCACCCCAGCCACATAGTCAGTTCTGAGAGAGAACCTAGATAGCTTGGTTGCTGGTACAGGATTCACACACTATTATGGTTCTTTTTTATTGTAGTCTCCAATCACTGCTGCTTCTAGTTGGCAGTCTTGGCCCTGCTCTTCAGAAACTTGGTTCTGTGTATTGAAATTCATTTATTTCATAATTTTAAAACTTGAATTTTGCATTGTACATATTTTGATGTTTTCTTTTCACCTTTGTTTTTTTCTAAATTGTCTGTAATTGGGACTAGCCCTGTTAATAACAACTATTTACTTAGAAGGTTATTTTTATTTAACTTCTAAATATTTTTTACTGGGATTTTTGTAAGTTTTATTTGGAATTTTATTATTTATTGCTAATTAGTTTTATTGTAGACACAGAATACAACATAAATCAAATTTTTGAAATTTAATGATGCTTAATTTGTTCTTTGGTTTATGAAACAATTTTACAAAATTTCAAACAAAATCAAAAAATGTATTTTTAGCAAGGTAAAATGGAGCGTATTAACATCTAGCACATAAATAATTAGTTCCTACTACTGTACTAAGAAGTCATTTAAATTTTCATGCTTTTATTTATTATAATCAATTCTAAAGATTACAAATATTTCACTAATTAAAAATTTTATGTTTTGTGTATTTTACTGCAACAAAAATACAAATAAAAAGCTAGTTCATTTACATACTTACAATATAAAAGAACTCTGTTACCTTTAAAAGTGTGTGTGTGTGTGTGTCTGTGTGTGTGTGTGTGTGTGTGTGTCTGTCTGTTACAATCACCCATCATAATTTTGGTTTCTAATTCTTCCTTCATTACATACAGTTTTATGGTTTTTGTTTTGTTTTTTAAGATGGAGTCTTGCTCTGTCACCAGCTTGGAGTGCATTGGCCTGATCTTGGATCACTGCAACCTCCGCCTCCTGGGTTCAAGCAATGCTCCTGCTTCAGCCTCCCCAATAGCTGGGACTATAGACACATGCCATCATGCCCAGCTAATTTTTTTTTTGTATTTTTAATAGAGACAGGGCTTCACCATGTTGGCCAGGATGGTTTCAATCTCTTGACCTCATGATCCGCCTGCCTCTGCCTCCCAAAGTGCTGGGATTACAGGCATGAGTCACCGTGCCTGGCCAGTTTTATGTTTTTAATGTTATCTTGCATATCGTGTTTCACGGTTATTATCTCTCTATTCATTCAATAAACTATTAATGTGTATTGGCTATCTACTGTGAAGCAGGACTGAAGTAAGCTATAGAAATAAGGAGTTGGCCAGGACAGGAAATGTTTTTGCCTTTAACAAAACTAAGTCAGAAAAATAGAAACATATATACAAATAAACAGATGTACACTCAAATATGAGTGGATGTGTACATATATGTTCATATTTGCTTATATATGTGTATGTTCAATTTTTGTATGTATATGTTTGTATGTATTAGCTTAAACACATAACGTGCAGGTATGTAAAATGGATACAATATTTATTATTTATGAAATGTCACACAGTACTTATTACATAATTGCTTAGCAAAACATGAGGCAAATTGAAGGAATAGAATATAACAGATTTGAAGGCTCTTTAAATGTGGGGAAGACTTCTGTGAATAGGTGACACTTAAGTGGAGTCCTGAATGAAGAGGTGAAGTCAATTCTGAGAAAACTCAGGACATGAGCATTCCAGACAAAGGAAGCAGCACGTACAAAAGCCCTGAGATAAGGATGAGTTTACAATGTAGAAACAATAGCAAGGTCAGTATAATAGAACAGTCACTAAAATAGCAGAAAACAATCAGGGAGTAGTATTATCAGATTAATGATTTTTAAAAATCACTATGATAATAATGAAAATGAGGAGAACCATTTGAAATGTATTAAATTTGTCTGGGTGGGAGATGATATGGGCTTGGATTTGATAGTAGCAGTGGACCTGCTGAAGAGTGATTAAATATTGGATATATTTTCAAGAAAAACCTGACAGCTCTTGTGTATTACTTGCACACATGATATAAAAACAATAATGGAGCTAAAGATAGTAGTCTGAGGTAGTGAAGCAAAAGTGAACCCATTTTTTTTGAAGCGGGGAAGAATAGAAAAGAACCATGTATATGAACTGAGTCAAGATTTCTGGTTTCTAAGTATCTTCAGGTTAAGATTGAGATACATACAAGCTCTTATGGTTCTTAGTGCCCACAATCTCGAATTTGACCTTTTATATTGGTTTCTGATTGGTTTGACCCTGATCCATATGGAAATGTTTATTAAGGTAGCTGAAGTGGGAGGATCACTTGAACCCAGGAGGCAGAGGCCGTAGTGAGCCGAGATCGTACCACTGTACTCCAGCCTGGGCGACACGAGTGAGACCCTGTCTCAAAACAACAACAACAAAAACAACGGACCCTGTAAGATTAGCGTTATTATTTATCCTCATTTTAAGTTGAGAAAATTGAGGCATAAATGATTAGATATGTCAAAGGTCATACAGCTTATAAATTCGAGAGTCTAGACTGGAATTTCAGTCTGGACTGGACTGTAATTACCAGTGCATATTGAGAAGATAACAGGGATTCAAACACAAACACAATTATAATACCTCTTCTATTATGCTGGGATAATAGTAAAGTCTGTCACGATTAGCAGTACATGATTAGCAGTACTTCAGTAAACATTTCCATATGGATTAGGGTCAAACCAATGAGAGACTGATACAGAAGGTCAAATTTGAGATTGTGTATTCTAAGAACTATATGAGCTTGAGTCTATCGGGAGCCATCTTTTCCCCCATATGAATAAAGCCAGCCCAAGAAGAAAGCCACATAGAAAGTAGAGCTGAGAGATGGAAAGATACTGTTTTAATGATACATTTGAACCCCTGATCCAACTGGACTTTATTTCTAGGTTTTTCAGTTATAGAAACAAAGAAATTTGCTATTTTGCTAAAAAAAAAAAAAAGGATCGAGATATATAATATATCTGCCAAGTGGGGAAGCCCAGTAGGACGTTGGATAAATGCCTCTGGAGGTGAAGGGAGAGGTCCAAGATAATGATATAATTCTGAGAATCCGTAGGGTGTATATGGGATTAAAAGGCATAGGGCCTGATGAGATTGCCAAGAAAGAGCATGGATGGTGGAGAGAAGAACTATAAAGACAAGGGCTGGGCAATGACTGCATGGAAGAGAGCAAAGGAAACTAAGAAAGAGCTCAGTGAAATAGAAAAAAAAATCAAAGAAGTATTGTCCAACTTCAGAATTATTTCAACCAGGAAGGGAATATGGCAAGTATTGTGAATGGCTTCAGTAAGTTGCAACCTGAGACTCAAATGGCAAATGGAGGTCATTATGACCTTAACGTGAGCTGTTTCAGTGGAGTATCAGGAAGGAAAGTGTGGACCGAGAGAGTTCCAGATGTATTGGGAAGTGAGGAAATAGACTGAAAATCCTTCCAAGCATATAAATGAGGGTGGAGAAATTTGGAGGTGGAAGTTCCAATTCTGGAATCATGACAGAGCAGAAGTTTTAAGAGACACTAGCACCCATCTCTTGAGGCATGGTTAATATTTCAAAAGATAAAAGAGTTCCCCAAGGATTCCTCTCTCATAGCCAAATGAATGGACAAATACATAATGTGACCTAGCCTGGAGTTTCTTTGAGTCAGAGTCATTGAGCAAAGAAATGGGTTTTAGGTGGCCAGAAAGTAGTACAGGAGTGCCTGGGCCCAGGTGACAGCAACAGAGGGCTGGGAGGGAAACTGAGGTTGTAAGATGGGTAAGGGGATGGGAGCAGCATCAAGGGGCCAGGTCAGATGGAGGCAGATCACAAGGAGCCAGCCTGGGCACACAGAGGCCCCAGGAAGAGTAGAGTTGCCCTGAATGGCACTGCTGTTGAGATACAAAATTTTGGATAATGGTGCCATGGGGAGGCTGAACCTGGAACTTGGACACTAAGCCAAAATCAGTGGGGGGAGAAATGGCACAAGACTAAGAGATACTGACGAAAATAAAAGCTAACCCTCCTGGAAGAATGGTTCTCAAAGCTGACATCACTGATCTCTCACAGATAAATTCTCAGAAAGGAATGCTAGGTATAGGAGATGGCAAGTTTCTATGATGGAAAGAAAAAAAAAGCATTACTTTTGAAAATGTTCAGAATGAGGTAACAATAGGATATGGCTATAAAGGAGTTATAAAATATACATATATCAGTGCAATATGTGTGTATATACACACATATACATTATAAACATATACATTATATACACATATATACACATATATAATATATACATGTATTATATATACTATATATACATATACATATGTACGCATACACATGTATATATACACACAACATATATGTACATATGTACAGATTTGTATGTATACACAACATACGTATATACATGTATATATATTTATACATGTATATACGTATATACATGTATATATTTATATTTATACATGTATATACGTATATACATGTATATATATTTATACATGTATATACGTATATACATGTATATATTTATATTTATACATGTATATACGTATATACATGTATATATTTATATACATAAATATATATACATATATAAATATATAAATATATTTATATTTATATGTATATACATGTATATATTTATATATACATGTATATATGTATATATGCATGTATATATACATGTATATATATAAAATATGTATATATAAATATATATATTTATATATACATGTATATACGTATATACATGTATATATTCATGTATATACGTATATACATGTATATATTCATGTATATACGTATATACTTGTATATATAAATATAAATATATACATGTATATATTTATATTTATACGTATATATGTATATACATGTATATATTTATATTTATACATGTATATACGTATCTACATGTATATTCATATTAGCACTCATGGATACGATACATATGTATGTATACATATACATACATATAGGCATATATAAATATATATGCATATATGTTGTGTGTGTATATATATACACACACACACATATTGTTCACATATATATGTATATTTTTGTAACTCCTTTATAGACGTACCCTATCGGTAACACATTCTCAATGTGTTCAAAAGTAATGCTTTTTTTTCTCTCAGGGAAGACAGATTCAGAAGAGAGGAGAAGGAAGGAGAGAATTGGGAGAGGAGGAAGAGGAGGGAACAGGAGAGAAGATGAGAGAAGAAAGGAGGAGGAGAGGTGGAAAGGAGAGAAGAAAGGGGTGAGAGAGATCACTAGTACTTAAGATGTAGAAAGTCTTTAGTGCTGTATCACTATTCACCAAAGGAGCTGTCAACTTTGAGAGGTTTGTTTTATGTATACCGCTACTTTTAACTTCCAATTTAGTAGAAATAAGTATCTACATATTACTACAAGACACGGGGCTTTGACTGATTTCTTTTTTTTCCGGATTTACTGACAAGTGTAAATAAATATTTGTTTATGTTTTACTTTTGAAATAAATTAAGATCCATTGTTAAGTAGATTGATTCTAGGCTCTGGTCCCATGTTGGTTATTTCAAAATTTTAATCACTCATTAATTCATTAAGGTAATTGTTTTGCTGAAGGGTGATGATGTAATTAATGATTTAAGTGTATTTCATCAATCAAATTCAGGAAGTCAATTTCTAATTCTCTCAAAATGCAAATCAAATTCTCAATTCTTTTTATTCTGTCCTACATGATGATGAAAAATAGTGTTGCCTTGGAAGTGGACGTGGATGCTTTACCTTTTTTAAAAGCTGGTAATTGATACAAGCAGTCACACGTTGTTGTACATGAATGTTTGTAGAATTGATTGAAGTCATATCAATATTAGGATTATTCCTGGAATATTCCATGATGTATTTCCTGAGAAAATCATACCACCATTTCTGCAGCCTTGCAGGCAATTGACTGTAATAACTACTATATTGTGTTCTTATTTGCTGGAATGTTATTCCTATGACAGCTTATGATATTGAATAGTTTTATGGAAAGCAAAGAGATGAAATATATTGAAAAAGTTTAATACTCTATATTATTCCTTTACAGGTGTCCCTAATCACAGAAATATCTCTGATGTATAAAAAAGTCTCATAGCTGACATTCAAAAATTATTGATGGACACATGGTGAGTTATTTTGACATGCTCTTGGAATTATCTCTCAACATTCCTTTCTCATTCTTCATGAATGCATTGAATCCCCAGTTTTTAAAGCTGTAGCATATCAGGCCTCAATCATCTAGTTTAATAAACAATATGATAGTTTTTCTTTAAAATACTTTGGAGATTTCTTTTGTTGACCTGCTAGTGCTTTCTCTAGTTTTATCCTTTTCAAATTGAGAATGTTTCATAAAGATATGTTTTTTTTCATGTTTAGTAAGACATTTAATTCTAAGGAAGAATAAAATAAACATTAAGTGTTAAAGATAAGAGGGCTATCTAATGATAGCAAATAAGATGAGATGCATAAGTTGTTAGAAGGTGCCAATGAAGTAGAAAATCCGGGTAAGTTTTACCTGATCATAAAAAGAGAAGTGCAGTTTAGTCAACATTTTAATAGTTTGGAGCAATGGAATAACAATACCTGTTAATTCTTTACTGAGCACTTACTATATGTCAGTCACTATTTGGAATGTTTTATATAAATTAATTCATTTAAGCCAAGCTTTTTCAATCTCAACACTACCAACAATGGGCCAGACAATTCTTTGTTGTGGGTGGCTGTTCTGTGCATTGTAGGATGTTTAGCAGTAACCTTGGCAATAGAGATGGCAATAGAGATCCCCCCTAATATGTAACTGCTAAAAATATCTGCAAACACTGACAAAAGATTCTTGAGGAACAAAATTTATTTGCTGCTTGAGATGCGCTGAGTTAAGCCCTACAATAACTTTCTTATTATTTTCATATAACTTTTAACAACATGGAAATAAAGATAGTTTAAATAACTTCCAAGATCACTCAACGTATAATCAGACACCTAGGACTTAATCCAAAGACTTGAATGCCATAGTGCATGTTGTCAAGTACTACCCTATACATGCACTGCCTCTCATACTCTTCTCAGAGAGGAGCAAGGGATTATACAACTGATAGAGAAAATTAGCAAAATAAGCCTTTAATCAAATACCTTTTTTTTTTAGACACTCTCATTCTGTCACCCAGGCTGGAGTTCAGTAGCACAAACAGCTCACTGCAGCCTCAACTCCCAGACTCAAGAAATCCTCCCATCTCAGCCTCCTGAGTATTTGAGTCTAGAGGCCTGTACCACCATATATGGTTAATTTTTTTTAAGATAGGGTCTTGCTATATTGCCAAGGCTGGTCTTGAACTCTTGGCCTCAAGCGATCCTACCACCTCAGCCTCCCAAAGTGTTGGGATTACAGGCATGTGCTACTATGCCTGACTCTCAAATACCAATTATTGATATTTCCTATGCATGCCACACTTATGGACTTGCTGAGAAAGATTTGAAGAGCTATCACTTGAGCTGACCCAGATAAGGATTTTGGGCTGAGTCCCAATGGGAGATATGGATTTAGAAAAACATATCTTGTTACACAGTAATCTTAAGAATAACCATTCACTAGATATTTACAAGTAACATGTATTTTCTATTTTTTGGGTTTTGAAGAAATGATAAGCAAAATAAAAATAGCAACAACAAAGCATTCATAAAATACCGATGTCAACAGAGGTGGCCCAGTTATATTTGCTTACTTCCCAAATTACATTGTCCAGCTTTCCTATGATTCATTCTAAGTGCGGGGGTGTGAAGATAAAATAGATGGTGGTATAGGTTAAACTTGTTGATTTTATAACAGTTCTTTTTTGTTATGCTGGTTTCTAAAGCTGTTCATACACTTATCCTGATCATAATTCTTTCAGCCAGAGTAGTTATGAGCCCCTGGAGCGTTCTAAACGACCTGAAGCGCTAGCTTCTAGTTCCTAACTGACATGCATAGAAAACATTAGGGGCATTTACAGCAGATAGTAGCACATCCTCTACACAAAATATTCTGAGAAATCAATTAATGAGGAGCTACAATATTAATCCACTTTGAGATGGGATGTAGCCAGCTCTTGAATAATTTGTATTCTAAACCTAAAAGACTCCCTGTACTCACTTCAATTTTAGGAATCTCTTTTGCTTGCCATTAGTGCTGTCAGATTTCTGTCTGTGGTAAGAATAGAATGAGATCAGCATCTAACTTTACTTCTGTGAAACTCATATCCTTGGCAATTATATTTGCAGTTATGAGAAGAGTAGAGATAACACACAAGTGAAGCTAAATGTCAATCTATAAGTTCAAACATCAGACAAACTACATCAGTCCATTTTCTATTCTGTAATCTGTCAACCAAGAGATCTAGGTCCTAATCTCATTTCTACCACTAACCACCAGTACCATCCGGTATGATTTGATGGTATGACTTTACTTCCCTGAAATGCAATGTCCTCATTTGTCTTATAGGAGTTTGATTATTAGATTTCAAATATCTAAAATGTAGTATCTTATAGTTACTAGTTTTCTTCAGTGTAAAGGCTTTCTTTACCATGGTTTAATATCATTTCTGATTTTTTTTTTAATTTTTGGTCAGACAAATGGGGGTAGAATTGTGTTTGGAGGAAGAGATGATTCCAACATAGCATGGTTGAAAAACTGGTGAACAAAACATTGACTCATCAGTTTTTAACAATGTCTGAAAATTCCAATTTCATTTCTCAGTTTTCTGTTATTGCTGTTTGAAGGACATTGCATTTTTGTAGGCTTTTCCTTATACTCTGTAATTGGGGTATGAATCTTGCCATTAAATTACTCTATATTTTCATTAACTAGAAAGTTGGGCTGTGAAATAATAAGAAAGTTTCTAAGAACATAATCAAACTTCTTTATAAATAGATTTGCCTGAAGCCCTAACCCAAAGTGAACTTGTAAATGAGGTCTGTCCACTAGATAAAAATAAACATTAAAAATAAACCAGTTCTGCTTTTCATATAAGACATCTCTCATTAGTTTCTAAGTTAATTTCATATTAGAACTTAAAAATTTCTGACTTCAGAGAGCAATGTTTACCCTTAGGCCAAAACAGGGAAATTGATTGCTAAAGAAACTAAAGAATCTATTGCAAGATGTCTAGTCTCCTAACAGGAATGATGAATCCAGAAACTAAAGTCATCCTCAATTCAATATGTAGAATACAGAAAGAGACAGTGGGACATTTTTGCTGCCCATCAAACCTTCAGCAAAGACCAAAAGTCACATTCCATCAGAGGAACCAGTTGGCTACCTACATTAAACAGGCAAGTCCTTTCCCACTAATGCACTAGAGTAGTGCCTCTCTTATCTATGGTGGGATATATTCCAAGACCCTCAGTGAATGCCTAAAGCTGAGGATAGTACCAAACCCTATATGAACTGTTTTTTTTCTATACATACATGTACATTTATAAGGTTTAATTTATAAATTTGACATAGTAAGAGATTAACAATAACTAATAATACAATTGAACAATTATAACAAGATATTAGCATCATGATTCTTGCACTTTGGGGCCATTATTAAAATCAGGGTTCCTTAAACAAAAGCATTGCAAAACCACCATAGTCGATCTGGGAACTGTGACAGCTTCTAAGTGACTAATGGGTGAGTAGTTTAACAATAATTAATAATAAAATGGAACAATTACAGCAATATGTTAGCATCACAATTCTTGCACTTTGGGGCCATTATTAAGTAAAATAAGGGTTACTTAAACAAAAGCATTGCAAAACCGCCATAGTTGATCTGAGAACTATGACAGCTTCTAAGTGACTAATGGGTAAGTAGCATAGACAAAGTGGATGTGCTAGACAGAGGGATGACTGATGTCCTGGGCAAGACAGAGAGGGACAGTGCAAGACATCATCACACTACTCAGAGCAGTGTGTGATTTAAAACATATGAATTGTTTATTTTTGGATTTCTCCATTTAATATTTTTGGGCCAGGGTTGACCACAGGTAACTAAAACTGTTGAAAACAAAATTGTGAATAAGAGGGGAATACCGTATTTCCAGGAGGCAAATTACAGTGTAGGATAATATGCACACAATTAAATATCACTCATATTTAAAAAATAAAAACCATTTTTCATAGTTATTGCAGATATTTTTAAAGAAATAAACATTAAAATGGATGCAATTTCCTCTGTGTTCTTTCTGAATCTCCCTTTCCTCCAATGAAATCATTACTACTGTGATATTTCAATACACTTACTGTCTCTCTTGTCTGTAATTTCTCTACACCTTAACCAGAGTAAGTTTTCTAAAATACAAGTTGATATTGAACGGGTTATTAACATTTGTATTAAATATCATTTTGCAATTTGTTTTAATGATGAAAGATTATTTTGATTTTTTTATATTTATAAATATAGATCTAACTCAGTCATTTTTGCAGATAGCAATCCATTGTATAAATATATAAAAATTTATTTCTGCATTCAGATATTGTTAGATATTGAGATTCTTTCTAATTTGTTGGTTTAGCAGAAATTGCCAAAATGGACATCTTTGTATGTGGCATTTTATTCAATGTGTAAAGGACTTGTTTAGGGCACAAATATCAAAGTGAAATTTCTAGTTATAAAGTACACATATTTTTAATTTTACTAGAGGTTTACAAATTCCTTTCCTAAGTGAGAATGGCAGTTTGCACTTCCTAAAATAGAATATTAAAGTTATCTCCCTCTCTTATTCCTGTCAATAATTGATCTTTTCAGACTTTCAATTTCTGCTAATCTAAGAGTTGTGAGGTTGTATCTCACATTGATATTCCATGTGTATTGATATTTAAGGTTCTCATTAATTTTAAATTCTATAAAATGAGTTATTGTGATTTTTATTTATTCATTTAACCAATAATTATTTGGAAAATTAAAAGAAAATAATTTGGAATTTGGGAGGGAGCAGGTGAGAACAGAGCACAATCCACACATACCTCTGCAGCCTTACATGGCCTGGGCTGTCCTCCACTGAGTCTAGAGCCCTGGGACAACCACGTCCCTTCCTGAAGGACCAGGAGACATGGAGACCTGAAGGCAATGCAGGTCTTCATTCCACTAGACCTTGACTTTGTAATAGAAAAATGAGGGAAGGACCAGGAGACATGGAGACCTGAAGGCAATGCAGGTCTTCATTCCACTAGACCTTGACTTTGTAATAGAAAAATGAGGGAATGCCAGGAAGTGCCCATGTTCCTTTGGGAAGATTCACTGGCCACTTATAGAAAGGCTTGTGTATATAATGTGAAACAAACAAACAAAAGAACTACTCTCAACTTTTTTCCCAAAGTTTTAAAAGGAAACTTATTTTGCCACAGTCTTTTTTATGTAATACAGTTAGAGACATATGATAAAGCAGAATTGGAAAATCAGACATTTTGTAAATGTTCTTTTGTTAAAAAGAAAAGAAAAGAAATGCCTCTGGAAATGACCTTTGGAAATGGGATTCCTAGACCACTTCTCCAAGTGACACTAGGAGGTGTTAGCAGAGGTGTAGCAGAGGCCATGAGAAGGTACAGAAGAGAAGGGCTCCATGTCATGCATAAAAGGCATTTTCAGATTATAACTATTGTTCTGTGTGTACATTCTTCCTCGCTACTGCATATATAGTTGACAATTTTAAGTACTTCAAAAATATATATCTAATATTTCTAAATGTCCTGAAGTATCTGGTGTATGTTAAAATATGTAGTAAAATAAGCAATTGTAAATATCCTTTTGTTAAAATTTATGTGAAATAATATTTTTGGATATGGAATTACCAAGTGCAAACATACCACAAATGCATGTGATATATCAGTAAATCCCAACTCATATTCTCCCAGTTACTCTCTATTGGGCTAGCCAACCCCACTAAGTGCTCTGTCCCTCCCCTGCTGCCATTACTGCAGTCAACCAGAGATGCCTCACAAGAAGCTGGCATTAACCTGGCAAGAAGGCTTAGAGAGCTCTGACCTGACCCCATTGAGTCCAGTGGTTTAATTTTATGGCTTACTTTTAAACTGTTGGTAAAAAATCAGTATTTCCCCGTTATTTGCTATGTGGGTACAGTAATCATTTCATTGCCATAGCAGCATTTAGCTCTGGGCTACATCAGCCATCCTTGAAAGTATAGAATTTGTTAGATGCCACAAATAGTAGCCCTAAAATTTCTAAATAGAAAAGGCTGGAGAAACAGCTGAGGGTTGATATGGGTGGATAGAGAATTTTTCTTGTAGCTGAAATTACGTTGTAAAACAAAACAAACCTAACACAAAACCACAGATTTTGTGCTTATTTGTGGTGGATTTTGCAGGGGTGAGGAAGACAAAAAAGACAAAAGGCATTCCTAGGCATTGCATACCTTCCATTAACAGCCATCATCTTTGGGAATGGTTTCTTAAGAAACTATGGAACTTGACATGTATCATTCAAGGAAGAATCTAGGGAGCAATAATATGTTTTCTTCTTTTTAATACACTATCTTAGTTTTTGTTGTTGTTGCTTATAACAGAAAGCCTGTAGCTGGGTACTTTATCAAGAAAAAGGATCTATTAATTACACTTTGGAGGCTGAGAAGTCCAGGGTCAAGGGGTTGCATCTAGTGAGAGCCTTCTTGCTCGTGGGGGCTCTGTAGGGTCCTGAGGTGACACAGGCCATCACATGGCAAGGAGGCTGAGCATGCTAATGTGCTAGCTCAGATCTCTCTTTCTCTTCCTTTAATGCCAGCAGTTCCACTCCCATAACAACTCAATCTATGAATGAATTCATCCATCCATGAGAGCAGAGCTGTTGTGCCAGTCACTTCTTAAAGACCCTATCTCTCAATGCTGCCACGTTGTGGATTAAATTTTAATGTGAGTTTTTATGGAGACATCCAAGCCATAATATACACCATGTAATAATTTCTAGATTTAGGAAAAGGGCATTTTCCTCAGATTAGAGTTCAACTAATTAGAGCAGAATAGGATATAATCAGTATGTTGTGATGAATGCTTCAATGAGTTTTATGAAAGGCGGGAAAATGGAAAGAAAGATTCCCAGTAGAAACAGAGCTCTTAGATTTCATAAGCATGTCAAAGAATAGGGGTTTGAGTAGTAAGCCCTGGGAAATATCACTGTTGAGTAATTTGGAAGAGAAGATATAAAATAATATGCTGTCTCGTTGTTTTTTTTTTTTTTGCAAGTGAGTAACGACATAATTGGATGGAGACATTTTAGTTCCCAGTTTTTGTTTGTTTCCCTCAAAATCTTACAGCAGTGGTACAATCTGATTGTTTTGCCTTGTCATGTCAGTTGTGGATTTTTTTCTCAGTATTGCTTTTTTTTTTTATTCTTTGTACTTGTATGATTTACTTCCCTAATCTTGAAATTAGAATATTTCAGGAAGAAATATTTCTTATGAGCCTCCATTACTACTTGGCTTATAGAAGTGACCCTTTTATTCAGATAAAAAAAAAGGTTAACAAAATATTACTTTTAGATATTGTTTCCTTATCTGTTCTTTCCCTTCTTCTCAAATATATCTGTAGGTTGAATTTCTTGGTTCTTTACTCCATTTCTATTTTATACTTCATATTCATTTTTATTTTCTGCGTTTTTTCTACAGAAAATAATCTAGATATTCATTACCTTAAATTTAATTTTGAATATTATATTTATGTTTTTTTATCAAATAAACCTTTTCTGATTTCAATTCATCACATTTTGTAATTATAATAATGTTTAGACTTAATCGATTAAGAAACATCCTTTAGAATATAGAGATGTCTTGAATGTTGTACTTCTCCCTGTAAGTTCCTTTCATAGCAGGAGACTTTGTTTTAATGACTTGTTTCCTTTGTTTTGAACTAACGAGTATATTCATGAGTATATTAATATTTTCTGTAATCTGATTGCCTATGACCAGAGGATATTACATTTAGCAAAACTGTGTTTAAGATTAGAAAGTAACTGAAAGACTTTTTCACTTAAAAAGCATCTCAGCAATTATGCCATTTATGTAGCCTACTTGAAAAAACTGTAATAGTATATATTACAGGACATATAGTACATATATAGGGAGTATATATTGGATATGAGAAGAACCATTAACAGAACTCAAGCATCAGAAATTAAAAAAACAAAAATATATCTTTATGTGAAATTGTTTGTTAACATAAAGATATGTTTAAATAAAAGAAGGTAATGAGACTAAGTAAGACATGATAAACTGTCCATTTCCTGGACGGTTTACCTGTGGATTGAAGAGGACAACAGTAAATTACTGTCCTATGTTTGCCAATTTCCTATTTGTTCTTAGTTAAATGCTCATTTAATTGTTTTAATATATATACTGAAATTTTAAGGCAAGGATTGTTTTACAGCATCTTATTTGTTATCTACAAGTTAGAAGTCCCTGAAACAGTCAATTTTTTAAAAAAAAAATTAAAAGCTATTTTGGTATAACAGAAATACCCAAAGCCACCTTCTACCTTTATAGAGTTTCTGACAGTTTTTCAGAGGATGTAGTTTATTACATTTATAAGAAGATTGTGAATTGAGAGGGCTTTGGAGATATGTCATTCCTATAGTAGAGGTCCCTATTTTAAGAAGAATGTTGATTGCTCAAGAGAGAGCAACGAAAATGATGAAGGTGTACTGCAATATATCCAGCTACCCTAGAGAAAGTAAGGCAGGGGAATAATAGACTAGCTGTCATCAAATATTTGAAAGGAATAATAAATTTATTCTACTGTGCTCCAAATGGCAGGAATAAAATTAAAGGTTGAAATTACAGTGAGAATATTTTGTTCAGTAAGAGGAACACATTTGCAATAGTTAGAACCCTTTATTGGGGGAGTCATTGAAGCAGGGGCTGGGTCGACTATGATAAGGTTTTATGGGGTTTTGTGGGAGGTTTCTTTCAGGATCTCTAGCAATCTTTTCCTATTTAAACTCCTGTGATATTCCACTTAATATCATGTTTAATTTCACCAGAGTTTTAAGGTTAGAGAGCATTTGTTCTATCCCATTCAAATAAACCTTTATAATTAAAAGAGTGTTTGAATTGTGAAATCTGCAAAGTTGAATTTCGTTGCATTTAATTTAGTAAAATTAAAATGCCTAGTGACATCCTGGTTAGAACATTAGCCATATTTAGACTTGTAATTAATGTCTAATTGGACACTAGTACTCAATTTAGTAGTAATGAAATAATAGCTGAAAATACCAACTGGTATTAAAAAGATATGTGATATGTATCCTGAAGCAATTTTCTTAAATGCCAATTATAATTTGACATTTAGAGGCTGAGAGATGTGATTGCTGATGAAAGTCATACTGTGATCATATTGCACATAGCTATACATTCTGATTTGGGGAATACACAATTTTTTTATACTTAATAAAAATTTTAAAAATAAATATTTTAATTGTAAAAATATGTTTTTAAATTAAGTATACTTGTATAACATAAAGACTGAGATAAAAATAACTTTTTAAACAATTCTAAGCACATTTGAAACATCTGTCTGTCATACCACTAGGTAAAGTATGAGGAAGCAAAACATTTTGAATAATTTTATACTTTATTCATGCAAAGAATCTGACTTGAAATTAGCTTTCCAGTACCAATTATAAACTAATTATATATTGTCAGTTAAACATAGATTTATATGCTTTAAATGACAATTGAGAAAAAAATTGTCTTACAATATTTGATGAAACCTAGCTAGAATGTGTTTTAGAAATAAACTTACCGTGATGTCTATTCAGAGTGGAGCCAAGGTATAGTGCATTAATCAGGGTTCTCCAGAAAAACATTTATTTATATTATGTATATTCCTGTACATTAATTCCTAATAAATCTTCCCCTTTCTCTCATAGATATATTTCTCTCTCTATTTTTTTATATTATTATGTCTTAATTTTAAAATAAATACAAAAATATTCTATATTTATTATATAGAAATATATTTATGTCTATACTTCTATAGTAGAAATATGAATGTAGAAATATCCAAATATATTTATTTATATTTTATTAAATGTTAAAATATAAATATATTTATATTTCTATAATAGAAATATAAATATAGAAATATAAGTATATATAGTAATATATATTTATATATTCATATTTCTCTATATTTTTACATAGGGAGAAATATGTAGTTCTCTCTATATTTCTCTGTATATTTATATATAGAGAGAAATATATATATAATTGCTTATGCAATTAGGGAAGCTGGCAAGTTCCAAGAGCTGCAGGGTGAATTTGTAAGCTTGAAATCCAAGAGAGATGATGGTATAGTTCCAGTCTGAGTTCAAATCTTAAAAATGAAAACAGCCAATGATGTAGTTCCAGTTCAAAAGCTGGTTGACTGAAGCTCCAAGGACAGCTGATGTTTCAGTTCAATTCAAAAGGTAGAAAAAAGCTGAAGAACCAGTACAAAGGCAACAGGCAGGAGGAATTCTCTCTTGCATGGTGGAGAATCAGCTTTTTTGCTCTCCTTAGGCCTTGATCTGATTGGATGGGGCCCACGCACCCTAGGGAGGACAATCTGCTTTACTCAATCTATCAATTTAAATGTTAACCACATTCAAAAACAACTTCATGGAAATACCCAGAATAATGTTTGACCAAATATCTGGACAGCCTGTGGTTCAGTCAAGTTGACACATAAAATTAATCATCACAGTTCGTATTTGCGGTAAAGACTCAAAAATATTCTTGGAGAGTACTTTTTAATTGACTGTAACAGGATTCTATATGTTGTTAAATCAGTAACATACATTGACATTGAACACTGACCTGGAGACTTTTGGAAGAAGTGCTATTATACATTATCACAACCAATTGATAACCAAAACTGACAAAGCAACCAAACAAAAAGTCTCTAAGTAAAGGCCACAAAGATGACCTGGCTTTGGATAATGTCCAAAGTAAAAAGAAAAAAGTACAAAATACAAAATAAAATGTTCTTGAGATTATCATCATTATCATCATCATACTATTATTTTGATGTATTTTATATATTTAAGAAAACATTAAAACATTCTTTTCATGAGAAATTCATATTCATATCAGCACACTTTTGTTCCCAGGATATTTCCAGAATTTTTATAAAAATATGAATTACCTATCAACAATTGAGATCACAAGGTTATAAAGAACACTGTATTAGATAAAGATTTTGCAGAACTATTTATACCAATTGTTTAGTACATAGTTTAAAAACTAATAATTTCAGAAAATGAAAGCTTATTTCACAAAAAGCAGACAGTGTACTTCAAGGTTAGCTTGACTCTATAGATGAGTTCAGTCTCAATGGGGTTATCAAGCAATAACAGAGAAAATAATTATTAATATTCAATATTAAGATGAGAAAATAAGTCTGTTACCACAACATCTAGCATTTGAATACATGTATTTATTTTTGCTATGGCTTCACATGTGTTTGTTTTGAGTATTGAAGTTTTATGTTCTTCATAAGGTTTTTTGTGACTCACACCAAATGCTATGCTGGTCACATAATAGGGGCTCAGTTTATATTGACCATTTGTTCAGGCTGTATCTGATTGAAAAAAAATTCAAACTGTTATGCACAGCCAATAAATAACCAACAGGCAGTAATATAAATGGCTGTGAATTAGCAGACATAGCAGTGAACTCTAGAAGACATTTCTTCTTCCTTAATGTTGAATGTATCTAAAATAAAATCATGGTGATGTATCTCAGGAATACTCTTTAAACATTGCAATAGGGTTGAGTACTAAAACACAATAACACGTTTAAATCAGAATCAAGCATGGGGAATCTGAGCAGGAAAAACATAACAGTATATATTACAGTGAATTTAGAGTAAATATTAATTAGAATTGTATATGAAATCAAAGTTAGAGCTAGAAAAAATGCATAATGAATTATAGGATATTCTGTCAGAAAATGTATATTAGTCCTATTCAGGTAATTAATTCTGGAGTCTTGCTGACATAAGGCTCCAGTTAAAGGCTATATTACAAGGTGCAAGTCTGTGCATCCTGGAGAAGGAGAAGCTATCTGATTTCTGACATGAATTATTATTATTTTGTTTGTTTGTTTTCGTTTTTTGAGACGGAGTCTCACTCTGTCGCCCAGGCTGGAGTGCAGTGGCGCGATCTCGGCTCACTGCAAGCTCCGCCTCCCGGGTTCACGCCATTCTCCCGCCTCAGCCTCTCGAGTAGCTGGGATTACAGGCGCCCGCCACCATGCCCGGCTAATTTTTTTGTATTTCTAGTAGAGATGGGGTTTCACCATGTTAGCCAGGATGGTCTCGATCTCCTGACCTCGTGATCTGCCCGCCTCGGCCTCCAAAAGAGCTGGGATTACAGGCGTGAACCACCACACCCAGCCCTGACATGAATTATTATAATCAGGATTTAAAAAAGCAGAAGTCATGTTTTTCCTCAGAAGTACTGTATCCCACTGATTTCTGTCTTACTTTTTCTTATGTCAGATAAGAATAGTGCCTTATACTGCCCGTAAGAGAGGAGGATGTTCATGGACTTTTTATGGGCCTCTCAGTTGATGGGACAGGAAAAGACAGCACCGACCTGTGAAGTGGGATGAAGCTTGTATAGCTCTCCAGTAAATTTGATTATAGTTACATAATAAATGGAATTGTTAAGGCTCAGAAGTTGATTTTGTTTTCTTGAATCTTCTCTTTGTTCATCTATATTTAGAGGGTGCATAATGTAAAGAAAAGTTCATCAAAGTTGAAGCCTGGAGAGTTACACTCTACACCTTGTTCTACTACCTTCAATTTCAGCCTTTTCTACTTCTGTTTCTACCTTCAATTTCATTTTTTTCTACTGCTGTTTCCTTATTTAGGAAGTATAATAATACCTCTAGTACCTGTGCTGCAAAGCTTATATGCTACAAGCATATAAGCATATATTCTTGGGAGCTATAATCCCATGTGAGATGGTTTGGCTCTGTTTAGCCACCCAGATCTCACCTCTAATTGTAATAATCCCCACGTGTTGTGAGACAGCCTGGGTGGGAGGTATCTGAATCATGGGGCAGGATTTTTCTGTGCCATTCTCGTGATAGTCAATAAGTCTCATGAGTTCTGATGGTTTTATAAAGGGGAGCTTCCCTGCACATGCTGTCTTGCCTGCCACCGTGTAAAGCATGACTTTGCTCCTCATTTGCCTTCTGCCATGGTTGTGAGGCCTCCCCAGCCATGTGGAACTGTGAGTCCATTAAACCTCTTCCTTTTATAAATTACCCAGTCTTGGGTATGTCTTAATTAGCAGCGTGAAATAGACTAATACACCATGGGAATATAAGTGAGGGGGAAAGGGAAGTGATGCAAGGCAATAGGCAAAGCAAACATAATATGATTCATTATTGAGTTAGCCATGGCCTCTCAAGAAAACCTGGCAGTTTGCTGGAGCAGGTGAAACATCTTTAAAAACGTCATGCACTGTCTTTCAATCATTGGATCAGTTTGTCTGGCAACATAAGGGAAATAAATTTATCTGCTAGCCTCCTTTCATTTCTTGTCTCTCATTGGTCAAATTTTGCCTCATGGCATATTAGTGCCACTGTGCTTTCAAGTTGAGTTATTGATTTCCCTCATGCAGCTCCTGGAAAATCTAGACTTTATAACTCAGTGAAAAGTTTCATTTGAGTCTGTGAGTGATGGAAGAAGCCAGATCCTCCTATCCAAATGTCATGAGCATAAGCTCTTGAGCCAATGTATCCCCTGTAGCATGAATGCTGTATCAGAGCTCCATTCTCTCTAGAAGGAGGCCTTGAGAACCAGTGGCGTAAAGCAGCAAGGCTATAGTGGTGGCAGCCATGGCTCTCTATTGGGCAAGTGGCCAAAGTCCTAGGAGCTAGGTGGGTCCAAGTAAATTGGGCTTATAATTAGCACTGGAACACATACTTTAAGACAATATGGCTTACACTTTTTAAAAATCTGTCAATTTTTTAGTCTTTTGAGAGATGTCTAAGAAATTACACAGACTGCCATTTTGATATCAGCTGATATTCTGAACTCTGTAGGATTTTGGAAGCAAAAATGTTCCCTTATATTACCCTAAAATTTTAGAAATACTTTAGGTGGTTCTGGTAAAACATATATTAGTGAAGTTGTTAAAAATTATCCCAATCTTGCCACGCAGAAAAAATTAAGTGAGCAAGTTTTCTGCAGGATTATATGACATCCAGTGATAACTCTAACGTTTAGTCCACCATTTGTGAGCTGTGCATGTGTGTTTCTGAAACAATTATTTAAAATCGTCTATGGTCCTGGCCAGCTCATTAACATTTCTTGAATGGGCTGGAAAAATATACATAACAAATGGCATCAAGTAGGATAGACACAGCTTCTGAAGCATGTTCTTTCACATGGGTTAGAGAATCAAATCTACAACCCAACTGGAGGTAAACAACTGCTAAAATGATTTAGTCACTTGTCAAGAATGTACATCTCTGTAACTTTTTCGGTAATGGACAAAAGCAGATTTTTATTTGAATAATTTTGTATGAATAATAAGTATTTTACTGAGAAAATGAGACTAAAGAGGCAACTTCAGGGAAGAATGGGCACTCTCATGGTTGTTTCCGGGAAGGCTGGGATGAACATTTTTCTCCCTTTCTCTCCTCCCTCCCTCTCCCTCCCGGCTTCCTTCATTCCTTTTTCTCTCCCTCCTTCATTCCTCCTCCATCCCTGTCCTTCTCTCTCCCCTACCTTCCATTCTTCCTCTCTCCCTCCCTTCCATTCTTCCTCTTTCTCTCCCTTCTTCCCTCCCTTCCTCCCGTCCTTCCTTCCTTCCATCTCTTTAGGAACTATCTTCCATACTTTCTGAACATAAATCAGCTAGGCTGTAAACTCCAGCTTAAGCTCAAAGTTGTATCCAAATGATGCCATCTAGTCAGAATGAAAAGAAACTATTAATTTCTGGTGGTAAAATGATGAAAAGTAAGTCATACCTTTGCCTTTGAATGACTTTTCATGTCCTATTTACTCTATTAGATAAGAAATCTAGTTACATATGCTTTGAAAGGAACATTGTCCCACAGGGTAAAGTAACAACAAGATGTGGAAGATTATGAGCCTGAGACCCAAAAAGCACTCCAAGAATAGGACTCATTGCTGGAAATACATTAGATTGAATTTTTCCAAAGCTTTAAACTGCAACCATATGAATAAAAGTTTTTTTTCTTCCTAATAATGGATCAAAACTTATTAGGCAAGGAATTATAATTTCCCAGGAAGAAGGAATATTGCTGTGAATCCACTCATGTTTTGGTGAATCAGTACTTACACAGTCTGTTTGATAAAGCAGTGCTTTTTTATATAAATAAACAGGTTATTTGGGAAAATGAAGAGTTCTAGAATTTTAATAGTATTATATTTATGAGTCAAATATGCTTTAGTATATGGATGTATGTGTTAAAACTGGTCTTATAGTAAGTGTTGTAATGAAATATTTAATGTGCCAATGAGAATTTTATTTTTCTCCTTAGTATATTGTCATTAAAGTTAATTTAAAGTTGCTAAACAATTTGAAGACTTTTTGTTTTTCTGTGCAGCTATGGAGGATGTGCACCATAGCATCAAAGCAAAAACTTGGACATTATTTTAATACATATTTTATAAATTGAATTGTATGTTATAGTACCATTTTTACACTTCAAGTTTAACTACATGTTCCCTCACTTTATTTATTTTTACAGAAGTAAAAAATGCTCTCACAATACCAAGAAGAGGTATGCTATGGTTTAAATTGTGTCCCTCCAAAAAAAGACATGTTAGAGTCCTAACTCCTGGTACCTTAGAATGTGACTGTATTTGGAGATAAGGTTTTTAAAGAGGTAATTCAGTTAAAATTCTATTAGCAGAGTGAGTTCCAAGCAAATATAACAGGTGTCCTTATTAAAAGGGCAAATTTGGACACAGAGACACATAGAGAAGGAGGATGGTGTGACTGCACAGGGAGAATGATATCTACAAAACAAGGAACACCGGGGGCCACCAGACGGTAAAAGAGGGGCATGGAATAGATTGTTGCCCACAGACCCGAGAGAACCAACACTGCGGACATCTTGATTTTGGACTCCCAGCCTCGAGAACTATGTGACAATAAATTTCTGTTATTTAAGCTACCTACATTTTTGCAATTAGATAAGGTCGCTCCAGAAAAGCGATACTAGATTTTTGTCCAAATCACTCTCAAGATGATGTATGAGTTCTCCACAGATCATCTTGGGGAATGACTTAACATCATTGTTACTGAGAAGTGTAGTAGAGGATAATTAGCTTCAGAGTTTATTATCATGCAGGAATGTTCTGAATTGGGATAAATATAAACAAAAATGTTTATTTACTCTCTGTGTGAAGCTTTCCCAGTAGAGAAAAAAGTCTAACCCATGAAAAAATAGCAAAAGTGATGAGAAAATGTGATTGTATAATGTTTAATGAATGAGAAAAATGTGATTGTATAACATGTAATGAATGTGGAAGTTCCCCTGTAGGAACGTGGCTCCAAGATTCCTGTCCCCCTCTGGTGTACAAATCCTGAGTAGTGCTCATCCTCTGAGTTTAAGAGAGAGTGGTAAATATGATGGGATTTCATAAATATGATGGGATTTCACTATTATGATTATGTTACCTTAGAGAGCAAAAGGGATTTTGCAAATAAATTTAAGTTTCCTAATCAGTTACTTTTGAGTTACTCAAATGGGAAATCTTAGTCACTGTGTCTGACATAATCAGGTGAGTTCTTAAATGTAGTTTAAGAGATTATGATCAAGACACATTTTCCTGCTGGCCTTGAAAGAACAAATTTCCATATTGTGGATAGGACTACATAACAGGAAACAGTGGCTAGCCTCTAGGTACAGAGAATGGCTGTCAGTTGATAGCTTACAAGAAATTTAGAAACTTTGTTCCACTAAAATGCAAGAAACTGAATTATACCAACAGCCTAATGAGCTTGGAAGATAACCTTGAGACTGAGATGAGCTCATAATGCAGGCAGACATCTTGATTTTAGCCTATGAGACTCTAAGCATAGAACCCAGTTCTGCTGAGGTTAGACTTCTGATCTAGGGGACTATCAGATAATAAACAGATGTTGTTATAAATTGCTAAGCTTGTGGTAATTTGTTACATTGCCAGAGAAAGCCAAGAAATGCACTTACAATGCATATAAAGTGGCATACTCATATTCTAAGAAAGATCATGAACAATTAAACAGGCATACTGTAAAGTCTAGGGTAACTACCAAACACAGTTTTAAAAAGTGAAAAAAATTAATCCAATAATGGAGAAAAATAAGGAATACAATATACTTCATTAGTCCACTGAAAGGCAGAAACCAAACAAAACAGATGGCACTAATAGAAAAACATCCAGCAAATTGATAGATTTTTTTAACTGCATCAATAACTACATTAATGCATGCAACCTTAACACATCAATAAAAAGACAGATATTTTCAAGTCGGATGAAAAAGAAAGATCCACCTATCTGCTCTCTATAAGAACTCATTTAAATATAAAGATATAAATAAGTTAAAGGATAAAAATACCACTCCAATATAATAAAAAGAAAGGTAGAATATTTACATTTATATGAGGAAATATAGACTTCATAACAAGAAATATTACTAGGACTAGAGAGATTCATTGCACAATAATAAATCAATTTTCCACAAGGACCTAACAATCCTAAAAGTAAAAGAAAACTAACAAAATAATTTCAAAATGTAGCACACAAAACTGATAGAATTACGAGGAGAAATAGATAATTCTATAATTATATTTGCACATATCAGAATTAATCTTTTAGTAATTAATAAAACAAGTACACAAAAAATCAATATGGCAATAGAAACTCTGAGCCACCCTACCAACCAGTTACAATTGTATTCTTGGGGGACTGGTACACATAGGTGGATGTTTCCAGGACCCCTGTGGATGCCAAAATCTGCAGGTGCTTAAGTCCCTTATACAAAAGGGCATAGTACTAGCTGGCAAGGGTAGGAGAGAGGAGGAGATTGGTTAATTGATATAAAATTACAGCTAGATAGGAGGAATACATTCTAGTGTTCTATAGCCCCGTAAGGTGAACATGGTTAATAATAATTTATGGTATATTTTCAAATAGGTAGAATAGATAATTTTGAATGCTCCCAACACAAAGAAATGATGAAGGTTTGAGAAGGTGGATCCACTAATTACACTAGTTTGATCATTACATATTGTATACATATATAAAAATATGCTGTACCCGATAAATATGTATAATTATATATCAATTTTTAAAATAAGAACTAAATAAAATTATAATACGATTTTTTAATTATTTGTAAATTATGTGTTATACAACTATTATATCGGTAAAATTTGTAATAAACACACACGTGTAAACTTTTTTTTTCCCCCAGAGAACTGGTTGTTCAATATTTAACAGCACGTCGCTGGTGGAGCTCATGCACGGTATGGTATGTTAATAAAATGCTTTATGGTTTTTTAAATAAAATCTATGCACAACTTCCTATATATGTTAAATCATCTCTAAATTACTTATAACGCCGGAAACAATATAAATAGTTGTTATACTGTATTGTTTTTTATTTGTATTACTTATGTTGTAGTGTTATTATTTTTGTTATTTTTAATATTTTTGATCTGTGATTGAGCACAGATGCAGAACCCATCATTATGAAGAATAACTATATTTAACATACATAGATTCTACCCAGCAACAGCTAAATACAGATTTTTTTTTTAAGTTGATGTAGAGCATTCATCCAACAGCCCTTTTTCTGGGTCATTAAAAAAACTTAAAAATAAACTATACTGTGTTTTCTCAGATTACAGCACATTAAACCAAAAGTAAATAATAGGAAAATATCTAGAAAGTGCTCAAATATTTGAAATTAAACAACATACATGTAAATACCCCTGGTTCAAAGAAGAGATTATGAGGGAAATTAGAAAATATTTTAAATTGAATTAAAATGATGATACAACATATCTTTATTTTGTAGAGTTATCATTATTGGAAAGCATTAAAGGCTTCTATAAGAGAGGAATACTGGTTTTAATTCACTAATCTAAGCTTCCACATTAAGAAACTAGAGAAACAAAAGCAAATTAAACTCAAGGCAAGAATAATTAAGACAATAACAAATATAAGAGTAGAAGCTATTGAAATCGAGTATAGAAAAATAAAGAACATTAATTAATAAAACCTGACTCTTTGAAAAAATTAATAAAATTGATAAACCTCTCACCATACTTACTAAAAATGAGAAAAAACAAACTACCACATAGAGAGTAAAAAAAAATTAGAGAGTATTACAAACAACTCTATGGCCATGAATTTGATAATGTTTATGAAATAGACAAATTCTCAAAAGAAGGAGTGGGAAATTTTACATTAAAATAGATACAAGAATAGCCTAAATTGAGTTTATACTTAAATGCATGTTTACATAAATTTCCCGGTTTTGATGGGAAATTCTACCTAATCTTATAAAACATTTAAAGTAGAAATAATACCAATTCAGCAGAAGTGCAGAACACAGATGAGGAGGAAAACAATGGCAAAATCACTTTTATGAGGCCAGAATCTCCCTGATAACAAAAACGTGTGAAGACAGAAAAGAAATAAAAATATAGATAAGTATCTGTCATGAACATTGGCACATATTACCTTAAACAAATTATTAGCAATTTAAAACAAACAATATTATGACCAAGTATAGTTTATTTAAGGAATGTATAATTTAGCTTCCTAAATTTAGATCTTGCCAGATTTGGGAAGATTTTTCCTGGTGTTATTTAAATATTTTATATGACCAGTTTTACTCCCTTCTCTCTTTCTGAGATTTACTGTCATTATATACCATATATATGTGATGATATATGTATAGTATTAAAACATTATTGATATTAGTGTAATATATATGAACATATGTAAATTTTGCATTATGTGTCAATTATATGATGTCAATACAATTTTATACACACACATATGCCAACTGTGCATACTCATACTGTCACACTCTTGATATTGCCCTAAGGATCTCTGAGCCTCTGTTAGTATTTTTCAATCTTTTTTCTATCCCTGTTCTTCAAATTGGAAAATTTCACTTAATCTATGTTCTTGTTTACCATTTTTTTCCTCACCATTCTACTATAAAGTCTTTCCAGTGGATCTTTTTATCTCAAATATTATATGTGTCAATTCTAAAACTGATGTTTGCTTTTGTTTTTATATATTGGATTTTTCTTTGGCGATATTCTTTCCTTTATTATGAGTATATTTCTCATGATCTAATTGACCATAGTTAAATAAAATTCTATAATGTCCTTTTGTGATAATTTTAACAGCTAGGTCATCCACAGGTTGACATTTGTCAATTTTTATTTCCCCTGAGAATAGGTCATATTTTCCCAGCTTTATGCCTATAAGTAATTTCGGAGTATATTTTGGACATTAGGAAAATTACGTTGTGGAGACTGTGGATTCTGTTATATACTTCTGAAGAATGTTGAAGTGCCTGTTTAGTAGGACTGTAACTTGGACAAAGTCTCTGAGACCTCATGCCATATTGTTAGCAATCTACTTCATACATGTAGAACTCCAGGACTGGTTAGATATTAGAATAAAATGTATTAACTGAATTTGAAACTTTTATTTTTTGAATTTTGTTTATGGGGTTCCCCTTCACTTTTCTTTGACTCTGTCTTTCATTGTTTTTCAAGGGCAGAAAAAAACTGGCCGGTTAATTTGTTTAAATCAAAGGTTAACCATTCAGCAATTCTGCCATGAATTGCAGAGTCCTCAGGGCAAAGTCATAAAAAAGGGGAGCTCCCTGTGTGCCAGTTGCATCTCCTATGTTTTTATCACTCTCTAAATTCTGCCAGTTTTTCAGTCTTCAGAGTAATCAGTTAGCATTTTTCTCATTTGTTTAAAAGTGAATAATTGATATGTGTGAGGGGGTGAATTTCGCTAGAATCTTACACATTCCTTCAGTACATAGAGAAGTATTTAGATTTATATATGTGGTTTTGCTGTTTTGAATAAAAAGTGTAATGGACTACCTTTTTAAAAATGTATAGTTTGCACTTTGTATATAGTTCTTTTACAGTGAAGAGTTTTTTCTTTGTTTAATTTTCAAATTACATTGCTAATGCTATTTTATTCACACATTGTTTACTATTGCCAAGGGACCAAAAAAATGCATAACCACCATATTTTCCACACGATTTAAATATATCACATGGCATATTTATTTAATCTTTTTCACTAGTGAATCACTTTATTTTCCCTCAAGGTACCAACTGGCCCAGTGAGGCTAGTAATGTTAGGTGATTTTATAGGCTATGAGATTAAGGGTAAGAAAGAAGAGCTTGTAATACAATAATAAAGAACATGAGAATACTGAAGTTAAAATGAAAAAAAAAGGTAGTCAAAAAAGTAGTCTTCTAAAGGAAATTTTCTGGTTACTTTGGTGTCCCAGCTTAAGAGACTGCAGCCTACACTTCACTGAAACATTAGCATTAAAACTTTTTTGTGTCTTTCTTTGAATACTGACTTTATAGTATTGAATCTGATTCTCTTTACCTTTCTGCATTCTCTTTTACCTTAGACTAGTTTTATCATTTTATAATTATGTTTTCCAGAGCTTAAATTTGTCAGAAACATTTTGTTTTGTGTTTCTTATAAGGTCATATCTACTAATGCTATATCAAGATAAATAATTAATGAATATGATCAATATCTTGGTCCAAAACCACAAAGCCACTCTTTGCCTACAGGGTCTTTCAAGTAATAATTGAATAGATCTGGGCACAGGTTTTTGAATATAGTGGGTGAAAATCCTTATATACCCTGAGTATAGTGGGTGAAAACCCTTTATCACTTGAGGACAAATATCTTTGACCTGGAAATTGCAGTAATAACAACCTCTTTAATGAACTCCCTTCTAGAAGCATGTTCTTAGATTGTTACAGGTTTATGTTAAATAATAATAAACAATGTGTTGAAAGGGTTCTGGAAGAAGATACATTGTAAATAAGTTGATATTATATAGTGTATTATTTTAAAATTTTACACATTTACTGGAGCTGGAGACATTATTTTACTTGCTCTCATACTGCTGGCAGGCATCATGAACTCAAGAAAATTTCCAAGTTTCTGTAAGCAAACTGTTTTCCATCTTCTTTCAATTAATCCAGCATTCCTGGGAAGCCATAAGGCTCATCTACTAGCTAATAAAGGGGCCCCTGGTAGTGATACCACAATCTATATCAACATTTTCAGATAATCCTTGACTATTCTCTGTAATAACTGATGCCTGTCTACTTTCCTAAAATTAGTTCCAGAAGAAATGCCCTTCCTCCCATTTTTTATTCATAATGTCAGCTACTTTTATAACAACTGCATTTGGAATATATCCAGCTTCTTATAAAAAGAAAATTTACTACCTATTGTTGAATGTAAGACAGCAAGGAGGTTTGATGGTATTCAAAGACCATATCGTGCTTCTTTTGAGATGTCATTGCCATCAGAAAATAATGTGAATAGTTTGAAAAGGGCTGCTGAAAAACCTCTAGTCTGTTACTGAAATGTAGTTTATCTATGCTCATATTCATTTTCATAAAGAGAGCTGGAAGTTGAAATAAACTTAATACTTGGATTTTATGCTTCTATAAGAAATATAAATATATAACTTAAAAACTTTTCAAATATTAAGTGACATTCTGAAAATACATTATGATAAATTTTAAGCATGGTTATGAAAGTACTTCAGAAGAATTATATCCTAATTATATCCTATACATGATTTTTCAATGTGTTGCATTTTTACAGTGAGAAGAATGGATACAAAATGGTATGAAAAAAGTTTCAATCTTATTTTGTCTAAAAGGCAGTTTTCAGTCCATCAGAATGATAGGGGAAAAGTTCTAGAGTACGTTAGATGTATTTCCAGAAATATAACTATATAAAATAATATTTTATTTATCTTGCTTGTTTTAGCCATCAGATTAATGAATGAAAGAACTAATATATACACTTAAAAAAAGTAAGATATTAACTTACGGCTATGAATATAAAGTTTTTCTAAATAACATGTGATTATTTTTGTGCCTTGTGAATTAACTTTCTCCAAAGCACATTCTAAGGAGAAAACAAATAGTACTTATAGGATTCTTTTTGTCTATAATAACAGCATAATCTTATAAAAACTAGATTCTTTATAATAAATATGATTTGATTTTTTAATAAAGCTTCAGATATCAATGGATACAACTACTTCCATTCTAGGTTCCAATAATCTGTTGTACATCTATTAAAACACAATGCATTGTAAATCAGTGTAAATGATTTAAAGTAGATTGGAAAACAGTCAAATTTCTTAGTATGTGTTACAAATCAAAACAAATCTCTTTACCTTTTGGAATTTTTAGAAACTATGTTAATGTAAAATGGGAAAAGAGTTTAAAAGAATTCTAAGGAAATGGGTAATATAAATATTTTGAAGTTCTTACACAATTTGAAAAACATTAGAACATTTGTAACCACAAATGGCTGGTAGATATTCAAGGTAGTCACCAAGAAAAGTAAGTCAAAAGTGGAGTGAGGAAATAAACAAGACTGTTTATTACTTCTAAACTCTGTCATTACTTATACCTTAGACACAGCAGTACTTAGTGTCTCAAGTATCAGGCGACTTTCTTAAATCTTTTAAGATGTGACCGACCATTAACTTTATAAGCTTTTCACATTTTATTTTCATCTTAACCCATCTTTGCTGACTGCAAAAAGAGTATAGGAGTAATTTAAAAGCCATGAAATCAGCAAATTTTTTTTTGGTTTGCATAATCATTTACTGCTTTATAATGAAACATTCAAAGTATTGCTTTTTTCTTTTAAGCTATCCCTCCCCCCTCCCCCCACTCCACAACAGTCCCCAGAGTGCAATGTTCCCCTTCCTGTGTCCATGTGTTCTCATTGTTCAATTCCCACCTATGAGTGAGAACATGCGGTGTTTGGTTTTTTGTTCTTGAGATAGTTTACTGAGAATGATGATTTCCAATTTCATCCACGTCCCTACAAAGGACATGAACTCATCATTTTTTATGGCTGCATAGTATTCCATGGTGTATATGTGCCACATTTTCTTAATCCAGTCTATCATTGTTGGACATTTGGCTTGGTTCCAAGTCTTTGCTATTGTGAATAGTGCCGCAATAAACATACGTGTGCATGTGTCTTTATAGCAGCATGATTTATAGTCCTTTGGGTATATACACAGTAATGGGATGGCTGGGTCAAATGGTATATCTAGTTCTAGATCCCTGAGGAATCGCCACACTGACTTCCACAATGGTTGAACCAGTTTACAGTCCCACCAACAGTGTAAAAGTGTTCCTATTTCTCCACATGCTCTCCAGCACCTGTTGTTTCCTGACTTTTTAATGGTTGCCATTCTAACTGGTGTGAGATGGTATCTCATTGTGGTTTTGATTTGCATTTCTCTGATAGCCAGTGATGGTGAGCATTTTTTCATGTGTTTTTTGGCTGCATAAATGTCTTCTTTTGAAAAGTGTCTGTTCATGTCCTTTGCCCACTTTTTGATGGGGTTGTTTTTTTCTTGTAAATTTGTTTGAGTTCATTGTGTATTCTGGATATTAGCCCTTTTTCAGATGAGTAGGTTGCAAAAATTTTCTCCCATTTTGTAGGTTGCCTGTTCACTCTGATGGTAGTTTCTTTTGCTGTGCAGAAGCTCTTTAGTTTAATTAGATCCCATTTGTCAATTTTGGCTTTTGTTGCCATTGCTTTTGGTGTTTTAGACAGGAAGTCCTTGCCCATGCCCATGTCCTGAATGGTAATGCCTAGGTTTTCTTCTAGGGTTTTAATGATTTTAGGTCTAATGTTTAAGTCTTTAATTCATCTTGAATTAATTTTTGTATAAGGTGTAAGGAAGGGATTCAGTTTCAGCTTTCTACATATGGCTAGCCAGTTTTCCCAGCACCATTTATTAAATAGGGAATCCTTTCCCCATTGCTTGTTTTTGTCAGGTTTCTCAAAGATCAGATTTGGAGGCATCACGCTACCTGACTTCAAACTATACTACAAGGCTACAGTAACCAAAACAGCCTGGGACTGGTACCAAAACAGAGATATAGATCAATGGAACAGAACAGAGCCCTCATAAATAACGCCACATATCTACAACTGTCTGATCTTTGAAATCAGCAAATTTTAACACTCCTACATTTTAATTGTCAAAGTGAAGTGTAATACTACTAGAAAATGTTTTGAGATTACTGCAGTCCATTCTAATTTAGACCATAATAAGCGCTGACTTTTCTTTTATTTATATTATTTTATGTTATTTTATTTTAATTTTTGAGTCAGAGTCTCAATCTGTCACCCACGCTGGAGTGCAGTGCCGTGATCTTGGCACACTGCAACCTCCACCTCCCGGGCTCAAGTGATTCTCCTACCTCAGAGTCCCGAGTAGCTGGGACTACAGGCGCATGCCACCACACTAGGCTAATTTTTGTATTTTTAATAGAGACAGGATTTCACCACGTTGGCCAGGGTGATCTCAAACTGCTGGCCTCGTGATCCACCTGCCTAGACCTCCGAAAGTGCTGGGATTACAGGCGTGAGCCGCTGCTCCTGGCTGACTCTTCTCTTTAAATATCTCTTTTGTTCACCCCTTCAACTCCATTTTAACCATCATCAACATAAAATGAAATACTATAGATTCCTTATGTATCTAATGAAATAACTGCTTAAGTGATTTTTCTCTCTCTACACAAATATCTACATACTGTTTTGACCATTAACCCATATAGAAAACTATTTATGAGTAATACAGCAATATATGACTATTGATTTATTATTTTAAAAGTATACAAAATGGAAATCTAAAAGACAAAACAACCTAAAGACTCTATTTTTTTATTTCCTCCTATTATATGAGCTTGCATACTTTACTTTTTAGATCACTCCCCTCCACTGTGGGCAGAGGGCTTTATTTTAAAAATAATCATGTTGTTTGCTTACTTACTTGAAGTTTTTAAATAATTTCTGAATGTTCATAGAATAAAGGCTCACATCCTTAACATAGCCACAAAGCCCAGCAATATTTGACTCAATCAAAGCTCTTTAGCATTCTCTTTTCTCTCTGTGCGCCTTTCAGTGCATTCTAGCCCCAGTGGCCTCTATCTGTTTCTTGGCCCTTTTCATGTTACCATCTACTACAAGGCCTCCAACCAGTCTGTTTCTTTTTTTTGGAAGCTGTAACCCCTATTCCACATACAGCTTCATGTAATCTTGCTCTCATCTAATAACATGGGCTCATGTTTCAGATCCCAATTCAAATGCCAATTGCTCACAGTCGCCTTTCCTGTCACCAGGAAATGGCAAGGCCACTGTCCCTAGTTATTGCATATCACTATACTCTTGTTCTTTTAACTTTGCTTTACAGTATAAGCTCTATTTAAATAAAAGGTTTGTGATAGCAGAGATTTTAAATTTAGTTGGTTTACGACTCTATCCCAAATGATTGGAAAAGTGTCTGGCATAAGTTAGGTGCTCAATACGTATCTTTTGCATAAATGGCTAAATCTTGCTAGCATTTACATATATGTTTGTGTTTATTTACCTAATGTCTATTTCCTACTGGAGGCTGTACACTATGACCGCAAGGCCCTATTTATGATGGTCTCCACCACATTCCAGCAGAGTGTGTGTCACTTAGTAAACTTCAAACAAATTATTGCTACAGTTGCTGCCATCTCCTCCCTACAGACCAAGAATAAATTTAGGATAGAGATTATAGTCTTAAAGGGATCTAAAAGGCAAAGTAAATGGAAAAATATTAATTTATCTGTGTTAATTTCCAAATTAAAAAGGTGATTTGTGGGGCAGAGGAACCAATTATCTCAGACATCGACTGCAACTCTTGGTAGGAATGTAAATTAGTTCAAGCACTGTAGGAAGCAGTTTGGAGATTTCTCAAGGAACTTAAAACAGACCTACCATTAGGTATTGATGGGACGTATCTCAAAATAATAAGAGCTACTTATGATAAACCCACAGCCAATATCATACTGAATGGACAAAAATTGGAAGCATTCCCTTTGAAAACTCGCACGAGACAGGGATGCCCTCTCTCACCACTCCTATTCAACATAGTGTTGGAAGTTCTGGCCAGGGCAATCAGGTAGGAGAAGGGAATAAAGGGCATTCAATTAGGAAAAGAGGAAGTCAAATTGTCCCTGTTTGCAGATGACATGATTGTGTATCTAGAAAACCCCATCGTCTCAGCCGAAAATCTCCTTAAGCTGATAAAGCAACTTCAGCAAAGTCTCAGGATACAAAATCAGTGTGCAAAAATCACAAGCATTCTTATACACCAATAACAGACAAACAGAGAGCCAAATCATGAGTGAACTCCCATTCACAATTGCTTCAAAGAGAATAAAATACCTAGGAATCCAACTTACAAGGGATGTGAAGGACCTCTTCAAGGAGAACTACAAACCACTGCTCAATGAAATAAAAGAGGATACAAACAAATGGAAGAACATTCCATGCTCATAGGTAGGAAGAATCAATATCATGAAAATGGCCATACTGCCCAAGGTAATTTATAGATTCAATGCCATCTCCATCAAGCTACCAATGACTTTCTTCACAGAATTGGAAAACACTACTTTAAAGTTCATATGGAACCAAAAGAGAGACCGCATTGCCAAGTCAATCCTAAGCCAAAAGAACAAAGCTGGAGGCATCACACTACCTGACTTCAAACTATACTACAAGGCTACAGTAACCAAAATAGCATGGTACTGGTACCAAAACAGAGAGATAGACCAATGGAACAGAACAGAGCCCTCAGAAATAATGCTGCATATCTACAACTATCTGATCTTTGTCAAACTTGATAAAAAGAAATGGGGAAAGGATTCCCTATTTAATAAATGGTGCTGGGAAAACTGGCTAGCCATATGTAGAAAGCTGAAACTGGATCCCTTCCTTACACCTTATACAAAAATTAATTCAAGATGGATTAAAGACTTACATGTTAGACCTAAAACCATAAAAACCCTAGAAGAAAACCTAGGCAATACCATTCAGGACACAGGCATGGGCAAGGACTTCATGTTTAAAACACCAAAAGCAATGGCAACAAAAGACAAAATTGACAAATGGGATCTAATTAAACTAAAGAGCTTCTGCACAGCAAAAGGAACCACCATCAGAGTGAAGAGGCAACCTACAGAATGGGAGAAAATTTTCACAACCTACTCATCTGACAAAGGGCTAATATCCAGAATCTACAATGAACTCAAACAAATTTACAAGAAAAAAAGAAACCCATCAAAAAGTGGGCAAAGGATATGAGCAGACACTTTTCAAAAGAAGACATTTATGCAGCCAAAAAACACATGAAAAAATGGTTATCATCACTGGCCATCAGAGAAATGGAAATCAAAACCACAATGAGATACCATCTCACACCAGTTAGAATGGTGATCATTAAAAAGTCAGGAAACAACAGGTGCTGGAGAGCATGTGGAGAAATAGGAACACTTTTACACTGTTGATGGGACTGTAAACTAGTTCAACCATTGTGGAAGTCAGTGTGGTGATTCCTCAGGGATCTAGAACTAGAAATACCATTTGACCCAGCCATCCCATTACTGCGTATATACCCAAAGGACTATAAATCATGCTGCTATAAAGACACATGCACACATATGTTTATTGCGGCACTATTCACAATAGCAAAGACTTGGAACCAAGCCAAATGTCCAACAATGATAGACTGGATTAAGAAAATGTGGCACATATACACCATGGAATACTATGCTGCCATAAAAAATGATGAGTTCATGTCCTTTGTAGGGACATGGATGAATCTGGAAACCATCATTCTCAGCAAACTATCGCAAGGACAAAAACCAAACACCGCATATTCTCACTCATAGGTGGGAACTGAACAATGAGAACACATGGACACAGGAAGGGGAACATTACACACTGGGGCCTTTTGTGGGTTGGGGGGAGGGAGGAGGGGGGAGGGATAGCATTAGGAGATATACCTAATTCTAAATGACGGTTAATGGGTGCAGCACACCATCATGGCACATGTATACATATGTAAGAAACGTTGTGCACATGTATCCTAAAACTTAAGGTATAATAATAAAAAAACAAGCAACAACAACAAAAAAACAGACCTACCATTCAACCCAGCAATTCCATTACTGGGTATATATCCAAAAGAAAACAAATTGTTCTACCAAAAAGACACATGAACTCGTATGTTTTTTGCAGCACTCTTCACAACAGCGAAGACATGGAATCAACCTAGAAGCCCATCAATAACAGATTGCATAAAGGAAATATGGTACATAGTATCATGGGATACTATGCAGCCATAAGAGAAGAATAAAATTATGTCCTTTGCAACAACATGGATGCAGCTGGAAGCCATATCCTAAGTGAATTAGCCCAGGAATAGAAAACCAAATATTGCATTTTGTTACTTATAAACGGGAGCTAAACATTGTGTACTCACAGACATAAAGATGGCAACAATAGACACTGGGGACTACATTCAGGAGCAAGGGTAGAAAAATTAACTGCTGATTACTATGTTCAGTGCCTGGGTGATGTGATCATTTGTATCCCAAACCTTGGTGTCACAAAGTATACCCAGGTGACAAACCTGCACATGTAACCCCTGAATATGAAATAAAAGTTGAAAAAGAAAACAAAAAAAACTGACAAAACTTTGAGAAATAGCTTAAGTGGAAACAAAAAATAACTTGTAAGCAGTAACGAAAACATTTAAATTAACTGTACTACAGTATAAACCTACAGCAAAAGCAAGGAAAGATACTCATAACAGAAAACAAAAGTACCTTGTCTATAAAATGCCAGTTGGGACGTCATCAACTTTTTTTTTTTTTTGAGACAGAGTCTGGCTTTGTCGCCCGAGGTGGAGTGCAGTGGCGGGATCTCGGCTCACTGCAAGCTCCGCCTCCTGGGTTCACGCCATTCTCCTGCCTCGGCCTCCCGAGTAGCTGGGACTACAGGCGCCCGCCACCACGCCCGGCTAATTTTTTTTTTTTGTATTTTTAGTAGAGACGGGGTTTCACCATGTTAGCCAGGATGGTCTCGATAGATCTCCTGACCTCGTGATCCACTCGCCTCAGCCTCCCAAAGTGCAGGGATTACAGGCGTGAGCCATCGTGCCTGGTCCAGTCATCAACATTTTTTTATCCTCCTTGCTTTGGATCCATCTGAAAAGTCACTTGAAATAAGGTTATAAATGAAGAGAGAGAGAGAAAAAAAAAACCCACTGTATTAGAAAACCTAAATGTAGTCTTGCAAATGACAAAAAAATTTCACTAGGCACAGTAAATGAGACAAAATTTAAAGAAAGAGAATAGAAACTGGCTTACAAACGATGTGGCAGTGTCTCTGACAGCAATTCACTTATACTCTACTTTGAAGATTGGGGTATTTTAGGTAGCAGGATGGTAAAGAGACAGAAAAGTTCACTCTAAACACTTTTTGTAGATATGACTCAGTAATGGAGCAGTGCACCAATAGTCCAAGGTCAATGTTGTCACACAATGAAAGAAAAAGCCAAATGACACTCTTATTCCTTCAATGCACTAGGGCTTAGCATGTCTCCTACATGGGGCATTAACATTAGGAAAAAGACTAGAAATATAACATGTCCCCAGAGTAGAGAACAGGTTAAGGCAAATCCACATATAGAACAGTTGGCACAGGCAAAATTTCTTCACCAAATGCAGTTATATAGATAGACAGCTACTTGCAAAAAAAAATAATAATAAGTAAATAGATGAAGAGAATTCCTCAAATCTCAGAACTTATTTTTGTGGCATAGAAAAGGACAGAACTAACAAAAACAAAACTCAGGACTTAAATTACACAGTATTATAAAGAGAAAAACGTATGCTCAAAAATTTAGAAGCATAGTATGCATTAGAAAAAATACATGTAATAGAGGAAGAGGTACAAGTTTCAGCTGGCATCTGAATAGATTTTACGCAAATTTGTACTATATGATACAAAGGATGAAAAGAGAAAAAAACTTTAAAAAAATTCTTCTACCATTTAAAAATATTTATTGAGCACCTATCAAATTTTAGACGTTGTAAATGCTAGGATTAAATAATATACAACATAAACATGACCTTTGTCTTTATGAAACTTATAGTCTAATGAAATACATTAACAAACAAATGTACAATAATGATTCAATACTTAAAATGCTTTGTTAAAAGATTTCTTTTTAAATTGAAACATAAGAACTACAGAAAAAATGGTTCATAGAAGAAACTTTTAACAAAGAAATGCACATGAAAAGTTCTGAAAGCAAGAGAGAGCTCCGTATGTTCAAGACACTGAAATAAAATTCAGAATGGGCGGACTGCAGCATTTAAGAGGAAAAAGATAAAATACAAAGCTGGAGAGTCACAAAGGGATTATTGGTGCATGCCTTTGAGTGCCAAGATAAGGTATATTAACGCTATCACAAGAAAAGTAAAAAGTTCTTTGAGGATTTTGCATAGGGAACCATATTACTTTGCAGACATTAGAATGGATTGAGAAAAGACTTAAATGTAGACAAGAAGACTGGTTAGGTTAATGTTACTGTATTCCTGGAAAGAGATGGCATTGACCTGGACAGCAGTAGTTGAGGGAAATGAAGACAGTGTAGATTTAGACAATATTTAACATATGGCAGTGTCAGAACTTTGTACTTGGTTGAATATGAATAGTGAAGTGAATAATGATTTAAGAATGATTTTTTTGGTTAGGGGCTTTGGGCATAAATAGGGAACCTAGAAGGATAAGCAGATTTGGAGAGGGAAGATCATGCTTAATTTTAGACTTGCTGATTTTAAGAGTTTAATGGGAAAAATCAGTTGAATGTGAAAGACAGAGGAGAGACTGGTTGAGACATTGGGATGTTTAAAATGATTAGCAGACAATAATTGAAATATAGAAACAGATGTGGTTTTTGTATTTGAATATTTCAAATGGCAAAAGAAGAAATAAATATCTTCATTTGATAAAAAAATAAGAACCCATAAATAAGACTGTAAGAGGACCTAAGAGACATTAGGATAAGTGCGAAAAGCCTGAAAAGTGTGGTACATGAAAGCCAAAGGGAATGAGGATCTTAAATGTTACTAGGTCAGGTAACTCTGAGAATGTATGCATGAGATAATCTAAAAGAAGTGCATTGCGATCCTTGCTGGATCATGGATTGCTAGTTACAGCAAAGACTACTGTAACCTGGTGTGTGTGTGTGTGTGATATGTAGATATATAATATATTTTAATCTAAATATATTTAAATATATACTTAAACAGATAAAAATGTATTTTTATAGATTAAAAATAGGGACATACAGATAAATGTAAGAAAATAAGATGAATTCAGGGTATAATTAGTGCACAAAAATTTGTGATTTTTTTTCTTCTTAAGGAGCTGTCAATTTGGTTCTGAGCCAAAGACCAAATCAAACAAAACAATATAATGAGATATATAATGAGTCCATTAGTTAGAAACATAAAAGTGGTACAAAGGAAATATATGTAAATATATAGGTATATGTTTTAAAATACTTTATATTTTAATTTTTATAAAATATTACGTAATATTTATATATACATTTTATATTTATACAGTATATTATCATCATTCTTATTTTTAGAGGTGGAGTCTCACTCCATTACCCAGGCTGGAAGTCCTTGGCTCAAGAGATCCTCCCACCTCAGCCTTCTGAGTAGCTAGCACTACAGGTGTGCATAAACACACCCATCTAATTTTTAAATTTTTTGTGGAGACAAAGTCTTGCTACGTTGCCTAGGCTAATCTTGAACCGCTGACTTCAATTGATCCTCCTGCTTCAGCCTCCTAAAATGCTGGGATTATAGGCTTGGAGTCGCCATGCCTGGACGATCACATAGTACATATTGTATTTATATAACATACCTCATATATCTATATAATATAATAAATTAAATAATATACATTTATTTCCTTTATATTTATACATTTCAAAATTTATTTTTGGTTTTGAAACTTGATGTGTTACAGCATATAACAACAAAACAACACAATATTTTTTATAATATCCCTCACTTTTAAAAAGAGGCTGAGGAAGCAATTTTATTTGAACAGGTGAGATATTTTAGTGCAGATTGGCATCATTATTAATCTGGCTTTTCCCAAAAGTAAAAATTTGAAATATCGATAAAGGAATAGACTTCCTATATTTTGAACAATCCTCTTTGACATTATCTGTCTCTCTTGAGACTTTACAAAAGGTGGGTAGCTGAGATTAAATATTATGTTTTTTGGTAAGAATGTGGAGTGTGGTTATGTAAGGCTTCTAATTAAGGGTATGTTCATATAAATTGGTAGTAAACAGAAAAGAGAGGTAGGCATATTTTTAAACAAACTCAGGAGGCTTACGTTTGTGTGCAAATGATGGACGAACTCTGACTTTGCATAAATTTGAACCCAAAGAGCATCTCTGGACACAGTGGTCTTCAGAAATAATTATGAATAATTGAGATCTTAACAGTCTATATTATAGAATTCACCCATATAATTGTAGTAATTGTAGTTTACGTTTTTTTCATAGTAATTTCCATTGCTCTCCAAGGATGTCCAAACAACACCATTTCCTACTAAACTTGAGCTTATCTGCCCAAATTTACCTATTTGTTAGAAAATGTTTATCTAAATAAATCTATGCTTTAAGCTGTTTTAGAGATTTGCATACCTAAGTCAGTAACTTTTAAATAATGTTTGCCAAATTGTTTATATTTTTATTGAGTCATCTATTGGGGGATCCTTAGGGAGTTAGCCTGTTGTCCAATGAAGTCATTTTTGCATATGACAGTACAATTATGTCATAAACTTGGAAAAAATGTGTGTATTCTCAGTAAAAGGATGGCATACATCCAGCTCATCCAAAATGATCATTGAGTAACCACAGTAAAAATTAAACACAGGAGGTTTCCAAAATGTGTACTCTTTCATATTCACTTACCATGATGATTTAATCTATCAGGACACTATACTTGCAGGCACTGATGCTCAGTTAATGTTAAAGTGCACGTCTTACAAAAGTGTTATTAACTAGCATCATAAAAATTATTCTTAGAATTTAGATGTAACCAGGTCTGTTTTACAGAGTTGAGATGGATAAAATTCAATGAAAGTTGAAAACAATCTAATATTTTCCCTGATAGGTGGCTTTAGCAGGTGAAGTTGAAAGGTAGAGTTAATAATGGAATACTCATATTGAAAGACTCCTGACTCCTCATGGAAAACATAGGCTTCAGCATTTTAAAGTATATTTATTGAACAGCCATATGTTTCAAACATCTGGAATAGATTCATGCCAAGGAATCATTCAAATTACCATACAATTTTATTGCTGTTTTCCACAAGCAATTCACCTGGACAAGAAAGTAATTTCATTACTTAATTCATTTATTCCATTAAGAGCTGTAGTTTCTCTTTTGTGTCAGTGATTCAGTGACTGGGCTGGGTGAAATTCTGGAGTTACAGCAGTTAGAAGACATTTTCTTAATTCTAATATCAATGCATCTGTCTATAATTTCTTAGCCTACAGATCAATAAATTATATAAACTCATGATTTTGAGGTCATTGCTATGTACCAGGCATTGTGCTCCTTTTATGTAAGATACCTAATAATTCTGTTAGTAACCCTTGAGAGGATATTATGTTTTGTGCACATTTACTTGTTTGATAAATTGAGGTGTGGTGAGATTGAGTAAAATTTGCCCATGTTCACATAACTAGCGAATGTCAAAGCAGTGATGAAAACTGAGTAATCAGACTGCAAAGTGTTCACAATTTATCTACTGTCATACATATTATTTGAGAGCAAATCAAATACAGCCTGGAACTCTGAAATATTGCCCAAAGCCTTATTCAGGCAAAGTAATGTAACAACATATTCCCAAATCTGAGAAACAGAATTTAAGTTTGTACCTTTGGATCTGGCAATTCTTGGCATAGCAACTTTCAGTGTGTTGTTCAATTTTTGAGTTTTAATCCCATTTCTTATGACAACTTGATGGTACAATGTCCAAAGCAGTGATTTTATAGGTAGGCGAGGTGGCTTTGGGTTCCAAATAAATTCCAGTTCAGTTCTAACTCTATACCTTAAAAGAAACTGGGTCCTAATTAATATTTACTTTGGAAAAAAATCCATAGAGAAATGGGGGCTGCAAATGATTCAACATTGGCTAAAAACAAAAAAACACTGAAGTAGGAAATCAGAAGTCACCTAAGACAAACTTGTAACTGCTTATTTTGCTTCAGGATAGTCCTGCAAATGAGGGTAAAAGAGTCTATGCATTGCCTCATCCATCCTGTAACAGGTGTCTACAAAACTCAAATTTTAATTGAATTATTCTTCAGTCCATCTGGGGTCTGATATTGGGAGTTTTCTCCCAGGATATATTTCTATGCTTTTTGATGCTTAGAGTGGATTTCTCTTTAAGATGATGTAATATTAGTCTTCTATGAAGTTCAGAGATCTATACCATAGCTCAAAGCATTTTTCACCCTAGAGTACCAAATTAAAGATGAAAGGGGATGAAGAGAGAAATGCTCATTGAAATATAAATATTTCATCTTTATTAATTCTTAAAGCAGGTAAGATGAATTATAAAAGGAGAAGGTGAAGTGTGTTATGTAAAATCTGGGTATTTCTGATGTGAATATTTTCCCTGCAGTTGGTAACTTCTGGGGGAAAAAAAGTCTATGCAGGAAATTTTGTCATTTATGTTCTGAATCTTAACTGAGATGAGTTAGTTTGGGGTATCTTTTTAATTAGCTTAATACAGTTAGAATTATCTCAGATTGGAAAGCTTTTGTAAGAAAGTGTATTTCTTTCAAATTAACTTTCTTGCAATTAATTTTGTAGAAAGATACTGAAAATGTTTATAGAAAATAAAAACCTAATATACATTTCCAGTGCTCTAGTCCTTTACCTTATTACAATTGCTTATTTTCCCTTTTATTACTAAACTTCTATTGAAGATCTGATGATAACCACAACAAAACACAAATATTTACAACACTATAATATAAAACTGATGCTCAACATCATTTGAAAAATTGGAATGATGTTCTAACTAAGCCACCAGATTTTAAAAGAGAATGAAAAGGAACTCATTTGTGTTTCATTTAAGAAGCTGCCACCAAATCTTCTCTTGAGACTATCATCATCATGAAATGATATTGTAAATCACCCTTTCCATTGGCATACTCTGAAACCAGGTAAAAGACTACTATCCCTGTTCCCCTGCTCCCATCTATTTATAGATACTCAACTACCAGGAAACAACTGTCGGGACACAGGGGCCAAACAGGAACAAAGTTTAAAATTCTCCTTTCACGGTGTAACTCCTATAGTAGGCTTTACTGCACACAAGAGAGGACAAGAACCAATATTATTTTATATGTATAACTGTAGTTTTTCTAGTAATGTCTGTATATCTTTAATGTCTGTATATCTTTACAATATTTTTGATTATCATTTCATAATTAAAAAGATTAACCAAATATATTCATCATATTCATATTTACGTATGAATTATATAGGTACTATTTTATTATATAACTTACATTATGAGGTAGGTACAAAATGTGAGTTAAAGATCCCTGTTACATTGTCTGTTAATGACATAAAACTCTTCAATAGTTTTAGTGAGATTAATTTGATTAAATTTATTCTGTAAATTGAAAATATTGATTGGATGGTTTGTGATACAGTGGCTCCAATATTTGGTTGTAAGTTCATTTTATTTCTCTACATGGTTTTATCATCTGTCATAACCGAAAATGATACTCTATAAAGGCACAAAGATCTAAAAGGAAAAAGTAATTCATTCGTGCTACTTAATAAACTAGGCCACTTATTTTTTATTTCTTTCTATCTATTATCTAAAGTTTTATGTGCAAATCTGTTTAGAAAACTTGTGTAATTATAATAAAAAGGTTTGCTTACCAAGTAAGTTAAACATATTGCATTTTTGTGTTTTTAAGAAGCAAATTTAAAAATCACTGCAAAACCTAGGCCAGGCATGGTGGCTCACTCCTGTAATTCCAGCAGTTTGGGAGCCCGAGGCAGGAGGACTGCTTGAGAACAGGAGTTCCAGTATAGCCTGGACAACATAGTGAGACGCCATCTCTGCAAAGAAAAGTAATAATTAAAATGTAAATAAATAAATAAAAATCATTGCAAACCTTTATTGTTAGGTCCTTCTCTGGATGATTTTGACTAGATTAGAGTCTTTTGTTTCTCAATTTAAATGCACAAATATGACTTTTTATAGATAATACAGTTGCATAATTTTTGGTAACAAAGTCATTTTGAAATGGAAAGATTACCAAGCATTTGCAAATGCTTGAGGTCCTTCTTTTAAAAAAGTTGCTTTCTCATTTGTGATAAAAATGTCACTGTAACTTTAAAAGATTAGATGATTGTTTTTATTTTTTATATATAATCTAGGAATTAGAGAGTGCTGAAAAAAAACCAGCCCATGTCGCAGTGAGCCGAGATCGCGCCACTGCACGCCAACCTGGGAAACAGAGCGAGACTCTGTCTCAAAAAAAAAAAAAAAAAAAATCGGCCCGTGTCAAAAAAGCTCAGAACCCAAAATGAACAAATGGAATGACAAAATAAGTGGTAGTATTGGATAACACAGAATAAATAAATATCTATGAGTTCATAAGGATATAAATAAATGATTGAATAAAAAAATAAGAGATAAGGGACAGCTTTCTTACAGAACAATTCCAATTCATAATATAAAAGGAATGAGGGAAATCTGAAATCATTATGTGTAGGACACAGTGATAATTGTTGCCAGCAAGATCTGCTGATGAATGACCAAGTCAGTATGCAAAATGGGAGGAATAAAGCCATATCTGTATTGTCTCAAAAGCCATATCTGTATTACTAATTTATTTAATTAATATTTAAGCATTACAAAGAAAAAACGTTTTAACATTATGGTGGAGAAACTTGGTAGGCACCGCCTTACCCAGGTGATCCAAGTAAGCATCAACAGTAATAAGACACGGTGATATAATGTGCCTGAGAGAGGCACAACATAACTTCTGTGTTGTTTTAACAAAAATCCATAATATTCTAGTCAAGAGAAAACACTGGGCTAACCCAAACTGACTAAGGTTAATCGAAGATGTCAAGATCATGAAAGGGAAGGAAAGGATGAGGAGCTGTTAAGGATGAGAAAGACTAAGGAGATATGAAAAATTAAATGCAATGTGAAATTCTGGATTGGATGCTGGAACATAGGACAAAATATAAAAATATATTAGGAGAAAAATGGTGAAATTCAAATAAAGTCTATAGCTTAGTTAATAATATTATTGTATTAATGTTGATTTTGTTGTCTTAAATATACTATGACTGTATAATATATTAGCTTAGGGAAAGTGAAGTAAAGGGTGTACATGAACTTTCTGTACCATATTTTCAAAATTATGTGAGTCTGAAATTATTTCCAAGTTGAAATTTAAGAAAAGTGTGTGTTCTGAGTAGAATATGAATGACAGCTACTTGCTAATACAGAAAAGGACCGCAAATTTGGAACATGTGTCTCTGCTCAAGGAAAAATAAAACCACATCTCATTCTAAGTTTAACAGTGCTTTAAGAACCTTACCAAGAGACATCAGTAAAATTTGTGCTGTACAAAGAATTTTCATGGTTAGCCCCACCTAATTTCATAGTACTATAAAAATTGCTGTATTTAATAACTTCTGTTTTTATAAACTTCAACACTTTCCATGGCAACCACTAACGCTTTGTACCCCTCTGACTTCATCTTTATTCTTGTAATGGCTTGCCTTCTAAGGAATTTCACGTGTTATAATCTTTGCATTGTTAACCCAGAGTCATTTTATTTTATTCAATGCATTCTATTTATAGTTACAAGCACCCAGTTTTTCTCATACAAGTGTTTTTATTAATGAAATAATTTACTGTTGAAAATATATTTTCATTGTTAATCTTCCTTCTAGTGCTTGCAAAATGTAGTTCTTTGTTATACCTGCACTTTTATTCAACTATAGAGCAGACCTCTGAGAGTTCACGATTTGTACTAACACTTTTTTTTATATTCTTTAGCAATGTTTTCTGATTATTTGGACAGTATTTGCCCCAAAATAACACATATTCATTTGTCACCAGGTTTTCTGTCTATTATTTCAGTCACTATTATGATGGCAGAAAGATCAAGGGCTTACCCAAATACGTAAGCTTTTTGTCTTTTGTTTTTGCGTAAGACATCACAAGTAAAGGTTCATTACTTTTTAAAAATCAGATTGCATGTCCTATGGCTTAGAAATTGGTGAATGAATCAAATTTCATAGCTTAGTTTTTCTGAGCTGGATGTTTGCTTTATAGATCCCACCTACTGATTCATATAACCATTACCGTCTGTCTCCAACCATGCTAATATGCTCAGGGCAAGGGTTACTCCTAATCATATTCTTCATAACCTGAGGGGCTTGCTCCTCAGATCTAATTATATGTCATTGTTGTTTCCTAATGACAAGACTGAGGTAGAACTCATATTGGGAGCAGAAATATCAGCTCAATCATTTTCTTCTCATTCTCTCCTGCTGGCATCATTCATATTATCTTAAATTAGAAGTTTCCTTGAAAGAGAGCTTGCAAGCAAGTTGCTTCTCCATTTCGTGAGGTTTAGTCTTCTTAAATGAGATTATCCAATCTATAAACCTATTGCTCAGGCATATATTGTTCTCAGTGAATACTGTTGTTAAACTCCTCAGGGGTGTGAAATTTTCATTCTTCCTTTGGGACACCTTTGCCCCCATGCCTGATTGGGGGACTTCACAAAGTGTAGGTAGTAGTGTCAAAACTCAAATCAAATATTAACACATCTTAATGTTTTTCTTACTTTTTAAACATAAAGTAAATATAAGCTCTAATATTGTCCTTAGAAATTCCAACGGATTGTCTTGCATACTTTCTCTAGTGAGTGCTCACATTCTTATTTGCAGAAAAATAGTTTAGAGTATGAACAGTCCCGGAAAGAAAGGTGATCTGTAATGCCATCAATCTAGGCAATAGAAAGAGGAATTTAAGTATGTCTAGAAGAAACTCAGTGTTGGATTGGGATTTGGACTCATTAATTAGAAATTGAACAATATTTGTGATAAGGATTAATAAATATAGCTAGATCTTAGAGCACTTATAATAATATATAAAAAATAATATATATTATATTGTATATAATATAAATGAGATAATATATGTACAATATTTTAATTATGAAATCTATACATTAAGTTAGTTAATAATCATATTTAAAATATGTAATCCATTTAACCTGCTATATAGCTAAGGTGGAGGTACAACTATGACTATCTTAAGTTTCCAGATGAGGAAACCAGCACATAGGATGTTGAGAAAATACCCAAAATCTTAGAGCTAATGGGTGGCAGTGTCAGGACACTTTCTTTATACAGTGGCTCCAGAGCCCCTGCTGATGATAATATACTTGGCTGGCTCTAGAACCTTCATAGATGATAGAAAGCAATTAGAGTAAATTAAACTAAATTTGGAACAGATGTTTTCTTATTTGGGTAGTGGAAAAATAAAGATGGATGAAAACATCCTGAAGACATAAAAGTTTAATGGTGACTACTTTTTTGAAGAGAGGTCAGTGAGTGGGGAAGAGAGGTCAGTGAGTGGGGAAGAGAGGCGTGAGCATTGAATTTGTTACTTTCTGTATAGTTTGATCTTTTTTTTTTTTTTTTTTTTTTTTTGAGACGGAGTCTTGCTGTCACCCAGTGTGGAGTGCAGTGGCGTGATTTCCACTCACTGCAACCTCCCCCTCCCGGGTTCAAGCGATTCTCCTGTCTCAGACTCCCAAGAACCTGGGATTACAGGCATCCACCACCACTCCCAGATAACTTTTTTGTATTTTTAGTAGAGATGGGGTTTCACCATGTTGGCCAGGCTGGTCTCGAACTCCTGGCCTCAGGTGATCCACCTGCCTCGGCCTCCCAAAGTGCTGGGACTACAGGCGTGAGCCACTGCGCCAGGATCAGTTTGATATTTTTAACTGATTGTCTATCTTCCTTTAATTCAGAGAAAATAAATTTAAGAGAAACAAATAATTTTAGCTTCTAATAAAACATTTGCTATAAATCCCTTCTTATTTAACATAATTTTGAAAGTGCCATGTAGTAAAATCATTCAAAACAACAAAGATAACCGTATTTAGGCAAATATTTATTATTTTCTGGATACATCATTACTTATCTTGAACCAAACAAAACAGACTTGAAAAAGTAGAAGTTATAATTTGTTAGCACAGCTAATTAAAAAATAAACTTCCTGAATAATTATCTTTGCTATATATCTAGAGTAATCGGTTACGAATTTTGGAGAAAAATTCTTTTTTTCCCAGTAGCCATAAAAATGAGGGAGAGAAATAACTACAAATAAATTCAGCGAGAAATCTGTGGGACTTATTTGAAAAACAGAAGAAACCTTGACTAAGCTAGGGTCATAAAACAGAAGTTGAAAATGTGGAGAACTAGCCATTGTGAAAGTTGTTAGAATCTAAATGGTGTCACTCGTGTTAAAAACAAACAAATCAGCAAACTTGACAAATAGAGCTCAGGAAAGCCGTGAAGGGAGGGCTGTCATGAATAAATCACTGATAACAAAAATGATCACAAATGACTGCAAAAATAGCAACCTTGCACAAAGGCCATCAAAATCTTAAAGAAATATGCTTGTGAGGACATCTGCCCTGCAAGTGCCTGTTTAAGCTCAGATTGGTGCAGTTCTTGTTATTGATCCTTGTAGCCAAGGACAATTATCTCAAAACAATTATGTGACTTTCCTCATTTTTTTTCTCTAAGAACTTTTGTCTTTCATTACCTCCTTGAAAGCATACATAGTTTATTATGGTACTCATAGTCTCATTGCAATGCCCTATTCCCAAATAAATATCATTTTCTTTTAGAGTATTTCTCTGTGTTTATTATTTAGGTTGACACCATACAAAGGTTTTGACTCTCTGTAAATTAATCTACATATTTAGCGTAATTTATTTTCTTTGTTTTCTCCTTTTCCATCATTTTCCATTGTGTACCAGTTATGTTTATTAATGAAATTAGCACACATTCCGTTGTTTTTGTTTAGCCAAGTTTTTCATTTTTATAGTAAGAACTGCTAACAGACAGATGGTTTGGAAGAATATGCATTCTTACAATTGATGGACAGATGGTTTAGAAGGATATTCATTCTATTGAATTTCATTTTTCAAGACTCCTAAGGTATAAGGTTATACTCAATTATATAATACATAATAATACATTATTAAATTGTTAGATACTTTTTGTGAAGGAAAAATATTGACTTGACAAATTGGCTAAAATCTCCTTCATTTTCTGTGTTTATAAACTAGGCAAAGCAGGAAAGGATGCTACTTGAATAAAAATACAAGAAAAATAACTTCTATCATTCAGAAAATGGTAGGTATTTTGTAAATGGATATTAGAAATGCATCTACAACTTAGAAATTCACCTAGCTCAATTGATTAAATAGAGCCCAAAATGAGAATGTAGGGGAGAGAATAGAACACCTGAATGGGTACAAATTATGTATTAAAAGGATATAACATTCAGATAAAATGATAACTGCATATATTGTTATGTGAGTGCTAGTTGTGTTTAGAAATGTCTCAGAAATGATCAGGACCACAGAGTTCTCAAATTATACCTAGGCAGATCCCAGGTGTCATTGGTATACTCTATCTGGGAGTGAATTCTATGCCCTTCCAGGCTAAATGGCTTAACATTCACTCCTGATTCTTAAAGGGCTTAAATTCTACTGTTCTGGGGACCTATTACAGATTCAAAATTCCTTCATCCCTATTCTCTCACACTAAAGACCTCTGCTTCTCGTGAGACTCTCAGAAGCCTTCTCAGATAAGGCTAATATGTCAGGTGTAAGTAGAAAAATTATGCTCCAAAACATGTTACTATTTCTGTAGTTAGCCTTCAACTGATATATATATATATATATATATATATATATATATATATATATATATATATATAACCTTCCAGATAGCGGTGGAAAGAAATCTAAAGAACATTTAGATTTTGCAAAATGGTAGAACCTTAATGTTGCATGGGGATCTTGAGGAAAAAATTCAACTTCCTTATTTTTAAATTAAGTCCCTGGAGTGTTTATGTGACACACCAAAGGTGATGTAGGTGGTTAGTACCAGATTTCCTCAAATGACTGAATCACCAGATTTCACTCGACACTACTAGCGATTTCCCTATATAAATAACAAATAAATTGCCTTTCAACTCCATTGTTACATTTGTTATTCCTTTTCTTGTCCTCCAAAGTGCCTTCCTCACATAATCTCATGCAGTTTACCTTAGAACAGCAATTCTTATAGCACGGTCTCCATTGCAGGAGGTCTGCAAGGTCAAAACTATTTTCTCAATAATACTAAGATATATTTTTTCATTCATTTATTCTTTCATGAATGTACAGGGAGATATCCCAAGCCTGTATGGTGTGAGATATTGAAACACAGTGAATGCAGAAGCAGATACGAGAATTCAGTTGCACTTGAGAAGCCTGACATCAGAGGCATTTTTAAAAATGTAAAATAATGTCACTTCTTTCATGATTATTATTTGGAAAATATAGACATTTTCCAATAAAATAAGTTGTTAGTGTTAGCATATGATGAGTTATGGTATTATTTTAAAATGAATTTATAAGTAAATATTATTTACATGTCTTTTAATTCCTAATGTGTGAAATATACAACTGATAAAAACAGAAGCTCCTTGAAGTCTTCAATAAATTTAGGAGTAATAAAGTGTCCTGAGACACAGAAGCTTGAGAACCATGCCTTATGTGGTTATTTCCCAATACCTCAGGAGAAAACACATAAAAATTTATCCCAGACATAGAAGACATATAATAGCTAATTTAAAAAGCATTAGTTAATAAAACTTCAGATGTCTCTCTCACCCACTACAGTGAAGATTTGTGGACTCATCTTGTATTATTTTTCACCACTGTATGTTTAACACATTATGAATTATGAATTAAAACTGAGACATGTAAAGAATATTTACTTGTAAATTCATTTTAAAATAATACTATAGCTCATTATATGTGAACACAAATAAGCTATTTCATTAGAAAATGCCTACTTTTGCAAATAATACTCATGAAAAGTGTGACATTATTTTACATTTACTTCATTTTAAATACAAGTTGCTTCGTGTATCTGCATCTTAGCATCCTACTATGTAAACTAGGAATGATCCTGCCAATTTCAAAGTTTTTAAATAAATATCAAATAAAATAATGAATGTAAAGTCTCCCATATATGCCTGAGAGATAACAAATGCTCAAGATGAAACTTTGGATGATTGGGTAGTGGCCTTAGGGCTGGTAATAGTAAAGGTATTAAAGGAATAGTACTACTACTACTACTACCAGATATTATTACTGCTTTTATTTTTTAACCCAGGTGTATCATAACTAAAAGTGCATACATCTTATATGTAGAGCCCAAAGACCTTTTATATATGTATTTACCAACATTGTCATTACCCGAATTAAGATGTATTTCCTTTGTTGTTTTTGTATAATTTCTAAAATTGTAACATTTTGCAACAGTATAAGATTCCAGCAATATCATTTTTGGAAAATGAATTACAGTGTTCCATTTGGTAAATTAATGCAAATAACATAGATAGCAATGCATAATATGTAGCAAAATTGAACAAATATATAATTAGGTATCATTTGTTCAACTAACTCATTTAATTTAACCAGATCTTGATTGAAGAGTTAGTTTCATATTAAGAGTTAGCTAATTTCCTGTCTGGCCTATGTTAAATTTTAATTATTATTCTGACATTTTATATCACCTTTTCCTCCATTTAGTTTTTTTTCTTTTCTGCACTTAAAATTATCTAAAATGTTAAATAATTGACTTATCTATCTTGCTCATTGTGTGACTTCCCCACTAGAATACAAGTTACATGAGGACAAAGTGGTTTATTCATGCCTTTTTGCCCAGTACCAAGATTATGTAGCGTAGTAATTGCTCATTAGATATTTGTTAAATAAGTGTTAAAAGGAAAGTAGATTTTAAAAATATGGAAAATGAAAATGCAGAATTATGTCCACATAACAAGTATTAAAATATGATGAAAAATAAATGAATACAAATAAGAGTTGTTTTAGTAGTTTTCTTTTTTTTTTTAGACATAGTTTTGCTCTTTCACCCAGGCTGGGGTGGAGTGGCATGATCTCGGCTCACTGCAACCTCCGCCTTCCAGGTTCAAGCATTCTCCTACCTCAGCCTCCCAAGTAGCTGGGATTACAGGCACGCCACCACGCGCAGCTAATTTTTGTAGTTTTAATAGAGATGGGGTTTCACCATGTTGGCCAGGCTGGTCTCGAACTCCTGACCTCGTGATCCACCCACCTCTGCCTCCCAAAGTGCTGGGATTACAGGCATGAGCCACTGCGCCCAACCTGTAATGGTTTATTAGATTTCAGCAGTATAGCAATACCTTAATCTCTCCATGCGTCAAATGCCAGTATTTTCCAACTACCTTTTGGAAATTTTTTTTTTCACTCACAAGTAGATCTCTTATGATGAGAACTTCCCGACTCAAAAACAGTACAGATAGAATTGTTGCAGAATTATGGGGTATGTGAAAACACAAAGCATGTTACATCAGCAATTTCAAATAAATGAATACAGAGGGCAAATTGATAAATTGGTTAAACGGAACTGGTCTAAGATGAAAAACAATTTCTTGTTTTTTTGTTTGATACATAACAGGGAATGAAGAAATTCATGATGAAGAAAATCACATGTGACCTATCTCAAGGGTAGATGCTGTTGCCCAACTTCAGCTACTCATTTCCACCTAAGGATGCAGACCCACAGTCATCTTATCCTACAGAATTTTTTTTTTTTTTTTTTTTTTGAGACGGCATCTCGCACTGTCGCCCAGGCTGGAGTGCAGTGGCGTGATCTCAGCTTACTGCAAGCTCCGCCTCCCAGGTTCACGGCATTCTCCTGCTTCAGCCTCCCGAATAGCTGGGACTACAGGCGCCCGCCACCACTCCCGGCTAATTTTTGTTTGTTTGTTTATGTATTTTTAGTAGAGACGGGGTTTCACCGTGTTAGCCAGGATGGTCTCGATCTGCTGACCTCGTGATCCGCCCACCTCGGCCTCCCAAACTACAGGGATTACAGGTATGAGCCACCGCGCCCGGCCCAGAATTTTTTTTTTACACAGAGAAGACAGATATCTATATTTTCATGTCGAATCTTGCAGTTTCTAAATTTTGACACTGCAACAGTTTGTGGCAGTAAGAAAATATACTTGAATGCCTCCATTTTGACCTCTGGTTTCATTTGCAAATATTTATTCATAAATATATATGTACAAATTAAACATCCATTAGATTGAGCACAGGCTCAAAAGAGAGAACACAATAACCTATTCAGTTGTATTAAGCTATTGAGTAATATATTCATGGGTGTAAGTTACAATTTCAGGGAAGATGTATTATTTTCTGCTTTTACTTGCTCTTCACTTGGAAGAAACTCCTTAAATGTTTAGACACACTTAATTTTACTTCCGCCAGTATTTTTGTTATGCAGTGAATGATGTATTTTCTCTTTAAAGAAGCCTTTTTAAAATAAATATGGAGGAATCTACTATCCTAAATCTTTTTTCTGATGTCCAATTTAGATTCATATTTTTTAAAAGAGTGTATACTCACAATTATGAAACAATTTAATCCAATCTTTTTTACTTATTCTTGGGAATGATCTGGAAAAAAGTGACTATATGCTTTATGCATACTTGAAAACGCATATTGCTAATACATAGTCTCTCCAATTATTTCATTCTTTAATAACAGAGATGATTTCCCAGCGTCTTAATAATTTTCACTGCTTCTTTCTGGATAGTGTCCAAATTATCTGCATCCTTGAACTTGTAGAGCTTATAAAGGAACATAATATAGAGAGATAATTAAAGTAAAAATTAAGTAATTCTAACTCCTCTTTTGACAGTGATTGCAAAAGTCCATATTTCTTATGAATGATGTAAAAAGCAGTAATTTTTTTCTAACCCACACTTGCCCTCCACCTTTAGAGTTACTATTTAAAATAATTTGATAATTTGGAATAGCAGGCAGTCAGGATGTAGAGTGCATGAGATGAAATGTGGTGAGGAAAGAGAAATGATTAAGTGATGGGGGGGGGGGTGGTGCTCTTTTTCTTTAACAGAATCTCCATGAGTGAGAAGGCATGAGCCCCAACCACATGTTCATGCTTTTATTCTAGCTACATCTGTGTGTGTGTGTATTTACTCAGACATTTATCATGCACCTTCAGTGACGGAAAACTTCTTTTCTCAATGCACTACATTTTTAGTTAATTGTAATTATCAGAAAGTTTTTTTTTTTTTTTTTTTGGCTTTGTGCCCAAATTCTTCTTCTTGCAAGTAGCACCTAGTGAGTCAGGACCAGAGTTGGAATATGAACCAGGACTTGATTCCAGAACCCAGTGTTCTTTGCCACTGAAGATTATTGTATTAAAACACCTCTGTTCCTTAGACATCTTTTCTACATCCCACATTGATGTGCCAGAAATTAAATAGTTCACACATAATTCCAGACAGAGTTCTCACCTGCTTGAGCTTTACGTGAATACTGGGAAATCCCAAGATTTCTGTCCTAAACTTGGAACCACGTAGTATAAGTGTGCCCACAAGAGTCAGAGAACTGTGAGAGAGGTCACAGGATAGTAATCAGGAGATGACTTACTGACATATTGAATATAACTAATTTAAAATCATATCATTTAGAAAAACTTATCCCAGTCTTAATTAGATGGTTAATGAACACAAAATACAACTATGTTAATTTTTAAGGGTATACATTATTTATTAATTTTGTAACTTTCTGCCAAAATAATTTGGTAAGTCAGGAAGTATAAAATAATGATATAGTTCAAAGCATGATATTTAATTTGCTGAAATTTATTTCTACACTTTATGCTATAGGAGCATAGACACAGAAAAAGTGTTTAATTAATATAAATATATTGTAGACTACAAATATTTTTCTTGTTCATTGAAAACCTGTCAAATTGTGTGTACATGGAAGCTTTCCTAATTTGCAATGCAATTGTTTCATTAAACTTCAGCTTAATATATATAATTATTAACAAAATAAATTAATTCTCCTGTATGTAAAATTTTACATAAAAACCTAAAGTATACTACTTCATAAATTAGTTGCTTTACCATTTAAATTATTGATTTAGTTAATTTGCTTATTTGCTTGTTTATTTCTTTATTATTTTTGAATGAATAAGTGAAAGTAATTTGGCCTACATATAATTCACTTTTTTAGTTTATGAATGTTTGAGGATTTGGGCAAAGTATTTCTGGAAAAGAGAAGAATGAAGCCATCTGTATTTATTTCAGGAAAGACAAAAAATATTTTTAAAGAAGCAACACAGATGGTCTAAAAAGTGCTGTGGTCTTTGGGGCTTTTATTGTACTATCAGTGTCATGCTTGGGTACTGTGTTTCCTCCAGAATGAAAATAGGAGAGCACTATTTCCCCTATCACTTTGTAACACTTCAAATATCATCAGGATTATCTATTTTAAAAAACAGACTACATTTCTCACTGCGAATATCGTCACACTGTCTCTCTTTTTGGAGGTATCTCTTTTGGCAACTTTACCATTTTTGCTGATATATATTTTTCTATTATTTTTAAGTAAAATTGACACATTTTCATAAGTCATTTGCATAATGAAAACAAATAATTTCAAGTAAATTACTCCAATAACAAAATATGATCCATAACTTTCTAATATTGGAAAAAATGTGCTTGTATGGAGTGCTTGACTTGCTTCTCCTTGTTTGTGTAGGACACAAAAGTTATCCCTCTATTTTTTGGACCTGCTGGGTTTACAGTTACATGAATAAATCACTGAATTCCTGAAAGCCAGAGAGCAACTGTGGAAGCTAAGTTGGTTGCTCCTTTCATAGCGCAGAGCTCTACAGGCAGTCAAGGATGCAATCACAGACATTAGACCAACAAGCAAGGCAGCTCCTGTTTTGAGGTGGAGAAAAATAAGCTGCCACAAATGCCTTAACACTTTATTATTTCAATTGATCATATTTATGAAGACCTCATAAAGTTGCAAACAGTTATAATACAAAAAGGCAGTTAGAATAATGCAAAGTGGTCTATCATAACCTCTTGATGACAACTTTATTATTGCTATGGACCAATATTGTACAGAGGAATCTAGTAGCCATAAGTTATCTTGAAGTGAAGCAGCACAGCAGGCTGGAGTATTACTGTATTAAAAAAAATTTATTTTTTATGAGACACAGTAATTATATCAAACAGTTACCAAAACATGTGGGAACTACAGGATCTATTAAGATACCACAACAGAGACATCTCCTTTATGTACATTGGGAATGGCACTAAGCCTTACTACCTGGGTAGAGAGACAGGCTGTCACAACTCATTCTTGGATTGCCTATAAGTTAGTGTCTCAGGTGAATGGCAAAGACGAAGTTTAATAACATGTGGTCTCATGGAGCTCAGCAGAGCAGGCTTAATGGCTTCTCTCCAGGAAAAGGGATTTAGCATTCACCGGCATCTAATTGGGCTGTTACATTTCTTACTATAAGAGTCAGAAGGAAAGAGGTTAATTATCACCTGTGGACTATTGCCTATTTATTCTTGAACATTTATAGTCTTATTAAAAAGGATAGGAAACAAAGGAAACAAACAACAACATAGTTAATTTTCTAAGGAGCTTTCTTATAAACAAATCTCATATATCAGCCTTCAGATGAATGGAATAATTAGAATGTCACAATGGGAGTTTCAAATGTGTTGACTCCTCTCAGATATATGTCTGAGACTTACCCTAGAAATTACCAAATTCCTGAGACCGTGCTAAATTTAACTTGAGTCACTTTAGTACTCTAGCCTCTTGCAATCCTGGAACCATTTGTATTTTTTATTACTCATTAAAGTATTTATTAATTGTCTACCATATGGCAGGAACTGTTCTGGGCAAAATGAGAACCAAAGTAGAATTTATTCCAGAAAAATATGATCAAAGGTTGATTTGGATTAGAAACTTATTTTTTCTTACACTTACCCATTTGAATCTTCTGAATAGGTATAGCCAAGATGTAAGAAAAGCAACGTAGTGTCCTTTGAATAAATAACATGGAAGCTGTCTATATAAACCTGAGCATTTCAATAAGAGAACCTCTTCTCCATAAGGATTATGCTAACTGGCTTTTGAGGCAATTGCTCAGGGAACCCCCACCTCCATTTTATTTGGAATTTCTCTCATCCTTCCTTGTTACCCTACTAACAATTTTCCATGTCTGTGTCTTGACTGGTACCCCTACATACTGGACTTCTACTATATTTGGTAGGCTGTCATCCTGATTTTTACTCTGGCTTGCCTCTTAGGCTTCCTGCAGTGTATCTAGCATATTCTTCTTCCTGATCCTTTGTCACCCACTGTCAGAAGTGAGGTCTCAAGTCTGAAGACATCAACCCTGTGTTATAATTGACAGAATAAGTTATACCTTATTAGTTTAGCTTGAGTTTCAGTTTAGGCTTAGTTTCAAATACAATAACAAAATATAAATACACCCTGTGTTATATAATTAAAACAAAATATAAATACATGGATTAACAAGTCAGTACTTACTTACTCACATACACTCTATCTTCTCTTGTAGTTTTCTCAGATGTTTTCTGTTTCTTATGCTACTCTATAAGGGCACTTTCCTTTATCTTTATTTTAATTTACTGAATCTTCTAATCTGTATTAGAAAATTTAATTTCTAAATCCAAAATTATAAAAAAAAAGAATCACACTGCTAATAAAGACATACCAAAGACTGGGTAATTTATAAAGGAAAGAGGTTTAATTGACTCCCAGTTTCACATTGCTGGGAGGCCTCACAATCATGGCAGAAGGCAAGGAGGAATAAAGCCACATCTTACATGGTGGCAGGCAAGAGAGGGAATGTACAGGGGAACTGCTGTTTATAAAACCGTCAGATTTTATGAGATTTATTCATTATCATGAGAACAGCATGGGAAAAACACGCTCCCATGATTCAATTACCTCCCAACAGGTCCCTCCCACAACATGTGGGGATTATTACAATTCAAGGTGAGGTTTGGGTGGGGACACAGCCAAACCATACCATAATCTATTTGGTGATTTTTATTTGGTTGTACATTATATAACCAGATGAAAATGAGTAGTTTCTATTTTCCTTTCCATGTTCACTCTATGTACTTCTCTACTTCTTCCTGTGTTCCAAAAACCTGACTTTATGGTCTGCATCAAATGTTCTTTTACTCTCTGTTATCTGCATGCTTGGGGGCAAAGGGAGCCATCAGCAAAAGCTCAAAGTGGGAAATTTGATCAAATGGGATAATTATTCTTCTGGCCTTTCTTCCCAGTCCCCAAGAGATGACTGTTCACCTTTACCAATGACCTCAACTATTGTGGGGCATCCTCCTTAATAACTACTTTCTCCAGGTTCTGGTAACCGCTTCCTTCTCTCATCTCCTTAGTTCAATGAATGGTAAAGGCACCACGCCCACAAGGTACTTTATTATCCCAGGTTTTTTGCCTTTTATCTGCACACTTCTTTTGTAATTAAAAAAATCATTAATATATTTTCAATTACTCCCAATGAATGGAACTTTGATAAATTTGTTTGTTTTTGCACAGTATTAGGACTTGACATTCTACCTGTCAGATTGAGTGAGTTTCTCTTCACATATTATTATAAATTTCTTCATCTGTAAATTGACGAAAACAAAAGAATGAACCTCAGGTTCTGGGAATTAAATGAGATAAGGCATGTAATGTACTTAGCATAATGCCTAGAACATGGTAAAGAATCAATAATGTGGCTGTTTTTAAGTGGACATTTCTTCTTGCAGCCTACTCCTTGACATGGTCCCCAACATCAAGAATATTTTTGTGTTGTCACTTTTTAATTACCACTTTGGTGATATATTCCCTGTAAAATCAATATATTTAAAGCTAACTTGGCATTCTATCAGTAGGGTATCTATCTCACCTCTGATTAAAATTCTCCATGTTACTGGCATAAGAATTGTGTCTTACCTTGAATTCCAGTATTGATATAAAAAGTTCATTAACTTGGGGCCTTTTTATTGCAAAAAATAAAAGGATGGTATGGCAACATTAATTTTTACATGTTTAAAATTTTATTCATACTGTGGCTATAATTCTTTTTTCTCTTGCTTTTAAATATTTCCCAATTGGAAAGCTATTGAATTTGCTCTTTAATTTGCAATTTTCTACTGTATCACAATTATTTCACATTACACATAATTTTTAAGTGACTTCCTTAGAGGTTTTGTTTCTGTTTTCTAGAAACCAAATATTTCTGCATGGTTTATAGAATGACAAACTATTTCCTAACGTTTTATTTTGGATTCTGCAGCATACCATTTTGCAACAAATACACTGGATCTTCAAAATTATGTTTTCCCTCATCTTCTAGTCTTTATTTTTCCGTAAGCTTAACTCCATTTTACAAAAAGGCAAAGTATCTTTGGTCTAGTTTCTGGCCAGATGAATGACTGGAAATTAAAAGATTGTATTCTCCTCATTTAGTCTTATTCTGGTTGACCCTACTGAAGTTTTTCATTTGGTACTGCTTTGCCAAGATGCAGTCTTACTTTTTGGTCTCTAACTGAGCTCTCTTAGAGTCTAAACCAAAAAGGCACTTAGAAATGAATGTTTCTCAGGCTTTATTGAGGGCAAGGATGTTTTCCTTCTTTTTAAATGTTGCTTTAAATTCCAAATCCAAAATTATAAAAAAAATTAATCACTTTCCTCATGGAGTTTAACCATTAATCATAAATGAAGAACCTCAGTCCCAGAGAATGTAAGCAGTTTCCAAAATTACAAAGCTGGTTAATGATAAAGATGGTACTAAAACTCATAATAATGCACAGGAAAGGGCATTGCCTTTGGAAATAGGAAATTTGTGTTTACAGTCCTGGTTTACCATTAAAAAAAAAAAAGAGTATAGTGCTAATAATCTAGTAGTCCTCTCTGTTACCTCAGTTTTTAGATTTGAAAATAAGAAAAATAAAAATATGCCTACCATGAAGGACTGTGATGTTGATCAGTTGAAATAATACACATGGAAACCTGCAAAAATGTCAGCCTACTGATTCCCATGATTTTCTTCCTCAACATGCTGCTTTTTCTCTCTTTTCTTTGCTAAAAGTATTCTTAATTTCTTTCTTTCTTTTTATTATTTTTTTATTTTTTTTCTGAGATAGGGTCTCACTCTGTCACCCAGGCTGGAGTGCAGTGATGCGATTGCAGTTCACTGCAGCTTTGACTTCCCCAGGCTCAGGTGATCCTCCCATATCAACCTCCGGAGTAGCTGGGACTGCAGGCGCAAACAACCACACCGAGCTAATTTTTGTGTTTTTTGTAGAGATGGGGTTTCACCATGTTTCCCAGGCTGGTCTTGAAATCCTGGGCTCAAGCGATTTGCCTGCCTAGACCTCTCAAAGTGTTGGGATTGCAGGTGTGAGCCACCACGCCCGGTTTCTCTTTTCTTTTCTGTATACATAATCTCCAAGTGCTACCAGTCTTAACAGAACAATCATTTAATATCAATACAAATTCAATCATTACTGTTCAATATGTTACCCATATTAATATGTATTTCATGAAATACCATATTGTTAAATTGATCCATTTCAAATGCATTCTTATTTTGCAGAAAAAATAATCTGTTTCAATAAAATAATTCCTAGAGTTTTGAAAAAAACTCATTTCTCTCTCTTTTTCATATTAAAGATTTTCTGTTTGTAGCTTTATTTGAATTGTTGTATTCTGAAATATGTAATCTCAAAAACTAGGAATATGCATTTTTATTGTTGATTTTACCAAAAAAGAAATGATTATTTATGAAAAAAATATAAATTGCTCATGCTTGGAAAAAATATAGTATAGACATACAAATTTTGCTCCATTTTAATTTGAACTTAATTATATAAAATAGAGTGAGCATTTTCAACTGCACCCTTCATTAAATTGCCTCAGGAAAATGTATTAATTTATAAATATTAATTAAAGTATCAGATAAAAGTTGTCAAACAGAATTATATTCTTTAGAGTATTCCAGATCTTGTTCGGGGAATAATTCGATGGGAATTTAACTTTAGAATGTTTTTGAGGCCCTGGCATTTTTAATCAATATGATATGTAGCAGTGACTCTTCCTGGAGCCTATGTTTTTAAACTTTCATTTATTCATTTGACAGATTGATTGCCTGAGAAAAACAGGCACATGGCTGGGCTTTTTTTTTTTTTTTTTTTTTTCATTTTTCATCTTTTTTATAGGAATGGTGAAAACAGGGAAAAAAATAAGGTCTGAATGGTGGGACAAACTTATAGCCTTATTGAAGATGGATAGTGCGATTATAGGGTGAGGCCTCTTGTTCAAATGATTTCTTTTAACTTACTTTTAGCCATAAAGGAGATCATTTTTTGTGTTCTTGGTTTAGTTTTTGAGGTCAAGGATCACTCAGGTTTCGAATAAGTAATATGGAATTTAGGGCGGGCATGGTGGCTTATGCCTGTAATCCCAGCACTTTGGCAGGTCGAGGTGGGCGGATCATTTGAGGTCAGAATTTCGAGACCAGCCTGGATAATATGATTAAATCCTATCTCTACTAAAAATACAAAAATTAGCTGGGTGTGATGGTGCGCACCTGTAATCCCAGTTACTCGGGAGGCTAAGACAGGAGAATCGCTTGAACCCGGGAGGCAGAGGTTGCAGTGAGCTGAGATTTCACCAATGAACTCCAGACTGTCTCAGAAAAAAAAGGAAAAAAAAAAGAAAAGGCAAGAAAGAAGAAAGAAAGGAAGAAAGGAAAGAAAGAAAGAGAGAAAGAGAAAAAGAGAGAAGGAAGGAAGGAAGGAAAGGAGGAAGGGAGGGAGAGATGAAGGAAGGAAGGAAAGGAGGGAGGGAGGGAGAGATGAAGGAAGGAAAGGAGGGAGGGAGGGAGGAAGGAAGGAAAGGAGGGAGGGAGGAAGGAAGGAAGGAAGAAAAGGGAGGGAGGAAGGAAGGAAAGGAGGGAGGGAGGGAGAGATGAAGGAAGGAAAGGAGGGAGGGAGGGAGAGATGAAGGAAGGAAAGGAGGGAGGGAGGGAGAGATGAAGGAAGGAAAGGAGGGAGGGAGGGAGGAAGGAAGGAAAGGAGGGAGGGAGGAAGGAAGGAAGGAAGAAAAGGGAGGGAGGAAGGAAGGAAGGAAAGGAGGGAGGGAGGGAGAGATGAAGGAAGGAAAGGAGGGAGGGAGGGAGAGATGAAGGAAGGAAGGAAAGGAGGGAGGGAGAGATGAAGGAAGGAAGGAAAGGAGGGAGGGAGGGAGAGATGAAGGAAGGAAAGGAGGGAGGGAGGGAGGAAGGAAGGAAAGGAGGGAGGGAGGAAGGAAGGAAGGAAGAAAAGGGAGGGAGGAAGGAAGTAAGGAAAGGAGGGAGGGAGGGAGAGATGAAGGAAGGAAAGGAGGGAGGGAGGGAGGAAGGAAGGAAAGGAGGGAGGGAGGAAGGAAGGAAGGAAGAAAAGGGAGGGAGGAAGGAAGGAAGGAAGAAAAGGGAGGGAGGAAGGAAGGAAAAGAAAGAGAAAGAAAGAATTTAAACATACAAGCATTTCCGCTGACACAAAGCCTTGGGGTGTGTACACTCGGCGTGCAAGATACTGGTTAAGTCCTTTACTCCAGAGCCCAGTTACACTCTAATCTCTTCAGTCTAAGCATCAATTCAAGGCCCTCTGCTTGTTCCCCTTGTTAGGAAGGGAAAGGTGTGTCTGAATTGTTTTGAGAACTTTCTGCATTCAGGCTTCTTGGTGTTTTAAAGTGATTTATACAGTGAAATAAATATTTACAAATTTCTTGGCATAAGTAGAAGGGCAGGATCTAGGCTGAACTTCCGGGAATCACTCCCATAGCAATATGCACAAACTGGCTGAGTCAGAAAACTGGAAGGGGTTATAGTCATTGTTCTGCTGCTGCTACCGCTGCTGTTCTCATTGTCACCACCAATGCTGCAGAATCACCCTTCACCTCTCACAAAGTTAGTACTGGAATGCTGCTACAGAAACATCCAGAGCCTACACAACTCTGCTTTCCATAGCAGTTGCCACAGCAGCTGCAGATGGCCTCTCCCTCTCTCTTATTTTGTGTAAGTGCATCTAATTTACAGGAATAAATTTCCATTCAGAACTGCAGCTCTAAGGGAGTCTGGGAAATATTCATTTTAGCTTTCAAGACTCTGCAAAGCAAGAAGGAAATCTAAGAGGAGGTTGAAATTCACTCTGTACCAACTTTTCATATACAGCATGTTTATGTTCAACATGGTGTCTATGTTTCAATGGCTCCTCAATAGCTTAAGGAACTCCCAGTGAATTCAAGTACAACATCAACACTATCACCCAAAAGTCAGCACTACTTATAGATTTTCTGTTGATCATTTTGTTGTTACTGCCATCACGTTGTCTCTTGTGGAAGATTCCTCTGTTCCAGACACTTAGAATGAGGTTTTCTAGTATAATATTAGAAGCCATCCAAGGAAGTAAATCTTTGTATCACTTCCTTGAAATAATTTTTTATGTTCTCTTTCATAAATAGTCTTCTATTCTTCCAGGTAAATATGCCCTCTTAGAAGTCTTTTAATAGACTTCATTCAAGTTATTATTTTATCTTCAAGTATTTATCACATGAAAGGATGTACAACTGCCACTGTACGTGCCATTCTATATGTGGTAAACTTATATAGATTCTGGTCATAAGGAAAGTTGATGTAAACTGCATCTGTAGCTTCTTTTTATTTTTCTCCTCAATTTAAGAAATGAGATCACATCTCTGTGGATATGAGATATTTCAAGAAAACACAGACTTTTTGAGGATTTTATTTTTTATTCTGGGAATAATGCAGCAGTCAATTATGGGCAATTCTTTTAGGACATTGAAGTAAAGGGGATTTCTATTTTAGGACATTGAAGTAAATGGGGTTTCTTTATTTAGTATTAATATTTATTAATTTTCACAATGTTATCAGGGATGAGTCTACTGCAAATGTCATGAAAAGTACAACGTCTTCTCCGAGATTCTACCACATAAATTATAGACTTTCAGCTATTTAATAGTGTTCTCTACTAGTCTAGAAAATAATCAGAAATGCTATTTATAAAAGAATAAATTATTCTTTTATAAATAGCATTTCTGATTATTTTCTAGACTAGAGAGCAATTGAGAAAAAATTATCCAATATGGAATAATTATAAGAAAAATATGAAGAACATTCAAGAGCATGTGTTTTCCCTACTGTTCTGACAAATGGATAAAAACAGCAATTCTTACTTACTGCAATTCTTTCAAACTAAATTTAAAAAGTCAAAAATATTTTTTACTTTAACAGAAGAGATAATTAGCTTCCATATTAGGGCAGAAAGGGAAATGAAGAAAATGATATGCTAGGATTAAAACATTTTTGTCATCACAATTAAAATATAAGAGACACGTGTGTGTGTGTGTGTATTTCTCTATATATACGTGTGTGTGTGTATGTCTGTGTGTGCACTTATGATTAAAGACTCTGAGACTATAATGTTGGCACATCTTTCCAATATTGATTCCTAGGTCAAGGACATTATTCTGGGAGTCAGGAAAAACTGAGTGAGAAATCGATTTCAGTCCTTGCTCTACCACTACATTTTAATTCATGACATCTCCATATTTCCAGTTGTACATGGCAGAAACCTGAGTTATCCTTGACTTCTCCTGTCTTCACAACCCACATTCAATCTATCATGAAACCCTTTTGTTTGTACCTTCAAAATTCATCCAGAATCTGACAATTTCTCAATATCTCTACTATTTCAGTTTTAATCTGAGACCCCTAGATTTCTTGCTGGCATTAATGCAAGAAGTTGCTTAGCAGTCTTCTTGCTTCTATTCTTGCCTGCCTTACCCAACAGCGATTCTTTTAAAACTTTTGTAGGCTCCTTTCACCCCTTTGCTCAATACCTACTGCATGAGTTTGCAAGGGTTTTCATAACAAAGTACCATAGACTGAGTAGTCTAAACAACATAAATTTATTTTCTCACAGTTCTAGAGGCTAGAATTCCAAGATCAAGGTTTCAGCAGCATTGATTCATTCTGGGAGCTTAGAAAGAGAATCTATTCCATGCTTTCTCTCCTAGTTTCTGTTGGTTTGCTGGAAATATTTATTTTGCTGGGAAAGCATCACCCCAATCTCTGCCTCCATCTTCATATGGCATTCTCCCTATGTGTGTCTACCTCCAAACTTCCCCTTTTTATAAAGATACCAATCATATTGGATTTGGGCCCACCCTAATGACCTCATCTTAATTAATTGGATGGGCAATGGCCTTGTTTCCAAATACGGTCTTATTCCAAAGTACTGGAGCTTAGGATGCTAAAATATGAATTTTGGGGGATACAATTCAACCTGTAATGCTTACTAAGGCTTGCTTTTCACACAGAGTAAAGAGCCAACATCCTTAGAGAGGCTGTAAAGTGGTGCTTCATGCCTGGAATCTCCATTACCTGTCTCATCTTTACTCTCCAACTTAGTCACTGCTCTAACCACTCTCTTACCTGAAAGTTATTGCACTGACTCTTCCTTGTGCTTGCAGCACTTTTCATTCAGATGACAGACATGTCTACTGACCTTGCTTTCTTCATGTTTTTGCTTAAATGGCACTTTTGCAATGAAACTGCCCTGACCACCTAAAATAATATTAGAGCTGCCCCTTCCTCTCCAGAATTTTCAATACACTTTATTATATTATATTTTTTCAAGCACTATGAAATTCTAATATAATGTATGCATTATTATTTATAAAAAATAGTTTACTGCTTTTCTTTCCCACAAAACAAAGTTCCATTTATTAATTTATCCTAAGCATTGATAACTGCTTGACACATAAAAATGATGGCTCACTCTAAATGAATTGAATGTTGGATCAATAGTTCTTTGTGAAATAGACAGTAAGAGTCATGTGAGATCTGATCAAGACTGAATACTGTAGAACGACTCATTGTCTACAGAGCCTGGATATGGACAAGACGGGTGCCCCGATATCAAATCTGGATTGGGCATTCAGAGAAAATCTGGGATTGTCTCTTTCTATAGAGGTTACAAAAATGTTTACAGCATACTAAAGTGCGGACATCTTTAGATAAAGGAGACAAAATGTGTATGTGCCAAGCAGTAAAAGATAGAATTTAATAGAAAATTCATGGAGTGAAAGATTGGTTCACAACAATTTTCCCTTTTATGGAATTGGGACTCAATATCAGCTTCCAATCATTAACAATTGATACAGAGTCACCTGAACAATTTGAACAGATGTAAAAGAGTAAATGAGAATTGTGGAGTTAAAACACACTGTAGAGTTATGGACAGAAAAATCATGATTCCTGCTGCTGCAGGATCTGGAAATGTCTATTTCCTTTCCTTTTCACATTTTGTTTAATTGAAACGTTTCATGAGATACTAAAATATTCTTTCAATAAATTGGCCTCCCCTTCTTTTAAGATTTAAGGTAATCAGAGAATTTTTTTAAACTTTTTTAAAATTTAAATTTAATCTTATGTAAAGATTTCAGAGACAAAAATAATGTAACAAAAGCTCACATTTCCTCTTATACTCCAATTTTTCATCTTGGATTTACCTTTCTTTATATATATAATGGATGTATACTTTCTAGATATAATTCAGAATTTGAATTTGATGTTTTTCCATCAGCACTTTGATAGTCTTATTCCATTACATTCTGGTCTCTCTTGTTATTGGAAGCCTGTGATCAGTTTAACATGCATTTTTACATACAATTTTTTGACTTCTCATTGTTAAAATTTTTCAATCTTGAGGATTCTACAGATTTATAACGTGAAATCCCAGATCTAAGTTAACTTCTTTTTTGTTGTTCAGAAAATTGTGCAAACTTTGAGAATTTATGTTTGCACAATATTTTGGAAAATTCCCAGCAGTTATGTCTTTCAAGCCCCTCCCTTCCCATTCTTTCTCATTCTAATTCCATGTCTCATAACTTGTCTCCATTTCTATATTACCTTTTCAGTTACTTTTCTTCTTCAATTACTTTGTCTTCTCTAGAAGCATTATCTGTTTCTTTTTCAAATATTCTCATTCTTTTTTTTCTCCTCAGCCATGTGTTTCCTTTTTTAAGGGTATTAATTATTTTTTAAAGTTTTAAAAATGTTTGCATATTTGTATTTTACTCCTTGTGTTTGATCACCGCTCTGTTATCTGAGGATCCTGCTGTCTGTTATGCCTGACTCTAAATCATGACAAATTGTTTTCTCATTTCTTTTGTAATTTTATGCCATGAACTCCTGTCTTTGTGAGTGGTAGGGGACAGGTATCCCTTCTGGACTGAGTTTTTGAAGCGTGACTCCTGATGGGTTATGTATTTGCTTCCTGAAAAAGAACCTGAAAATATTGCCTACCTATAACTTATCACTGTATTAATTTTTTATCTTGAGGATTCTGGATTTACATGGGTATTGTAAAATCATTTCTAAACCTGCTGGCTGCCCAAGCTGAGGGACTCTATATTTTAGGTGACAATAACTTTTTTTTTTTTAGTGAGAGTCCAGACAGGAACAGATGAGCTTCATTGTCATCATCCTGTGCTGGAGAGTGAATTTTCTTCTATTTTCCCATTTCTCTCTGGGAACAACCAGCTTTATTCGGGCATCTCATTCACCTCCAACTGTCTACCTCACACTTTTCAGTAAGACCAAATCCCTTAGTAAGCAAGGCACATAATTCCCTTGGCTTAAATTTTAAGGGAAGCCACAGGATAAGGTTTTACACTTCAGCAAGTGACTTTCATTCACCTCTTCAGGTTTTTTCCCTGTAATATTCATTTCTTCTTGAGACCTTAGCTATACTTTTAAACATTTTTATGATATATTTCTCCAGGAATTTTTATGTGACCCTAGTTTTCCATCATGTTAGCTTTTATCTAGAGTATAGGCAGAATATAATGGCATGTCAATGTTTGGTTCTAGGGGGAGTATCTTTAACTCTGCCCTTTCAAATTTTACCCAGGCAAATAATATTTTGGAGATAGACCTAATGAATAAATTGACTATGTTTTATATGAGAAAATAAACTTACTGATTACTTTTCATTTGTTCCATATACCTAATTACATGCAGTGTTACTAGCATCTGAAACAGCCTCTCCTTTAGAAGGCTGGAACACGGCCTGGAATGGGCATAACTCATGGCAAGACTCAACATTCTTCTTTGCAGGTGAGCCTATAGTTACAGCTTGACTAACAACAGATGGCATTATTTTAACACAGAGAAATGCTGAGTGAGACAGTGATTCTCTCTTAAGAGTAGTGACAGCCTGAGATTCTTGGCTTAAATGAGACCCTGGTGACTGGAATTCATAAACCTGGACAGGAGAGAGACTCATCTACTGCCAAGCACATAAAACACCTTTAATGACAGCCACATTGCTAAAGGTTAAATAAGCCCCATGTAAGTAAAAATAAAAAGAGAAAGACAAACATTTTTTCTTAAAAAAAGCTATTGAATGTCACCATCTTTTGTCTCAATAGTGTGAAAATCCGGGGGTAAAAAAATACAGAAATAAATAAGAGAGAATGCCTTTGAAGTTGAGAAAAAGAAAAAGATTTTTCACACATTTAATTTCTTTAGTTAGTACTCCTGGCTGTGCCTTTAAAATATGCCAAGAATCTGGCTCTGTCTTAATTATCACCACTTTCACTGATCTGGTCTAAGACACAACCATTTCTAGCCAGTATGACTGCAGTAGCCTCCCACTGATCTTGCAAACATCATTCTCTAGAATCAATTTTATAACACAATCCTTTTTAAAAGTATATTCATTTTATAACACAATCCTTTTTAAAAGTATATTCTTTTTGCTTTTGTTTCATTTTTAATTTTGAAACTTCCACAAAACAGAGAGAAAAAATATAATGAGCTGCCATGTATCCATCACCAGCTTTCAACAATTATCAACATTTTGCAATCTTGCTTCACCTATCCCATCCTTCCCACATGTCCTAGTTCTCCAATAATTCTTTTAAATTTGAATCCAGATCAAGTTTCTCTTCTGCTCAGAACTTTCCACAGGTGTCCGAACTTAGATGGAGAAGCCCTAATCCCGTTGATAGCCTACATGCCTGGTGTAATCTTCCATCCCTGTTCCCCCTGACTCCTTAATCCTCCTCCTCACTCCCTCTGCTCCAGCCACTGGCCCCTTTGTTGATGGAACATTGTGACCTGCTCCCACATTAGGAATTTGTACTTCCTGCTCACACTGCCTAAAACTTTCCTTCCTCTCCCACTGTCCTCCTATACAAACAGATTCCTTCTTCAGTTTTTTCAAGACTTTGCTCAAATGTTACTTTAAAGTAAGGCACTTTCTGGGCATTCTATTTAAAAATTTAATTTACCCCAAGCCACCTGCTGGCATTTTATATCCTCCTGTTGGCTATATTTTCATCTTAGCACTATTTTATTTACTAATGCAACTTTTATGCAGATATATGCCTACTGCCTGGTATATAAGTGGTGTTCCATAAATATTTGTTGAATATTAACATTGATTATACATTGCAAAGTCTGAGTGAAGTCGAGATGCTAAGCATATTCTAATCACTGACATAATATGCTATTTTTATATATTTGTAAAACTCTCCAAATGTGCAGCTGTGTTGTAACCTAAGAGGAAAGGGAAGTCTTCCCTGTTCCTGTCAGATCCTGATATTTGACAGCACAACAGATGTCCTGAGAGAAACAGACTTCTTATGAGTGTGGTATATTCTTGTTTCAAGTTTTACCAACGAGCTCTATGGTGGTGGGGGTGGGGGAATAGGAGGCAGTAATAAAAGCCTCTTTAACCAAAAGTACTGTCAGACTCCTTTAAAATCATCTCATTGATTAGGTCTGGAGTCTTTGGTCTTCCCTCTCCATCCTTGTAGAATCCAGTTTGAGCAAGAATCCTGTTAAGTCACCTTAGCAAAACTCCCCACGCTTGATATCTGACTTGGGATCTTATCATCGTGGCCTACCTTCAGCAGTAATCATATCAAGTCAGTTTAGCGAAGAACCTCTTATCCTTGGTGTTTCCTCTTAGCAATTTTCCATCCACTGACCCCCAATCATGCTCCTTGGTTATGAAACTCCACCTGTCCTTGTTGAAGTCAGAATTGAGTCCAATCTCTCTCCCTTGCTGCAAGACCCCACTGTAGTGGTTCCTGTACATAGTGCCATGACCGCTCCCCCCTCCCCACGAATAAAGTCTGCCTTGCCATCTTTAACAAGTGCTTCAATAACGTTGTTGTTGTTTTTCTTGACTGGGGTAAGCTTGGTGTGCTGGTAAATGTTTAACAACCAGCTTTCTGAGAGAGAATTAGAAGATCTGAGTAGTAGCATTGCTAAGTTCAATGGTATAAATACTCCCTCCATGGCAAATTGCAAGCTACTAATATGAAATCTCTGAATGTGGATTTGGGGAGAAAATGCACATTAGAACATCATTTTAAAGCCTCTCCGTTATATGTATATGAGAGAAGCAAAGAATCTAGAGAGGAGTGTCAGCAAATGACAGGTTCTGAGCCAAACCTGACTTGCTACATTGAATACTGCCTTCCTCATTCATTTGTGCAGTGACTGTGGCTGCTTTTACATGGGAAGGACAGAGTCGAGTAGTTGTGACAGAGATGATATAGCTCACAAAGCCAAAAATATTTACTCTTCGGCCCTATACTTAAAACATTTGCTGAACACTGGCCTGGATTATAGTAAAAGGTATAAAGAGATTAAGTATGAGTGAGTTTTGAGTGCTTATTATCTTTGTTTCTTAACATCATTTAACAATAAGTTTATATAATTTAATTTTTAATAATATCTTTTTAATAATTTCACAAAAATTCTAAAAATTTTATAATGAGCTCTTGTGGTCAAGATCCAACATACCATTAGGGGAGAGGAATGTCTTAAATTCATTTATAAAAAACTACTCATATCATCTGACCCAATAATATTTTTGATAAGCCCAGTAGATTTTTAAAACATTAAATTAGTTATATATATATATATATATATGCCTATAAATGTATCAGCTTTACTATTGTACAGTATATTTTTATTAAAATAACTCTATCATTTGGCCAGTCTGTCACTGAATATTTTTAGCCACCTACTAGGGGATTTAGTGATGAATAAGACAGACAGAATCTAAGGAGGTGGCATTTCAACTGAAACTTACTAATAGGAAGAAAGAGGTGCATGAAAATGGGAAATAGCTTGGTTCAATTATGAATAATGGCAAGTGCAAAGGTCCCAAAATGGGAACCAGTTAGATGTATTCAAAAGTCAGAATAATAATTTAAGTAAAATACATGATAAGTCAATTAAGAAAAAAGGTAAAGTCTGAAAAGTACATGGGGGTTTACAGCTAGTAAGCTTCAATATTTTTCTTAGTATAATCAAAAACTTTTGCAAAAGTTTTAAGCTGGGACAAAACCTGATCCGATTTGCATTTCCATAATTTTGTTTGTGTGGAAAAGGAGAAGAACAGGGCAACAATGGGATCAAGGAGACCCAAAGGAGGCCATTCACCAGATAAGAGTGACTTAGACTAAAGCGACAAATGTGGAATAGGAAAGAAATGACCAGATTCATTACACATTCGGATACATTTTGAAAGTCAACTAGAGAGTCCTTTTTTCAATTTTGCTCTATGAATTTGTTAATGGTAACATTATTGTAATAGTTCGACGACATATTACTAGTATTCACTTCTCCAAATGGTCCACTTGATCATAGAGCAGACTCCAACCTGCACGGTTGAATTAGGTCTTGCTTTTCATTCATGTGACTCAAACCTCATCTGGACTTTGCAAATCTTACCTCCACCTTACCCCTACAGTGTCCCTTTCTTAGGCTGATCCTAGGCAAAACCCAATAAAATGAATTGATTCTTAAAATACAAATATATAACTAGCAGCATATTTCCAAAGAAAATCTCCAGCTGGCTTTTTGGGCTCAGGACAAAAACAGAAGAGAAGACAATGTTATTTTTATTGTCTTATTGATACAATTGCAATGCTAATTTTTGTAGGCAAATCTAATTTACCAAAGGAAAAACCAGAGGATCAATATATAGCATACAGTTTTTTAAAAATTTCTCCTGCAAAGAAGTCAGCTTGTGATTATTTTTGTCTTGAGATGTATTTTCAGGGAAATATAATGAGATAACTGGCTAGGTGATACTTTTCAGTTACTTCTCTAATACTGTGGTGCAAGCTTAGGAATTGGTTTTATAAACACTTCCAAACCATACCTCCCATCCCTCAGTTGCATTCCTTTATGTGGGCAATAAACACCACTTGCAGCATTATGAATAGAGTGAGTTTTAGTGGGTGTCCTCCAGGAGCTCATCTACTCTTCTATCTTTAGTGGCCCAGGGCTGATTAAAGGTCTGCACTGGCTAACATAATATAATATTTATCAAGAGTCTAGTAAGCATGTTTAAGTGTCAGAATGACCTAGGTTTGATATCTAGTTCTAGTTCTGTCTAGCTGTGTGACCGTAAGCTACTTAACCTTGCTTTGCTGCCATTTTCTTACATTGCACTTCACAGGTTGGTTATGAATATTAAATGAAATAAAGGCCACACAGTGCTAGATAAATAATAACTATTTTTATATTTGTCTTTAGGTAAAATACATAACAAAGTCAGGGCTCTTAAAGATTGTGTATAGAAAATATGGACAAGGTAAATATATTCTCAAAATAAATATAAAGCATCCAAAGATAAAAGAGAATGAAAGAGCTAAACTAACATGTTTTGAGAGTGGAAAGAAGTTAGGTTTTCCCTGTAATAATGTCTCATGACTATAACTCCCATCTCAGCCCCACTCTACAAATATTCTTCTTTTCAATACTTTCATCATAATTCCACCAAGGCAAATTCTCATTGCTTTATACAGTAATTTAGGTATCAGCCTCCTCTGGTATTGTTTTGTCTAATGAAGTAGCTACTAGCCACACGTGGTAACCTAGTACGTGAAATTGGGCTAGTGCAGCTGAAGACCTGAATTTTAAATTTTATTTAGTTTTAATTGTTTAAAGTTTAACTTTAGCAAACTAATACCTAATTCAGCCAATGGAACACTTCGTTTAGAACAACTTGGTTATGTGAATCTACTTTTTCAAATGTAAATTTATGGATCCACATATGGATCAAGTATTCCCATTAAAAATTAGTGTTTAAATGAAGATGTTCTCTAAGTATAAAATATACACCAGAAGCTGAAGAAAATGTGAAGTAGGTCATTAATAGTTTCTATTATTGATTAGTTATTGAATTGACAATAGGTTAGATACATAGGGATAAATAATATATATAATAAAAATTAATTTTACCTGTTTCTTAATGGAGCTATTGGAAAATTTATCATTACATTTTGGCTCAAGTTATATTTCTATTGTACAGCACTGTGCTAGCTCTTCCTAACAGGATAAATAAGATACTTCATCATCCATTTACCTTACTGTAGTGGATTTTTATGCATTTTCAAATTGAGCTAAGAAAGTTTTGCTTCTAGTTCAAGTTAAGGTTGGAATTTTCTCTATATGTGCTTTATGGAATGTATTAATTTTCAAATTTGAAGAGAAGGTAGAAATTATGGAATATATTTTCTAATCTAACAAAGAATTATGCAGCAATACCAATAATATACATTCCTCTATCTTACTGGAGCAAACTCACCAAGAGGAAAATCACAATCTCAAAAAGCAGTTCATTGCACTGTATATAAGAGCTAACTTTTTGAAATATCCTATTTATACTAAAGTATTTAACTTTTATTTATTGTTCCTTCAACTTGAGCCAAACTAGGAATTGATTTAATTCCCTTTTTATGTGTTATCTCTTTACTGTAGCTATCATCCTTTCCCACTCTCACTAATGTACAGTAGTATGGCTAGAGTATCCATGACAGGCAGCAATCCATTCCATCCTAAAGTCTTGTTGCACTCTCCCCTCACAAAGTTTGCATGGGCACTCTGATCCTTTGCCCTTGTAAACTTCCCTTTTCAAAGCTCTCGTTGTCTGCAAAATACCATTTCTGACTACTGTCACCTTTTCTTTCTTATTGGTAAATAAGAACATTCCTAATCACAAGCCACTCTATAGCTTTTCGTAAATGGCATATTTTTCAAGTCGCTGCTATAATATTAATACATTCTAACTCTGAGTAATATTGATGATTTTTTTAATCTGGCTTTGTGGTCTCTAGCATAATCATTTTTATTTACTTTTCTCTATTTTACATTGATATTTTCCAAAATGTTCTTAAAAATGCCTCCATCATTTTGGGTATAGCATTTTCCTCCCCAGTATATATTTCTTCCTCCTCACTGTGGCCCAACATATACTGTTTGTCTTTTACTTTCTTTTTCTTTTTTTTTTTTAGGGGAAGGGAGATGTTTTGATTTTTGGTGTTTTTTCAAATTTGCCAATATTCTATAATCATCATAAAAATAATAAAAATACAAGTAAGAAAAAGGAAATAAAGAAAAAGCTTCAGATTTTATTCATTAAATATTTGATTGCTAATAATTTTACTGGCTGTAGTTTGAATCCATATGTCATTTATTAATTTAATATTTTGTTGTTAAAGTTTCACAATTTTACTTAGTCAAATCTTTCTTCTTGTTTTCTAAGTTCTAAATTTATGAAAGGCCAGTGAAACAAATTCATAAAGTTACTGTCTTAGTTCATTTGTGTTGCTATAACAGAATATCATAGACTAGGTAATTTAAAGAGAACAGAAATCTATTTTTTCCCTTTTGAAGGCTGTAAAGTGCAACACTGATGCACTGGCTTTGACGTCTGGTGAGGGCTGCTCTGTTTCAAAGATGGCTCTGTTGCTACATCCTTCTGAGAAGAGAAACATGGTGTCCTATATGCATGAGGGACAGAAGGATAAGCGAGCACTCCTTTCAAACTTGAGCCTCTTGAGCCCATTTTTATTTTTGCAATTGTTAATTGATTTATTAATTTTTACATTTTAATTTTTTATATTGACGTAAGAAATTGTATCTCCTGTGTATTACAGGGTGTTTTCAGGTATGTATATGTTATGGAATGACTGAATCTTGCTAATTAACATATGCATTACCTCACATAGCTATTATTTTTATGATGAGAACACTTTATATCCACTGTCTTAGCATTTTTAAATAATACCATATTGGTTTTGTGCCCTTTTATAAGGTGCTAATACCATTCAGGAGGGCAGAGCCCTGATCATTTAATTATCTCCTAATCACAATTCTCAATACTACTGCATTGGAAATTAAGTTTCAACACGAGTTTTGGAGAGGACACCACCTCTGCTCAAACCAGTGCAGTGGCCATATTGTATCACACAAGTAATCGTCCTGTTCTTGGTAACTTTACTTCAAACTAGAATAAAGAAGGATGTTAAATGAGCATTCTAAAAATCTTTAGCAACATTTTTTTGTCTTCTCAGATGCATTTATTAAAGTCAGACCTGCAGTCAAAATTAATTGTTCATTATTTCTGTTCTCATAATATGCATACTACCATTTGTATATGCTATTACATAGGGCCAAATGTTCCTTATTTGGATGTAATCTGCATTAGGTAATCACAATTAACAATTGGCATTGATGTTTAGGGATTGTGTAAAGTAATTAATATATTTCTGATAATCTCTGCTATAATTACAATAACTAAATGTCTTTGATTATATATAGTTCTCTTGAAAAACACATGCAATAGATAAAATGCAAACAAAATATAGAACTTATTAATTCTTCCCTGGATCATATCCTTGTTTGCAATGTAAAAGAAAAACAAGAATGTCTCTATAAAAATACGTCTGACTACACAATTAAATTGTTCTTTTTAATGTTTCATTATCTAAAAGCCAATTTTGAAAGCTGAAATATTTTTTAAAAACAAAGGTCAAAATTATGACAATTACTTAGATATAATACAACTAATTTCTGCCAGTCATTTACTTGATTCTCATAAAGATAACCAATAACTTCTTATTTGTATTTTCTAATATTTAAAATTTCCATTACTACTTTCCTTAAGGTCTTCTTATTTCTTGATATTAATATTAAATGAACCACTGAATGGAAATAAGAAGTAACACACATAGATATAAGGTGAGACTTCAACCAGAGTGATTTATAAAATCTACAGTAGGAGAGTTGTATTGAGAAAAAGTATATAACAATGTTACCTTTCATAGAAAGTTAGCAGAAAAGTAAACATTAGGGAAATCTCACTCAATTTAAGACTTTGGACACTTGTCTTACTCTAAATTTGCCACAAACTTCACTCCATAGTGAGAATAATCTTTTAAAAAATAGAAATTACATTGCATTACACTTCAAATCCTCCAATCATGTTCTATCTCTTGTATGACACTATCTGAACTCCTTAGCTTTATATATCGAAGGATTTCTTTCATCTGTTCATCTCTTCAACCTCATCCATCAACACTTTCCATTTCATCTTTTTCTTCCATTCTAACAGAATTATATACAACTCTAATTGTGATGTGAATCTGTTAATAGCAAAATTCCTTTCCCATTTGCTGCCTGAGAAATTCATTTTTCAGGCCCTGCTTGAGAATGTTCTTTTCTGTAAAACCTATCCAGACCTCCCCAGGCCCTAGCAGAATTGATCACACTTTTATGTTTTCCTGCTATGACCTTCCATCTTCATCCCTTTAACTACATTGTGTTTGTCATTTTTTAGTTATATTTGTCTCCAATAATACATTGTATGCTCTTTAAGAGCAGGGACTGTGATCTTATTAATCTTTGTATCTACAACACAGTGCCTGGCATATAGTAAGCATCTAATAAATATTTGCTAAATGAGTAAGTAAAAGGAATAAATAAATAAATAAATTTTTTAGAAAAGAGAAAATAACTGCTCTTAAAGACCTTGGGGAAATTAAATGACTTTTGAAGCAATACAAGTTATATGAATAGCACACACAATTTGGTCTTCAGTGTTCCTTTGCCACAAAATTTGATTTAATGTCAAGTGAGCAAAGTAGCTATGGTGGCTTATTTCATTGACTAAGCATTTTGTGGGCCAAAAGTAAGCAGATGTGACCATTTAGGAGGGTATTTATTTTATAGAGGGCATTAGGGCTGTAGAGAAAAGGCTATGAAATCACTCTTTTCAAAGAATGCAGAAGTGAATTGACAAGGAGTTTAGTAAGTAGCAATTTTGTAGCTGGCTGTGTTCCTCCAATTTGTCATTGTCACTGGAAAAGTTGCCAAACCACAGCTCTATCCCAGGATAAAATTAAATATAGTTTGTTTAACTGAAAACACCCAATATCCACAAATGCATAGAGACATATCTCTATCCCAAGTTCAAGTACCAGGTTGATTGTATTCAACCCATATATTAACATATGTTTTTATTAGTTGCTCCAGTAAAATAGAATTATTATCACCCTGTATATTCAGCAATACTCTCTAAATATAAGAAAGCGCTCCTTCTTTTATTCTACCAAAAAAATCAGAAAAGAATGATATAAATATATATCAAAATAATATTCATATTATAAAACCCACATATGATAATTAGGTGAAGAATTACTACTAATATAGTTAACACTTAATATAGAGAGACTTGGATAAAAAGTTATGGCCTTTTAAGTCTGTTTCTTGCTTCCTCTTTTTATCTTTCCTAACTAGTAGCCTTAACTAGGATAAGTGAAGAACCAAAATGTACTAAAGGCTGAATACCTTGGTTTATCTAATTGTGCTCTTTTTCTTTTTTTTTAAATTAATTGTTTATTTATTTATTTTTAATTTTTTTATTTTTTTATTTTATTTTATTTTATTGTTATTATACTTTAAGTTTTAGGGTACATGTGCACAATGTGCAGGTTTGTTACATATGCATACATGTGCCGTGTTGGTGTGCTGCACCCATTAACTCGTCATTTAGCATTAGGTATATCTGCAAATGCCATCCCTACCCCCTCTCCCCACCCCACAAGAGTCCCCGGAGTGTGATGTTCCCCTTTTTCTGTTGGTTAAAAGCTTTTGTGGTGGAGATAAAGTCCTAGAAAGAGGTATTTTTCCCCTTCTTGTGAATAATTTCAGGTAAAAAGATGTATTTTGAGGGGACTTCTCACTGCCTTATTGCCAGAAAATGTGAGGAATGACTCTTCTCCTTATCCATGTGATAAATTGCAATGTGGGAAGATAATTTACTGAAATATTAATTTGTATGTATTTTATTCTTACAGTGGTTCTTTTTCCTTCCTCTCAAGAAGATAAATGGGCCCTTTTGGGATTCTTGCCTGGCAGGAGTGGGCTGGTCTGATGAGACTCAGGGATTCATGCTTATGGAGGAAAGGACATTGACAGAAATGGAAATGCCATGGATTTCTAGAGACAAGGTGGGAACTGAGATCTTCAAATTCTCTGAGCATGGAGACCTATGTGCAGGTCCAGGCCCCTGGTTGGGAGGCATGCCCTGGGAAGTGCAAGAATTTGTTTGCAAGGTGCACCCCAGAGGTGGGATCATAATTTTGTGCTCAAGCTCATAATGAAAGTGGCACAGCCCCTTGGATAAGAAAGATATCAATAGCCAGCTGGTGGGTGAGAGACATATATGTAACTTCAGGAAAGTTACATATGTAACATGAAGTTTCAATGTCAGATTTCTTTGATTCGATTAAAATAAAGTAACGTGATATTTCTTTGTCACCCCCCAGTTTGCAGCGTGAGATTTACCCCTGTAAAATGAATTAAGTAAGATTATACGTATATTAGATAAAGAGATACTGGCTATTAGGAAGACATATGCTTAAGATATCATGGAGTGCTGGGAAGTTTACAATGTGTGTGGGTATGAGAAATTTAAATTCTTACATTGATGCTGTTGAAAATGACTTGATGTCAAGACAACTTTTGGCACACAGCGTTCTCCTTCTCCTATACCTTATCTTCCTATTTCCTATTCCAAAACTTACTTGCATCTGATCTCTGTGAGGTCAGCCCGTTCTGAATTCCTAGATTCATATCATTTTCTTTCAAACTACTGCCTTATATTGAGTCAAATGGCTTTGTAGATAATTTTTGAAACAACTAAGAATGAGGTCCCAGAAATTGCACCCAGGCACTCTGTTGTAGAACTGTCCTGAGGAGGTACGTTGCCTTCTAACAACATCCTTGGGAATACTGATGGGCAGAATTTTCACTATGTTCAAAGATTAACATGGACCCATTAATGTATAAACATATTTAAGTAGCTACCAACAAATCTACACATATGATTGTGCCTGTGGATATTGACACACATTGAGAAACCTTAATATATACCAATTAATAAATGATATGTATGTAGATATTTCTATTAGTGTTGTGATTTGTTAATTTAAACATTTTGAATGATTTATAAAATGCTCTAGTGGTATAAAAATCAAATTTTTAGGATAAAAATGTAGCATCTCATGAAATATAGATTTTGATAACTTCCATTTATCTAACAATGTTTATCTGGCTATGCCCATTTGGAGCACCAGAACTCAGAACTAAAGTGGTTAGTTAGGATTCATTTTGTTGGGGTATCAATATTTCCTTAATATTTCCAGGTGACTTTTCATTCTAGAGAATGATGGAATTACATAGCAAGAATAATTCAGATAATTTGGTAAAGATAGCTCCTATCTTATTCAATATTTGTCTGTGAAAATCTTACTGCATTCTAGCTGCTGAGCTCAGTGCTGGGGCTTCAGTGGTTAAAGTTACAGATCCTCCTGGCATGAAGTTGGAAGTTTAACAAGAGCTATAAATGTAACTATAATCATAAATGTAATCATAATTATGAATATATGGCAATTATAACTGTGTCTGTAATTATGACTATAAATATACCTATAATTAGAGCATTTACTATTCAAGATTATTTACAACCACCAATAAAGGGTATACAGAAAATTTTGGTGTCTGTTATCCCTCATCAGGAATTAGTGATAACCCTTAATAACTTAATAAGTTAGCATTCTGGGTAGGGAATATTCTGCTTGAAAAAAGGGTTATTCTCCCAATGATGGGAGACAGTAACTGCATCTTGTTCACATTCTGAGTTTCCATTTCCATATTCTCTGATACATTATTACTGAGCATTAATTTCACTCCTTTGAAAAACTTCAGCCATTATTACCAGTTATTAATGCCTTCATCTTACAGATCCATCAGAGACTAACCATCACCTTAATATGATACAGCATTCCTGAAATTCATTGACATGTACATGTTACATGGAAAATGGGACTTCTTATTATATACAGGAAGTAGAAGGCAGAGGAACATTATACTCCAGGAAAGAGGCAAGAGTCCAGAGATTTAAGAGTCCCAACTAGGCTTATTGCAGTAGTTTCGGGAAATGAGTATGAATAGAGTGATACAACCAAGGAAGAGCTAACAAGCTTAATATTAATAACTGAGGAGACACAAGGAGAGAGGGTGACAGGGGCTTGGAGCCGTCCAATATAAATGCCTTGATATTTAGAAGAGAGTCATGTAACTTGCACAAATGAGAAATTTGGGAGGACCAATAAATATGTAGAAAACATGAATTTCTTTTTTAATATGTTGATGACTTTGATACATTGATGAGAATTCCAAGTGAAAGTGTCTTTAAAAAATGAGAAATATGGGATTAGATTTCATAAGATAAGTAAGGTAGAGCTGGAACTTAGTTCCCTGAGGACTTCATTTCAGAAAAGGCATTGAATGACCTCTCCCTGGGTCCTCTAAATAAGAACTCTAGGATTTACAGTTTCAATCCATTTATATAGCCTAATTTATAATTTTCATATCTACTTTCCTTAGTAAAATATTCTAATCATATTTTTGAACATAGAAAGAATGAGTTTTAATTTAGTGCTTGGAAAGAACAAGGTACACTGGCCGTTGAATTCTATCTAAAAAGAGCTATAAGAATTGAGAAATTGCATGCTTTGGAGATACTGGAGAAAATTGATTTCTTACTTGCTAAGGCAAAGCGCACATTTTTGCTTGAAAACACCCATCACCTTAGCAGCAGAGTGGTAGCAAATGCTTTACTCAGACTCTGAGCACTTTAGCCTCTATCTGCCCTAGACAGCAAAGTTTTCGGGAATTTCCTAGGTCCTTGCCATTTCACTTTTCTATTTTAATCAGGTATTTCTACTCTTCTCCGTTTGTGGATTCAGAATTCTTAACTCTTTAATAGTAGGTCTTGGAAATTGTAGGAAAGAAATAGTCTGTAATTTAGAAGGCTTTTGTGTTAGCATACAGCTCTGTTCATATTTTGAGGTCTTGTGACTTTTATGTGATTTCTTGTTTATGCTTTGATGCAAATCTGAACACAGTAACTGATCATTTTTCTTCTCTGGCTAGTCTGTGGGATTACTGATTACTGTGATCAGCCTTTGACATATTACATGCTTATAATAGTGGCTTCTTGATGCTACTTTCTTCAAAATTTTGGAAAAATAAAGTTAAATAAAATTAGATATTCCATTTTGTTTCTTCAGCAGCCACATATACATTCTGCATCCCGTACCGAGACCCAGCCAGGTTTCCCATTCACTGTGAGAAAGGCTTTGGCAATACCCTATATCTACTCTGCAGTAGTACTTCTCAAATTTCTGTAGTGAGGAATCAATTAAGTTTACTTTCCAATCAGACATTCATTCTTTTTAAAAATACCCTGTAGGCCAGGCGCGGTGGCTCACGCCTGTAATCCCAGCACTTTGGGAGGCCAAGGCGGGCGGATCATGAGGTCAGGAGATCAAGACTATCCTGGTTAACACAGTGAAACCCCCTCTCTACTAAAATTACAAAAAATTAGCCAGGCATGGTGGCGGGCGCCTGTAGTCCCAGCTACTTGGGAGGCTGAGGCAGGAGAATGGTGTGAACCTGGGAGGTGGAGACAGCACCACTGTACTCCAGCCTGGTGACAGAACAAGACTCCGTCTCAAAAAAAAAAAAAAAAAAACTACCCTGTAAAACAGGACATGTCTAGTAATTACATGTTGGATGTTGTGACTATGTTAGGTTGCTATATATATATATATATTCTATATTGTATATAGAATATATATTCTATATTGTATATAGAATATACATTCTATATTGTATATAGAATGTATATTCTATATTGTATATAGAATATATATTCTATATTGTATATAGAATATATATTCTATATTGTATATAGAATGTATATTCTATATTGTATATAGAATATATATTCTATATTGTATATAGAATATATATTCTATATTGTATATAGAATATATATTCTATATTATATAGAATATATATTCTATATATTCTCTCTATATATATTTTAAATTACTCTGAATTTTATTCTTATCTCATTTTGCACCAGTAACAAACATTTTTATAGCTACTCAAGTCCATCAGCCAAAATTTTGGTCACACTGCATCTAGAACACATACCAATACTTTGAAGTTCCAGAGCAATCTTGAAAAGTAATTTATTAAAAGGGTAAAAATAATAAATCACATCTAAGATCCCTCAAAGCTATAAAGATTGACAGTGTCATTAAATGACATTCTTCAGCCATTTCATTCCTCTCTATAACCCTAATCCCCAATATCTTTAAATAAAATAATATAATAAATTATAATTATATCTCACACTATTTACTGTGAGCTTACTATGCATCAGGGACCATGATTAGCGATTTGGAGATATTAATGCATTTAATTCTCACATTGACCTTATGAGGGGAGTAATTTTATAGATAAGGACTTGAGGTGCAGGGAGCTTAATTATCTTTTCAAAGTCACACACTTACACCACGACTGATAAAACTAACAAAACATCTGCAATCCAGAAAATAAAAATTAATGAGATTACAGCCTTGTCTGTTTCCCAGCCCAGAGAGTTTACTCTGGGTATTGTACTGAATTTCATAATTCCCAAATCTCCAATAACAAGATATTATAATCCAAATTCCAAGCTCCAGGTTGTCATACCATGGCCTTCTCCATAATGATTATAGAAGATAGGCTGTGATCAACTCCACAACCCAACTTAATGCACAGGACGATAGAAGATGCAAGGGTCACTTGTGTACATATCAATCATAAACTATCACGGAACAAGTAACAAAACAAAGTAAGATTAATCTCCCTTAGACCTATTCGTAAGATTAATCTCCCTTAGACCTATTCAATTTCCCTTAGGTAGACAGAATTAGATTATGAAATATTTTGGGTAGTCTTCCATTTTCACCATATATTCTCATCTTGCTTAGCAAAATGAGCTGAACACATTGTCTCTTTCGAGTATTTGATGAAAGGTGAGACCTTTAATTTGGTGAACTTCCTGTTGCAGGAAATACTCAATATTGTATAAGTGAGACTTTGATTTTTGTTCTGATTCACACACCTCTAATTACAGAGTAAAACTCAGCAGTAGCCTGGACCCCTATGGTAAATAACAAAATTTTAGCAGTAAAATGGAAATGATAAAGACATTTCACTCCTCAAATTTTGTCAGGAAATACTGGGAAGATATTCACTGCTAATAAAAATGTGCATATTTGCTAAGGTTGTTAATATATTGCCTGCATTATCACAGAAACAGAATCACAAAGTTTTATAACTTGGTAACACCGCACCCAGTCTCTTATAGACATTTCACAGCGACAAAGCATTTAAAAGGAGCATTGTAGTCAGGTAATTCTAAAAGTTACTTCTGTGTTTGCTTTGGGCACCATACGGAAATTTCAAACTTAAAATTCATCTAGTCAACTATGTGCATTGTATATGTTTTACAGGTAGATGATATCCTGTATTTATAATAGTTGTTGGCAGACTTGCAGCTCACATACAAAAATGAATGGTAGGGGCCATGCCAACAAATGCCATCAATCTGTGAGACACTGATGCAAACACATGCAGATGTGCAGTGAGTAGTTGTCAATATTGGAAACAAGTATTTTATTACTTCCTTCTGGTGTGTGGGACTAATTAGAGGGTGGTGGTGTGTATGTGATGGCCACTAATGCTCATCAAAACCCAGTTGCCAGGATGTGGAATAGGAACAGAGGTAGATATCATCATGTGTGTAATTGCATATGATTGTTTTATTATGGTCATTAATGTAGATGCCTCCTTTTCCTCTGTCTTTGTGACAAGCCTCTCTTTCTTCTCTTATTTGCCAACATTTTCTTTTTTAGTATGCTTGGCATCCATTCTGGTGTGGAGCATCACAGTTAGTTAGATTTTCAATTACTTCTCACAAAAATGCAAATCATCTTAAAGGAGTCTTTAACATAATATGTTTGCATGTACATGTACATATATAGTACAGTCTGATACATAAATCATGTACTATTGAACTGTTGTACTGATGAACTGCTGTACTGTTGAAAAGGTCTGTGATCTCATGTGGTTACTTAAAAATATATCCCTAGATTATTGATACTCTTCTCTTCAAAAGGTGAAGTGTGATTCCCACTGTAAAAATGTAGGTTATCCTTTTTTTTTTTCCTTTTTGAAACGGAGTCTCGCTCTGTTGCCCAGGCTGGAGTGCAGTGGTGTGATCTCAGCTCACTGCAAGCTCCGCCTCCCAGGTTCACGGTATTCTTCTGCCTCAGCCTCCCGAGTAGCTGGGACTACAGGTGCCCGCACCCACGCCCAGCTAGTTTTTTTTTTTTTTTTTTTTTTTGTACTTTTAGTAGAGACGGGGTTTCACCGTGTTAGCCACGATGGTCTCGATCTCCTGACCTCATGATCCACCCGCCTCGAGCTCCCAAAGTGCTGGGATTACAGGCGTGAGCCACCGCGCCCGGCCTGTAGGTTATCTTTTGTAACTCACTCCTAAGGAACAGAATGTGACAGAAGAGTGAGTTGTGATGTCTAAGATTAGGACATAAAATGCACCATGTCTTCCCCCTCACTTTCTTGGAAAATTTGCCAGGTGCCTTATTATGATGATACTCAAACAGTCCCATGGAGAGGTCCAGTAAGCAAGAACCCTACAGCAAAGTACAGAGCAAGGAAATGGAGCCTCAAACTAACAGCCACCTGGGTTAGCTATCTTGGCAGCAAATCTTCTAGCACCAGTCAAACCTTCAGATGACGGCAGCCCTGGCCAATCACTCAGCTAAAACCTCATAAAAGACCCTGAGCCAGACCCACCTATCTAGGCAGTTCTTGGATGCTTGACCCTGAAAAACTGAGATCAATTTGTTTTAAGCTGCTATGTTCTTGGTTAATTTTTCATGCAGCAATAGGTAACCAATATGCCCAAGCCTCCTTCATAATTTAATTGGACAGTTTCTGAGTCTATTTCATCCAGGTTGGCTAAGCCATTTACTATGCATTTGAATAAACAGCAAGGAGAGATGCACTGTGATGGCAAGTGCCACTTGACATTAAAAATCACTCAGAAACATGTCATAGGTTCTGTCTGCAGTGGCAATTTATTTTGTAAATCATTCTACATTCAGCGAGTTCAAGGCATATATCTAAATGCTAGGCAACTCTTTAGTTATTGAGTCTTGAACACCTACTATGTATCAATATATATTACAGATACTGGTGATACAAAGATACTGAAACAAACAATTGATCCCCTGCCTATGATTGTTTAATTAAGGGATGTGTAAAATCTAGCCACATTTTTCTGTTTGGGATTATTTGTTACAAAATACACTTACCATTAAATGTACAATAACTCCTTAAATTGAAAAATTGAAAGATCTTTCTCTCTCTCTTTTCTGTCTCTCTCTCTCTCTCTCTCTCTCTCTGTCTCTCTGTCTCTCTCTCTCTCTCTCTCTCTCTATGTGTGTGTGTAAATAATTATTTGTGTTCTGGAGTTGTCTACTCAGTTTGTCATTTCCTGTTTCTAGTGGATGTGATGTTGGGATGGCTCTAACGAAGAAGCAAAAATGATAAAGCAGAATGTTCAAGGCACTAAGAGCCAGGTGAGTCTCACGTGTTTCTCAAAGTTCTTTATGTAGTAATGCTGTGCCCCCTTTTCTTTGCCCTAAAATTGTTACTTCTGAGTAGGAAAGGGTGCTATTACTCAAAATTCCCACTAGTGTTCTGATTTTACAGCTGTGTGCCCATACTCTCTCCATCTTTTTTGTTTCTATTGCAATGTGCAGTTGTTCCTCTCCTCTCCCCTCCTCTACAACACATACGGCGGAAAAGTTAACTGATTTCTGCAGATATGCAATCCTCAGTGACCTTACCCAACACCAAAAGTGTTGACATTAATCATAAATTGGATTTCTGACCTTCAGTTTCTTTTTCTTAAAATAGAGTCATGTTCCCATGAGTCAATCAATCACTACAAAAATAAAATATTCATTGTAAATTATTTTTATTCATAACATTGTGCTATGGCATTATGAAAAATCTTAACTGTAGTTGTATAAGTCTTTATCTGTAAAATGTAATAGTACTACTGGTGTCCATCATTTTAAAGTCTGTGCCAAATTTGAATATTACTTTTTACTATTACGTTTACACATTTTTGCATAATTGCCATCGTGTTACAGAAAAAATATTTTGCATGCTTTTATCACATGGCCTGATACTGTATTTTCCTTATTTTCTATGTCATCTTAACTATGTTTTTAATTAGTTGAATACAATTTGCATAGCTTGCATGTAGAAGATGACAACTCTGAACCTAGTGATCCAATTCTCAAAAATAAACAATCAAGGGTTAAAATATAAGGAGGCATAACAGGTTGCAAAAAAGAAACCATGAAGTTTATAAGCAGAAAAATGAAAAAAAAAGACTGTCATATGCTTTCTCTCTAAGAAAAACCAACAGAGTCTCAAGAGAAACCTGCAGTGCAGATAATTGTATGCATGGTAGTTTAGAAAGGGAATAACGAGGCTAGGCTCAGGTTCTTTTTCTGTTCTATCAGGCAGATAGAGACTAAGGGAGTAGTCAGTGAACAATGGGTAGGAACCAGCAGGTTTGTAAATTATGCCTGGATGCCTCACAAGCCCGCCTCTGACAGGAAATGACAAATGCTCATCGCTGAGTTACTTATTACTGTGGAAAAATCAGTCATTTGTTTGACATTGCTCTCCCACCAAGGGGGCCTTCTGTTGTTATATCCCTTTACAATTTAAAAATTTATAGTGAAATTAAATTCTATTACTTACTGTGGCTGTGTACTATCTTAAGCTACCATTAATCACAAAGGCAGAGAATACAAAGGAATGAGTCCAATGCTCTGTCTTTAAGGAACTGAAAAGAAGTAGGAAATCAAATGCACAACTGGAAAGAATAGGGACTAGATAATGGCAAGAGTAGAAGAACGCCTATTTTGAGACCTTTTATGTTAACAGTGGTGATAAATTACCCTGTAATTCAGAGTATATGTATTGCATTTGTAATATGTTATTTTGGGAAACAAAGCCAAACTTCATTATGTCATGCTGTGTTATTTCTACAGCTGGTACTATTGTTGGCAAATGTTTTTTGAAAAACCTTAATAAGACAAGGAAAATGCTCCATTTGGTCTCATTACTAAGAAGTGATGTTTTCATTTAGACTTTTCACATAGTCTCCTGGTCTCACTTGATTACATTGATATGAACAAATGCTTGGCTTGGAAGAGCCCTTGGTTTCTACAGACCTGGGGTCCACCAATTGCTCTTTCTGGGTTTCATGTGTTCTCTGTGGCACTTGAAAATATATCCACAGATTCCTTTACACTATTCCCATCACCAGGAGTTATCTGTATCATCTCCCCCTTGAAAACGGGCAAGTTTTGCGATGTTTTTGAGCAACAGAGAATGGCAGCATTGGCAAAGCACCATGTGACTTCTCAGTCTAAGTCACACAAAGGCACTGCAGGTTCTGCATTGTTTGCTTGAATACTCACTCTTGAAAAATATTAGCTGCCATGCAAGGAGTTTGATTACATGTTTCTATTGACATGCTATGAGGAAGCCTAAATTAATTAACACTGAGAGACTACATGGAAATAACACAGGTAAAGACTCTAAGACTCCTGGAGAAGAGAGTTTTGCCCAGACGTCCCCAGCTGCTCTATCGTCCCATATATCTTACTCTATTATTGAGTTGGAACTGAATGAGAGAACCAAATTATCACCACCTGGTTCAGCTCTTTCTGAATTCCTGAAGTTAACAGAATAAAACAACGTGGTTTTTTAAGCCAGTTGGTGTGGGGCAATTTGCTATGCAGCAATAGACAGTCAGAACATTTTCTGAACCTAAGTGAAATGAAGATGTTTCCTATATGAGAGGATAGGTGAGGGCAGCACTTATGTGTACATGGTTCTACCCCAAGCAGTTACTCAGTAAATTGGAGCACTAGCAAATTTTTAAACTATACAAAAGTTTCATAAATAGAGGAAAACATCCAGTCAAAATTCCAGCCTTCTAGTGTAATAGGCATGAAATTATCCACAATACTTGAATTGTCTAAATCAACTTGGATTTGTTTAAATCAAATGAAATCTGTCACAAACCATAAATAACTGGATTGGGAGAGTAGTCCAATCTCACTCAGTCTCTGCTTTCTCCCTGCTTTGGATAATCCGAGAACCACAGAGAGAGTGTATTGCTCTAAAAACAGTTTCCCTTCTCAATCAGAAAAGGTCCTGAACCTCATTGCCTTGCTGCTGGATACTGTATCTCTTCCTGTGCCTGCCCAACTCTAATGGAGCCGCCACGGCAGAGTTGTAGAACTCTCACTTCCATTTCTTTCCATTCTTCATGTATCCTCCTTCTCCAAGGTGGCTGCCTTGAGGTAGGGCCCTTTGTAGAACGCATAATCTTGATCTTCTTCTTCACAGTGCTGCTAATTTATTTTTTATACTAAATACAACAAATATTCATGTCATTCTCTACTTCCATGATATCTTCTGAGGACTCATGTGGAAGGCCTGTGGCTAACTCTAACTTCAAGCATTAGAAGCCAGAACAGTGAAAAAGCCCCTTTTTAATGGAAACAATTCTAGTATAATACCATTCTGTATACTTTCACTTAAGAGTTAATAATCATTTTATATTTTAACATTGATTTTATAATTAAAATTTATTCCACTATTACATTAAATAATTTTTAAAATTTATTGTTTTTATGTCTTAGTATAGAACTATAAAATCTTGACTATTTTATAGAACTTTTTTGTATATTTTGTTGAAAAAAGCAAATATAAAATATTACTGTGATTTTTTTGGTGAGATCCAATTACCCAGCATTCAATAACAGCTATAATTTTTATTCCTGTATGCTAACACGTACATTTATGTACAAATACATTTTATGTATACACATGTGTATATAACTTGCATTCATGTGTATGCAAATCCAGCATTTTGTATGTTACTGACACTACACTAAAAACAATGTATGACATCAAAATAATCATAACTTTTTCAGTGAATTGACAATAGAAATACTTGCTATATTTTATTAATCAGTTGTCCAGTTCCTGGGCCAAATTAATTTGGATTTTAAGTGCTATGCAATAGTTTTACCACTAAACAGCTATTAACAATGGCTAAATAATGTTCTGAAGATTTGATTAATAAATTCATCATTAATAAATAATACTATGCCACTGAAAACTTGAATATAAAGTGTATCGCTTCCCCAAAGCAATCTAAAATGTTAAAAACCAGCTATGATTTGTCCATTGTTAGACAATTTACTCTTCTCTGTGTTAGCCTCAGAGGAAAGATGTGGAAGTAATTGCTTTTTTACTGTTCTTATTCTGACTGATATATGTTTATTCAGTGTGATTTCATGCAAAATGAAGATATCATAAAAAGGACTCTCCTGCTCTAACAGTCCCTTTGGAAATCAAGGATTCATAGAAAATATCATTTTTAGACTTAAAGAAAAGATGTCTTGTTTTCAAGTTCCACATTATGCAAAAATCTCTTACTTAGAGTTACAGAATATATGGGAATGCTGCCTTAAAATTCCATCCTGACAAGAACTGCCTGAAAAAAAATTTGTCTGCTGTTCACATAGCCAGTCTCAGTCATGTGCAACTTCACCATGTGTATCTTCACCATGGCTTGGAAGTACTGGTTTCTAGTTAGAACAAAAGAGGAAAGGAATAATGAGACCCAATAACACACACTTCTTTTGCTAGCTCATTGTATTTAAATATGATACTGTGCTGTGCATTTCTCTCTCACTGGTAAGTTCTTAGGCCCCATACAGTCAAATGAGTTCTGTTGTTCTTTGACTTTCTGATTTTTGCAATAATATCTGTGATTACTTCTCATCTGTTCCACTGGGCAATACTCACATCTCTCATTCATGTAAGCAATGGAGATAGGAGTGACTCTGGCTGCTCTGTTGAATCAGGAAAGGATAGAGATGATTTAGTGTCACTTTTATTTTACCAAGAGACAGAAAATAACAACTTACTTAAAGGCAAATGACTAGCTGGTGGGCAAGCCAGAGGTGCTAGGATTTCAGTTAGGAACACTGCCACCATTTTGATATGTCAAAAATGGGGGAAGGATTATCATTGTCAGGAGTGGCTGCTCCTGCGGTTATTATTTTAGACTTTTAACTACATTTTATTACCTTATCTCACCCTTCCAGTGTGCCAGATTTGAACTATTACTGATTTTTCATCTCATAAGGCTGAACTCTACATTTCCAGATGAAATGTGACTGTGTACTTCAGCAGTGCCTGGTCCTCATCTATTGGGATGTCCTACAAACCACTATTCCTATCACTGATCGGAGGTTGCTTCCTGTTAACTGCGTCGACCTCCTGGATTGCTTTTATTCACCTCTAACCACTGACCTTTCTCCTTAATTGTCTCACCTCTGTTTTGACTATTATCTCCAAGTTATTGCCACCTTCTAATGTTTCTGACTACATGTTATGATAATAGATTTTTCAGACCCTAGTACCCAAAACACCAATAACTGGGTTTCAACTCATCAAGGTGATGGTCTTGTTTATGCTTATTTTTAATAGAGTAAGTGGACTTGCTTTCATCAGACTAGTACATCTTTCTAATTTCTATAATTTTCATCATGGTAAGCCACATTTTTCTGTTTGGTACCCTCATTTATTTACTTGATAATACAGAGTCAAACCTTTGCCATTCTTTTTAAACATGGGACTAATACAATATGCCATTTAAAATTTTCTCTTTGTATGGTTAGTATATGTCACTCCATTATTCATGTTAGTTGAAAAGTGTAGTGCTATGTTCTGGTAACTCTTATTTGTTATTTGTTATTTGCTTTATACTAATATGTATACAGACTGGATATATACATGAACAAGGGTCAGGGTATAAATAAATTAGAAGTCTGACTCACAACCTGCAGCAATCAGCCAAGAAAGCCAACCTACTATCTGTTGCAACCACTCTAGGAAGTCAAACAATACCCCCTGTAGCTAAGTATAATTAAAATAGCTTGCTTCCAGCAGGAAGTATAACGAGAAATTTTTTTCTGTATTTCTAATGCTCTATTTCTAAAAGTTTGTGATTTATTTTTCCTTGGTAGAGAGGATGGAAAACATACCTCCTAAGAAGAAAATATTCAGACTATTATAACTATATTAATTTTGTATTCTTACACATTGTAAAGACCATGTGATTCCATTTTAAGCAATTGGATCAAAATGACCAGAACTTGATTAATAACTGATGGCTTCCCCATTCTTTGCAGCTGCTTCCCACTTAGGACCAAATGGAGAAAACAAAATAATGCACTCTTAATCGTATATGCTTTCCCACTTCTAGTTAGACCACCTCCAGCATTCCCATGCCAACAGCCTCCGAAAAGGGCATACCTAAAACCTTCTGGTTTTTCTATTACAAAGCTTTCCCAACCCTCAGTCTGCCTAAGTCTCTGTAAAATGCAAGTGATGATAACTGTTTCTCTTGCTATAGTAAACTCCAAAAAAAAAAAAAAAAAAACTGCCTTTGCTTGTTCTCATTTGGGTGGTCTTCATCTATTTCCACAGTTAAAGCCATATTGTGACACATTTAAGACAAGAAAAGGGTTAAGGGTAGTCTTTCTCTGATAGATCCGATGATGATGCTCCTTGGAGATGCCTTGAAAACCCAGGAAGCTCCCTTTGACTGGAATCACCATCATGGGTAGTGAATTGGTTACATAAGAACTGCTTGATATACAGGTTTCCTCAGTCACCGCTGATGTCTTACAATCTCTTTGAGCCTAATTTGCCTAATCCGAAAACAGGAAGATAAAGAAATCTATCTCATGAGTCAGTTGATTGGAATAAATAAAGAAATGAATACAAAGTAACTACGATGGTGTTTCTAAATGCTCCTTTCTTTTATCCTTTAAGGGCATCTAACATTCATTATCAAAGGAAAGTTGTGATGGACTGTCATTTCCCCAGAGGTCATTTTTCTGGTTGAGGATGAGGTATGTATATTAATTCTTGCTCTCTTTTATTCTTAATATATTAGTTAATTAATTTAATTTAATTTCAGTGAATGCTTATTATATACAAGATTCTTACTTAGATACTGGGGCCGTGGAAGAAGACAAGCATGGGTCCTGCCATCTTACAATGCAAATTTAGGAAAACAAGTGATACACACAAAGTGATATGAACAGATAGAAGGGGAAATTCAAGAAGCTGTAAGACTGTTTAGAAGTAATATTTAGTTCAAAATTGCACACTGATAGCGTATGTCCAAATATGATTGAAATAACCATATTATTGCTGGAAAATAAAAAAAATCATGATCATACAAAGAAGTTTAAGAATTGAATAATTACTAAACAATAGAAAATAGATGGGATGAAAGTGGTAGAATTATCAAAGAAAACAAGCCAAAGAGAATAGATACTAATAGATACTGAGCACCATGTACGATGTATTGTCACTTAATGCTTAATGAAGTAGATATAATTTTTTTAACTTAGTCTTTTAAATAAGTCAACAGTTCCATGATAACATGTCTGAAGTCACACAACAGAAGTCGAGAAGCTGTGCTAGCAAACCAAGTAGCTTGACTCCACAGCCCACGCTCCTAACCAGTGAATTTTGCTGGCTCCTGAGGTAAATGAAAGCAAAAATGTAAACAATTATACTCCATGGAAAAAATGCAGATTTCAAATTCTACAAACAAAAGGAGGAGGAGTTTCTTTCAAGGTTTCTACTTTGGCAATTCAGTAGGTAATTGTGCCAGTTAATAAAATAAAATCTCTGGAAGACATATGTGGATTTTGGTGGGGTGGTTTCTTGGTTTTGTTTTTGTTCTTGATCAGGAAGAGACTCTAGGGTGTTTTGGCCAATGACTGCAAAATTGAAATAATAATAATTTAATAATGTATAGTTTTTATTATAGTAAATATATAATCTTTGAGCTAATTATAATAACTATTGCTGTTGCATTATTTATAATATGGAAAAGCTAAGTGGAGGCTATTTAAGGAAGGGCTTATCGCTATATCTATCTAGAATAGTTTATAAGAAAAGATACAGGTTTAAAAGTAGTATTTATTTTACTAACACTTTAGTGAATAATCAAAATGTTGTTTCTTCTGTAAATTATGTTAGATTCTATTGTATTACCTTTGTGATATACATAGTACCTGGAATACAGTAATTGCACAATAGAACGCTTAAACAATGAATACATTTACTATAATATATATTCATTTAAAGAATATATAAGTAGAGACCAGAAGTCAGATTTTCTAGATTCTGTTGTGTGTGTTCTCTCTGTCTCTTTCCTGAAACAGGAGATTAAATACAGCACTGGTTAAAAAACTCAAAAAAACCAAAAAAACACCTCTACCATCACCAAATGAACCATGTTTCTAAATTATTAGCGCAATATGAGCTGTTTAAACTTTATTTAAGTTACTGAAACTTCGCAGTAATACTTTTTTAAAAATATTGAGTAACTTTTGAAGAATTCAAAGATTTGGGGCTTTGACATCTGAACGTGTGTGTGTGTGTGTGTGAGAGAGAGAGAGAGACACACACACACACACACACAAACACATACTCAAACTTACATCCTCTTGACATTTTCAAATGTCATTTTGATATATTAAATGCTATTATACAATGATAAAAATCTGCTCCCCACCCCCAGGAAATGTACTTCAGGGAGCCTGAATAACATTTTGGCTGAAAATACTCAAGATGAGCCAAGTATAATGAAAATAGCTTGAAACTAGCAGGAAGTGTGACAGAGAATTCCTTTGCTGTGTTTCCAATGCTCTATTTTATTTTAAATTGGCTATTTTTTTCCTTTGGCAGAGAGGATGGAAAACATACCTCTAAGAAGAAAATATTCAGACTGTTATAACTATATTAATTTTGTTTTCTTATACATTGTGAAGACCATGTGATTCAATTTTAAATAACCTGAAGGAAAAAACAAGTTGTATTAAGATTCTCAGTTTCTTGAGCAATGCATTTATATGGTTTGAGCTTTTTGAAATGTTATGTAAGTAATGCTTCAAATCATCTCCCTTTCCCCCCTGCCAGTGTTTTAGAATATCCTAAGTTGATGCTAAAGTATTAAGATATTTAAGAAGTCTTCATTCTTTCCACAAATTTTCACAGGTAATATAATTTTTCCCTGACCCAAATGAAAAGCAAATCAAAAACATGTTCTTTTCATAATATCTTTAGCCAATATCTTTAATTGAGGGAGTAATGAAAATGAAGTAGTGAGAATGAAGTAATACAAGAAAATGACAAATAAGAGTGTTGTCATTCAGGCTTTATCACAAATACAGCCAGTTGTTAAGTCTTTGCCTCCCACTTATGATAGTTCATTACCTGATATGGGTCCCAGTGTAGGTAGAGGTAATTTTTAAGACAACTACAGTTAAAGAGAATATTAAAGGGGTCTAAATGTTGTCAGTGTAGCTACATTTCACTTGAAGTGGTAAATATTCAAATGTCTATCTTCTGTTTGTTGCCATCATCTTTGTTTCCTTTAGACTTTTTTAAAATCGAGGTTTCTTTAACTCCACATTGCCAATATTTCTCAATTATCTTTAATTTATCCTGAAGACTTTTTATGGGAGAATTAATATAAAGCCACCATTCGTGTGAGCATTGCTTTTTAAATAAAATACGCATACTATTTCCCAGTAATGTAAAGTTAAATATATTATTTTGGTGATTTAGAAATCTGAAGGAATGAAGCATTCTGGTGAGGTTTAAAAATGAGTCCATTTATAAATTTTCAGTCCTTATTTCTAAAACTCTTTAAGAATACAAGTCATATTTCTTCTATAGTAGATGTGTAATGAATTAAATTCAATCCTTGTAATATTAATTGAAAACCTCTAGAGATTTAAATTGAAAAATATATTCTAACTTTTTACTCTTGATAGATTAGAAATATTTTTAAAAAGTATTGTCAACTAATGTGCATGTGCATCCCTCCTCCAAAAGTTTGCTTTCTTATTTGCATATTTTTCTTAGGCATGAAGTACCAGTGAAGAACTGTCAAATTCTCCTTTGTGAGGTAACAAAGATTTTTGTTAGCTAATGCATCACAATTGTTCTTTCAGGAGAACATTTCATAGCACATAGCAGCATATTTTATAATTCAATGACAATTGATAAGCATTGCATTGGGAAAAGCCACCCAAAGGCTTAGTGTTGGAATTAGAGTGCCTAGATAAAGATAAAAATAAATTGGAAATTTGAGATTTTTCTGTGGGCAAATAAATAAAATATGTTATCATTAAAGGTAAAGTAACTAAAGTTTATACCCTACAGAGAAAACATTGCTTTGATTTGAAATTGGAAAAGAAACAAAAATGTAATGCTAACCATACTTTTGGGCTATCAAGGACCATTAAAGCTATCAGTGACAAAACTATGTAAATGCAAACATTGAGGTCTTTAGTAGCCACATCCCATCAACTGCCAAATTTGGTTTAATTTGATAGGTATGAAGTCACACAGGGATGTCAATTACCAGTCACCATCCGTCTGACTTACTTTCTGGAAAATGGAAATCTGTGTATATCGTATAAGCCCAATTATAGAGAAGTTTCCTAATAAACCCACAGTAAAGAAAAAAATGACTGAATTAATATATATGTGAATAAAAATAGTGAAGACTTCCATTCAATGAAGCAGAGCACTGAAAACCTTAACTAGCAGGGCCTCAGTATACTTATTCTTTCACTGCTTTTCTTACAAATGCAGATCAATACAAGGAAAAGGAATATATTCAGTTCTTACCAAAAACGCACGCGCGCACGCACACACACGAGAAAACAAAAACAACAACAAAAAAAGAACAAAACAGCAGCAACAAAAGGTACCATGTTACATAAACCAATTTGGAAATAGGCACTTTAAATTTTATTTTATTTTAATGCCACAGTATCTTCAGTTAAGCTGATCAAATAAAAAATGGAGTTAAACACAGTTGGTTTATACTGTGTTAAAATATTCCTCTAATTGGAAAGAAATACATACTCATAGAGAAAATATTTGAGTTTGATATCTGTCTTTTTAGTCATTTTTCTCCCATTTGGTGTATATAATTGGATATATATTATGATCATTTCCCTAAAGGTTAAAAGTTTATATCTAATATATTATATATTTTTGCCAATATGATTTTTAGTGATCACATAATACAGATTTGTCTAAAAATACTTCAGAAAATTTCCCATTTCCCATTAACTTATAATATCTTTCTGTAATGTTAACATATAACCATAAAAATACATCAAATCTAAGAAATTAACATTATGAAACTAATAAGTAAACTAGACTTTCTTTGAATTTTACAGTTTTTTCCATTAATATCATTCTTCTGTTTCAGGATTCAATTCGGTATTTCACATTGCATTTACTTCTATGCCTCCTTAGTCTCCTTCTACCTGTGACAGCTTCTCAGTTTTCCCTTTTATGATTTAGACACTTTTGAAAAATTGGTAAATTACTTTGTTTAATGCCCCTTAATTTGGGTTTGCTACCAGTTTGATGTTTTCTAATGATAAAATTGTGTTACACATTTTTCTTGAGAATACCACAGAAGTGATATTTTCTTTTTGGTGAGTCATATTAGGGGTTAAAAACATTAATATGCCTTATTACTGATGTTAATCTGAATCACTGGTTTAAGGGATAACTGCCAGGTCTCTCCACCATAAGGTTTCTATTTTACTTGAGGATGATGCAAATATGCTGTGCTTTCACTGTAGTATCTACTATCAAACCTTGCTTGCAAAAATTATTACTGTGGTATTTTAAGGAGATTCTCTATTTCTGTCATTTTTGTGCATTTATTAATCACTTATGGTTAGCGCTTTTTGAGACTCTATTTTAAAAAAATCTGCCTTTCCCGAGCTCATGAATGAATTATCCTCTGTCATCTTCAATGAACTTTACTGTCTAATTATCTATACTCAGACCTATGTTTAAATGTATAATTAATTTTTGTGCATGGGATGAGATATGGGTGAAAATAACTTTTTGTATGTAAATCCAATTTACCCAACACTATTGATTAGGAAGCTTATTATTTCCCTATTGTATTGCAGTGGCACCTTTGTCATAAAATAACTTTGAATGTATGTGTAGGCCTATTTATGAACTCTACTCTGTTCCCTTTATAAATGTGTTTATCCTTAACCTATACCCTACTGTCTTAAATACTGCCTACTGTCTTCATTACTGTGGCTTTATACAAATTCATGATATTTTGTATTGTAAGTTCTCCAATATTGTTCTTTTCCAGATATGTCTTGGGTATTTTAGATGTGATGCATTCCCACGTCTACTTGAGAAGCAACTTCCCAATTACTAATAAAACTTGCAGGGATATTGATTGGGATTTTGAGGAATTTATGTATCTTCTTTACAATATTGAATTCTTCAATACATAATCATGTTACAAACTTCCATTTACTGAAGATATCTTCACATTTTCTCAGTAGTGACAAATCTTCCAGTGCTGAGGTATTTTATGTCTTTCATATTGATGATTTTTTTTGCTGTTGCAAATGGTATCATATTTATAATTTCATATTCTAACAGCTTGTTGGTGTTATACAGAAATAATTTGTCCTTTTATTGTATATTGGCCTTAAATCTTGCAACCTTCCTAACTCAATTTTTATAGTTTCCTTGTAGATCCTTCTGCAGTTTCTTCAATTTTATTTTCCCTATATAAAAATTATTTTATACAGAGAAGTTGTATATTGTCCCTGTATATTTTCTTGTATGTTTTATTTTTTTCTTTCATTATTGCTTTGGTAGTAATTTCAGTAAAATATAACTAGAAATAGTGATACAGGATTTCTTTACCTCATTCCAAATTTCAGAGGGAAGTTTTCACTTTTTCTGTAAATGATATTTGCTGCAACCATTTGGTTATTGTTGCATAACTTCTTCAGCATAATAATGTTCCTGTTTTTTAGCTGGCTGAGAGAGTTTGATTTTTATATAAATAGGTGTTAAATTTTATAAGAGCTTAGTCTGAATCCATTGAAGTATATAAAGTTTTTCTTTTTTTGTAAATTTGGAAAATTACATTGGCTGTTTTTTAAATGTTAAATAACCTTTGTAGTCCAAGATTAAACCCAGTTTTGTCATGATGGATACATTGCTTTGTCATATATATTTTTTATTTGCCAATTTTGCACTTATATTTTGCAACTATGCTGATAAGAGGTATTGTCTGCACTTCTTTTTTCCTTTTAATGTCTCTGCAAGCTTTCAATTATCATGGTTTTGCTTACTTCATAGAATTAGTTGATAAATGTTTCTTCTTTTTCCATTCTTTGGAACATGTGTATAAAGTTGATATTATTTCTTTCTTAAATGTTTGAGAAAATTTGCCAGTCAAGGTTATTTAATTTGGAGATTTATTTATGGGAAGGTTTTTAGTTATAGATTCAGTTATTTTAATTAAATATAAAACTATTAAGATTTTCCACTTGTTTTGTGTTAATTGGGGTAACTTTAATTATAATATCCTGAAGATCAGTAGTGATTTTGCCTGTATCATTCTTAATATTGGTAAGTTGTACCTTCTTTGTACTTAATTAACTTTTCTAGGGTTTAACCTAATAGTCTTTTCAAAAACTAACATTTAGGTTATGCTAGCTCTCTTTTGTTTCTCTACAGGTTTTAGGGTGGTTTTTTTCTAGATCTGTGAAGAATGATGGTGGTATTTCTATGGGAATTGCATTGAATTTGTAGATCACTTTTAACAATATGGTCATTTTCACAATATTGATTCTACCCATCCATGAGCATGTGATGTGTTTCCATTTGTTTGTGTCATCTATGATTTCTTCCAGTAGTGTTTTGTGGTTTTCCTTGTAGAGCTCTTTTACCTCCTTGGTTAGGTATATTTCTAAGTATTTTAATTTTTTTTTTTTTTTGCAGCTGTTGTAAAAGGAGCTGAGTTCTTGATTTGATTATCAGCTTGGTTGTTGTTAGTATATAGCAGAGCTACTGATTTGTGTGCATTAATTTTGTATCCTGAAACTTTCTGAATTCATTTATCAGTTATAGGAGCATTTTGGAGGAGTCTTTAGGGTTTTCTAGTTATACGATCATATCATCAGCAGTGACAGTTTGACTTCCTCTTTACTGATTTGGATGCCCTTTATTTTTTTCTCTTGTCTGATTGCTTTGGCTAGGACTTCCAGTACTGTGTTGAACAGAAGTGGTGAGAGTGGGAATCCTTGTCTTGTTGCAGTTTTTAGAGGGAAAGGTTTCAACTTTTCCCTGTTCAGTATTATGTTGGCTGTGGGTTTGTCATAGATGGCTTGTATTACATTAAGGTATGTTCCTTGTATGCCGATTTTGCTGAGGATTTTAATTATTAAAGGATGCTGGATTTTGTCAAATGTTTTTTCTGCATCTATTGTGATGATCATGTGATTTTTGTTTTAAATTCTGTTTATATGGTTTATCACATGTATTGACTTGCATATGTTAAACCATCTCTGCATTCCTAGTATGAAGCCCACTTAATCATGGTGGATATATGTTTATGTGTTGTGTGTTTATGTATGTGTGCATATGTGTGTGTATGCATGTGTATATGCATATATGTATATATGTGTATATATATAAAAATACATACCTCTGCTCTTTTACTTTGCTTTGTTTTTAATCAATATTTTTTCTCTTGCTTCAGTTTGGATATATTGTATAGCCTTATCTTTCATGTCACTAAAACTTTTCTCATTAATGTCCACTTGACTAGTAAACACATACTGAGTTCTCAAATTCAGGATTGTATTTCTCTTTCTAGAATGTCATAGAAAAAAAATCCATTTTTCCCAATACTAATTCTATTTCTTTAGTGAAATATTCAACCTCATAATCTATTTGTTGAATACATTAAGTGTTAAATTCTGAAGGCACCTAATGTATTATAACTGACCATCATTACTTAGGGAGTCCATTGATATATGAATAAGTCATGCATTTGCCATTGTTTGGATGATGCGTTTAAGTAATGCATTATTGTTTTTTCTAGAATCAAAGACATTTTTTATTGGAAATTTTTAGTAACTATTTATAAAATTTTAAAGAAAAGTGGAGTATAAAATATTAAAGTAATTTAATAGATTACTAAGTCTGTGAAGGCTGGGGTCCACCTACCTATTTTCCAGTTTATAAAATACTGATTTGTTGAAGTGGAGATAGAGCTAGTGAAAAATATTGAAGTATTAGTTGTTATAGATTGGCCTCATGGGCTTTATATCTTACTCAAGTGATTAAAGCATGTTAATTTCAGATAGTGAAGCTCTCCAAGTCATTTGAAACTGAATGTATTATTGAGTGAGAATAAGTATGACTTGGTCTTTAAAATTAGACAAGCAGCACTGACTTTAAACTCAGACAAAGAATAAAGTACATTTGATTGTAATGGTATAGGTCTATAGCTTGTAAAATAAAAAAAAAGCTCGTTTTTCTCTCTACTGCTACAAAAGATGGTGTTGACTAATTTGACTATATTCCATTTAAAATAAGTCAAAACCTTTTGTTACATGATTAGGCATAGGGGAGACAGTCCCAGGAGGTATGTTAGTGACTTTAAATTTATGCTAAAGTAACTATTATTAGACCCATACTCAAAGGCAGGTTTGAATCTAAGTCGTATTGTGAGGAGAGTATCATAGGCAAACTTCTATTCATAATTCCTCATTGTTATTAGCACCTGTAATTTATATTAAGTTTAGATGTATATGCTCAGTTCTTGTGAAACAATGTAAAGGAAACTAAAAATTGGTGTCCAAACATTAGCAACATACATAGGAAGTTTGAAATGAAGAACAAGGTCTTAGTCTTGGCCTGGCCATATTAGTATTACTTATGCACTTAACAGAGTTTAGCTTCAATAGATAATAGTTACATAAACTGTATACCTATTGTGTATACAAATTTAGACTCTGTATTTAGGCAGCTATATCATCTTTTCTCAAATATGATTTGTTTTCCTGGAGTATTCTTGCTGCTTATCTACACAATTTCTCTGCATTTCTAACTTACCAAATCACCCATTTTCTTTTTTCCCTCCTCTCTCACCATTTTCTTCCCTTCCTCTCAGATAATCTCCTCTGGCAATACGTGCTTATCTAATTATGTTCTTGTTTGAGAAATCCCAGAGGCTAACCTTGAAACAAACCAGACATGGAGCCCCTGTTGAATCCTCCCACTTACAGGGAGTTGGCAACAGTTAGTCTACAACCATTGGGTGGATGTCAAGATATCATCAACCAGACCTCTAGATGGGTGATTGCCCAAGATAGCAATTGGAACAAAGACACACATACCCTGCACCTCGTACCATTCCTGCATGACTCCCATACCAACTTTCTCTTTAAAAACCCTGTGGTGAAATTTAAAATGTAAGATAGTGCTTCATTCTTTTTATTTTCTTTTTAGTTTTTGTGGGTACCTTAGAATGCTAGTTCATCATCTTTCAGTTTTCTTGCTCTCTGAATAAACCTGCTTTTCCTCCCACCAACTCCTCTCTCTCATGTCTGGCTTTTGAGCAGCAAGCAGTTGAGCCTGGGTTTCATTACGATAGGATTAGTAAATTGAGTTGGAGTAACCTACTCTGGAAGTCAGACCTGTTTCAGTCATCAACATGGAAATTGGTTGACCTGTGAGAATTCATTTTATTCACCTTGTTAATGATAAAAAACTAGAGAGATGAATAGTATATATTTCTTCATTTTATCAAAAGAGTATATTACGTTGATATAATTCTTTCAAATCTTATTTGATGTCAACTAGATGCTTTCTATATACTTAACAATGTTTTCCTAAGGTACTTGAAATAAATTACAAGAAAATAAAATTTAAGTGCAATTTCCCATTCCTTTGAAAGGTAACTTTAGAAAATAATCAAGGAACTTAAGATTTGTTTTGTTTTGTTTGTTTTTCCTGTAAGAGAAATGGAGGAAAGATATGGACTGAAGGAAAAGTGATTTTGTCTTTTTGCAAATGTTTCTTTCATTTTGTAGAAAAACATGAATCTTTTATTATCAAAATTTTAAAAGTCAGTTTTTTACTAACACATATAAATTTTTGTATGTATATATTTTCAGTATAGTATTCAAGATACTTGCAATATTCTGGCTACATAATTACAGCTTAACTCTAACTGGAATGTATATTCATCATTTATCAATGTATTGAAGTAGTGCACTATTTTAATGGGCCATTCATTTTTATATTGTGCAATGACAATTTTAAATGCAAATACAAGAGCATTGAATGCATAAGCAGAATGGCCATTACACAATTTGTGTTTCATAGCCTGCACCTGCATATGCATTTTGTCCTTATCAGAACTGTAGAAATATTGAACAAAACTAACTTGACTGTTTTTATTTCATTTCTTTTTAAAAAACTGTTTTACTGAGATATAATTCACATATCATACAATTTACCAATGTAAAGTGTACAATCCAATGGTTTGCAGTTTGTTCACAGAGTTGTGCAACCATCATCACAATCGAATTTAGAACATTTTCATCACCCAAAAGGCAAACTCTATTACCATTATTAGCCATCTCCTGTTTCTCTCCTTCCCTCCCATTGATCACCTCCTCTCCACTTCTCAGCCCTTGATACACACAACACTTTCTACTTAGGCTTGCTGATGAGTAAGGAAGGACTGAAATAAAAAGGAAGCTCTGGTTGGACTAAATTTCCCTTTCATTCATGTTAACATTTTCAGCATAAGTGGTTAGTTAATGCAGAGCATTAACATGAGAAGGAAAGGATATAATAGAGTATTGGTCATTCATTGTTTTAAAGAATGTCATTACCTTATTTCTGTGTTAGAAGACAGTTCTGATTCAAACATAAAAGCATGACATCTCAGTGCTGTCAGCATCTCTGATTACTCATTATAAATATAAAGGACTTACTTTGTACCTGCTTTAAGTCTTCCTGAACTTCCACAGATTATAGTTCTACTGGAACTCTGTAGTCACAGGGCATCACAGGTGCTGTATGAGAAGAGGGGTAAGGAGATGCAGCAGGCATGCATTTTGCACATATCTCTTCTGTTCACATGTATGTTCTACTGTCTTACTGGACTTCACTTATAAAACATAAGTTCAGAATAAAATTATTTAGAATTTCAAGATGATGACAGTACACTGCTAAATCAATATAGGAACCTTCTGAGCAAGGAAACTTGTGCAACTGCATAGGTCACAGTCCTATGAACTTGTCCTGCCTGTATCATATCATCAGTGCAAGTCTCTATTGGTGTGCATAGATCTATAAATAGTCCTATCTATAAATACAACTATTAGGATATACATATATAGATCTATAAATAGTCCTATTTATAGATATTTCTATCTACCTACCTATCTATAAATAAGACTATTTATAGATCTATATATAGTATATATGACTATTTATAGATCTATATATAGATCTATAATTAAGACTATTTATAGATCTATATATAGATCTATAATTAAGACTAGAGATCTATATATAGATCTATAATTAAGACTATAGATCTATATATAGATCTATAATTAAGACTATTTATAGATCTATATATAGATCTATAACTAAGACTATTTATAGATCTATATATAGATCTATAATTAAGACTATTTATAGATCTATATCAACCTATATCTGGCACATATCGATGTGCCAGAGGGACTTCATTCACATGACTCAAGTCTTCTCACCTTTACTAAATTGATTTTTTCTCCAGTATTTGATAACTTAATGAAGAACACCATCCTCACTTCAAGTATTGACTTAGAAATCTGCAGCTAGTCAGCCGGGTGCGGTGGCTCACGCCTGTAATCCCAGCACCTTGGGAGGCCGAGACAGCTGGATCACTTGAGGTCAGGAGTTCAAGACCAGCCTGGCCAATATCGTGAAACCCCGTCTCTACTAAAAATACAAAAATTAGCTGGGCACGGTGGTGCGTGCCTGTAATTCCAGCTACTCGGGAGGCAGAGACAGGAGAACTGCAGGAGAATTGCTTGAAGCCGGTAGGCGGAGGTTGCAGTGAGCCGAGATCATGCCACTGCACTCCAGCCTGGGCGACAGAGCAAGACTCCATCTCAAAAAAAAAAAAAAAATATCTGGAGCTAGTTCAAAATGATCTTTTGACTCCTGCTTCCTCACCACCCACATCTAATCACTTGCCAAGTTCTTTCCATTCTCCCTTTCAAGTATTTCTAAATCTGAAAACTTTGCTCTATCCACTTAGCTCCTGCCTTAGTAATATAAAGACTTCAGTTAAAATCTTTATATTTTGTCAAATAGAAGTTCTGTAAGAGTTGCACTAATTCTTCCCTAAAAAAGACCTCTTACACAATTTCCTTAACCAGTGTTTCTCCCTGCTGGTCTATTTTTCATTAGTAACCAATTTTCTTTCTAGAAATAGTATCATGTCATCTGCTTAAAACTACAATACCTCTCCATTGTATTTAGGAAAACATCCAAACTTCTTCACGTGGCTTCCAAAGTCATTCCGCTCATGCAGATATTTCCAGTTTCATTTCTTACTACTGTTTCTCACTCAAATTCTAAGCTGTAGCTATCCCTACTAATTCTTATTTTTAGAAAATACCATTTTTCTTTCCCTTGTCCTTCTTACACCCCTTTCTCCCTCCCTTTCTTGTTATATCTTTCCATCCTCTCTTCCCTCTTTCTTAAGTATGTACTAAATGCAAACTGTTCTTTTTTACTTGAATGCATTTTTTTCCACTATCTTCACTCCTGACTTCTCTATTCCTTCTTCATGTCTCAGAGATATCTACTTAACTGTTTCTCAAAGATACATTCTTTACCTCTAAATCTGGTACGCTACTTTAGTGCAATACTACTCACTTTATTTACACCATGTTTCATATTGTATTATACTTCTCTTTTTGCCTGGAATCCCAGGAATGCGTTAACTTCTTAAGGAGAGGCTTGACCTGTTGTGCACAACATTGATTGTCCAGCATCTAACACAGTGTCTGACATACTGTAAGTTTTCAATAAAATTATATTAATGAATAACTGTATTGTATGCACTTACTTTTTTTTTTTTTTTTTTTTTTTTTTTTGAGACGGAGGCTTGCTCTGTCGCCCAGGGTGGAGTGCAGTGGCTCCATCTTGGCTCACTGCAAGCTCCGCCTCCTGGGTTCACGCCATTCTCATGCCTCAGCCTCCTGAGTAGCTGGGACTACAGGCGCCCGGCACGATGCCCGGCTAATTTTTTGTATTTTTTTAAGTAAAGACAGGGTTTCACCATGCCAGGATGGTCTCGATCTCCTGACCTCATGATCCGTTCTCCTTGGCCTCCCAAAGTGCTGGGATTACAGGCATGAGCCACCGCGCCCGGCCTACACTTACATTTTTAGTAGAATATCTGCAAATGCTGCTTTAGAGATTACCAACTGGATATAATTTAAAACCAAATGACATTGTACCAATCTGTGCACCATTAGCTCTGTCTTTTATTTTGATTCTGATATACGAGCTTCTTAACAACTCTTTGCTATTTGAAATGTTTTGGTTGTGTTTCTGAAAATATTTGTGGTATTAAACACTCAGAAGGCTATTTTCAAGATAAATTTTTATTACATTAATTTTATTATTGATCAGGTATGTTTGGTGTTTTATCTTGTGATGTAACTTATAAGTAAGTCTACCAATGCCTATTTCTTTTTTTAGAGGGCACTAGAAATAATGTTTTCAAAAATTACAACAACAGTTTACTTCTACATACTGCACTCTATAACAATGTTCATGTTATCAAGGAAAGAGCAAGCACATAAAGTTTTTCAAGATGTATGATGGGAAAATTGGCAGTCAGCTTTGATAATAGGATAATAAAAATTCTTGGCTAAAATCTTTATATTTTTGTAAAATAGAAGTTCTGTAAGAGTTCCAAGTTTCATTTCTATTCAAGTCTGCCATTTTTTCCTAAAATGAAAGATTCCAATTTAATGATTTTTATAAAGTACAATCTGGAGGTGAGAGAATATGCATTTATAAAGTTAAAGAGAGAACTTTTCAAAACTAGTTATGGTTCTTAAACTCAATTTGAATCTTTAACACTTTCTCCTATAGTTAAAGAAAATGAACTTATTTTAGAGTATGTTTAAGATTAATATTATACTTCATCCTCATTTCTTAGAATCTGAAATAATACAGAATTTTATATGTTATTCAATTTAGCTTTATATCAAATAAGATTCCAGACTTCTTATTCCAAGTTTGAAAGCTCATAGGGCAGTCTGTTAAAATTCTATTAACAACTTATATTTTGGCATTTAAAACTGACATAATTTCAACAGCTTGGGATTTTTAATGTTTCCATATGAAATGATATCTAAAAATTTCATATAGTTCAAAATATCGATGATTTCATTGTGCTTGATTAACATTAACATAGTTGCTTTAAGAGGCAAAAAAAATTATTTTCTTTGATTTCATTTTATTAAGACAGATGGGTGGCAAATGGCCATTCAACATGTAATTCTTTTTGTTAACATTTCATCTTTAAGGGTATAATAGATAAAAACGCGGCACACTAAGTTAAGAACTACAGTCCTTTCTCATCTCTCTGATGCTATTATCTCCCTTTCAGCTTTCCTTCATAAGTTCTTTCTGCCTTTGCCCTTTCAAGGAAAGAAAGTCTTTGATTTTCCATAGCATCTTGTCTCTATAGGTAGTATTCATAACCTCTTTGTACCTCACTAAGACTTCCAGTCGTTTCCTTTTCACATAAATGAAAAGGGCTAAACTCTTCTCCTTTAGGAGCCAAAGGCATCCAAACACAATTTTCTGCATCCTCTTTTAGTCCATCCATTATCTAACAATTTCTGGTCTTTTGTTCATAAAGTATATGAGCTCGCATTTATGAAGTTCCTCATTCTGTCTTCATTCCACACTAATTGCTGCTACCATTCTGGGCAATTCAGTCTAGTACCTAAGAACTTAATTGCACATTTCCTTTAATGTCTCAGTTCTGAAGACATATTAATCACCCCTTTCCTTAGCTTTTCTGTGGACAATTTCTTTACCAAGAATTGTAATAACTTAAAATATGAAACCATGGTATACGATACTTTATTCAAAAATTTTTTTATGACTCTTAAGAAGCCCAGCAAATTGCTTTCTCCAACTTTAATTATCAGATAATTGTATACCATACAATTTCATATAGAATATAGTGTCACCACTAAGATCTCTTTAATTCCTTATTCTGAATGTGCAAACCACAATCTGAAACAACACACATTCTTCTCTGCTTTCCCCAATCACAATCATACAGCATGTCAATTATACATTTATTATCTTTTTCTTTGGATGTCATCCTGTCCTGTGTCTAGGTTTTTGGACATTAATTATCACTTTTTTTCTTATGGTCCCCTCTTGTCTCTACTAACTCTCTTCCTTCAACATACACATTGATCAAATAATAATTCTTTCTTGGTTTATTTATTCATCAAATAAAAATTAATTGAGTATCTACTAAATGCTTGTTATTGTTACAGGTGCTTGAGATACAGCAGTGAAAACATCAGACATAAATCTCACGTGAAGATTTCTCACATGAAGTTAGATTTTAGTGGAATCCTGAGTCTCCCTACAGCTAGCACTCTATGTATTAATTGTCTACTGCTGAGTGACAAGTTGCTACAATCAAGGGCTTAAAATAACACATAGTTTCTGCAGGTCTGAAAACTAGGTAGGCTTGACTGGTGTCCTACAAAGACAAAATTGAGGTATTGATGGGACTGGGCTATTATCTGGAGATTTTGTTGAGTAATCTGCCTTCAAACTCATTGGATTGTGTGCTGAATTCAGTTTCTTGCCTCTGTAGGACTGAACTCTCCATTTCCTTGCTTGCTTTCATCTGGGGGCTGTCCATAGCTTCTGCAGTCTACCTGCATTTCTTAGCATGTGTCTCCCACCAGCTTCAAAACCACCAACGGTGGGTAGAATCTCCCTCATGCTTTAAATCTCTGATTAATTTTCTGCTCCCAGCTAGAGAAGGCATTCTGCTCTTAGGGCTCATGTGATTAAATTAATCCACCCAGACAATCTGGCTATTTTAAAGTCAACTGTTCCATATACGATAATCATGAGAGCAATATATCATCATAGTCATAGGTTCTAGATATTAGGGCATGGGATATTGAACTGGATGGGAAGTGTACTTTTAGTATTCTGCCTGTCACACTCCATATTTTTGCTATTTTTTTCTTTCATAATTATGCTTGTTATTATCGTGGTTAAAAATATTATTATTGTAGTTACAAAAATGTAACATGAGATCTCCCATCTTAACAAAATTTTAAGTGTACAGTAGAGTATTCTATACTATTGAGAGACAGGACTAGCTGGATTTCCTAGGCCAACTAAAACTTCCTAAGTCTAGCTGGGGAAGGTGACCACACTCACCTTTAAACACAGGGCTTGTAACTCAGCTCACACCCGACCAATCAGGTAGGAAGGAGAGCTCACTAAAATACCAATTAGGCTAAAAGCAGGAGGTAAGGAAATAATCAAATCATCTATCACCTGAGAGCACAGGGGGAGGCAATGATTGGGATATAAACCTCCGGCATTTGAGCTGGTGGTGGCAACCCCTTTGGGTCCCCTCCCATATTTTGGGAGCTTTGTTTTTACCCTATTAAATCTTGCAACTGCACACTCTTCCGGTCTGTGTTTGTTCCGGCTTGAGCTGAGCTTTCACTTGCTGTCAACCACTGCTGAACGCCGCCATCACAGATCCCCCGTTGACTTCCACCCCTCTGGATCTGGCAGGGTGTCCGCTGCACTTCTGATCCAGCAAGGCGCCCCTTGCTGCTCCCGATTGGGCTAGAGGCTCGCCATTGTTCCAGCGCAGCTAAGTGCCCGGGTTTGTCCTAATCGAGCTGAACACTAGTCGCTGGGTTCCACGGTTCTCTTTGGTCACCCACTGCTTCTAATAGAGCTGTAACACTCACCACACAGCGCAAGGATCCATTCCTTGGAATCCGTGAGGCCAAGAACCCAAGGTGAGAGAAAAAAAGGCTTGCCCCTATCTTGAGAGCGGGGCAAGAACAAAGACCTGCCAGTAACACTATAATCACAACTCTATAAAAGACATCTCTAAACTTTGCCATCCTGACAACTACCATTGTACTTTCTGTTTCAAGAGTCTGACTACTTTAGAAACCTCATATAAATGGGATCATGAAGTATTTGTCCTTTATTAACTAGCTTACTTCACTTAACGTTATGTCCTCAAGGGTAATACAGTTGTGTCATATGACATGATTTCCTTCGTTTTACATTTGAATAATATCTCATTGTCTATATAAATAACATTTTCTTTATTCATTCATCTCTCAAAGGACATTTAGGTGTTTCTACCACTTGGCATTTCTGAGTAATGCTGCTATGAATGTAGGAGTGCAAATATCTCTTTGAGAGCCTGATTTCAATTATTTTGGATAAATACCCAGAAGTGGAATTGCTGGATCACATGGTAATTATATTTTTAATTTTTTGAGAAACCTCCATACTGTTTTCCATAGTAGCTGCTCAATTTTACATTATCACTAACTACACAGGGGGTTTAATTTCCTCACATCCTTGACAATATTTATCCTTTATTTTTTCATAGTAGCCATCCTAACAGGTTTGAGGTGATTATATCACTGTGGTTTCAATTTGCATTTCCTTTTATTCCTAGTTTGTTGAGTGTTTCTTTCTTTTTATCATCAGGAACAGGGTTGAATTTTGTGAAATGCTTTTTGTGCATCTATTGAGGTGATTATGTAATTTTCTCTTTGTTCCTTTGTTCTGTTAAATGTGATGTATTATATTGATTGATCTTTATGTTGAACCATCCTTGTATATCTTAGAAATTAATCCCATTTCATCATGGCGTATGATTCTTTTAACATGCTGTAACATTCAGTTTATTAGTATTTTGTTGAGAAATTTGGAACCTGTATTCATCAGGGATATTGGCCTGGAGTTTTCTTTTCTGGTAGGGTCTTTTTCTGGATTTTTTATCAGGATAAATGCAGGATTATTTTTGGAATGCTAGAAAATCTTTACTATCGGCCTTACTCTGTCTACCCCCATACACAGAGTTCATAAATTCCCTGTCCGGAAATGAGACTAAGTCACACATGACACTAAAAACAACATATAAAAATATAGGTGGTGTTACCTTATTTGTTTTTCAGATTTTTTTTCTGCTCCTAGGGTTCTGCCAGAAATGTCAATCTGCCCACTTTCTGAAAAATTTATCCAATTTGTTAGCATTAAAATTATGCAATGAATACAACAGCAATCAAATACAATACAATTTTTTGGGGGGGTGCTATCACAAAGGGATATCAATGTCAATCTAGAAAAAATTAAAGTTTCAATGAATAAAACAAAGGAAAGAATAATAGTAGGTGTGGACTTATTCATTAGACACTAAAATTTAAAGGTACAGAAGTTAAAATAGGAAAACATTAATAAACAAAATAAGAAATCCAGAAAATTTGAAAATATTTAAAAATATATTTGACATACATGAAAATATAAATATATATTTCACATGTATTTGAAATCTCAGAGTAGAAATGTATAATCCACAACTGTAGTTGGAGGTTTGAAATGCTTCTCTAAATTATCAACACAATAATAAATTTTAAAATCCTCAAGAAGATGGAATAGCTAAGCAGTATCATAAACCGAATGGATATAATTGGCATTTATAGGACACTACCAAATGACAGTAGAATAGACATCATTTTCAAGTTGGCATGAAATCATTCATTAGTATTAATCATCATCTTGTAAAAGATAATGAAACCTTATGTAAAACAATTGAAAGCACACAAGTATGTTCCTTGATCATAATGAAATTAAATCTGCAAATCTGGATCTGCAGATTTAATCTGCAAATTAAATCTGGAAAATCTGCAAATATTTGGAAATCTAAAAATATATTTCAAAGTTATTTAAAAGCTTAAATAGGAAATCTCAATAGATATTAGACAATATTTTGAACTGAATAAAATTTAAAATACAACATTATCAAAAGCAGTGCTTAGAAGGAAGTTTATTGGAATAAATGCTAATATTAGAAAACAAGAAAGTCTCAAATCTAAAATCAAACCTTTTCTAAGGAAACTTGAAAAATTAAAAACAGTAATTCTAAAGAAATCAGAAGAAAAGAAATAAAAATAGGAGCAGAGAGCAATGAAATTAATAGCAGAACACACACACAAAATGAACAAAACTACAAAAAGATGGTTAATGGGAAAAATGACAAAATTGATAAACTTCTAACTAGTCTGATAAAGAATAAAATGACAGAAGACATACATTTTTGTCAATATTAGAAATAAAACAGTGAATACTACTACAGACCATGCAAAGGTTAAAAAATTAATAAGAAGATACTGGAAGAAAACTCTATGAACAAAAATATTTACAACTCAGATGACATGGACCAACTTCATGAAAGGGAAAAGTGTCTTCGTCCCTTCTGTTGCTATCACTGAATTCCTAAGACTAATTAATTTATAAAGAAAATGTTTCTTAGAGTTCTGGAGGCTGAGAAGTCCAAGATTGGGCAGCCACATCTGGTCAGCTTCTGGTGAGGGCCTGGTGCTGCATCATTACCTGACACAGGGCATCACAGGGTGAGAGAGGTGCACTGAGAGCCAAACTGGTTGTTATAAAGGACCTGCTCCCATGGTAACTCATTAATCCACTTATCCATTAATCTATTAATCCATGAATACATGAATCCATTTATGAGGGTAGAATCCTCATGACACAACTTCTTAAATGCCCCATCTCTTAATACTGTTACATTAGAGATTAAGTTTCAACATGAGTTACAGAGGGACAAAACATTCAAATCATACCAGAAAGCTATCAAAATTTACTCAAAAGTAAGTTAACTTATTAAGAAACTTAAAATAATGGTTAAAATGGTATGGGAAAGGACATTTTATGCACAAGTCATGTCACTGGGAAGTAACATCAAGCATTTAAAGAAAAAAGTCAATTCCAAAAAAGTTAAAAAATGAACAGGAAGAAGACCCTTTCCAATTTCTTTTATGAGTCAAGAATAGCTGTGATATCAAAACCAGATGGAAGATAGTACAAGAAAATGAAGATACAAACAGACAAATTTTCATCATGAACATAGATCTGAAAATCCTCAAAAAATATTAGCAAACTGAATACAACAATATATAAAAAGAATATTATACCATAACCAAGTAGGTTTTATTGTAGCAATAATAACTGGTTCAGTATTCAAAAAATCTATCAATGTAATACATTATATCATCAGTATAAAACAAATAAAAATGTGATTATATTAGTTGATAGAGAAATAGCATTTGAGAAAATTTAACATCTGTTCATGCTAAAAGCTGCCAGTAAACTTGGAACATAATAGAATGTTTACAAAATTTACTTAACCTACCTAACCTCATATTTAATAATGAAGTACTGAAAGTTTTCTCTTAAGATCAGAAAAAAAAAAAAAACCATGAATGTCTACTCTCATCATTGATATTAAGCATTATACTGGAAATCCTAGCTGGCATAATAAGGCAAGAAAAATAAGTAAAATGGCACATATATTTGAGATGAATTTCCAAGGTGTTCCTCGTGCTTCTTGTATTTGGATGTCTAGGTCTCTAGCAAGGCTGGGGAAGTTTTCCTTGATTATTCCCCAAATATGTTTTCCAAAATTTTAGATTTCTCTTCTTCCTCAGGAACACTTTAGGTCCCTAGTTTTGGTTGTTTAACATAATCCCAGGCTCTTTGAAAGCTTTGTTCATATTTTCTTATTCTTTTTTCTTTGTTGATGTTGGATTGGGCTAATTTGAAGACATTGTCTTCGAGCTCTGAATTTCTCTCTTCTACTTGTTCAATTCTATTGCTAAGACCTAACAGAACATTTTGCACTTCTATAAGTGTATCCCATGTTTCCTGAAGTTTTCATTGTTTTTTTTTTTTATGCTATCTATTTCCTTGAATATTTCTCCCTTCACTTCTTGTTTCGTTTTTTAGATTTCCTTGCACTGGGCTTCGCCTTTCTCTGGTGCCTCCCTGATTAGCTTAATAACTAACCTCTTGAATTCTTCTGCAGGTAAATCAGGGATTTCTTCTTGGTTTGGATCCATTGCTGGTGAGTTAGTGTGATTTGGGGCGGGGGCGGATGTTAAAGAGCCTTGTTTTGTCATTATCAGAGTTGGTTTACTTGTTCCTTCTCATTTGGGTAGGCTCTGTCGAGGGAAGGTCAAGGGGTGAAGGCTGTTCAGATTGTTCCCTTGGCGTAGTACTCTCCCAATTTTCCTATGGATGTGGCTTCCTAAGAGCCAAGACCCAGCAAGTTTACCAGGCTCCAGGACTGGTACTAGGGGTTGTCTGCAAAGAGTTCTGTAATGTGAACTGTCTGTGGGTCTCTCGGCCATGGACACCAGTACCTGTTCCAGTGGAGGTGGCAGGGGAATGGGATGGACTCTGTGACGGTTCTTAGCTTTGGTGGTTTAATGCTCTATTTTTATGCTGGTTGGCCTCCTTACCTGGAGGTGGCGCTTTCCAGAGAGCATCAGCTACGGTAGTCTGGAGAGGAACCTGCAGCGAGCGAGGCCCTAGAATTCCCAAGAGTATATGGCCTTTGTGTTCAGTTACGAGGGTGGGTAGGGAAGGACCATCAGGTGGGGGCGGGGCTAGGCGGGGCTAGGCGTGGCCGACCTCACACTCTCCTTGGGCAGGACCTGCTGCAGCTGCTCTCGGGGTTGGAGGGGAGGTTCCTAGGTCAATGGAGTTGTCTACCTAGGAGGATTATGGCTGCCTCTGCTGAGTCATGCAGATTGTCAGGAAGTGTGAGAAAGCCAGCAGTCACGGGCCTCACCCAGCCACCCTGCAGCCATTAACAGCACTAGTCAGGCAGTGCGCAGAGCTGAGAACTTGCCCCAGGTTACCCGCCTCCCAGCTGCTAAACAAAAGGGAGGCTTTTCAGCTGGTTCAAATTGTTACAAAGTTCAGCTAGAGATTTGCTTTTACCTGAGGCGTTTTCCCCATGCCACTGGCTGCCCTCCCGAAGAATTCCTGTGATGCCAGGCAGGAATGGCCTGGTTGGAGACCAGCTAGCTCCCAGGCCCTTTCCTGCTGCTTCCTCTACCTCTGTATTTCGCTGGGCTCTCTAAATGGATTCAGCTCCAGGTAAGGCCAGAATCTTCTCCTGCAAACTAGACCTTCTGTTTCCCCAGGAGGTGTGTGTGTTGGTTTGGGATGGTTGGGGAGGGCAAAAGCTCTCCCTTTCCCACTTCCGCAGTTTGGGCACTCACAGTATTTGTGGTGTCTTCCGGGTCCTGCAGAAGCAGTCTGCTTCCTTAGAGGGTCTGTAGGTCCTCTTAGGATTCCTGATTTATTCCTGTAATCGTTCTGGAGCTAAAATACACTATGCGAACCCCCGCACACTGCTCTGTCTGTCAGAGTCAGAGCTTCAATCTAGTTCTGCATGCCGTCCGCCATGATGGACCCCAAGTGAATGGCACATATATTTGAAAAAAAAACCACAATGGTTTCTCTTCACTCATGACATGATTATCTATTATAAACTTTCAGTGTTTGTTTTTTTTTCTAAAAAATGTCCTAAAACTAATAAGAGAATAATAAGATCACAAGTTACAAGTTTGGCATACAGGAATCAATTGCATTTCCACATATAATAATTTTGACATAATAAGCAATTAGAAACTAAAATGTCAGTATTATTTAGAATAGCTCTGAAATACAACAAGAATAGTTGTGAAAATATGAAATACAAATCTCACAGAAAATGTACAAGATCTGTCAGTTGAAAACTATGCAATATTGATGAAAGTAATCAAAGACCTAAATAAATGCAGAGACATAACAGGTTCCCAGTTTCGAAGTCTCAGCGTAATAAAGAAGTCTATTCTCCTCAAATCAGTTTATGAACTTAAAGTTAGTCTAATCAAGGTCCCAGTAGGTGGTTTCATTGATATTGACATGGTAAATCAAAAGTTTATATGCAAAAGTAAAGGAACTCCAAAAGATGAACAATTTTGGAAAGAAGAATACAGTTGGAGAAATCACAATACTGGATTTTAAGCCTTACTAAAAACCTGCAGTAAAACAGACAGTGTGAGATAGAATGATAGATCAATGGATTAAAATAGAGATTGCATAAATATACTCAAATGTACTTGTGCTTCTCCTATACTTCCCCCAGTAGAAGTCTACTGTTACTTGTTTTTCAAAAAGCTAGATAGCCTAGTGGTAGGAAGAAATAAGCTGTGATCTCTGTTGTTCTGGTTGAACCTCTGTCTTAGGCATGCACTGTTTTCTTGTGTTTAGGGACTTCTTTAACTCTGCCCCTTCTATGGCTGCAGATACGGGGTCAGTGCATAATCCTGTTCCTCCCACAGGACTACAAATTTCTTTTTCTTGTTCCTTTATCCCTTATTCAATGAGATTTCACCAATGTCCTTATAGGTTTTCCCCTATAGATTGAGGCTTTTGTTTCATGGTGGGGATAGTGAAGAAAATCCAGGCAAAATTTTTTGCTGCTTTTGCATAGGTGTGTTCTTTTTGTCTTCCAGGTCTGTCCTGCTACTTAGAGCTTTTTTTTTTTTTTTGAATAATATTTTCTGTAAGCATCCAATGGAGTTCATGGAGGAAAACAACCTAAAAGAGGTTACATATTGCCCCAGTTTGTTTGCTTGTTTGTTTGTTTGCCTGCATCCTAGGTATTTCATATTTCTGCATCAGCCTGCACTCCATTTTCACTAATTTTTTTCAATTATTCTATATTCCAACTGTTCATACCCGTAACTGGTTGCATTTACTCCAGATGTGCACATCCTCTCTTCTCTCTCCCCATGCAGACACCTCCTTAGGTTTTGGGTTGCTGGTTGTTATGGTACCTCAGCTTCTTTTTGTTAGATTAAAAAAAAGTCATAATTTGAATTTAATCCAGCTCTTTGTCTAGGTCTTCATGGCTGTGAAGATGGGAGTAATGCTTCTTCCAACCTGGGATGGAAGGTAGAATTCCCTTGCAAGTTAAAATTTTAAAAATAATTTACCAATTAATGTTTTTTAAAGTGAATTAGTCTCATTCATCTTATTTTGCCTTATTTTAGAATTTTTTTTTTTAATTGAGACAGAATCTTGCTCTGTTGCCCAGGCTGGAGTGCAGTGGCACCATCTCAGCTCACTGAAACCTCTGCTTCCTGGGTTCAAGCGATTCTCCCACCTTAGTCTCCCAAATAGGTGAGACTACAGGTGTGCACCACCACACCAGGCTAATTTTTGTATTTTTAGTAAAGACAGGGTTTCGCCATGTTGGCCAGGCTAGTCTCGAGCTCCTGACCTCAGGTGATTTGCCCGCCTCGAGAAAAATGTTTTGAGAGAATCATAGGTTCATGTAGAGTTGTAATAAATAATAAGATTCTGCATACCCTTCACCGGGTTTTTTCTGTGGTAATATTTTACATAAGCATAGCAAAATCAGCAAATTAATATGGATAAAAGGCACCAACATTATTTAGAATCCACAGTTTTACAAGCACTGATTTGTGTAATTCATGTGCTTGTGTGCACACATCTGTATGTGCATATATTTATTTCTATTCAATTTTATCAGATGTGAAGATTCACGTGACAACCACAGTCAAGATACAGAACAGATAGTTTCATTTCAGGGATCTTTCCTGCTATACTTTTACAGAAACATCCATCTTCTTTCCATCATTTCCTTCTCCAGTTCATAATCCCTGGAAATACATATCTCCTCTTTTTCTCTCTAATTTTGTAACTTCAAAAATGTTTTATAAATCGAACAGGTATATCTAACCTTATGATTGGAGATTTTTACTCAGTAGAATTATCTTTATACACAAGTTGGTCTGTTTCTTCTTATTGCTAATTAGTGTGTATTCTGTGGTGTGATTGTACCACATTTTGTTTAACCATTTACCTGGTGGACATTTGAGTTGCTTCCATTTTGGAGCTATTATGAATAAAGTGACTATGGGCATTAGTTATATACAGTTTTTTGTGTAAACATCAGTTTTTCTGTCTCTGATACAAATGTGAAGGAGTACAGTTCTGGGTTGTGTGGTAAGCGCATGCTTAGTTTGTAAGAAACTGACATACTCTTTTCTAGAGTGCCTATGTGATTTTGTATTTCCATTAGCAAATGTAATGCAGTTCCCCTACATCTTCATCAGCATTTGGTGTTATCATATTTTGTTTATTTGTTAATTTTTAATTTAGTCATGCTGATATGTACATAGTGATATCTCATTTGGCTATTGATTTGCATTCCCTGAGGCTAATGATGTTGAACATCTTTTCATGTTGTCATCTGTTTATACTTCTTAGTGAAATGTCTGCTGCTTCTGCATAATTTTAAATTAGATTATGTTTTTATTGCTGAGTTTTGAACTTTATATATTCTAAATCAAGTGCTTTGTTGCTAGTGTAATTTGCAAATGTTTTCTCTGTCTATAGCTTATTTTTCATCTTCACAGAATCTTTTGAAGAATTAAAAGTGTTAATCTTAATTGTGATTATTACATTTTCCTTTTTTGAATCATGCTTTTGGTGTTAAGTCTAATAAATCTTTTCTAAATCTAAGCTACAAAGATTTTCTCTTTTTTTTCCTAAAAAGTTTATAACTTTACATTTCACTTTTAAGCCCATGATCTATTTTGAGTTTTTTTTTTTTTTTTTTTTTTTTTTTTTTTTGAGATGGAGTCTTGCTCTGTCGCCCAGGCTGGAGTGCAATGGCGCGATCTCGGCTCACTGCAAGCTCCGCCTCCTGGGTTCACGCCATTCTCCTGCCTCAGCCTCCGGAGTAGCTGGGACTACAGGCGCCCACCACCGCGCCCAGCTAATTTTTTGTATTTTTAGTAGAGACAGGGTTTCACTGGGTTAGCCAGGGTGGTCTCAAATTCCTGACCTCGTGATCCACCTGGCTCGGCCTCCCAAAGTGCAGGGATTACAGTGGTGAGCCACCAGGCCCGGCCTTGAGTTAATTTTTACATGAAGTGTGAGGTTTTTAGGTTGAGGCGCTTTCTTTTACTTCCCATAATTTTTCAATTGCTCCAGCACCATTTGTTGAAAAAAACAGTCCATTCTATATTTAATTGTTGCTTTTCTTTTTCAAAATTTGTTTGACCATATTTATGTGGTTCTATTTCTGGGCTTTTTATTCTGTTCTATTGATTTATGTTCCTTTTTCTCCACGAATAAAGCATTATATTGATTACATAGTTATATAGTAAGCCTTAACATTGAATTGTATGAGTCCTCTACTTTACTTTGGTCTTCATTAAAATTATTGTAGTTATTATACAGCCATTTTGTCTTTCCATATATATTTCAGAATAAACTTGTCTGTGTCTATTTATAAAACCTTGCTGGGATTTTTATAGGAATTGCTTTGACTCTGTAGATCGATTTGGAGATAATTGACATTTTTGCTATGTTGAACCTTCTAATTCATGAACATAATATGATTCCACATTAAATTGTCTTCTTAAATTTCTTTAATCAGTGCTTTTAAATTTTTAAATAAAGATTCTGTACATATTTTGTTGCTTATATATGAGTCATTTTTTGGAATACTTGAAAATGATACAGTGTTTTCAATTTTGGCTTTTGCACATTTATTGTTGGTGTAGAGAAATTTAATTGAATTTTGTGTGTTAATATTATATTCTGTGACTTCTATGAATTTACTTACTACTTTTGGAACTGTTCTTTATAGATTCTTGGAATTTTCTATGTAAGCAGTCACATAATCTGTTAATAGGGACAATTTTGTTTCTTCCTTTCCAATTGGCCCTGTCCCTCTTTCCCTCTTCCCATCCCTCCCTCCCTCCCTCTTTCCCTCCCTCCCACCCTCTCTTCCTTCCTTCCTTCTTTCCTTCCTTCCTTCCTTCCTTTCTCTTCTCTTTTCTTTCTTCCCAATTGAGAAGTCTAGAACTTCCAAGAGTGACGACAGAAGACATCTTTGTTTTGTTTATGATTTTTGAAGGAAAACATGCAGTCTTTCCATTAAGTGTGTTAACCATCAGAATTTTTATAGATGCTTTTTATCATATTGTAGAAATTACCCTGTATTTTTATTTTTTTGAGAGTTTTTTTCATGGGTAGGTGTTGGATTTAGTCAATGTTCTTTGGTATTTATCCTGTTTATAGAACAACAAGCACAGCCAGCTATCTTAAAGTCAAAAAAATATATATTTTTATCGGTGTGAAAAAACTCTCTGTCTCATGTCTTTTGACCTTGTTTCTTGATTTGGTAAAGAGATACATAAAGGAATTTAGAAAATCCTTTCTCAAGGCAGTAGCCCATCTTACGAGACTCTAGTCTTGCTGCAAAATTCTATGTTAAATGTCTGAAACTAAACATTTATTCTTTATTTTTCATTGTATTCATTTGTAATGATCATTTTTTAATCCTTCAGGTTAATGCCTTGAGTCAAATAGGCAGAAGGTCATACACTAAGAAAAAAGAGAAAAACATGTTCATATTTTCCAGATATCAACCTTTTCACATTCAAATAGTTGCTTGAAGGAGCTTGAATTTTGAGGCTTTAAGGTCATGAGAGACTACATTGATTTAGGATCTTTCTTAGGGTGCTTTCATATCTGGTTTTCAACCAGAAACTGAAGAAAATTGATGCATTGACCTCCTATGTGTCCTACTCTCTGTCTCTGCCTCCTTCCCATCGCAATCCAGAATTCAGTTGAACAAAAGAAACCCCAAATATAAAAACCTCGAATTATTTCTAGAAATGTTTTGTGGTTATAGTGATAGGAAAAAGCAAGGTTTTCTAAATAAACATTTTTGCCCTCATTTTCAGTGAACTCTTTTAGAAAATTTGCCTGCAGTTTAGAAAAAGCCAATATATTAGTTTTTAAAAAGTAATTTTCCTATTGGGTAAATGCATTTTACAAGTATTATCTGTGACTAAAATTAATTCATAAATATTTTTAGTTACTAAAGTAAGAAAAATACTATGGCATTTTCAATTTTGAATATTTACTTTTTTCTCTACTCTTTCTAGAAGGAATTATAGTACAGTAATCAATGACTGAACAATGGAAATACATCTGAGAAATGCCTCACTGGGTGATTTTGTCATTGCGCAAACATTATAGAGTGTACTTACACAAACCTAGATAGTAGAGCCTACTATACACCTAGGTTTATGGTGTAGCCTGTTGCTTCTAGGTTACAAACCAGTATAACATGCTGCTGTACTGAATACTGTAGGCAATTGTAGATAATGGTAAGTATTTCTGTATCTAAATATGTCTAAACATAGAAAAGGTACAGTAAAAATATGGTACAAAAGAAAAATATTTTGTACATAAAAATAAACCTGTATAGGCCACTTACCAGGAATGGAGCTTACAGGACTGGAAGTTGTTCTGGGCAAGTCAGTGAATAAGTGGTGAGTGAATGTGAAGGCTTAGGACATTACTGTACACTACTGTAGACTTTATAAACACTGTATAATTAGGCTACATTGTTTATTTCAAAGTTTTTCTTCAGTAATATGTTAACCTTAGCTTACTGTAACTTTTTACTTTATATACTTTTTCTTTTTAAAACTCGTTTATTCTTCTGTAATAACAGCTAGCTTAAAACATAAATGTAATGTACAGCTGTAAAAAATGTTTTCTTTTTTTATATCGTTATTCTATATATTTTGTTTGGGATTTTTTTTTTTTTTTTACTTTGCACACTTTTTTTTTACAAACTAAAGCACAAGCCCACGCATTAGCCTAGGCCTACACAGGGTCAGGATCATCAATATCACTGTCTTCCACCTGCACATCCTGTCCCACTGGAAGGTCCTCAGGGGCAATAATGCATGAATCGGTTATCTCCTGTGATAATGATTCCTTCTTCTGGAATACCTTTTGAAGATTCTGCCTAAGGCTGTTTTACAGTTAATTTTTTTAATAGGTAGAAAAAGTATAGTCTAAAATAGTAATATAAAGTATAATATAGTAAACACATAAACCAGTAACATAATTGTTTATCATTATCAAATATTATGTACTGTACATAATTATATCTGCTATAAAGTCAAACACCAGGTAATGGCATTTTGGTCTACAATGAACCATGTGTACAATGACAGTGGTCCCATAAGATTATAATGGATCTTAATCATTTCTATTGTCTATTGATGTTATAATGTCACAACACACTTTATTTTTTAAATTAGTGTATCCTAGGTGTACAGTGTTGGTAAAGTGTACAGTATCATAAAGTAATGTCCTAGGCCTTCACATTTACTCAGCACTCACTCACTGACTCACGTACAGCAGCTTGTAGTCATTGAAGCTCCATTCCTGATAAGTGCCCTATACAGGTGGACTGTTTTTTATTTTTTATACCATATTTTTACTGTATAATTTCTATGTTTAGATACACAAATATTTATAATTATGTTACATTTACCTATAGCATTCATTACAGTAAAATGCTGTACAGGTTTGTAGCCTAGGAGTAACAGGCTATATCATAATAGCTTAGGTGTGTAGTATACTTTACCATTGAGGTTTGTGTAATTACACTCTATAATGTTTGCACAATGCCAAAGTCACCTACCATGATGTATTTCTCAGAACATATCCCCATTATTAATTGATTATACTTTTATACATCATTAATTATACTTTTATGCAAGTGGCAGTGCATTAGGTTTGTTTACACCAGCAGCACCACAAACATGAGTCATGTGTTGCACTATGACATTACCATAGCTATAGTGTCACTAAGCTCTATTACAATGTTAAGGGACAACCATTGTATATGCAATCCATTGATGACCAAAACCACATTTTGTGGCATATGATTGTACTTAAGTGAAAGAAGGAATCTATTATCTAACTCTGAGAAGAAATTACAAAAACGTATAATGTTAGTAATTGAAAAGATAATAGAGATTATCTAGTTCAGGGATAAGCAAGTTACAGCCTGTGGATTAAAATCTTTTTTGCCTATAAAGGTTTATTGGAACACAGATACACTTACTCATTTACATATTACCTATGTTTGCTTTCATGCCACAGAGGCAGAGTGTAATCGTTGAGACAAGGATTATATGGCTCACAAAACCAAAAATGTTTACTTTCTGGCCCTTTATATAAAATGTTGGCTGCCTTGGGTTTAGTTTAGCCTTTTATTTTTGTAGATAAAAATTGGCCCTAAAAGACAGATTTTCGAATCACAGAACCATTGCATTACTGAGCTTAAAATAAAGTGCAAGATAATTTGTATTTGTATCTTTTTTTTGTAGACTAATTTACAATACTTGATTTTTGTGTGTCAAATGGAGACAGATAGATACACTACTTGAACTTTGGTTTATAGTGAATGCTCCACTCAAACTCCCCTTCAGAAAAGGACTTATTTCCCCAACTACTGGAAGCTTTGCCAGAAGAAAACCTTAATTAGTTAGAAACCTACAGGAATTCAGTTGAAAAGAGTTGCCTCATTGACCAAGATCACACCTGCTTCGCAGGTGGTCAGCCAGAATTGGGTATAAAAGTCTATCCCCATGAACTCAACTCAGGGCAACATTGAAGGGATTTTTCTGCTATACATCTCCTCATGGATGGGCTAAAGAGCTTTCATTGTGGCTCAGTTTCTCTCAGGACCTAACTTTTTGGCTCCTTTCTTTCTTACTCTGTCCTTCCACGGTTATTGATCCCAAGAACATTTTCTAATAAGCCTCCTGCTGGCTGCTTCCCAGGGAGCACATCCTGGATAAACTACCATTAACAAATAAAGACTAAGAGCACTTCCAATTCAGTGTCTGAGGATCAACTCTCAAATCGTTAATTCAACAGCACCTAGTTAGTAAAGATACACTACCTTTCATAAATGTCAGCTTTTCCTGTTTCTTTGTTGAAAGGTTTCATTAGTTGTTGGTGGAGCTCATTTTCTGATGTGAGCTAATGGTACAATTATTGGAGCTAATTCCTTCAGAAGATAAATTCTAGAATGCTGCAAATTGTGGAAAATCTGTCTACCCTTTATACTGGTAAACAAGAGAGACATCTTGGCCCCTTTTAACCACCATGTTGCTAACAGCACAGTGATTAATGAAAACTGAGAACAGATCATTGTAATGGTGGAGGAAGGAGCTCAATAACGTCCCACTGCCCACCAGCTTGCAGTTTATCCTTTGTGTCTTTTTTTTTCAGTCTTTTCTATTTTAAGCCTTTAACCATACAGAGAGAGAGAAAAAAAGGTGATTAGCTTAAATTTGATTTAAATTATGGTTTTACTTAGATATTAATGATTACTGATTCAACTTAAGTGAGAATTAAAGGGTTTAAACTACTGAAGTGTGCAATAATAATGGAAAGTCTGCTTGAGGAAAAAAATACAGGTTTTTATTTTTATTTCTGCTATCTTCTGACATTTTTAGTGGCTTATGCCAACTGAATGGCTTTACAAAGTGAAACTAAACAAATAAAAGCGAATGGGGATATAGAGAGAAATGCTTAAGTATCCCTGTCAAAGACAGAATGATGAACTATTATAAATATTTGGCATGTTCTGTAAATATGTGGCACTCAATCAAGAGCCATTTAAACCTTGAAAGGACGAGAAACATAATGAAACTGAATGAGACTATTTCAGTTTTACCTGTTTTCTTAGAATGCTTTATTGTGTTGTTTTCTTTTTCAGGTATGGATTTTTAGCTTCCAAATTCACATTGAAGCATTAGCTTTTAAATGTGTCATCAAAATGCATGCTGCTGACACACACACACAAAGGATTAATAGTATTTAGATTTCTGTCCTGGCTCATACAATTTACACTGAAAGGTTCCTGGTAAATCACTGCCCTTTCATACTATCCCAAATAAGTGGAAATTCACTGCAATTTACTGATTGAATTGACATTATGACTCTGAAATACATAAGCAACAATCTGAGAAAACTAACACCGTTATGGAATGCACAGGCCGACTAATGCAATGAAACCTCCAGTTTGTGGTACTATTTGTTAGTATTTTTTAAAAGCAAACAAAATTTTAATAAAATATGTCCATTAAAAACAGAAAAGCAAACTCAGAAACTGCTGAGATTTTGTTCAGAGAAAGGTGGTCTTGTTTGAAGATTGTTTTTTCAGCTGACCAGGTTGATATTTCTATGTATGTTTGTATATATTTAAATGGATGGCATTTCAGGGCAAATCTCAGAATTTAGCAATGATAACTGCTACTGGATGATTATACTAACATTTTTACAATAGTTAATGCAGAAACAACAGATCATCCAATTTCAGGCATGAGTGACTGAGAAAATGATAAATACTAGTATGCTCACATTTCATTTAAAAATATAAATCTATTTGTTTATTAGACCAATGACAAGCTACCTTAAGATCCTTAACCTAATTTTATATTCTAGCACCCAATTTATTTTTAAATGCAACTGTCCAGTTTCTCCAAAGCAAAAGAGTGAGAAAAAGCAAAAGGCTTCCAGGGCAGTGTTTCTCAAAGTATAGTTTCTATGGAATACCTGCATCAGTGCTTCTGGGTGATTGGCTAAAAATGCAGACGACTGGGCCACACTTCAACTCCTGAATGGGAAGCTTTGGGGATAAGGCTTGGAAGGTAAATTTCCTGGAGGATTAGCCTCTTTAGAATTACCTGTCCCCAATATTATGTCCTGAAGCCTGGTATAAATGACAGTGGAGCTAGAGGGATTTTTGGCTCTAATTCAGACTGTGATTTCTAAATGCTAGAGTGTAGCCTCCAGATGTACTCGAAACAGTCCATGTGCAGGAAGTATTGTGCGAGCTGCTGAAGTACCCAAACACTCATCACTGCTGTCACTTCAGGGGGGCAAGTGTGATCATGCCTTGCCCAGTCTTAAGTGATAAGAGGCTACAATACCTGGAGAAGGGATAATTGGATGCTTTTTAATTTTATCTGTGGCCATCAGTAATTTCCAGTTTATCTGGCTTATGGTGGATGCTCAGCATGTTTTGCATTGAATGGGATGAATTCATTTTAGTCCCTGCTTAGCCACAGACACAATTAGCAACAGACTTCACTTCTCTGAACTTCATTTTCCTCATCTGTAGAATGAGATTGATAATAATATCTTTCCTTGGAGGTTGTTTTAAGGGGAAATAAAATAATAGGCATGAACTTTCTCTGGAAATGAAAAACCTTCAAGGGATATTAACAGTGAAAGATTTGAAATGTGTGTATGTATTTCACTTATTTTCTCATATGTTCATATAGAAATATTTTACTAGTAAAAAAAACAGTGCCAGTTTTCTCATTCACATAGTTTTAGTTAATAAAGTAGATAATCTTGATTGGAGAAATATATTTTTATAAGATACAAACTCTTTTTTAAATGTATAGCCTATAAATACTAAATTTTTTACATATTTTTCTAGTTTTTCATGCAAAAAAATGTATGCAGATAGTGAAGTGGTAAGATATTCCTGTACATTTGGGATACTGCTAACCTCTCCATATTTAACTGCATTTATTCTTCTATATAGTAACTAAACTACTATCAAATTCTAACCTCTTCTCTGAGCTTATAAAGAAAGATAAAATTTACTACATGACTTCTCACTAGAGTGTCTTATATAAATCTCAGACTTATACAGAAAGTTAAAAAAAAATCAATTCTAGCTCTCTTCCTTTCATACACAAATACGTAATCCTCCCCCATTCTTCCCATTGGCTGAGTAATATACCATTCATTATACGGATGTATGAGACTTTGCTTTTCTATTTACCTGATGAAAAATGTTTGATTTGTTTGTAGTATTTAGCAAAAAACACCATAAGCATTTAAATAAGTATTTTATGTATATGTGTGTGAGAACATTAGTTATTTTTTCGTGAAGAAAAGAAAGAGGCACTGAAACTCTCCCTGGGGCTTTGGGAGAAGGCATCAATAGCGTCCTCAGCACTGTCTGAATTCTGACCATGTGCATGTATTAATTTTTTGATTAAAAAAAGTTTACATTGGCCAATAACAAGTCAACCTCATGGCCTAGAAAGTTTCTTTCTCCCCAGTATTATCACATTTTTTTCACTCTTTCTATATATCCCATTCTTCAATTTGTTTCTTAAATGTTGAAGAAATCCTTTACACAAGTTCTTCATTCCATTTGGAAACTTTTCCTCTGCTCCCATTTTTTCTCTTTTGCGTGGCTTATTCTTAAACACCTTTCACATCTCAGTTTCGATATCATTACTTTTAGGTAACTCTCCTTCTTTGATCCTTTAGGGCAGGTTAAGATCCTTGCTCATACACTCTCATGACAGCTGCAGCATTTTGTTTGCAGCAATAATGTGTTATTTAGGAAAGTTCCTGTTATAAGTGGGAAAAACCTACTCAATAAGAAAAGAAGAAAACTAAATGTCCTCTGCAGTAGAAAAGTCCAAGTTTGGATACTGATTCGGAAACAGCTGCCTTCAGAAACAGGTTTCCAGTGCTGACTCTGCCTTCTGTTCTGTTGCCCTCATTTTCAGGTGTCACATGGTAGTCTCCAGCAGTCCTAGGTTCCCATTGTCCACAGTGAGAATCCACTGGTAAAGGAGCATTCTTCTCTTCATACATGCAGTGAATGTCTAATTGGTTCTAATTGGTTCATATGCTCACCTCAAATTAATCAGTGGAATTAGGGGATGAAATGCTGTGGGAAGGCCATCTACAAATATGTAGGACCTACTTCAGCAGTAGAAAGGAGGCTTGCCTTCAAAGCAAGACCAGGGACAGAAAGTCCATCTTTTGAACTGAGTAAAGGGGCATTCCTATAACTGATCCAGGGAATGTTAAGACTAGGCTTAGAACCAAAATGTTATTTAGTAAACCCTCTCATTTAGCAAGGTAGACAGTATTCAGTAATTGTAGCAGGGAAATCGTAGGAGAAAACAGGAACTATAAAAGCATAAATACTTTATATTCTAAGAAATCTTTTTAAAGAATCAGCAATTATAATTTAGGAGAAGCAAACTGACCCTGGAATAAGGACCCTACATATCCACAGAGGCTGAAACACTCAGAAACCTTTTTGTTGCAAAATAAAAGCAAATATACCTTACACAACACATTCATTCTATCAGAACATAATAAACTGTTAATGTAGTTTAATTATTTGTTCCATTGTAAATGACAAGTAGCAAACTCAATATTCCCAGAAAAAAAAATAAAGAAGCCTAATAATTTAATTCTTGAGAAAGGAATTTGTAGATATCTACAACTAAAAACAGGCTTGAGAAGGATAAGGAGATTTTTAGACAAGCTTGCCCTGTCAAACCTTTGTGCACCTTATTAAGTTGAAAAGAGGGGACTGAAGTAAATGTTTTATGGAAATTTCAAGATAACTTTGAAAGAAAACATTAAGCAAAGAATAAAAATGCATGTAATTCTTAAATAACCTTAAGTATTTTACCTGCATTACATGCATTGATTAATAATAATTATTATTAATTATTAAATAATTATCAGTGACTACTAATTATTTGCACATCATTGCCTGCAGTAGCCGCACAAAAACAACTAATCTTGAGGAAGCATACTTAAGTATTTCAAATAACCAGGTGAACAAGAATTCAGATATTGGTCTGATGAGCCCTCATAATAATGTCAGTGTGGTTCCTTTATTTCAATCTTAAACTGACCAAGTGATTCCTAATATGTGTTCACATGAGTGTATTCACATGATTTTGGCAAAAAAATCAAGATGCCCAAAGAGTTTGGTGTGTCTGGAGCCATCCCTGTGCATCCTGTTATCAGTGTGTTGAGCTTCTCAGTGTGTGAGAAGTGAACATGTCTGAAGCAGACTCTATGTCCATAATAATTTGTGTCCAAAGATACCTGTGGTTTTGGAATGATCCATTTGTCTGGCATACTCACTTTTTTCAAATTATTAAGTTTGTTAGTCATAACTACATATTTGCAGAGGCAAATCTGTCTTGGTTATTTGTATGTACAGAGTGACACATTTGCCTGGACTAGTTTTGTTGTTAGCCATACTGTTGAAATTATCACCACTCCCAACATCTTCAAAAGCTTGAATTCAGGCTTGTTCTTCTAGCTAATAATTCTACACAAGACACATGTGGTGGTAGGTATTTCTGGGAATCAGGTCTTCAATGCTACAGCATGATCTCTGGCTCAGATACTCAATCTATTAGAAGCAATCCAGCCTCAAAAGATGGAGAGTCCATTACCAACTGTCACCCCACTTGCCACAATTCTGATGCACACACCCAATATTCCCATAGGAAGGACAACCATTAAGTCTGCCCTTGAGCAGACTCTCACCTTCTTTAGCATCTTATCCTCTCATCATAGCACTGTTACCTAAGACTGAGGGCTTCTAAACAGGTATGACCCCAATAATTATCTTCTTACCTCTTTATCAACAAATAGGGTTCTATGAGGCTTTAGATAGCTTATACAGCAGGAGCACAGACACCAGTGTTAGAGAGTCTGCACTTCAGCAGTCTTTGCCCCTCAAACGCTATGTGACCTCTAGCCAACCGTTACATCTCTGTAAATTTTGGAAATGATGATGTCGATAATACTTAAAAAATAAGGTTGTTGCAAAGATTTAATTAGTCTCTGATCACAAAGTAAAATTCCTGGAATAGAGTAAGGATAAAAATAAGTATTAATTATGATCTTAGTCATATTTCCCTAATTTTCAGTTCTGTGATTTTTTATGTAATTGATAGTAGCTTATGTCTCCATTGATTGACTAGACTGTTGTGGTAGGCAAAATTCTAAGATGACCCAGAAAATTTTTCCCCCAGTCTGTTGCCTCATGTAATCCTGTTGGTTTGTGTGTGAGTGGGATTTAAGAATATGATGGGATTTTATTTCCATTATTATTGTTATATCGTGATATAATAAGAAATATATATTTGGTTTTTATCCCTGTCTCCTGGTGCAGAATTCATAAAGCTCTTATAATTTTCTGAGTTGTGGAGGTGAGGGAAACATCTTTTGTTATTTATAATATTACCTTTCAACCATGCCTGAGTTTATGCCAATGAGGTGACTCTTGGTGGATCCCTGCCTAGCTTTAGGATAAGGACTGGTTACCAGAGGAACCAACCATGTTATTAGAACTCCAGGGAGGGCAGAAGGGTGGAGATTGAGTTAGTCACCAATGGTCAGTGATTTAACCAATTATGCATATGTAATGAAACCTTCATTAAAAAAACCTAAACAAGGAGGTTCAAAGACCTTGGTTGGTGAGTACATCCACATGCCAGAAGGGTGGTGCAGCCACACTCCACAGGGATGGGAACTCCTGTGCTCAGGACCCTTCTGGACCTCGTCCCAGGTACCTCTTCAACTGGCTACTTATTTGTATCCATTAAGAATAAATTGGTAAGAGTAAATAAAGCACCCCCCTAAATTCTGTGATACATTCTAGACAATTATCAAGCTTGAGGGTGGGGTTGTGGGAACTGCACAACTTTATAGCTGATCAGTCAAGAGTACATAAAGCTCAGCACTAGTGATTGATGTCTGAAGTGGGTGCAGTCTCGTGGGACTGAGCTCTGAATCTGTGGAGTCTGTACTAACTCTAGGTAGTTAGTGTCAAAATTGAATTTCATTCTAGATCCAGCATTTGGCCTCTGGAGAGTTGGCAAATTGGTTGGTGAAGTGTGAGGAAAAAAACCCACATCTTCAGTGTCTGAAGTGTTATGGTTAACAATGCCATTGAATTGTGTTATACTGCCGAAGAGGTTTTGCATATGTAGTTAAGGTCCCTAATGAATTGACTTTGATTTAAACAACATAGAGACTATCCTAGATGGGTGTGATGTAACCGGATAACTTCTTTAAAATGACTTCTCAGAAGTCAGAGAGATTAAATGTCAAATACATTTTCCTGATGTCCTGGAAAAGAAGCAAACTGCTATGCTTTGGAGAGGGCCATGTGGCAGAAAATGATAGGCAGCCTCTAGGAGGTAAATGACCTAGTCCTACAGATTGAAGGAACTAAATTGGACCCCAAACCACTGAACTGACAGTAAACTCTGAACTTTAGATGGGATTGGAGCCCTAGTCAACACCTAGATTTCAACCTGCTGAGAAATTGAACAGAGGACCTAGCTAATCTGTGCTTAGATTCTTGACTCATAAAATCTGTGAGTTAATGAATAGGTATTATTTTAAGCCATTAGGTGTGTGAAAAGTTGCTAAGCAGCAATAGAAAACAAATACAAGAGATTATATAAAAGCTATGCTAAGATGAATTTTATATTACATGTACAGATAAAATTATTTCAATACAAATAATATCCCAACCTATTGATTTTAATTGAAGATGAAAATAGAAAAAATATGCTGTATATAATAAGAAAGGGACTATGTTAATTGTGTTTCTTGAAATAATGATCAAGATTCTATTAACCATGGAGATATTTGTATGTAGCAGTTTCAAAAAGAAAAATTACTTTGTTATGCAATGTCGACATTACAGGATAATTCCTGCTGACTTTCCAGGGTCAAATATATGTTCAGAATTTATTTGCAACTCTTAAAAAGAAGGGCATTTACAAGCATTTATCTATGTTGCTATTACTTTATTGTTTAGGACATCATAGGAAAAATAATATAAAATGGGAGCATTTTGGTTTTGTTTATTATCCTCTTTTTATATGGAAGAGAGAAGTCATCAGAACGTCTGTTCGTATAGGTAAATCTCAGAGGCTTTACTGAAAATCAAAGAACAATAAAACCAGATGGTAGTTTTGCATGAGAAATGTTTATCTTAACTCCACTTCTGAGGTTGTGTAAACATATAGGGACATAAAATAACCTAGGGCAGTACTGAATTATCTCACATCATTTAAATGGTGGCACCCCTAGGAAAAAAGCTGCATATACAATCAACATCATGATTTGTACCCGTTTATTTAATTTCCTATTCTGGTCAAATTTTTATTTAAATGTCAAAGAAATACAAATCATTAGGAAACATATGTATCATCATTTCAGGATGGCAAAAGTTAACATCCACTAGAGAGAGAACTTCAAGGCATTCCTTCAGGGTATCATAGTACAGAAATAATTGAAGGATAGAGGTAAGCATTGGATTGAGTGTGATTTCTAAAACAATGGAGAAGATGTATGCAGACTGGATTTCCAAAATATTCTTACTATAAGAGAATCTAGGACCATAGACATGATGTCTCAGACTGGTACAAATCTCATGCTGGGAATAATTTGAAGAAATACAATGAAAACCTGTTTGTGGATATCCAGCATGCATTTTGTTGAAACAGGTTTTTAAATAAAGCAAATACTTGGCCGGGCGCGGTGGCTCATGCCTGTAATCCCAGCACTTTGGGAGGCCGAGGCAGGCAGATCACGAGGTCAGGAGATTGAGACCATCCTGGCCAACATGGTGAAATCCCATCTCTACTAAAAATACAAAAAATTAGCTGGGCATGGTGGCACACGCCTGTAGTCTCAGCTACTCAGGATGCTGAGGCAGGAGAATCACTTGAACCCAGGAGGCAGAGGTTGCAGTGAGCTGAGATCATGCCACTGCACTCCAGCCTGGCAACAAAGCAAGACTCAGTCTCAAAATAAATAAATAAATAAAAATAAAAAAATAAAGGAAATACTGTATAACCCAGTTTCAGTGAGGGAAAGGGCGCCAGCTGCAGAAAGGAGTTAAGTTCTAGATAAATTTGGACTATCCCAGCAAACGTAGAAAAGTGAAGTTATTATTATTATTGTTATTTGAGATCAGTCTTGGTCTTGTTGCCCAGGGTGGAGTGCAGTGGTGCAATCTCGGCTCACTGCAAACTCCCCCTCCTGAGTTCAAGCGATTCTTCTGCCTCAGTCTCCTGAAGAGCTGGGATTACAGGCGCTCGCCACCATGCCCAGCTAATTTTTTTGTGTGTTTTTAGTAGATATGGGGTTTCACCATGTTGGCCAGGCTGGTCTGAAACTCCTGACCTCAGGTGATCCGCCCACCTCGGCATCCCAAAGTGCTGGGATTACAGGTGTGAGCCACTGCGCCCAGCTGAATAGTGAAGTTTTATATAGTAGTGAAATTTCTGGCCACAAAGCCATTTATTAAAACAAACAATAAATAAAGTATTAGGAAAAATATTCTAGCTATCTAGGAAAATAATAGTAAAAAATTAAGTTTTTTTCTAGGAATGCATAGATATTTCCAAATTATAACTCCTCAAGATTATTTATTTCACCAATGGGCAAGATTATAATTAGTAAAACTAGGATAGCTACCCAACAGTTTTGCAGTACCTAGTTTAAGTCAGCACCTCTAAAATAAAGCAGAAACTGCAGAGAGAGAAATCTGGCCACATCTCCAATGTTCTGAATCCTTGCTTCAGTTCAGTAAGTGTGGCATATAAATAAAAATATATACGCAAAACTTATTTGGGATGCTTATGTAGAAAATGCCAAGCTTTGGTGAAATTTCAGCAATTTTCTTACAAAGGCAAATACATAATATCTGATTATGGTGTCTTTAAAAATACATTTTATGAAAAATCTTGATCTGTACTATCCTAGTCTTTCTGACAAATCTCTTTAACTTGTCCTCCCAGGGAATAGTTGGCATCTCCCCCAGCTCTCACCAGAAGGCCCCTAGGTCCTTGGGCAACATGGTGTGCATATATCCTCTTCAGTTTAACACTACACGGTTGCAAAATTCTGGACACTGTCAAGAAAGGAAAGGGAGTGGGGAAGGGATTAATGCCAGATGGGCAATTAACAAATGCCCACTAAAAGAATTAAATTTAGAAAGCCTATTGTAATAACACAATATTTATGTTGAAAAAAATACACAAAATTTTCAACTCAAGAATTCAAAAAATGAATAACATACTAAACCAACCAATGAAAACTAATGACAAGAAAAAAATATAGTTGAGATCTAATTTAGATGATCGTTTTAATGATAACAGTACAATACCAAAATTGGCTAGAATCTAATTATGGAAATAACAAGAGGTATTAAGTTAATTATCAAACAATCATAAATAAAAAGAGACAGCCAATATAGTTCTGCAGGAGGATCATTAAACTCCTCAAATAATAGATGATTTAAAAATTGTATTTCCCTTTAATGGAGAAAACATATTTATTGATGCAAAATCCAACAACAGAACCAAAACCCCAAATCTAGTGTCACAATACCAAAAATTTATTCACACTTGGTACATAAGCACTCTTACCCCTGGGTATTCAAATAGGATGGTGGTGGCTTGGAGTTCTAAGTTTTATTTACAGTGTGGGAAGTTTAGATCCATCAGGGAATATAATCTGTCTCTCGCTGTAAACAGTCACTTTTGGACAAAATGCTGTCTTTTCATGTTCCACTCTCCTTCTCTTCCTCTCCAACTCTCCCCTCCAAGGCTTGGACTAGGTGTTTAGAGAGGGCCCATGACCTCAGATTAGCAGAGAAAGCCTTAGGTGTTTGTATGAACATGTTGTCCTCCGCAGGCTTGCTAGACTTTCTCCGGGGTGCCTGGTCTAGTTTCCTCCTGGATTGGTAGCTTTTGAAGTGAGACATAAAAGCGTCTGGCTTTTTGAGGTTATGATGCTCCAGTCAGCTGTGGCTGAAGTCTTTGATCCTGGCCATTTATCGCATGATTCAAAGTCCCCACAGCTCACACGCCTTTATTTTTAACCCCAGGCCTCGGCTGGTGCAAAAACTTTCTTAACACATCTGTGTTTCCTTACTGGACACATGGACACTTCTGGGTCCCTTTCTCACAACTTCCAGCACACAGAGATCAGAATGACTTCCAGCTCACCTGTGTAGCTGCTTTTTGCCTATTTTGCTGCACTATTACCCTGCAATTTTGGGAGAAGTGGCAGTCTGTGGAGCATCTCCTAAAGGCCTGAAAGTGGGCCAATACCCCTCAATCCCTCAGGTTCCCCATATAGCTAATTCTTTCTACTCCTGTATCTATGAGTTCATCCTCTGGAGGCATTAATTCCTGCATGTTTGACTTAGAGCTCCCTATGTCTCCTGTGTCTTCCCATAATCCATGGGACCAAAAGTCTTTGACTTTTGCCAAATCCTTTGAGTCTGGTTGGGATCCCCCCCACCGCCTCCAATAATATTCTGTATTTATGTTAGCCAGGGCTACCTCTTTTTATGATAACGGTCAGAATAATGAAATTCAGAAAAGCTTTTTCTCTGAACAACTCTCCACTAAAGAGGTCATGAAAGTCAGCTTTAAGACTCAAAGCTGATCAATGACCTCTTTATTCTAGGAAATAAGTAAAGATTGCAGAACGTATAGATTTTCTGTGAAGATTAAATGACATAAAGCAGGCCAAGTCCATAGCACAATGCTTACCATAGAGTGATCACTCACTGGATGTTGGCTGTTAGGATTGTTGTGGTTATTCCCCTGTCATCAAAGGACAGATTCCCAGTCATTTCTTAAACGTCAATTTTTCTGTTCAAAGAATGCTTTTGAATATTGTTCTGGATATGAGGTTTCTCAGCACGGCCTTACTCAGTCTTCTCAGACAGACCTTCCCTTTTCCTCCTCTCTATAACTTACCCAGAATTCCAATGAATTCCCCCGCATATTCCCTTTGCATACTCCTCCTGCCTACCCCATCTCCTTACCCTCCCTGGATATCATTCTCCTGGTGTATTTCTCTGCATATTCTTCCTAGTTTTCAGCTCTCTCCTAACCTGAATATTTAGAAGTAATTAAATCCCTCTGTCTTATTTTGCATGATTCTTGTCTTTCACACATTTGTAACTTCATCTGTAAGAGCTAAACCTTTCTCTTATAAACGTTTCTAATTGTTTAATTCTTACTGTGTTCCTAATAGGCTTTCAGTCACCTTTAAAGCTAAAGTATTTTTCTTTTAGCTTAAAATACCTCACGGTCCTGCCATCTGCTTTGTCTGCGGTTTCTGTTAGCAATATGATTTCCATTCCCAAATGATTCTGGATGATACTATTTTTTGCCTTTGCATTTGAAATTATTCTTCTTAGACATGGCAGAAACTGGGAGGTACGTGAGTACTCCAAACTCAAGCTCCACAGGTCATTACTTAGTCCTTTCTTTTACATTTTAGACAATCCCAATCTGCTGCCTTTCAGAAGCCAGTGTTTACTGAAAACATAAAGTATGAAAAATAAGAACAAGATTTTCCTCAAAGAGATCAGACAATTCAAATTAATCTATAGTACATCATTTACAACACCTTTTTAAAAATAGTGAAACAAACCACATTATTGTGGATTCAAAAAATGGATCTGAAGATTTTAAGGCAAAATATAAAAAGCTATTAATTGTTTTTCCTTCCCCTTGTGTGAATTTGGGCCTTACTTTAAGATGGCTCAGAGATTTATATTCTCTCACCTGCCCCATTAATTAAAGTGTGAGGTGTACTTAGTTGAGACTTTTTATGAATCAGTGGCTTTAAGAATATTAAAAACATAGGAATTCAGAGGTCTGACACTAGATTTGCCTACCATAAATTGAAAAGTGGCTTGATATTTACTAGATTGGGAAGAAATTCCATAGTGAAAATTAAAACTGTATTCCCTTTTATCTACTAGTTATTTGACATTATTTCTTTAAGTAGAATATTTTTTGAAAGAACAAATATTGTAAAATGGGTTTTATGTAATTCTTTTGAATCCTAACTACTAACTTGAGGATATTGCCATTTACTTCTGGGAGAATATTTTGCCTGTGGTTAGCTATAGTCACCTTGTTGTTGTTGTTGTTGTTTCATTATGTAGACATGATTGATTAAATAACTGGCCACATAATCGAATATAATTTCCAACCCCTTGTTTTCCTAGGATGCCTGGCAGATGAAAGTCTAACCCTTAAGTCATATGTTTCATCTTTCAAATGACCATCTTCCATCTTGAAATTATGTAAGAGTCTACCAAAACTCTTCTATTAGTATAAGAAAGACACTTTTTTTTTTCTGAGCTGGAGTCTCACTTTGTCATCGAGGCTAGAGTGCAGTGGCGCAATCTCGGCTCACTGCAACCTCCATCTTCCGGGTTCAAGTGATTCTCCTGCCTCAGCCTCCAGAGTAGCTGAGATTACAGGCACAAGATTATGGATTATAACACCAAAAAAATATTGTCCCTATGTATTAGGTATCATGTAGTTTTTAGGATTTTGAAACTATACATGGCTTCCTTGGAATTTGAAAGGATGAGTAAGATTTCTAGGTGATAATATTGAAGATCTTTCTTACTGGTCTTTTATTGGTTACCATGGTGACCTTGCAGCAGGGCTACAAACGGAGAGGAATGGGCCAAATTTCCTATCCATTGTTTTTAAAGAAAGTAAGTCCGGCAACATCTGACTTTCATGTCATGTTTGTTGTATGATCAATAGAATCATTCTAAATTCTGAGGCTCAGTTACCTTCAGTGTTCTTTGATCAAATCTATCACCCTAAGGCTAATGAGTATCAAGGCTAGGGGTGGAAAATGGATCAAGTTCCTGTTCATAATTTACTATAATATGGCAGGCTTGGGCAAAAAAATTATCAGAATATAATTCAACTGAGAAAAAAGTAAACTTGTTGATGTTAGTGACATGACAGGTGGCTGTGGCCATGATTTGAAAGAATGTATGTGATTTGAAAGAATGTATGTGTGAAAGAATATATGGGGTATCAGGTCCTAGGGAATTTGGAAATTATTTTACTGGAAAGCAAATGACTTTAGCTGATAAAGTTTGTGGTGGCAAAGCAGAAACGATGAGGGTTGGATTAAGAAGAAGTCAGTAGACTTCTAAATCACTTCGTTAACACTATTTTTTATGTTCTCATTGCATATGTGAAGTAACTGACTCTCTTGGCCCTGATAGGGGTGAGGAAATGGGAAGGTGAGGTATGTTATATAATATATATACATATATTTTTTGGTCCCTGATTCCTGGTACACAGCTTCAAAAATGCTTAGGATTTTCTGACTAAAAAGAATGTCTTTAGGCCGGATGCAGTGGCTCACACCTGTAATCCCAGCACTTTGGGAGGCCGAGGCAGACAGATCACCTGAGGTCAGGAATTCGAGACCAGCCTGGCCAACATGGTGAAACCCTTTCTCTACTAAAAATACAAAAATTAGCCAGACGTGGTCATGGCGAGTGCCTGTAATCCCAGCTACTCTGGAGGCTGAGGCAGGGCAATCACTTGAACCCGGAAGATGGAGGTTGTAGTAAGCCGATATTGCGCCACTGCACTCTAGCCTCAAAGACAAAGTGAGACTCCAGTTCAAAAAAAAAAAGTGTCTTTGTTATACTAATAGAAGAGTTTTGGTAGACTCTTACATAATTTCAAGATGGAAGATGGTCATTTGAAAGATGAAACATATGACTTAAGGGTTAGACTTTCATCTGCCAGGCATCCTAGGAAAACAAGGGGTTGGAAATTATATTCGATTATGTGGCCAGTTATTTAATCAATCATGTCTACATAATGAAACAACAACAACAACAACAAATCTTTGGACACTGAGGCCCAGTAGAGTGTCCTAGTTGGTGAACACATTCATCTGGTTGAGAAATACTGATATGCAAGTAGAGTATGCCCTGACTCCACAGGGAAATGGCACAGATGCTTTCTGTTTGTTAGCCTCCCAGAGCTCACCTTATTATCCTTTATAATAAATCTGTAATCTTAAATATAATACTTTCAGTGAGTTCTGTGCATTGTTCTAGCAAATTATTGAACATGCAGGGACTATTGGAATATCTATATTTTTAGCCAGCTGGACAAACACTAGCACTGGATGGTTAGCATCAAGATTGTATTTCAGTATCCTCATTTGGTGTTACACCAATGAAGGTGGAAACAGAATAGAAGGGGAAGAATCCTGGTTTTCTGATAAGTGTCTTCTGATTAAGGATGCATAGAGATAGTGTCTTTGAATATAAATAGATATTTTTCTGCTTTATTTTCTGGCAAAGTCACTTCCCATTATAGTTAAGAGGAACTTTTCAGAAGTACTTTTCAATATAAGGTGAGAGCAACTTGGTAAATTGGTTTTTCTGAAAGCTGATGCATAACAGCTGCAGTAAGGAGGGCTGTGTAGTGAGGTGAAATTTGAAAACAATCACTTGAGAGTAAAAATAAAGCTTGAGAGATTAAACAAGACTTTTATTCTGATATCGATAGGATCCCACTGAATGACTTTGAGCAAGATAGCAACATTTTTAAAGGATCACTTTAGCTTCTGTGTTGAGAATAGGAAAAGCATAGGAATGGCAAGTGCAAACACAGGTGACCAGTAAAGATGCTATTGCAATAATTTGTGTAAGTGATGATTATAACAATGAGACAGCAGTTGCTAAAGTAAAGGGAAGGGTCAAAAGTAGTATATAAAGTTTTAAATGAAATTACTCATGTAACCAAAAGCAATTTTAAACTTTCTAAATTACCAGGAGTAAAATACACACATACATACACACATACGCACAAATGAATTTCTACCTATCTGTAAGTAAATGCAGTCTCATCCCAGATATTGAAAGATAAAGAACATTGTGTGTGTGTGTATATGTATATACACGTATATATATGTGTGTGTATATGTATATACACGTATATATATGTATGTGTATATATATATATGTGTGTATATATATATATACACACACACACATATACCACATTTTCCTTGTCTATTAATATCTGTTGAACATTTAGGTTATTCCCTTATCTGCATATACTGGCTATTGTGAATAATGTTGCAATAAAAATGGGAGTGAAGATATTGCTGTAGAAGTCATAATTTTGATTATTTTGTATGTGCTGGATTATATGATAGCTTATTTTAACTTTTGGAGGAACTCCATACTGGTTTCCATAAGTCCTGCACCGTTTTACATTTCTACCAAAAGTATACAAAGTGTTCCAATTTCTTCACATTCTCACTGAGATTTCTTTTTTTAAAAAATTTCTCTTTTTAAAAAATACAGCAATTCTAAGACACATAAAGTGACAATTTAATTATATTTTACTAAAGATTACTAATACTAAGCTTCTTCGCATATACCTGTTGTTCGTTTGTATGTCTTGTTTGGAGGAATGTCTATTCCATCCTTTGCCCATTTTTAATGAGTTTATTTTAATTTATTCCATTTTATTTTATTTGCTATTATCAGATATACCTCTTGGAAATATTAACTCCATTTCCCTGGGTTTCGGTCACGTTCTTTGATTATTTTCTTTGCTGTGCAGAAGTCTTGCAGTTTGATGTCCTCCCACTTGCTTATTTTTTTCTTTTGCTGCTTGTGCTTTTCACATTAATCCAAAGAAACCATTGCCATAATAAATATCATGAAGCATTCCCCTATGTTTTCCTTTAGGAGTTTTACAGTTTCAGGTCTATACTTAAATCTTTAATTCATTTGAGTTGATTTTTATATTTGGTGTAAGTATCTAGTCTCATTCTTTCACATGTGGATATTTATTTTCCTCAGCACCACTCCTTGAAGAAACCATTCTTTCTCCAATGTGTAGCCATCATCCCTTCAGAACTGGAAATCTGTAGCTAATCAAAGTGACCTTTTGACTTCTTCACCATACATGCCTAGTTATTTGCCAATTCCTCTCCATTTTTCCTCCCAAATATTTCCAAACCTGAAATCATACTCTGTTAACTAGCTCCTGCTTTATTAGGGGCTACTACTAATTCTTACTTGAGTAACAAAAATAAAATTTTTTTTAACAAGGATTCCCCCATTCCCCCTGTCTCTTCTCCAGTCTATTTTTTATTCTGGACCAGTTATATTTCTAGAAATATTATTATACCATTCTTCTGCTAAAAATCTATAATTGCCTCTCCATTGTTTATAGGAAACCATTCAAACGTCTTCATGTGGCTTTCAAGGTCATTCTGCTTTATGCTGACTTTTCCAAATTCATCTCTAGCTACTCATTCCCACTCTGTAGCTGTCCTTCCTATTTATTTCTGGAAAGGGCCATTGTTTTATCTTTGCCATCAGTTTTCTGTCTTAGTACATTTCCTATTGCTTATAACAGAATACATGTGACTGAGTAATTTACAAAGAAAAAGATTTATTTCTTACAGTGATGGAGGTTGAGAAGTCCAAGGCTGAGTGTACGCATCTGGTGAGAGTCTTCTTGCTAGTGGAGACCCTCGGCAGAATCCAAGGCAGTGCAGATCATCACATGGTGAGGGGGCTGATTGTGCTACCCCAGGACTGTTTCGTTTTATAAAACCACCAGTCCCACTCCCACGGTAACCCAATAATCCACCTCTCAATATTGCCACATTGGGGATTAAATTTCAACATGATTTTGGGAGGTGACAAATATTCAAACCATAGCACTGTCCTTCCACTGCTTCCTCTCATCCTTGATTCCTTCCTTCCTTCTTCCTTTCTGTAATGTACCAAATATGAACTATTCTCCTTTACATGATGTGTTTTCTTTACCCCCCTTCACTCCTGACTCCTCTACTCCTTTCTTATATCTTGCAGGTATCAATTTGTCCATTTCTCAGGAAAACCTTCCTTTAACCTTCAAATCTGGTATCCTAACAATATGTCCTACTTGTCTCATTTTACCATATTTTTAACACATATACATTATTCTTAAAATATATATTTGAACAAATATGTTTCTCATACATTAATATATTCTCTATATTTTACATATATATATTTGTCTCTATAAACCTCTCATTTTCACAAATAAAAAAGTTCAATTAATTACTCAAAATAGGAATAATATAAACTATTTTCTCTCAAAAACACTAGATGCTGAGAGAGAGAGACAGGGAGACAGAGAGAGGAGAGACAGAAAGAGAGAACTGAAAATTAAATATGTCTTTCATAAACAACTATTGAATAAAAGAAAAAAGATAAAAGTTGAGATTGCAAAATAGGACATAATGATAGTGACTAAAATGATGCTGAAAAAAATACATAGACTTAAATGCTCAAATAAATAAATGCATAATGATCAATCCTTGAAAACATCTTAATTCTCAGTCTTTACAATCAACTCTGGCAATCAGATAAAATATTTAGAGAAGAATTTTTGGCAACTCCTAAATTTGATATCTGCTTATATTTCCTTTAATTATTGTTCTATATTGTGTATGAGGTTTCTATTTTGTATGCTCCATGTTTTATGGCTTTCTATTCTATCTTTTCTTCTCTTTATCACCTTTTCTTGCAGATGTTAGGAGGGCAGGTTGTGTGTAAGTTTCCAGGACACTTAGCTCGGAAACTGAACCACAGAATTCTTTTTTGTTTGTTTGTTTGTTTTTTTGAGATGGAGTCTTACTCTGTCGCCCAGGCTGGAGTGCAGTGGCACGAACTCGGCTCACTGCAAGCTCTGCCTCCCGGTGAACCACAGAATTCTTAAGCCCAGCATAGATGAATGAGATGACTAGAGCTGGCTAATAGGCTAGGTTTTTTTGTGATGTTCACATGGAAATAAAAGACAGAAAGGGAGGGGCTTTTGTAAAAAAAAAAAAAGGTCGATTTAGGGAATTATTCATTCATTAGGATATACAGATTAAAAATGCAGGGTCCTAATATGAGTCACAAGAAGCCCTAGTGTGTAAAAATTTCATAAACTCCACTGGAAAAGAAATTTTGAATCCCCTGAATTCTGCTAGTTATAATAGCTATATTGATGAATAACGGCCATCCTGTCTTTCTCTTTTTTTCCCCTAGCGCTCCTTTTAAGAAATCTTTGTGGGGAACTTGAAATATGTTTGTTTGAGGCAGACTACTGGCCTCTTTCTGTGTGACAATGGACGGGGAAAGGCGAAGATTCCAATTTTTTTTTTTCTATTTAGCAAGTAATAGGTAATTAATGATTTTTGACATATGATAGTGAGCATTAAGATATATGTCGATGGCCCCCTTGAATTATAAAGGATTAAGACAAGATCACAGAAAAGATACAATCATAAGTCTCTCACTTTGTCTCACTTCTTATAAGGGTGACTTGAAACATGTTTTTATTATTGGGGCCATAACATCTTTGAGCAAATGGCTTTCTCGGTATCATGCATTAACTGGGTCATTGACTGACTCATAATGTATGAAAAATGCTAACCGATCAATACAGTCCCCTCCATGTCTATAGCCAATTGAGGTTTCTGTTATTTCATGACATCCTGTACACCAACCCGCTGCAACAAGACTGCAAATAGAATATGTTGCCTTCTGGTTCCAATCTCAGTATTCTTTGGTGGATATTTATTTCCAATTACATTAAACATCATTTTTTGAGTAGAGGCGCATACATTAAAATGATATTTGGTACATATTTCTGACTATACTTTGTCATCATTGACCAAAAGCAGGTGAAAGAGAGTTAAGAACAAAAAAAAACTGCTTGCCTACAAATAGGCCAATATGTAATCTCCCCACTAAACTCTTCATCAAGTAATGTGGCACAGATTTGTTTTTGAACATTCATTAATATTAGATGCTATAGGAGACCAAAGGGAATAAGGACGCACATTTAGGTTATTTACATAATATTTGGGTAGCTAGATGTTTTATATTTTGCTGGAGACTTTTTGTATAAACAAATATGTAAATTTTTATCTGTCTACTTATTTCTGGATTTTTTGTTCCGATTAGAAAAATCAGTTTGCCCAAATATTATATAAATAATCCACATATTTAAACAAGAAAAATTTGCTTTACTTGAAAGGAAAACACTGCTAACTTCCTACATAAAATTCTCCTAAAAATCAGTGAAAGACTAACATTCAAGAAGTAAGAACATAGCATCATCATATATATTTTTCAAGATATGATATCAATATATGCCCTTCAATTTTAATACAATATTGAATATGTGCAAAATTATCCATCAACCAGGGATGGTTAAATGAGTATGGGACATCTAAAAATGCAACATTGTGGAGATAATAAATGGATGGTGAAGATTGTTCACTCTCTCACTCTCTTGCTTTTTAATGTTCATCAAAATAAGTCATGTTCTCATGGTTGGCTTCAGAATATTTATTTTTAAATTATTTTTTCTTTTTACTTTTGAAAGATATTTTTCTTATGAAGTTAATTTTAACAATCCCAATATTTGAAATTAACTCTATCAATCTGATTGTTTAATCTTCCAGTTTTTCTATATATGCTTTTTCATACCTTATTGGAGTTAAATAAAAAGTATTATAACATTTATATTCCATGTCCTAATTTGTGTTTGTGGATATTTGATGTTTCTACTTGCCCTACTTTTATTTATATAACTTAAGGTTCCAATCATTACTTTCATATGGGCCATTGAATTTCAAAATAATTTCATAAATTGATTTGCTAAAATTGATGAAGCCTCTCAGGAATATAAAAGCGTTTTTAATGGACTTCATGTTAGAGCAAATGCTACTATTAAACCTGAAATGTTAAATTGTTTACAAAAAACAGCTCATTGAACCCCCTCTTCCAAACTGTCTTTTTTGCATCATAAAATTTACCGGAATCCAATGACAATGTGTATACATTTTTTTTGTTGTGTTGTTATAGTTAACATGTAAAGACACATATCAGTTATATATTTAAATGTCAAATTTTCAAATCGTACCAGGGTTTGAAGTCACTATCTTTTATCTCTCTAAGTCAGGAGTTTTCAATTTATTCATACTTTAGTCAATGTTTATGACTTTCTGTGTATGATTATAAATGATTTTTTTTCCAGAAGGTAGGCAAATTTTGCAATGATTACTTTCTGGCAATCAGAATCCTGAATTTCATTTTCTGCCGAGGATTGTTACAACTACACACAAACTACAACTAGAAGCTGAGTTGCATCATGCATACCTATCGTGAGAAAGCTGTCATTTTGAACATTTGCAGCTATTTGGAAGCTTTTATTTTCCAAAAAAATGTACTTTTATAGCTTCATTCTAGCTATTAATTTTCTGTTTTTGCTTTGTCCGTTGTTGTTATTATTGGGAATAACATTTTTTCTTGGGTGGGAATTTATTTTTTGTGAGTTTGATTTATATATTCTTTGAAGATTCAAATCTTTGGGTTGATAGCCCATAATTTGTTTATTAAGAGACAATGGATATTTACAGAAATAAAATGATCAATTGCCATGGAGATGAGCATATCACCATAGCAACTTACATCATGTATGTGTGTATGAAAAATTCTGAGGGGTGGGTCAGGAAGATGGTGTGTTTGTGTGTGTTTTTTGAATTCGCAAAGGCTGAAGAAGTCATTTATCTTCTTCTAATTAGAGACTATCTTAGCAATTTGTTGAAGAAATAGATTAACAGTCACCTTGTCAGTTTGAGTGTTTTGCTGTGTGTTTAAAACATACTCATTCTATAGATTAGTTCTTCTCTTGCTGATCCACTGATAATGTCCTGATATTTTGGAGTTCATAAATAGCATTTCCAATTATTTGCACAGTGGGTCAGCTTAATTAATAATAATAATAAAACACTGCAGGGCATTCCGAACACCGTAGGACACAAAGAGAATATGATAGATAGAGAATAGACAATTAAATTTCTGAGATAAAATGGAAACAGGGACAGTGATGCAGGTAGATACCAACAAAAAAATTAAATTTCTCATCCTAGTTAAATTTTACGTTTTAACGATCCCAAACTTAGAATTATATTGAGAAATACAAAAGTGGTGTAGGTTATGTTCACAATTAATAAGCCCCCTTTCCTTCCACTTGCCTGTAAGAATATTGATTATACATCTTTGCACGCTGCCATGTGACTTCAATGCACAGAAATATACCCCCCATTACTTTGACTTTGGGCCAGGTGTGTAACCTGCTTTGACCATTGGAATGTGAGTGGAGTTCACCAATGCTATGTGGGAGCAGAAGCTTTAAGAGACATTGGGTGCTCTGCCAGCCCTTTACCTCTCTTTTTCTTTGCACAGAAATGATGTCTCAATCCTCTCATCCTGAGTCCTGGAATAGAGGATATGTGGAGTACAGTCCTTGCAACTCTCAACCACCATTATGTACTCTGGAATAATACATATTACATAAGCTACTTTGTTTTGCTTATGATTGCATATTTAGCAGATATACTAAAGTGACTGACTAATTTATGTTGTTCAGTCATTTCTCATCTCTCCTCCCTCCCCCATTCTTTACGTCCTTTCGGTAGAGCTGACTCTACCCCAGCACTGTGGCTTACGCTGGATCGACCAGAGTGTTGCTTTCTTCATATGGTCTATTGAGACAATAAAACCTCAGCCGAAATTGTTGGAAGAGACCCATCACATCCCTCATTGCTACCTGGGGACAGAGAGTGGAATAAAAGTTGGTCCTGCTGCAGCAACTTGCATCAATGAAGAGAGAGTCAAACTAAGAAGAGCTGTTAAATCAAGTGGTATCTGAAGCCATTAACCTTCAATTATGGGAAATAAATATTTTCTATTCTTGCAACCTATCCAGTTGGGTGTTTTGGTCACTTTGCTCTAGAGAATAAACAATTGTATTTTCCCAAATTTCTATTATGTATCTAAGAGTTTGGTTATATTAATGCTGCAGATTGGCACATAGTGATTAATGACTCAATCTTTATGTGGAGTTTGGTTTTAATGAAATGTATCTATTGTCATTTTATTTTTCTAGAGTTCTATTTTGTCTTATGTAATCATAGTTGTACACATTGGCTACATTTTATTATGTGTTGCCTCATTTTTATGTTTTTGTCTTTTTTTCTGTCATTTCATTTTAAGTGTTTCAAGAAAACAACAAATATATGAGTGTTGTTTTTGAGCTAAATGTAATATTTATCTTAAGTACTTTTATATTTCTTATTTTTAAAAATTTTTATTTTCGATTCAGTGGGTACATGTGCAGGTTTCTTATGCAAGTATATTGCGTGATGCTAAGGTTTGGGCTTCTATTGATCCCATTACCCAGATAATGAACATAGTACTCAACAGAAGTTTTTCAGCCCTTTTCCCGCTCTTCCCTTCCTCTTTTTGGAGTCCCCAGTGTCTATCGTTTTCATCTTTATGTCTGTGTGTACCCAGTGTTTAGCTCCCATGTATAAGTGAGGATATGCAATATTTGGCTTTCTGTTTCCGTGTTACTTCACTTGGGATAATAACCTCCAGCTGCATCCCTGTGACTACAAAGGACATTATTTCATTCTTTTTTATGGCTGCATAGTATTCCATGGTGTGTGTGTACCACATTCTCTTTATTCAATCCACCATTTATGGGCACCTAAATTGATTCCATATCTTTGCTTTAAATACTTTTAAAGTGATTGTGTATTTTAAAGTTTTATTTTTCCTTTGTGTAGGTTTTAACTGTTCTCCTTTGCTGTTTTTTAAATTATAATAGATCTATTATTCTTTTCATATTTTTTTTGCCCTATGTGTAACTAAATCATCTAGTTTGATTTTTTTGGTTAATTCTCTTAGGTTATTATATTTTAAAATTATATTAGACCACACTATACACAATGTTCTCCATGATGCTTTTTTAACATAATAAGATGATTGCCCTTTTATATTGATCACTTCAGTGCAATATCCACATACTTACTTTAATTGCTTCCTAGTAAGCTTTAGTTAGTCATTTTTTTAAAAAAAATCTCATTTCACTGATTTATTTTTAAATGCAATATTGAAATGAATATTTTTGTGCATGGAGATTTTTGTGAAGCAACCTAAGTATTTCTTTAATGGAAATCACTGCAACTTTATATTATAGGTCAAACAGTGTAAGTTTTTTTAAAGCCTTTGCTACACTTTGCCAACTTACTCTCCAGAATAGTTCCACCAATAAACACTGCCACTGTGAGTGCATGCAAATGCCTTTCTTCTCACACATTCATTCTAACGTTGTCCATCTGATGAGTATAAATTATCTTCATGCTTAAAATATGTTTCCATAGATAGTTCTCAATCAAAATCAAGAATACACAAGTATCTTTTAGTGAGGACTAGGACGGGAAGAATTCAGACTCAAAAGCAGACTGCAAAAAAACCAAACCCTGTCTTATCTGTTTGCCGGTTGCTGACTTATTTTATCTGTATAATGGGAGAAATATAGGATCTATTTTATAGGGTTTATGCAAAGATTAAATAAGTAGAGCAATTAGCAGACTATCTGTGTATAGGAAATACTACATAAATATTGACTACTGTATTATTATATGTAAGATTAAATGTTCCATATATTTAGATTTTCTTCTTGCTTTTTATTACTTTTCTTTACAAAATTGTAGAACTTTATACTTATATATTGTTCTGTACTTTCCTTCCTTGCCTTTCATTTATTACTTTAAAAACTTTCATTACAATGTCAGCAATGGTTTATGCTTTATAAATTACTTTTAATAGTTTGGTTGTTTATCATAATTTCTTCTCAAGTAGTGCACTTCAGAACTTAAAGATGTAAATTCTTATGCTCTACTCCAGATACATTGAACTAGACATGCTGGAGTGGGGAAGGTACAATCCATGGTTTACAAGCTTTTCAGGTGGTTTTGATGCATACTCAAGTTGAGAGCCACCGCTTTAAACTACTCTGCAGCGAATAAGGGAAGCAAAGGAAAGTGTTATGACTCTAGTCTCTGAAATCAGGTGATATAGTTTGAAAACTGGGTCTATTACTAAGCTATGTGACCTTGAGCAAGTTAATGTTTCTGTCTCAGTTTCTTTCTTTTTGTAAAGTGGAGATAAAAGAGTTATGAAAATTATATGAAATAACATTTTTAAGCAGTTCAAGTAGAACCTACTCCAAGGAAATGCTTCAGTGAATACTAACTAATTTATCTGCCTTTGCATGAGTCCTTGATAGTTCTTTATAACTTAGTCAATAGGACTATTTGGTCAACATACGAGATTTTCTGAATCTGTCATTTATTTTCTTTCCCATGCAACATGAAAATGTTAACAAATGATACAAAAGGGAAAGGTATAGGATCAGTATTTTAGTACATATTCTTATCTTATTCCTGGTTAAAGATAAGTATCTTTAAGTATACCTAACTCATTAACTCAGTAATTTCTTCTTTTTCTCACTCCAACTTCAATCAGAGCAGTTCTTCTTTAATCTATATTGATAGAGATTTTCCACATAAAATTTTATTTAAATAAAGAACTGTGCCCAGAAGAAAAGATTTAAAAATCCAGTAATCTAGTCTAATCCTTACATGTTAAAAATGAGGAAACTGAGACCCTTTAAAGTTAAGTTCATATACAAGGTCACAAGGCATAATCAAAAATCAAAATCAAAGCGCTGGAGCTCTGATGTCTTGAGGTTTTATTTTTCAGTAGTTCCAATTGGCAGCATGTGGCTAGGAACATGTCTATGTGCTTGCTAGTTTCTGATGGGAAGGGGATTAGAGTGTTACAGTGTGTAAATAAGTAAAACTTTGTTTAATTTAGGCCTTTTCCTTTATTCTACAGCATATAGCCACTAAACAAATGGTGAAAAGGCAAGAAATTTTGGATTTCTCAGTCTTGAGATTTTCTGCCTAAAGACTTCCTATTTGGGGAAGTCATCTGCTGTGTTTCTTTATTATTGACTCAGTTAAATTATACCTATAACTTTCTATTATATCCTGAGATTTATACAGCTGTTTTATTATATTCATAGTTTATATGTTATATATAATATTTATGTATTATAGATATATTTAACATATATTTAACATTTTAAAAAAACCTTTATGTAAATTCCATTGTACATGTGCAAGTTTGTTATTGCTAAATTGATGCCATGGAGATTTAGTGTACAGATTATTTCATCACTTTGGTGATAAGCATAGTACCTAATAGGTAGTTTTTCAATCCTCACCCTCGTCCCACTTTCCATCTTTGAGTAGGCCCTGGTGTTTGTTGTTCCCTACTTTATGTCCCCATATTCTCAATGTTTATCTCCCACTTATAAGAGAGAACATTTGATATTTGTTTTTCTGTTCTGTCTGTTTCTGTGTCAGTTTGCTTAGGATAATGGCCTCCAGCTCCATTCATTTTCCTGCAAAATATGTGATCTAACTCTTCTTCATGGCTGCATAGTATTCCCTGGTGTATATGTATTACATTTTCTTTATTCAGTCTACTGTTGATGGGCACTTAAGTTAATTCCATATCTTTGCTACTGTGAATAGTGCTGTAATGAGCATACACATGCATGTGTCTTTGTGGTAGAATGATCTATATTCGTTAGGATATATACCCAATAATGGTATTGCTAGGTCAAATAGTAATTCTACTTTGAATTCTTTGAAAAAATCTCCAAACTGCTTTCCACAATGGCTGAACTAATTTACATTCCCACCACTAGTACACAAACTGTTCCCTTTCCTCACAACCCTGCCAGCATGTTATTTTTTTACTTTTTCATAATAGCTATTCTGACTGGTGTGAGATAACATCTCATTGTGCTTTGGATTGCATTTCTCTAATGATTAGTGATGCACATTTTTTAAATGCTTGTTGATCATGTGTATGTCTTTTTTTGAAAAGTGTCTGTTCATGTCCTTTGCCCACTTTTTAACAGGGTTTTTGCTTGCTTGTTGATTTAAGTTCCTTATAGATTCTGAATATTAGACCTTTCTCACATGCATAGATTGCATATATTTTTTTCCACTCTATGGGTTGTCTGTTTCCTCTGTTGATAGCTTCTTTTGCTATGCAGAAGCTATCTATTTTAATTAGGTCTCATTTGTCAATTTTTCTTTTTGTTGCAATTGCTTTTGGCATCTTTGTCATGAAATCTTTGCCAGGGTATATGTCCAGAATAGTATTTCCTAGGTTATCTTTCAGGGTTTTTATAGTTTTAGGTTTCAGATTTAGTGATTAGTCCACCTTGTGTTGATTTTTGTTGTATGGTGTAAGGAAGTGGTTCAGTTTCAATCTTATGCATATGGCTAGCCAGTTATACCAACACTACTTACTGAGTCCTTTCTCCACTGCTTGTTTATGTTGAATTTGTGAAGATCAGATGGTTTATAGATATGTGGTATTATTTCTGGACTGTCTACTCTGTTCCATTGATCTATGTGTTTGTTTTTGCAACAGTACCATGCTGTTTTGCTATTTGTTGCCTTTCAGTATATTTTGAAGTTGAGTAATGTGATGACTCCAGCTTTGTTCTTTTTGCTTAGGATTGCCTTGGCTGTTCTGGCACTTCTTCCCAGATTTTTCTAATTCTGGGAAGAGTGTCATTGATAGTTCGATAGGAATAGCACTAAATCTGTAAATTTCTTTGGGCAGTATGGCCATTTCAACAATGTCTCTTCATATCCATGAGCATGGAATGTTTTTCCATTTGTTTGTGTTGTCTCTGATTTATTTGAGTAGTGTTTTGTATTCTTGTTTTGGAGATCTTTCACCTCCCTGGTTAGGTGTATTCCTAGGTATTTTATTCTTTTTTTTCTGACTATCGTGAATGAGATTGCATTCTTGATTTAGCTTTCTGTTTGGATATTATTGGTGTATAAGAATGCTACTGATTTTCATACATTGATTTTGTATCCAGAACGTTTGCTGAAGTTGTTTATTACATCAAGAGTTTATGGTCAGAGATGATGGGGATTTCTAGGAACAGAATCATATCATCTGTATACAGGAATAGTTTTACTTCCTCAATTCTTATTTGGATGCCTTTTATTTCTTTCTTTTGCCTGATTGCTCTGACTATGACTGACAGTACAATGTTGAATACTAGTGGTGAGAGATGGAATCCTCATCTTGTGCTGGTTTTGAAGAGGAGTGTTTCCAGCTTTTGCCCATTCAGTATAATGTTGGCTGTGGGTATGTCATAGATGGCTCTTATTATTTTGAAGTATATTTGTTCAATGCCTAGTTTGTTGAGAGGTTTTTTTTAAACATAAAGCAATGTTGAATATTATTAAGAGCCTTTCCTGCATCTATTCAGATAATCATGTGATTTTTGTTTTTAGTTCTATTTATGTGTTGAATCACATTTATTGATTTACATATGTTGAACCAAGCTTGCATCCCAGGGATAAAGCCTACTTGCCTGTGATAGATTAACTATTTGATGTGTTATTGATACAGGAACTAAAAATAAATTATTTATCCAGATGGTGATGTTAATGAGTCTCAGCAAGGCTTCCTTTTTAACAAAGAGCAGCCTGTAAAATCAAGCTGCAAACATAGATAAACAAGCTGGAAACTTGCACAGGTGAATGCTGGCAGCTGTGCCAATAGGAAAAGGCTACCTGGAAGCCAGGTATGTTCAACATGGAGGCTCCATCTTCCCTTTTCTTTGTCACCACGTGTACAGTAAAAGAAAGCAGGCAACATGGCATGAACTAGGTAGAGAACCCGTATGCATAATAAAAGATTAGAGTGAGGCAGCCAGCTTCTTTGTGTACTATGCAAATGGTACACGTGGTCCAACCAATCTTTCATGCCCTATGTAAACCAGACAAGCTCATCCATAAAACTTCTGCAGATTTTTTTCTCAAAGACCCTTTTCTGCACAGAGAGTTTTTCTCTTTCTTTCACCTATTAAACTTCCACTCTCAACCTCACTCTGGTGTGTCTGCATCCTAGTCTTCCATGGCCATGGGACAATGAACCTCAGGTATCACCCTAAACAATGATGTCATTTCACTATTGGATTCAGTTTGCTAGTATTTTCTTGAGAATTTTTGCATCCATGTCCATCAAAGATACTGGCCTGAAGTTTTCTTTTTTTGTTGTGCCTCTGCCAGGTTTTGGCATCAGGATGATAACAAATGAGTTAGGAAATAGTCCTTCCTCCTCAATTTTTTGGAATAATTTCAATACGAATGGTACCAGCTCTTCTTTATATGCCTGGTAGAATTTGGTTATGTATCCATCTGATCCTGGGATGAATTTTTCTGGTTTGTAAACTTTTTATATCTGACACAATTTTAGATCTCATCTGTTCAAGGATTCAATTTCCTCCTGGTTCAACCTTGGGAGATAGTATGTTTAGAGGAATTTATTCATGTCTTCTAGGTTTTCTAGAATGTGTTCACAGAGGTATTCATAGCAGTCTCTGAGGGTTTTTTTGTATTTCTGTTGGGTCAGTGGTAGTATCTCCTTTGTCATTTCTGGTTGTGTTTATTTGGATCTTCTCTTCTTTTTTCTTTATTAGTCTAGCTGGTAGTCTATATATCTTAATTATTTCAGAGAAAAAATTAATCATTGATTGATCTTTTGTATGGTTTTTGACTTCCAATTTTCTTCAGTTCAGAGCTTTGATATTGGCTATTTCTTATCTTTTGCTACATTTGGTGTTGGTTTGCTCTTGGTTCTCTAATTCCTCTAGTGGTGATGTTAGGTTGTTAATTTAAGATCTTTCTAAATTTTTGATGTGGGCTTTTACTGCTAAAACTACTCTCTTAACACTGCTTTAGTTGTGTTCCAAAGATTCTGGAATGTTGTGCCTTTGTTCTTATTAGTATCAAAGAATTTATTGATTTCTGCCTTAATTTAATTATTTACCTAAAAGTGATTCAGGAGCGGGTTGTTTAATTTCCATGTAATTTTATCATTATGAGTGATTTTCTTAATATTAATCTTGTTTTTATTGCGCTGTGATCCAAGAATGTGCATGGTATGATTTTGAATTTTTTAATTTGTTGAATATTGTTTTATGTCATTTGTGTGTTTGGTCTTTGAGTATGTGCTATGTGCAGATGAGAAGAATATATATTTTGTTGTTTCAGGTGGAGAGTTCTTTAGATGTCTATCTACTATAGACACATGACAGGTTCATTTTGTCACGTGTCTAGTTCAGGTCCTGAATATCTTTGTTAGTTTTCTGCACTGATGATCTGTTTAATACCATCAGTGAGGTGTTGAAGTCTCCAACTATTATTATGTGGTTATTTAAGTCTTTTTTAGGTCTCTAAGAACTTGATTTATGTATCTGAGTGTTGGGCACATATATATTTAGAATAGTTGGGCCTTCTTGTTGAATTGAGTTATTTACCAATATGCTATCTCCTTCTTTGTCTTTTTAGATTTTTGTTGGTTTAAAGTCTTTTTTGTCTGAAATCGAATAGCAGTCCCTGCTTTTTTCTGATTTTTTGTTTACTTGGCAGAGTTTTCTCCATTTCTTTGTGCCTGTGGGTGTTATTGCATCTAAGATGGATCTCTTGAAGAAAGCATACTATTGGGTCTTGACTTTTTAGCAAACTTGCCACTCTGTGCCTTTTCCTAGGGGAATTTAGTCTATTTGCATCCAAGGTTAGTATTGATACGGGCAGATTTGATCCTGTCATTGTGTTTTTAGCTGGTTATTGTGTAGACTTGTTGTGTGGTTGCTTTATAGTGTCACTGGCCTATGTACTTAAGTGTGTTTTTGTGGGGGCTGATAATGATCTTTTCTTTCCAGTTTTAGCACTCCCTTAACAATCTCTTATAAGGCAGGTCTGGTGGTAACAAATTCCATTAGCATTTGTTTGTCTGAAAACGATTTTATTTCTCCTTCGCTGATGAAGCTTAGTTTGACTGAATATGAAATTCTTGGTTAGAAATTCTTTTCTTTAAGAGTGCTGCAACATAGCATTGGAAGTTCTGGCCAGGGCAATCATGTAGGAGAAAGAAATAAAAGGTATTCAATTAGGAAAAGAGGAAGTCAAATTGTCGCTGTTTGCAGATGACATGATTGTATATTTAGAAAACCCCATTGTCTCAGCCCAAAATCTCCTTAAGCTGATAAGCAGCTTCAGCAAAGTCTCAGAATACAAAATCAGTGTGCAAAAATCACAAGCATTCCTATACACGAATAACAGACAAACAGAGAGCCAAATCATGAGTGAACTCCCATTCACAATTGCTTCAAAGAGAATAAAATACCTAGGAATCCAACTTAGAAGGGATGTGAAGGACCTCTTCAAGGAGAATTACAAACCACTGCTCAAAGAAATAAAAGAGGACACAAACAAATGGAAGAACATTCCATGCTCATGGATAGGAAGAATCAATATCATGAAAATGGCCATACTACCCAAGGTAATTTATAGATTCAATGCCATCCTCACCAAGCTACCAATGACTTTCTTCACAGAATTGGATAAAACTACTTTAAAGTTCATATGGAGCCAAAAAAGAGCCCACATTGCCAAGTCAATCCTAAGCCAAAAGAACAAAGCTGGAGGCATCATGCTACCTGACTTCAAACTATACTACAAGGCTACAATAACCAAAACAGCATGGTACTGGTACCAAAACAGAGATATAGACCAATGGAACAGAACAGAGCCCTCAGAAATTATGCCACATACCTACAACCATCTGATCTTTGACAAACCTGAGAAAAACAAGCAATGGGGAAAGGATTCCCTATTTAATAAATGGTGCTGGGAAAACTGGCTAGCCATATGTAGAAAGCTAAAACTGGATCCCTTCCTTACACCTTATCCAAAAATTAATTCAAGATGGATTAAAGACTTACATGTTAGACCTAAAACCATAAAAACCCTAGAAGAAAACTTAGGCAACACCATTCAGAACATAGGCATGGGCAGGGACTTCATGAATAAAATACCAAAAGCAATGGCGGCAAAAGCCAAAATCGACAAATGGGATCTAATTAAACTAAAGAGCTTCTGCACAGCAAAAGAAACTACCATCAGAGTGAACAGGTAACCTACAGAATGGGAGAAAATTTTTGCAATCTACTCATCTGACAAAGGGCTAATATCCAGAATCTACAAAGAACTTAAACAAATTTATAAGAAAAAAATCAAACAACCCCATCTACAAGTGGGCAAAGGATATGAACAGACACTTCTCAGAAGAGACATTTATGTAGCCAACAGACACATGAAAAAATGCTCCTCATCACTGGCCATCAGAGAAATGCAAATCAAAACCACAATGAGATACCATCTTATACCAGTTAGAATGGCGATCATTAAAAAGTCAGGAAACAACAGGTGCTATAGAGGATGTGGAGAAATAGGAAGGCTTTTACACTGTTGGTGGGAGTGTAAACTAGTTTAACCATTGTAGAAGACAGTGTGGCAATTCCTCAAGGATCTAGTACTAGAAATACCATTTGACCTAGCAATCCCATTACGGGGCATATACCCAAAGGATTATAAATTATGCTACTATAAAGACACATGCACACGTATGTTTATTGCGGCACTATTCACAATAGCAAAGACTTCGAATCAACCCAAATGTCCATCAATGATAGACTGGATTAAGAAAATGTGGCACATACACCATGGAATACTATGCGGCCATCAAAAAAGGATGAGTTTATGTCCTTTGTAGGGACATGAAAGAAGCTGGAAACCATCATTCTGAGCAAACTATCACAAAGACAGAAAACCAAACACTGCATGGTCTCACTCATAGGTGTGTATTGAACAATGAGAACACTTGGGCACAGGGCAGGGAACATCACACACTGGGGCCTGTCATGGGTGGAGGGAGCGGGGAGGGATGGCATTAAGAGAAATACCTAATGTAAATGACGAGTTAATGGGTGCAGCACACCAACATGGCACGTGCATACATATGTAACAAACCTGCACGTTGTGCACATGTACCCTAGAACTTGAAGTATAATTTAAAAAAATTTAAAAAATTTTTTTAAAAAGAGTGCTGCATGTCAAACCCCAGTCTTTTCTGACTTATAGGGTTTCTGCTGAGAGATCCACTATTAACCTGATAGGGTTCCCTTTGTAGGTGACCTATCCTTTCTCCGTAGCTGCCTTTAACATGTTTGCTTTCATTTTGACCTCAGAGAATCCGATGACTATGTGTTTCGTGGATGGTCTTCTTGTGTAGTATTTCACAGGGGTTCTCGGCATTTCCTTAATTTGAATGTTGGCCTCTCTAGCGAAGTTGGAGGAGTTTTCATGGATGATATCCTGAAATGTGTTTTCCAAATTGCTTGCTTTCTCTTCCTGTCCTTCATGGATGCCAATTAGTTGTACATTTGGTCTCTTTACATAATCCCATATTTCTCAGAGATTTTGTTTATTCTTCTTTAGTGTTTTTTCTTTGTTTTTGTCTGGCTGAGTTATTTTGGAGAACTGGTCTTTGAGCTCTGAAATTCTTTCCTCAGCTTGGTTAGTTCTGGTGTTAATACTTTTGATTGTGTTCTGAAATTCTTGAAGTGAGTTTTTCATCTCTGTCAGTTCAGTTTGGTTCTTTCTTAAAATGGCCATTTCAACCTTCATTTCCTTTATAATTTTATCATATTCCTTAGAATCCTTTGATTGGGTTTTGATTCCCCACTGAATCTCAATGATCTTTTTTTCTATTTATATTCTGAATTCTGTTTTTATCATTGTGGCCATTTTATCCTGGCTAAAACCATTGCTTGGGAACTAGTATGGTTGTTCGGAGGTTAAGAAGACAATCTGGGTTTTTAGTTGCCAGAATTCTTGCACTGGTTCTCTGTCATCTTTGTGGGCTGATGTTTCTTCAGTCTTTAAAGTTGCTGTGCCTTTGGTCAGGCACAGTGGCTCATGCTTGTAATCCCAGCACTTTGGGAGGCTGAGACAGGCGGATCACCTGAGGTCATGAGTTCAAGACCAGCCTGGTCAACATAGTGAAACACCATCTCTACTAAAAATACAAAAATCAACTGGGCATAGTGGCATGTTCCTGTAATTCCAGCTACTCAGGAGGGTGAGACAGGAGAATCACTTGAACCCAGGAGGCGGTGGTTTCAGTGAGCCAAGATCACACCACTACACTCCAGCCTGGGTGACAGAGTGAGACAGTGTTTCCAAAAAAAAAAAAAAATGTTGCTGTCCTTTGGATTTTTTTTTTTTTTTTTTTTTTGGTTTTTATCTGCTTTGATGTCATTGGTGGTTTTACTGTGGTGTAAGGTGGGTTCAGTGGACTGCATTAATTTCTAGAAGATTTTAGAGGGCCGGGGTTCAGCTCAGCATTGCTGGGCTGCATGCTCTAACTCCAACAGGATTGCATCACCCCTGGCTCTCTTCTCCGGCCCTTTGAGGCTAGAAACCTGCTGTGCTGCAGGAGCTAAGATATTTTGCACCAATGGCCACCACACTGCAAAGAGTGATGACAGCCAAAACACTTCATTGAGTGGTGGAACCAGGATTTGTGCTCATTTGTGTGTGCCAGGAGCTGCGGCAGCATGGCAAGTTGAATGTTCATCTACTGGGGTGAGGTACTATCAAACGCAGGTGTGATATCCTCTGTGCAGGTGTTTGTAGCTGTGGCAGTGTTGGAGCAAGGATACTGTGTTGGTGGGTGCAAGGCTGGCAGCCTCTATCAATGTATTCATGCCCACGGCAGTGGCAGTGCAAGGTGGAACCAAGGTGTCCATGCACATATTCACGTCTGCCATGGTATCAGCATAGTTGTGGGGATTTGGTCGGCACAGAGCAAGCAGCTTCTATTTGCATGTTCATGCTAGTGGCAGTGGTGGCATGGGGTTGCTGGTCTCCATGCATGCATTTAGATTGGCAATGATGGTGCAGTAGGGAGGGGAGTAGGGTACACTCATGCTGGCAGCAGTGGCATGGTGGGGTGCATGCATCAAACACACACACTGGCAGGGAAGGAGAGGTGAGATCTGCCTGAGCACACATGCACTGGAAAAGTGATATGGGGGGTGACTGTGGGCAAGTGCATGCTGGCAAAGTGGTGCAGAAGAGGCTGAAGTGGGGGTGGTGTGCAGATGTGCTAAGCCACATCAGTAAAGGCCACTCTGGTGGAGCTCTCCAGTAGTCAGGTGTGGTTTGCCAATGCAGAAGCTATGATACGGGGTCTCTGGAGGTACATCAACAGGGCATCCAACCTACACTGCAATCAGGCATGGCAATGTCAGGCGCTGAGAAAGGCTAGAAGGCAGAAGACCACTCAGGTTGGAGTGGCCCATCTCATAGGTAAGGTTGCCCTGCTCTGTTCAGGTCCAAAAGTTCCCCTAAGGCTACAGTCTCATAGGGAAGCATGGCAAGCCTTGGGATGGGGAGTGTGGAGGTTGGGGGGTGGCGGGGGGTTATCTCTGGCTGTGCTCCACTGCAGATATTCCTGCACTAAACTGTCTGGGCCCTGCACAGGCTTGAGTACTGCACAGGCTTGAGTACCACCTCTTTAAGCAGCTGTCCCTGCCAGCTTAAGTGTCTCTGTGGGTTGTAGGGTCTCCTGCTGCCAAGATTCCAGAAGTCTGTGGCAAGAAAAGGTTGCTCCTGGCTTGCCCTGCTCACCCCTTCCACAATGGTTGTTGGCAGCCAGAAACAAGTCCCAGGGCATTGTAACCCTGTGTAGGCTTCCCTGTTTCTTTCCCCTTTAGCTCATCATCTGTGTCCTTCTTCTGTCCATTCTCAGATGCATTCCCTCTGGAGATCTGCTTGGAGTGCCTCAGTCTTCCCAATATTCCAGTTCTTCGGTGGCTGTGTCTAGTCAGCCATCTTGCCTCTAACATATTTTAAAAATTTATTCAAGTTTTGCGCTTGATATTTTCTATTGTCTTTTACTTGTATTAGTTTCTGATATGGTTTGACTCTGTGTCCCCACCCAAATCTCATCTCAAATGTAGCTCTCATAATTTCCATGTGCCATGGGAGGGACCTGGTGGGAGGTAATTGAATCATGGAAGTGGTTCTTTCCCATGCTGTTCTTGTGATAGTGAATAAGTCTCACAAGATCTGGTGGTTTTATAAAGGAATTCCCCTGCACATTCTTGTGCTTAATGCCATGTAAGGTGTGACTTTGCTCCTCATTTGCCTTCCACCGTGATTGTGAGGCCTCCTCAGCTATATGGAACTGTGAGTCAATTAAAACTCTTTTCTTTATAAATTACCCAGTCTTGCGTATATCTTCATTAGCAGCCTGAGAACAGAATAATACACTGTATATAGTTAGATTTTATCTAATAATAACATGACTGACTTTATCATTTATTTAACTTTTTTTGCTTCAAGCTCTTTTAATGCACCTCAAATATTATTCAGTTTAGCATTTATTTTATCTGTGTTTCATCTCATCTGATATTCTTAGTTATATTTACTGATTTTATCATATATTTCTTATAATTTTTATGATTTAATTTTTAACTCATACAGTTGCTTGAATCTTGCTTTGGCTTCTTATGCTATATGTTATTTTAGCTTTATTTTATATTTTTATTACTCAATATATTTTTAGTTTCACATTTGTTTTGTTTGCTTTGCTTAAGCAGTTGGACACAGGAGATGCAGTTATAGAGAAAACTTATGAGAGGGTGAGTTGGTCTCCAGGGATCCTTTTCCAGCTTCAATTAAATAACTCCATATTGTCCTCAGTGTTGAAACCCCAACCATAACTACTTAAACTAAAAAGGAATTTACTTCAACTCTTTTAAAAAGTTAACTTTATTGAAATATCATTCACATACGATATTAATCACACAATTCAAGCAAGCAGTTCAATGGTTTTTCCACAAATTTGTGCATTCATAACCATAATAATTTTTTGAACATTTTCATTATGCCAAAATATACTCTATGCCCCATTGCTGTCACTCCTCATTCCTGCCTCCCTCTAGACCATAGGCAATCACTAATCTATTTTTTTAAATTTGCCTATTCTAAATTTCCTGTGTAAGTGAAATACAATATGTGGTCCTTCACAACTGACTTTTTTTTTTTTTTTTGACATCGTGAACTGTTTTCAAGGCAAATCCATGTTGTAGAATATATCAGTATTTCATTTTTTATTGTTGAGTAATACACCATTGTATGAATATATTACATTTTATTTATCCATTCATCAGTTGATGGACATTTAGGTTGTCTCTATTTTTTTGTCTATTATAAATAATGCTGCTATGTACATTTGTTTGGCATATTTTTCATGGACATATGTTTTTATTTCTCTTGGTTACATACCAAGAAGTAAAATGGCTGGGTCATGTGGTAATTCTGTGTTTAACCTTTTGACGAGCTATAAACTATGTTTCAAAGTACCTGCACCATTTTATATTTTCACCAGCAGCGTATGAAGGTTCCAATTTATCCATCTCTTTGCCAACCATTGTTCTTATATCTCTTTTCATTATAGCCCTTCTAGTGGGTGTAAAGTAGTATCTCATTGTGGTGTTGAGTGTTGTGGTGTTACACATTCTTGATAGCTAATTACATTGAGTATCTTTTCAAGTGCTTATTAAACATTGTGTATCTTATTTGGAGAAGCATGTGTTCAGATCCTTTGCTCATTATTTAATGGGATTGTCTTTTTATTATTGAGTTGTAGCAGTTATTCCTATATTCTAGTAACATGATTTGGCTCTGTGTCCTACTCAATTCTCATTTCGAATTGTAATCCCCACATGTTGAGGGAGGGCCCTGGTGGAAGGTGACTGGATTATGTGGGAGGTTCCACATGCTGCTCTAGTGATAGTGAGGGAGTTCTCATGAGATCTGATGGTTTTAAAAATGGCAGTTTCCCCGCACTCTCTCTTTCTTTCTCTCTCTCTACCCTGCTGCCTTGTGAAGAAGGTGATTGCTTTCCTTTCCCCTTCCGACATGACTGTAAGTTTCCTGAGGCCTCCCTAGCCATGCAGAACTGTGAGTCAATTAAACTTCTTTTATTCATAAATTACCTAGTCTCAGGTAGTATCTTTACGGCAGTGTGAGAACAGACGAATACATCTAGACATACATGGTTTGCAAAATGTGTCCCTTATCAGATATGTGGTATGCAAAAATTTCCTCCCACATATGTGTTTTGATAATTGCCTTTCCTGGTGCTCTTGGTTTTCTGTTTTAGATTTAAATGTCCATCTAAGTGTATGTGTTTTCGGCCTGAAGAATTTCCTTTAGTAGTTCTTGTCAGGAGCATCTGCTAACAACAAATTCTCTTAGTTTTACTTTAGTAAGTGACAATGTATTTTTTGCCTTTATTTTTTTGAAAGACGTTTTGCCTGTGACCTCTATTATTTCTGATGAGAAGTCAACTGTTGATGTCATCTTGGTTTCTGGCATGTGACAGTTGTCTATCACTTGCTTCTTACAAGATATTCTCTTTACCTTTGCCTTTCGACCATTTTACCACATTATGTCTGGATGTGGACCTTTTGTGCCTTTAGCCTGCTTGGAGTTTTTTGAGCTTCTTGGATGTGTAGATTAATATTTTTAATGTTTATCGTCAACTTGGGAAACTTTCAACCATTGATTCTTTCAATATATATTTTTTCTGTTTCTTTCATTCTCTATTCTTCATTTTCTGCTAGTGTGACCCTCATGGTGACATGTGGTACCTCTTGCTTGGAAACTGAGAGAAGTAACCCCATCTTTTGAGCCACACCCACTGCTTTGACATGTCTCTGGAGCTTTCTCATATTGTTAATCATCCTATTTTCATGCCCACATGTTAGCTGCTTATTATAAGCTTCTTGAAGACAGCATCAAGTCTTATTTATTTCTAATTATTCAATAGAAACAGAAAAGTATTTTGGATGTGCAATGTAAGTGATAATGAAAAGTGGTGATATAAGTGTATAGTATAAAGTCATTACTTTCAAATATTCCATTTTCTTATTTTGATATGTTTACTTGTTACTTTACCAGAAATAGGTGACTAATCTTTTTGTTTTTTAATAGTAAATCAATGTTCACCAGGTTGGCCTTGAACCTGTAGCCTCGCCTCCCCGAGTGCCAGGGCAACTGTCCTGGGGAAAAAACTACTTTAAAGTTAATATAGAACCAAAATACAGCCCGCATTGCCAAGTCAATCCTAAGCCAAAAGAACAAAGCTGGAGGCATCACGCCACCTGACTTCAAGCTATGCTACGAGGCTACAGTAACCAAAACAGCATGATACTGGTACCAAAACAGAGATATAGACCAATGGAACAGAATGGAGCCCTCAGAAATAATGCCGCATATCTACAACTATCTGATCTTTGACAAACCTGACAAAAACAAGCAATGGGGAAAGGATTCCCTATTTAATAAATGGTGCTGGGAAAACTGGCTAGCCATATGTAGAAAGCTGAAACTGGATCCCTTCCTTGCACTTTATACAAAAATTAATTCAAGATGGATTAAAGAGTTACATGTCAGAGTTAAAACCATAAAAACCCTAGAAGAAAACGTAGGCAATACCATTCAGGACATAGGCATGGGCAAGGACTTCATGTCTAAAACACCAAAAGCAATGGCAACAAAAGCCAAAATTGACAAATGGGATCTAATTAAACTAAAGAGCTTCTGCACAGCAAAAGAAACCACCATCAGAGTGAACAGGCAACCTACAGAATGGGAGAAAATTTTTGCAACCTACTCATCTGACAAAGGGCTAATATCCAGAATCTACAATGAACTCAAACAAATTTACAAGAAAAAAACAACCCCATCAAAAAGTGGGCAAAGGATATGAACAGACATTTCTCAAAAGAAGACATTTATGCAGCCAAAAAACACACGAAGAAATGCTCATCATCACTGGCCATCAGAGAAATGCAAATCAAAACCACAATGAGATACCGTCTCACAACAGTTAGAATGGTGATCATTAAAAAGTCAGGAAACAACAGGTGCTGGAGAGGATGGGATGTGGAGAAATAGGAACACTTTTACACTGCTGGTGGGACTGTCAACTAGTTCAACCATTGTGGAAGTCAGTGTGGCGATTCCTCAGGGATCTAGAACTAGAAATACCATTTGACCCAGCCATCCTGTTACTGGGTATATACCCAAAGGATTATAAAGCATGCTGCTATAAAGACACATGCACATGTATGTTTATTGTGGCACTATTCACAATAGCAAAGACTTGGAACCAACCCAAATGTCCAACAATGATAGATTGGATTAAGAAAATGTGGCACATATACACCATGGAATACTATGCAGCCATAAAAAATGATGAGTTTATGTCCTTTGTAGGGACATGGATGAATCTGGAAACCATCATTCTCAGCAAACTACCACAAGGACAAAAAACCAAACACCACATGTTCTCACTCACAGGTGGGAATTGAACAATGAGAACACACGGACACAGGAAGGGGAACATCACATACCAGGGACTGTTGTTGGGTGGGGGGAGGGGGAGGGATAGCATTAGGAGATATATACCTAATGTAAATGACGAGTTAATGGGTGCAGCACACCAACATGGCACATGTATACATATGCAACAAACTTGCACATTGTGCATATGTACCCTAAAACTTAAAGTATAATAGTAATAAAAAAAGGAAATCATAAAAAATTAAATTCAAAGATTATTTAAAGTCACTCTTCTTTGCAATATCATTTGTGTGATAGCTTGAAATGTTTGTTGGCTAATTACCCAAGGTGCCACTGGTGTCTGAAATTCTTCCAATTGTGAATATTCATCCAAATATTTACATATCTTCTCTTACTTTCTACCCAAGAAAAAAGGAAGACAACTGCATTGCCATAAGCAAAGCTTCATGATTTATAGTCTTACTTAGGTTATATTCAAGGGAAAAATATGATCTGCTTCTGAAATTAGGATATAAAACATTGGAAATAATTTAGATTTGAATCTGAAGGCAATTAATAGATATATATTTTTGAAAATAGTCTTGTTGGGATTTTGATAACTCAAGCATTTATGTGGACAATACAAAAAAATAGGTTAAGAAAATTCAGGATATACATTCAGGTAGTTGTAAACCCACTTTCTCATCTTCTCAAAAAACATCTGATATTAATAGTTGGGTGTGTTGTTTAGAAAGTCAATTTTATTTAGAGTAACTTTCTGCTGAATGAAATTTTTGCTACTAAATCAATTTATATATGTTTCATCAATATTAAATGACATTTTAAAATATCAATAAGATGCAGGCTTCAGGCAAGTTTAATTTTAATCTATACTTGGATTCAAAAGAACTTTCTAAACACACCAAGCCATTTTTGTTTTCATACTTTTATTTCTTAAAGAACCAGTAAAAAAGATTAAATACAAATATACTGGCTGGGTGCACTGGCTCACTCCTATAATCCCAACATTTTGGAAGGCCGAGGCAGGCAGATTCTTTGAGCCCAGGAGTTTGAGACCAGCCTGGGCAACATAGGGAGGTATTCATATATTAATACCAAAAAAGTATCTGCAGCGCATATTAAAAAGAAGGGCTTAATATGCAATATAGAGATATGTCATATATAGATATGAAATATCTAGATAAGAACCTGTTAAGAATGATAATAATAAATTTCACAAAAATACTCTTTTTAAAAAAATTTACATATTTAAAGTATGGTCTTTACAAATGCCCACTAAATGATTATATATGTACACACACACACTTTCATATATACTCATACATGCATACAAAAGCATCTAAAAAGAATTACAAAACAAGAGTGTTTGTCACTAATACACAAGAAAAAATTTAACTATCAATAGGAGTGCTGCAAACAGGACTAGATTGAGAAAAATACTAGCCAAGCAAGAATTCAAAACATGTGAATGATAAAATGAGTTTTTGGAAGCCACAAGGTCTCTTGGAAAACATTCTAAATCTCTTGATTTTGAAGAAACATTGAGTAGAGCTCAATGTGTACAGCAGTCTACAATGTACAGTTTAAGCACATGACAGGCTAAGACATGTGCTTAGGAAGGAGAGACATTAACACCACTGATTTTAAAAAGAAAGTCATCTGAGTATGAGGAGAGCAACCTAGCTAACCTGCATATGTCGCAATTCCTGCAGAGAAATATATATAGGCCAATAGGCTCATAAAGACATGAAATGGTGGAAAGAACTAGATGTGCTCCAGTCAGGTCAGGTGGAGGTGAGGGCAAACTGCAAATCCATGAATGAGTTCACACTGTTCAGCAATGAAATGACTAATGTTGATATTTACTCAAGCATCTTGGAGAGCATGTACAGCCAGCTAACTAAAGCAGAACATATCCAAATTGTTGATAGATGATTGGCATTTTCTCATTTAATTTCTGGCTTAAATAATTGAAATAAAAAGAAACCTTGTATCTGGTAGAGATTCCTTTCTACACTTCAAAATTAGTAAATACATAATTTAATAATAAACAAAAATAGGATATATGTGTACATGTAGATGTATTTCTGGCCAAAATCTCTGAAAGGCAAACACCAGATTTTAACCTGTATTAGGTCCCAATGACAGGCAAACTGTGATCTTCATCTAAAAGTACAACAAACAATTAAAAATATCAATAGAAAATTTTAAATGGTAGTTGTTAAAAGTACAGAAACCTACATAATCAATTAAATATTTTTCCATGTAACAGACTGAAGATCTCACACATACTGTAGAAGATGTATGAGATGTACTGGATAATATTATTTCAATTGATGTTTATATTAATTTTATATTACTGTAAATTTAATAGTTTAAAACAACCCGCAGTTATCTTATAGTTCTGTAGGTCAGAAGTCCAGGCAGGATCTGTCGGGTTCCCTGCTCAGTCTCTCAAGGCTGAAATCAAGGTCTTGGCTGAGGGAGCTGTTATCTGGAGGCTCTTCGGAGTAATTAGTTTCCAAAGTCACTTGTGTGTTGTCAGAATTCAGGTTCTTAAGGTTATAGGTCTGAGTTTTCCCTTTCCTTAATGGCTGTCTCCTGTGGCTACTGTCTCCTCTTAGTGCCTGTTCAAATTCCTTCTTTTTCCTTTTTCCCATTTTCCTTTTTTTTAAACTTTGATTTTAAGTTCAAGGGTACAAGCGCAGGTTTGTTACACAGGTAAACTTGTGTCATGGGGGTTGTGGTACAGATTGTTTTGTCATCCAGGTATTAAGCCTACTACCCATTAGTTATTCTTCCTGATCCTCTCCCTCCACCCACCCCCACCCTCTGATAGGCCCCAGGGCATGTGGTTCCCTTCTGTGTGTCCATGTGTTCTCATTAGCTTCCACTTACAAGTGAGAACATTCGGTATTTGGTTTTCTGTTCCTGTGTTAGTTTTCTAAGGATAATGGCCTCCAGCACCATCCTTGTCCCTGCAAAGGACATGACCTATTTTCAAAGGTGGCAGCCGCCCATTCCGTCCTTCTCAGGCTTCAGATCTCTCTGACTTTTCTTGTGTCCCGACAGAGAAAACTCAGCTTTTAAAGGGCTTCTGTAATGAGATTGGGCCCATCTGATAATCCTTTGCATGCACACATGCTCAGTTGGCCCATCAGACTTCACTTACAAAACATAAGTTCTAAGACGAAGTTATTAAGAGTTTAAAGAAAGTGAAAGCAGAGCATTAAACCAAGTGCAAACTCTGTCTTGAGTATGAGTGCCGTGCAGCTGCGCAGGCTGCCTGCCCTTGAAGCCGGATTTCACCAGGTAAACCGCGATCACTTTCTCCAATCTTATGTAAGCATGTTAAATAATTTCGGGTGACAACCAAAATTATAGAACCTCCAGCTGTAATTCCAAACCTCCAAGAAAAAATGGGGGAAGAGAAAACTTTCAAAATCACGTGATGCAATGTGGACTGAAGTGATTCACTCTACATTCATGTTAATGGTTATCGTTAGAAAGATTTCAGGATATAATCAAGGACTCAGTCAGGGAAAAGATGAATTGACTAATTTGTAAATTTTTATTTTTTAATTAAAAATCTGACAAAATACAATATAAAAATATTCGTTTATTTGCATTGGTAAATACTTGTGTGTAAACAGTAGTCTCTAAAAATGTATGTGTGTATGTGTATAGTAAAAATATAATAAAATAACTTCAGCCTGTAATCCCACCAACTCGGGAGGCTGAGGTGGGAGAATCGCTTGAACCCAGGAGGCACAGGTTGCAGGGAGCTGAGATCACGCCACTGCACTCCAGCCTGGGCAACAGAGTGAGACTCCGTCTCAAAAAAAAAAACAAAAACCAAACAACTTCAAATCACTTTTGATGTCCATTAAAAAACAAATAAAGATCTCAAACATGGAGCTGCTATACTAAAATTAAAATGAACAATAAAGTCAATTAATCATGTAATAAATAAATATGTGTAACCATGATCTTAAAACATTGCAAATGTGGTAATAATTCTTGAAAGTTCATATGAACAATGGAAAAAGCAATGTTATATTTTTTAACATCTGTAATCTAATTGTCTCAGCATATTGACTGGTTTCCATCATGGATAGAGGTTGCTTTTGATAAGCTTCAACATTTACAGAAGATTAAAAAATAAACCCTGGCAGACCTGAAATAGAGAAACTTTCTTACCTTGATAACTATGAAATATGTATAAATGGTGCTGTACCTAAAGGGAAACTCTAGCATTAGAACAAGAGAAGACTACAACTTAACATGGAATTACTTCTATGTAATGCAGTAAGAAAGAAAAAAGAAATAAGACATATCAGAATCAAAAAATTTTAAAAAGTGCCATTATTTGCAGTATATGTAAATAATGATGTTAAATAATTTAATATGATTATCTCCTAGGGAAAAAATGGACATAATAATCAACAAAACATGGTCACTTATAAAAGTGTTTGGTAAAGTCTCCACAAAAAAATGTATATTTACAAAAATCAGTGACAACAAACTAACCACAACTAAAAATAAAGATATTCTTCATATTAGCAACAAAAATATAAGGTCTTTAAAATAATACAGAAAACCTCTTTGTATAAGAAATTAATACTTGATTAAAAAACATAAAAGCAGATCTGAAGCAAATTGAGCCATTTTGTACTTTTCACGGGATGAATCAACAGTATCAAACACTGTTTCCCTTCAACATTTTAAAACAAGAAACTAGGAAAGGAGTGAAGGAATCTGCCTCACAGATTGTAAGGACTTGAAAACCCACCGATAGACCAAGGCATGTGTAAGAGTATGGTTTAAAATGGAGCCGAGAGAGAGAGAGAAAGAATATCCATAGAAAAAGATGAATAATTTAATAGTTTCCAAAGGTGGACTCAGTAATATCTTCCATCCCACATGTTCGTCTGCAATGTGACCTGTGACTGAACAGATAATTAATTAGAAGAGAAAAATCCCAAAGGCCTTCAAGCATATGAAGAAATGCTGAAATTCATCAGTAATCAGAGCCAATTAAAGCAGTAATGAAATATCACACTGTACCTATCAGATTGGCTTGAGTGAAAAGTTTTATATCATCAGTTGGTGGGGGGTGTTCCCTCATTCAGGCTGGCACATCCAGTGAATATTACACTTCAGAGCAAAATTGAATATGTGGATAGCCTGTTGGCCCAATAATAACAGCACCTCATGGAGATCCAAAAGGAAACACATGCAAAGATGTTTGTTGTAGTTTTGTTAATGGGAGTTAGAATTTTGAGGCAATGGGAGACCATCACTGGGGCTTGATTAAGTAAAATATGGAGGATACACTGTATAGAATATTAAGCAGCAGATAGCTGCATGGTATTGAGAGTAGATTTTAAAAAGGGTTCTCTCTCTCTCTCTCACCCTGCCTAAAAACATGATGGCATTTTTGGCAAATACCATTCATAAAAAACAAAAATACATGCATACAAATTTCTAATGTATATTTTACAAGCACCCATTTTAAAAGTAATTCTGTTACATATATTAGAATGATTGCACAAGGGAATGGGGATAGTAATTATAAATAAACAAATCAAGAGGGAACCATGATAAAATAGTGATATAAGATGAAAGGTTTGATTAACTGAATCTACTACTTATTAGATTGAAAAGAAATTTATATATTTTTCCAAGACTTAGCCAATAATAATGAGAGATGATATGCATTCTAGTCTTTCTGATCATTTAATTTATTCACTTAAATATTAAGTAGTCCCTCAGTTTCCTATGGCAACTACTAATGGAGTGGAACAATACATGTGTGCCTTTGAGATTACAGACCTGAAGTGAAACCTAGCACAGTGCTACTCCTATGTTCCGCAGGCCAAGTCTCATTTCTCAGGTGCCTTTGTCTTCCACATCTGGGAATAGCATTTGCCCCAGCACCTAGAGCAGAATGGAACCCATTGTTCTTCTTCATTTATTTACTCCATGTCTTATTTCTGAGGAGAAGGACGTCACTAGCATTCTAAAGACATGAATTCTAGCCTCCCTTCTTAACATGCTAATGTTGGAAGAATCATCAAACATCAAAAACAGAGGCAAAGCTTTTCAAGCTCTAGCTCAGCAGACAGAACAGGGAAATCAGCGATTCTCCTAGCCTGCTTCATTCTGATCACTTTTGCTTTCTTATATCATACATGCTGGGTTACATGTACAATTTTGCTAAAAAAAAGTCTGCTTCTACAAATAGGTAGGGACATCTACTTTGTGCCAGAAACTGTGCATTGTAAGTACAATCTTTTCTATAATGTGACAGAATTTTTAAAATCATGAAATATGTCTCTCTTTTCTTCCTTTCTTTCCACATTTACTGAATATCATCAATTCATCTGTGACTGGCTACTGACTAGTAGAGGCACACGTTTTAATATTGTACAATGTTTTAATCACTGGAACTGTGACCAAAACACAGATAATTATTAATTATATATGTGTTTTATGCTTAAACAAATAATTATTAATTATTTGAACATATCTAGTTATGGAGGCACAAATGTGCAAGTCACAAGCTATGTATTTGCAAATCTGAGGATTGATACCACTCAGCTGTCCTTATTAATAAATATGCTGAAGTTCCCACAGTAGTTCTAACAAAAGGAGCAGAATATTTTTGTAATAGAAAGAAAAAAAAAGAAAGAATTGATTATAAATGCCTCCCTCATTTTAGTTACCATGTAAGGTCAATGTTGTTATCTCTTTTTTCACAGAGGAGGAAAACCTTGAGACCCTGAGACTTTCAGAAACTTCTTCACAGTTACCAAAGCTGGTAAGTAGAACAATGATCTCTAGAGTTGCTCATTGCACGGCTCATGGATGGCAGTAACGGCATCACCTGGGAGGTTGTTAGACATGAGGAATTTCAGGCCTCACCCTTGACCTCCTGAACCAGAATCTATTGTGCTGGGGCCAAAAAAATTTGTGGGTTTCTTTTTTTTTTTAATTTAAGTTATAGGGTACATGTGCACAATGTGCAGGTTTGTTGCATATGTATACATGTGCCATGTTGGTGTGCTGCACCCATTAACTCGTCATTTAACATTAGGTATATCTCCTAATGCTATCCCTCCCCCTTCCCCCCACCCCACAACAGTCCCTGGAGTGTGATGTTCCCCTTCCTGTGTCCATGTGTTCTCATTGTTCGATTCCCACCTATGAATGAGAACATGCAGTGTTTGGTTTTTTGTCCTTGTGATAGTTTGCTGAGAATGATGGTTTCCAGTTTCATCCATGTCCCTACAAAGGACATGAATTCTTCATTTTTTATGGCTGCATAGTATTCCATGGTGTATATGTGCCGCATTTTCTTAATCCAGTCTATCGTTGTTGGACATTTGGGTTGGTTCCAAGTCTTTGCTATTGTGAATAGTGCCGCAATAAACATACGTGTGCATGTGTCATAGCAGCATGATTTATAATCCTTTGGGTATATACCCAGTAATGGGATGACTGAGTCAAATGGTGTTTCTAGTTCTAGATCCCTGAGGAATCACCACACTGACTTCCACAATGGTTGAACTAGTTGACAGTCCCACCAGCAGTGTAAAAGTGTTCCTATTTCTCCACATCCTCTCCAGCACCTGTTGTTTCCTGACTTTTTAATGATTGCCATTCTAACTGGTGTGAGATGGTATCTCATTGTGGTTTTGATTTGCATTTCTCTGATGGCCAGTGATGATGAGCATTTTTTCATGTGTTTTTTGGCTGCATAAATGTCTTCTTTTGAGAAGTGTCTGTTCATATCCTTTGCCCACTTTTTGATGGGGTTGTTTGTTTTTTTCTTGTAGATTTGTTTGAGTTCATTGTAGATTCTGGATATTAGCCCTTTGTCAGATGAGTAGGTTGCAAAAATTTTCTCCCATTCTGTAGGTTGCCTGTTCACTCTGATGGTGGTTTCTTTTGCTGTGCAGAAGCTCTTTAGTTTAATTAGATCCCATTTGTCAATTTTGGCTTTTGTTGCCATTGCTTTTGGTGTTTTAACAAACCTTCAAGATGATTTTTAGACACACTAAAATTTGAGATCCACTAATCTAAAGCTATGATAATTTGTCTCTAAGCCTATGTGTTCTCTTCATTATGCTCTGAGAAATTTCTACAAGACTTTATTCTCTTTCCAGCATATTTAAAAATTTTTGTCCTGAAAAGCAACATAAGGACACAACAGACTAAGGAAGACTGGAAAGAAAATATTTTTATAGTATTATTTTTTCATTGATCATTCCAAAGAGGAAAACAATGTCATCTGAGTAACTTACTTTATTATGCAGGGGAATTCCATTGCATACTTGTATTAGAAAGCAAAGAAAATTATATCTTTCAAATGATTGTCATTTATGGAGAAATATCCTGAATCCTCTTAAGTCAAATTTGGGATTAAAAATAAAGTACAATTCTTATATGAACTGATGCAGTTGATCTCACCCTGATTAGTCCATTAGTTCAAGGATTAATTGCGCCTTTCATTTCTCTGTTAAGTAGTGAATGTTTAATTTTTGGCTGTATGTGAAGTATAAGTACATTTGCAGCATTTGCTAATGTAGGACTAGCCCTTATTTCTTTTCAGCTATGGTAATATTTTAAGTGTAATACATGAAATTTTTATCTTCTTGTATAGGGTCCAGAAATCTCTAAGAGCTGATTATTTAGAATTCACTATGAATGATTGCATACCACACAGGGCTTTATTTAAGTGAGTTCAAATTGCCAGTAAATTTGGAAAGCTGATTAAGATTTATAAAAGACTCTATCAAGGTAGATACACAGAAAAGAAGATATTGCAATTTAAATAGTTAAAGATGGCAACTTAGTAGGGTGTGGATACATTCCTCTTCTTTTAATTAACTGCTGGTTAAATTTGTAGTTGCCTGATAGTCTTAGTTCAATTTCCCTATCATACGACCCCTACCTTCTTTTAATATTAATACATTTGAAATACTATTGTCTTTAAAAATATATTTAAATATATGTACTCTCCAATATGGAGGCTTTTAAAATGCTCTTTTCTAACATCCAGGTGCTGGATCATCTCTCTAATATCCTTCAATACATGGTCAGCCAGCATCTTCAACACATTAGCCCACTGACTTGTATTTAGTTTGAAGCAGTTCAGATGACACCATTCCAAGTGTGTTGCTAAGTATATTGAATGTTTTTAGTTTAAGGCACTTGAAAAATAGCAGGTACAAAAAGAACTTCCTTCTTGTTCCTAAAAGCAGGAGACCAAATTCCCATGTGAAAGCTATTCACCCTATACCAGAAGGAAAGTATCATTCCTACCAATGACAGGAAGTTGAGGACATGGAGAATCTGTACAAAGAAAACTTACTAAACTATCCCTTTCCTTCCTAGTGTCTTCTCCACTCAACTAACTACTCTAACACAAGCCCTTTTGCTTTACCACATTTTCAAAATTTACTACTCTTTGTCCAACTCAGTATGTAAGTGTTCAACTTTAACTGGTTTTCTAGGTCTTCATTTTTTTATGTAGGAACCTATATAACATAAAACTTACAATGAACAAGTGCATATACTTTTCTTCTCTTAATCTTTCTTATGTCAATTTAATTATCAGACCTAGCTGAAAAGCTTAAGAGTGTGCAAGTAAAATTTTATCTCCCCTACACATTTAAGTTGATCTGATCTATAAATAATATTATCAAGTTTTAATTATGCTGCGATGTCATTATCTTTGTAAATTTGATGAGTTACGATCTATATAAAGCCCTTTACAACAATTTCATACTTATCACATCAAGTATTATTTCTCTGTATACTTCTAGATATCAAAGTCGAGTTCCATAAAACATCTAGCCACAGAGTCCACTTTATAGCCTATGAATATTTCTATATTAATACAAATATCTGATCCTATATTGTAAAAATATTTGCTCTGATTTAAGTAAATATATAAATAGAGTTTTGTATATTTAAACAAAGTTCTTAATGTATACATAGATATGTATTTTCTGGCCTAGTTTAATTTTTCTTTATAGAAGGGATTATATTGTATATACTATCTTGAAACTTGACTTTTTTACGTAATGATCAATCATAGAGAATTTCCAGTACATTTAGGTTTATATAGAAAAGTACAGAATTTATATGTTCTAATTTTTGTTTCTCATTATCTAACTGTAGAGGTTGGAGTAAACAAAAAAATACAAATGATGGTAATCTGCTAATTTTTTTATTGCTTTTTATTCTTTAATTAAACACAATTATGGTTTTCCCCCACCTCCTGTGAAAAAATTAAAAATGAGGTTATCATTTAAGTGTTTAGAGTTTACACAGTACATAGAATTTTGTTTAAACTATTGTTGAAATAAAAGTTTCATTTGGCTAGTCATCCTGACTAGTAAGAAGATACTACAATTTACTAAATTTGCCTTTCTGTGATACATTGGTCTGAGTAAATTGTAACTGAACTGTCTCCTTTTGGCTAAATTAAAGAGAAACCTCTACTTCTGATTTGGTATCACTGGGAGAGAGAAACAAATAAGAAATTTTTTTATGTGTTAAGTGGATAACAGCTTATACTGCACATTTGGCAACATCATAAACCCATTGGCTTGTGATATACTGAATGACATTCCTCATTCTTCAGCTCTCCCTGCATTCCAGTGTATAAAACCCAGAGATCTATGCCAGGGTTCAGAGGGAGACATTAACACAGCATCTGGCATAAGATTTATCAATCACAAAGGAAAATGGCCAGACCTGGGGGAATACTGTATTCCAGGACCAAGCATGCATGTGTTACTGGTCCTGGTGAAATGGGATGGGAGACATGCAGACAGGAGATGACTAACTGGTGGTATGATACTTGGCCTTTTATTTTCAGTATAAGTAAATATGTAATTGGTTGAGAAATGTGTATACCTTAAGATAGCAGTTGCCATTTTTTTTTTCACAGATCTATGAGTAAATATTATAGGCCTGCCAGCCTTACTGTCTTTGTAACAACTACTGATTTCTTCAGTGTTGTGTGAAAGCAGCCATATACAAAGTTAATACATAAATGAATGGATGTGGCTGTGTTTCAATGCAACTTTATGGACACTGAAACTTGATTTTTATATAATGTTCATGAGTCATGAAATAATCTCCTATTGAATTTTTTGAATTATTTAAAAATGTAAAAACCTGTCTTAGCTCATAGGCCATATAAAAACAGCACTTAAATAAACTTATATATGTAAAATTTGGGTTTTAGCACAAAGGATATATTCTGAAAGAAATACAGCATAATCTTTAAAAGCAATTTATGACTCGTATTTAAATAAAAGGGATGAATAGATGATGTGTATCTAATAGGTGAAATAGGTAAGTTATAGATAAGCATAATATATGTCTCACAGAAAGATGTTTATTCATGAAATATTTACTAACGCATATAATAGAAGAAAGATACAAGATAAAATGCCAAGCCCTAAAGTATTTTTGCAATCTATTGGGTGAGGATCAGCAATAAATATTAATATTAGAAAAAATGTAATAAATATTATAAAAGATGTATATTTTCAAATATAAAGAAGACATTAATTTTGATTGACTAAAGCAGTAGTTTAATAGAAAAGGTAGCATTTTATATAAATCTTAACAGATGAGTAGAATTTCAAAATAAATAAAAAACTACTTTCAGGCAGATGGAGTAAGAGCAGCAAAAGCATTGAGAGATTTAAAGTTTATGGAAACTAAAAGTTAAAGCTGCATGTTGTTTGGAGTCTTACATGGGAATTAAAGACTAGGCAGTATAAAATAATTTGAAATGAGGAGCCATTACCTTTATGGATGAAAAATTAGTTATAAACATAGATAATAGGTGTGTGCATGGAAAATATATTGGAAGAGATAGGATATTTAAGAAAGAGACAGGTATTAGAAAAGTATTAATTCAATCTTGGCATGAATATATGGTTAAACCAGGGCATTGGCAGGGGAAATGAATTTGTCAGTTTAGAGAAATGTTTTTGAGATATTGTTTATTCTATAGAGAGACATGGAGAAGATAAATTATGGCTACATTAGCTTTCAGCCTTGGTGACAGGAAGGTGTTAATCCCAAGTGTTTAGAATTTTACAGTTCAAATGCACTTCTACATATGGTATTTCATTTAAACTTCAATTGACCCAAGCAAATCAAGCATTAATATTTCCTTATTATTATTACTTTTTTGGTATTTTATTTTATTTTTTATTATACTTTAAGTTTTAGGGTACATGTGTCCAACGTGCAGGTTAGTTACATGTGTATACATGTGCCATGTTGGTGTGCTGCACCCATTAACTCATCATTTAACATTAGGTATATCTCCTAATGCTATCCCTCCCCCCTTCGCCCACCCCACAACAGGCCCTGGTGTGTGATGTTCCCCTTCCTGTGTCCATGTGTTCTCATTGTTCAATTCTAACTTGGGAGTGAGAACATGTGGTGTTTGGTTTTTTGTCCTTGCAATAGTTTGCTGAGAATGATGGTTTCCAGCTTCATCCATGTCCCTACAAAGGACATGAACTCATCATTTTTTATGGCTGCATGGTATTCCATGGTGTATATGTGCCACATTTTCTTAATCCAGTATATCATTGTTGGACATTTGGGTTGGTTCCAAGACTTTGCTATTGTGAATAGTGCCGCAATTAACATACGTGTGCATGTGTCTTTATAGCAGCATGATTTATAATCCTTTGGGTATATACCCAGTGATGGGATTGCTGGGTCAAATGGTGTTTCTAGTTCAAGATCCCTGAGGAATCACCACACTGACTTCCACAATGGTTGAACTAGTTTACAGTCCCATCAACAGTGTAAAAGTGTTTCTATTTCTCCACATCCTCTCCAGCACCTGTTGTTTCCTGACTTTTTAATGATCACCATTCTAACTGGTGTGAGATGGTATCTCATTGTGGTTTTGATTTGCATTTCTGTAATGGCCAGTGATAATGAGCATTTTTTCATGTGTATTTTGGTTGCATAAATGTCTTCTTTTGAGAAGTGTCTGTTCATATCCTTTGCCCACTTTTTGATGGGGTTGTTTGTTTTTTTCTTGTAAATTTGTTTGAGTTCATTGTAGATTCTGGATATTAGCCCTTTGTCAGATGAGTAGATTGCAAAAATTTTCTCCCATTCTGTAGGTTGCCTGTTCACTCTGATGGTGGTTTCTTTTGCTGTGCAGAAGCTCTTTAGTTTAATGAGATCCCATTTGTCAATTTTGGCTTTTGTTGCCATTGCTTTTGGTGTTGTAGACATGAAGTCCTTGCCCATGCCTATGTCCTGAATGGTATTGCCTAGGTTTTCTTCTAGGGTTTTTATGGTTTTAGGTCTAACATGTAAGTCTTTAATCCATCTTGAATTAATTTTTGTATAAGGTGCAAGGAAGGGATCCAGTTTCAGCTTTCTACATATGGCTAGTCAGTTTTCCCAGCACCATTTATTAAATAGGGAATTCTTTCCCCATTTCTTGTTTTTGTCAGGTTTGTCAAAGATCAGATGGTTGTAGATATGCGGCATTATTTCTGAGGGCTCCGTTCTGTTCCATTGGTCTATATCTCTGTTTTGGTACCAGTACCATGCTGTTTTGGTTATTGTAGCCTTTTAGTATAGTTTGAAGTCAGGTAGCATGATGCTTCCAGCTTTGTTCTTTTGGCTTAGGATTGACTTGGCAATGCGGGCTCTTTTTTGGTTCCATGTGACCTTTAAAGTAGTTTTTTCCAATTCTGTGAAGAAAGTCATTGGTAGCTTAATGGGGATGGCATGGTATCTGTAAATTACCTTGGGCAGGATGGCCATTTTCATGATATTGATTCTTCCTACCCATGAGCATGGAATGTTCTTCCATTTGTTTGTATCCTCTTTTATTTCATTGAGCAGTGGTTTGTAATTCTCCTTGAAGATGTCCTTCACATCCCTTGTAAGTTTGATTCCTGGGTATTTTATTCTCTTTGGAGCAATTTTGAATGGGAGTTCACTCATGATTTGGCTCTCTGTTTGTCTGTTATTCGTGTATAAGAATGCGTGTGGTTTTTGCACATAGATTTTGTATCCTGAGACTGCTGAAGTTGCCTATCAGCTTAAGGAGATTTTGGGCTGAGACGATGGGGTTTTCTAAATATACAATCATGTCATCTGCAAACAGTGACAATTTGACTTCCTCTTTTCCTAATTGAATACCCTTTATTTCTTTCTCCTGCCTGATTGCCCTGGCCAGAACTTCCAACACTATGTTGAATAGGAGTGGTGAAAGAGGGCATCCCTGTCTTGTGCCAGTTTTCTGAGGGAATGCTTCCGGTTTTTGCCCATTCAGTATGATATTGGCTGTGGGTTTGTCATAGATAGCTCTTATTATTTTGAGATACGTCCCATCAATACCTAATTTACTGAGAGTTTTTAGCATGAAGGGTTGTTGAATTTTGTCAAAGGCCTTTTCTGCATCTATTGAGGTAATCATATGGTTTTTGTCGTTGGTTCTGTTTATATGCTGGATTACGTTTATTGATTTGCATATGTTGAGCCAGCCTTGCATCCCAGGGATGGATGAAGCCCACTTGATCATGGTGGATAAGCTTCTTGATGTGCTGCTGTATTCAGTTTGCCAGTATTTTATTGAGGATTTTTGCATCGATGTTCATCAGGGATATTGGTCTAAAATTCTCTCTTTTTTTTGTATTATTATTATTATTTTGAGACAGTATCTAGCCCTGTCGCCCAGGCTGAGTGATCTTTGCTCACTGCAATCTCCACGTCCAGGGTTCAAGTGATTCTCCCACCTCAGCCTCCTGAGCAGCTGGGATTGCAGGTGCGTGAGCCACCACCCCCGGATAATTTTTTTTTGTATTTTTTAGTAGAGAATGGATTTCCCCATATTGGCCAGGCTTGTCTCTAACTCCTGGCCTCAAGTGCTCCACCCACCTCAGTCTCCCAAAGTGCTAGGATTACAGTGTGAGCCACTGTGCCTGGCCTCTCCTTTCTTGAAAGAAAATTTAAGTTCAATTAATTAAAATTTTGGATGTGTGGTACCATAAGCGCAGATAACAAAGCATGTTTGAGTCTAACTCTACTATCTTTTTTCATCATTTGAATGTTTTCTAACAGTATAAACTTTGGACAGGCTGAGTTTAGGAGTACAAAAACTTTTTGAAAGTTAGAAATGTAAGAAATGTGAGGTATAGATTTTAATGGATGTTATTACTGAGATAGTAGCAGAAGTAGGGGGAATGAATAAAATTTCCCCAGGGCAGAAAGTCTAAAGTGATAGGAATACAGAAACTAATGTATTTTTCAATAACGTTTGTGATGTAAACTTGAAATGAAAATATAGGGTAACGCGTGTCATGGCAGTACCCTGCTTATTGGCTTTGGGGCATTGCTTGATAAAATTCCTGATGAATGCTACATGATCAAAGTAGTATTTATGTGATCAGATGAGATAGGCAGAAGTCAAGCAGGAGAATGCGAAGAAATAACCACAAGGAAAAACAACTTAGAGCAATTTTCTGTAGCTATAGGGAGCTGTAGAGGGCAGGAGCAGGCCAGTTAACCTTACATCCTCTCATCAGCAATAGAGGAGGTTCGCTGGGAAAACTGTGTATCTCAGACAATGATACAGAGTGTTGAAGAGAATAAATACCAGTATTTTATCAAGTCTAATGTAATTATCTATTTTAAGATGAAGTGCACTTACTATAAATCAGTAATACAAAAAACTACTGCTAATTAAATGCTGACAAAACATATTTTTATGCAGAATTTTGTGTTATGTTTAATAAGTCTTTAGATAGATCTTGACTTATATATCGCTTTGTACATACATAAGTGGAAAATGTAAGCAAAGAAAATTCAGAATATCATTAAAACTGTGTCACGCTCATGGTCTGACCTACTGAGTCATTTTTCAATTTCACGTCATTTGTGAAAATAACATCCTCTATGTTACAAAAGTTGACTATTTAATATTTTATTTTAAAAATTATTAAATATTGCTCTATTGGCGCTGGAATTTTTTTCAAAGATGTTGAATATCCTATGGGGATATGATGTGTATGATACGTTCTCAAACGGCTTAGGAAAAGTAGTTAGATGATAGACTCCCGGCCAACTTCCTGGAACCACTGAATTGGCTCCTCTGTCTACCTCCTTGGTTTTATTTTCCCCTCTTATTTTTTCCTCTCTAAAGTTCCCTTTCTTTGATTTAAGTACATGTACATACTCTTTAAGATATATTGTCCCCCACCCTCACCCAGCATTGTATTGTCTATATGCTTTGTAGCAAGGAAAGTTTGGAAGTTTGGAGTTACTTCTGCTTGCTCTATTGCTGGAATAAGAATTATCTGTTCTAATAATTGACACATTCTCACTGAGGACTTAAGAAAATTGCTGCTCCTGTTACTACTAAAACTGACAGAGAAGGAAAAAAAGTCCATTGCAAATAGAAAAATATGAAAAAGGAAAGCAATTGCAAATGGCTTCAGGTTGAAAACTCGTACAATCAGACTGAATACTATGTACTGTTTTTCCTTCTTAGTAATCAAACTATCCAAGTTATCTTATTACGTATTAACTTGTTCACAATGCCTTTAGATTTCTGTTTAGAGCAGGAAAAAAATAGTGAAATGTACTTCTCATAGAGTACAATATTATTTTCAATTATAAATAATATTAACATAATATGTGACTTTCAATTTTAGATTTTTAAGTGAAAGGAAGTGATACAAATAATTAAAATTACAAATACATATATATGTGTGTGTACAAAAGGTGTTTATGTATGTATTTGACTGAAAATTGTATTTAAAACCAATAGAATACTTTTTAAAACATTTATTTGCAGCAATTTATTTTATTTTATTTTCCCAAAAGTGTACATCAAGTGGTTGAGGGAAAAATATTATCTATTTTTACATCCACCATGCCTGAGTACTGGAAGAAAGTATTTCTCTTTAGCAACTTTGCCCTAGCTCACTGTTTTACCAAGCACTCTCTCGTAGACTGGCCTTGAAAAAGAGATGTTAGTGACACATAGTCCGGAGAGTATCAGAAAAGGAATAAAAAAGTTATTTCTAGTTGTCTTCTTGATTTAACCATGCATAGAAGTGAGAACTTAGTTCACTGTTTGTATGTTTCACATAGTATCAAATAAGATTGGAATAGAAGTGTGCAACACTCAGCAGAGGTCTACCAACCTATGTGGGCTTATATTTATGCAACTAATAATACTAATTTAACAGATAAATACAGTATCTCACACAAATATTAAACTACATGGATATTGCAATGACAGGTATAAGTCAGTCAGTTTTAGGTAAATGGGGAAATATGAACATAATCATTATAACTTTTAGTAACATTTGTGTGCTTTTATATACTGTTTCTTTCCTTAGCTCTATTACAGATCTAAGAACAGTTACATTTTATCAAAAAAGAAAGCTTTCCCATAAAATGTATATTTGCACTTATTTTTAACTTTGCAGCTTAACCCTTAATGTGTTAAAAAAAACAACAACATGATTTGGATAATGGTATTTGGCTTTTTTAAAGGAACATGCATTTTAATCATACATTTTTATACTTAAAATATATTCCTCACTTAGCTGAGATTTTCAGGCTGGTGGAGTATTAATAATGCTCTTCTTAAAAAATTACTCAGTAACATCGTTCATCTGATGATGGAATCAATAGCATCAAGAGTGCATTGGGTCAATAAGAAAATAATAACTTTTGCTGTTTCAATTGTTTTGAAAAAAAAATGTATTTCCCATTGTGATATTGCCTAGTGTGATTTTTTTTTTTTAAGAGAAACCATAATTTCTTGGTAAGGTGTTATTAACAATGTCCAAAATGCCAGCCAGAAACCAACAAATTTAACAATTAGATTTGGGAATAAATCAAAGTTAATTTTTCATTCCAAGTGGAAATTGTTTTCATATGTATAACTTTTTACTTTTCAGAATTATTTTTTAAATATATATTTCAGCCTAAAGCATTGCACACAAACTCAAAATATTTTGAATAATTTTTCTTAGCCCAATATTTGAGTTTAATATTTATTTCTAGGGTATTTTAATCTACTTATGTAATTGTGATAATATTTATCTTGTACACCCCTTCTTTTACATATCAATTCCAACTTCTTGCTATATAGTTTGTATTAGTTTTTAACAGTCAGACTGTTTCTGTTACATTTTTTCTATTACATCAACCGATTACCTGGAAATCTGAAAAATGATCACCAAGTATAAAATAAAATATAAAATTGAAAAATGGACACTCTTTGTTTGAAGTGAAGCTTAATCAGGCTCAGGATAAAATGATATGTCATACTGTACAAGGACCAAACATTTCTTCAACCAGCTTGAGTTTCCTTTATAATGTCATTCAAAGTTAATAACATACCAAAACATCACACAAAGTGACTAGGAAGTAAATATTAGAAGCATATAATTTTGACTAGTTAGTGGTTATTGTAAGTTCCCAAGTCCTTGAAGTATCCTAAAAATGTATTGATACATAATAATCATATATATTTATGGGATGCATGTAATATTTTGATACATGCATACAGTATCATGATCACACCAGGCTATTTAGGATATCCATCTCCTTGAACATTTATCACTTCTTTGTGTTAGGAACTCCTTAAATCTTCTATCTATTTTGAAATATACGTTAAGTTATTGTTAACAATGGTCACCTTACTGTGTTACTGAACACTGGAATTTGTCCTTCTACCTAACTGTTTATGTGTACCTGTTAACCAACCTGTCTTTCTCTCTTCCCTCGATTGAATTTAGAATTTAACTTTAATACCAGTAGTGAGAAAGAAGAAAAAAATGTAGAAACAAAATCCCATAAGGAGTAATACATAGCATCATTAATTAAACATTATTTGGTTTTGGTTTTGAATTTTTTCATATTTGTTACGTCAGCTACTTCCTTGTTTTTCCCAAGAAAATGATATATTACTTGGGAATTTCAAAATAATAAAGGAATAAATTTACATTGCCCTAAAAGGGTCTACATATTTAATTGTATTTAAACTTATCTGCAGAAAGAATATGCCCTCTCTCCGACTATTTTATGATGTTAGAAAAAAAACGTGACATACCCAACTGAAATGTTTACTTTGTAATTAATGATAGATGTCTGTGTTTGTAAGCACTTTTCTTGGTTTAATATTGATGCCTAGGGAGCTTTTTGTATCTTAGATGACTTAAAATTAAAGTCTTAAATTCCATGGAGGCAATTATATTTCTTCATACCAAGTATCCCTTTTAAAAATTTTAACAAAATCACTATCAAAGACACTAATGGGTTATTATCTTCTCTGTTCAAGCTAGTTGTGGGACTTTAATAGCTTCTACTCCTTTGACAGTATCATTTTTTCCCGACAAGAAAATAATCATCCAATCAATTTATGGAAACATTTTTCTTCTTTTTGATTTCCTATTTAGAATGTCCTCTAAATTTAGAGAAAGGACAATCTTCTTTAAATTTGAAATGATTCTCAAAATTGATTTATTTCCCTGCTCCCTACTTTTATTATTGCTTCCATTCCCATGAGCTCACAAATTCTTTATAAATATTTCTATTTAAAATCCTTTTAAAAATCAAGTGTAAAGAGTGGTGCTTCTGGGACAAGACACTCGACTCTCTTAGATATCTAAATTTCACTTTGAAATAACTCAATCAGTATAAAAAGGCATCTGCTATCATCACTGGAAAGTAGAAAAGGTCCATCCAGCTCCCTAAAATTTAAAGGAGTATTTTTCAAAATAAAAGGTTCAGGGTGAACTAAGAAAAATGGAACACAAGCCAAACATATTTCACTGGGTACCAAAGGGAAGTCTACTGCAATAATAAGTGAGAAGTTCCCATCTTTTCTCCTACTATCTGCTTGCATTCTATCACAGCAGGAACCAGAAGTAAGGACAGGAGGCAGTGTGCACCGTGGGGAGAGACGGATCTTACCACTCTCAGATCATCAAATCTGCTCCACTGACCATGGCAAGTGGGCATCCCAGAGATCTGCTCACAGCTTTTTCTCCCCACCTAATGTGGCCCCATGTCTGTCATTTCCCCACATCATGTGGAAGTAGGTCTTCTTTCTCTCACATAGCCCATTTTTCCCATAGTTCAAATCCTTCTGCAATGAGGTCTCAGACCATATTGTACCCCCCGCCCCCACACTTTGCAGAATTGTTGAGAGGTATTTTATATTTGTTTGCATAATTATTTGATTAATTTCTGTATCTCATACTAAACTGCAAGCTTCGTGAAGGTAAGTTTCTCATCTGCTTTTACTCACTACTTTATTATAGCCAGCACAGTTCCAGTTATGTTGTAGACAATCAATAAACATGTTGAAGAAAAGAAGAGTAGCTGATCTTTATTGGTAGTTTTGAGATAACAAAGGATGAATGCCCTCCAGCAAAACAACTTGAAATTGTGTATTAGAAACCATTGCTTTAACATTCATCAGTCATTCTCTGCCATAGGCAATATTTCCACTGGCTATGTCACACTTAGATCCCAAATTACTACAATCTTATTCATTATCTTTCTACTGCTACCTCAGGTTCTAGTCAACCAAATCTAACTCCTTTTCTTTGCAAAATAAATACTTCGTAATTTTGTTTTTGCTTTTGTATCTTCTTATGAGCTTGCTATTAGGTGAGGAGTGTTTCCCATTTACACTGATGGTCATCACAAAGCTATTTTCTCAATGAATGGTGACAAAGTGTAAAATCAGAGTGATAACTATTTGTCTAAATGAAAATTTCCAAATTAATATACTTCCAAATTCATATATTTTTTATTCCTATATGAATTTCCAAATTCATATATTTACTCTGAATTTCCAAATTCATATATTTCTTATTCTTATGTTTGTGTATTCTACAAAACCGTATATATATATATACACATACATGTGAACTTAAGAGCAGTTATCTCTAAATGATGAATATTTTATATATGTCTCTAAATGGTGACTATTTATATATAAATACTACATATATAAATATATATTTATTAATATATTATTTATTAATGGTGAATATTTATATAAATATTAATATATTAATAAATATATAATATATTTATATATGTAGTATTTATATATAAATATTCACCATTTAGAGATAACTGCTCTTAAGTTCACATGCATGTGTGTGTATATATGTGTGTGTGTGTGTGTATATAGTGTGCATATATATATATATATATATATATATATATATATCCCAGGAGTGATGCGGTAGGTCTTTAGGGGTATCATAGAAGGAGTTATCTGAAGCAAATACCGTCAACTCTATTGCTGAGCTTAGTGGGTATTGGAACTTCGGTTATAGAATAGATTGTTGGAATTTCTGAAATGTAGTTTCTGAAATGTCTGCAATGTACTTAGGTAATAGTAAGAAACTTTGCATTTATAAAAATGTTTTAAATAACTAAATTTTGATGATGATCTCTTTCCTCTTCCTAATTTTTCAATAAAGCAATCCAAGTACATCTTGCTTGATACAGATTTCTAAACGTCAGCTCAAATCATATCAATTTTGAAACATTAATAACTTCACTTACCATATAATTTAACTCACACTATGAAATTAAAATGCTTAAAACACAAGAAGACTTACATTGTATCTATTTTATTCCACCAATACTTAAATTACTCTCTCTCCACTACACATATGATTGGAATAAATAAGACACTGATATCACCAAACATATATAATTTTTTTACTGACAAAAATCAAACACTGAAGGAGGCAATATATCTTTTTATTCTCAGATAGTCTAGCCTATTCACCACTGATGAAACCGTTACTCATAAGGATATTCATGCTACTTGGAACCTCCATACGTTTGAGCTAGGCTTCACTTCTGTGTAGTTCCATATCTAAAATAGGGAGCTCTTTTTCAGCACAGATCCTGCATGGAGCAATGGACTCTACATGCTTTGCTATGTCATTAACTAAATCTGCACCAGAAACTTTTCTCTATAGCCCTGGCATTAAATAATCTTTTCTAATTCTAACAACAATTTCATGAAGTCTGGGGGTGGGGAGTGGGTGGAAGGGGAGGTGAGAATGGAGGAGTTTGCATTTCTTCTTTAAAGATAGACTGCAATGAATAAAAATACCAAGGAGTGAAGGCAAATGTTCTAAGCTAGATGTTATGAATAAATAATTATTTTTTCTGACCTCATAAAGTGGAATTTCAGTGGTTCATGGGGGAAAGAAAAATGAAAGAAAACTAAAGAAAAGAATAAGGAAACCAGAAATCGAATCAAAACCAGACTGAAACTAACTTTAGGAGTGGACTCTTTAATTTTAATGACTATTAGGGAGACAGGGAACAGGACTTTAGGAACATGCAACATGCATTTAGGGTTCAAAGTTGTATAATCCATGTGATCTGAAAAGCCTTAAATTGTGACACTTATTTATTTTTTTTTTTTGAGACGGAGTCTCGCTCTGTCACCCAGGCTGGAGTGCAATGGTGTGATCTCGGCTCACTGCAACCTCCGCCTCCTGGGTTCAAGCAATTCTCCTGCCTCACCCTCCCGAGTAGCTGGGACTACAGGCGCCCACCACCACGCCCAGCTACTTTTTGTATTTTTTAGTAGAGACGGAGTTTCACGATATTGGTCAGGCTGGTCTCGAACTCCTGACCTTGTGATCTGCCCCTCTCTGTCTCCAAAAGTGCTGGGATTACAGGCGTGAGCCACTGCATCCAGCCAATTATGATATTTATTTGATATTTATTTAGGGTACCCCTGTGTGGTAACTCCCCTAGTTACATTCCAAACATTCATTATAAAACTAAACATTAATGTTTGGAAGTCATAAACATCAAGCTGCAAATTCAAGAGTATCCACCTCTGGCTGCATGGGAGAGGAATGAAACTGCAAAGAAGTTTTACAGAGAGCTGAACATAGTCTGGCAACGTTTTATCTCTGAATCCACATAGAATGAGCATATTGTTTTTTGTAAGATTACTTTTTAAACCTTTTTATATGTCTATAATATCTTCTAATAATTTACATTTTAAATAAGAATCTAGTTGAACAATTTATTTGTGTGATGACATTAAACACATCAAAAGCAAGACATTAAGAAAAATATTAATACTATTGTCTTAATAAAAGATTTAAAAAATTTTAAAAGTTTGCATTTTAATTAAAAAACAAAAGCCAGGATATCTTTGTATCATATAAACAAAAATGGTTAATACTCATGAATTTATTTTATTTTGCTTTTAACTTAAAACCATTATTACTTATTTCTTTTCATTTTTCTTGAATTTGTGGTATATTGATGTGGAGCACAACCCAAAATACACAAAAGGAATAGTTATCTTAGAAGACTATAAAGAATATAACTGATTTATGAGCCTACCAATAATGAATAGAGAAAAAACATGAATAAACAATTTGCAAAAGAAGTTAAAATGACTGATGCATGAAACTAGCATGTAGATTAGGTTTATATAGGCTAACCTTTTCTCGTCTGCAGTGAATTTCAAAATATGTTAATAGAATAAATTAGAGAAATTAGAATAAATGTTCAATATTCAGTTTAGTAATCAGTTTTTCAGCATAAATTTAGGAAACGTTTGAAGCTTTATTTAGCCAAGAGCAAAGACTCGTAGCCCTGTCTCTTCCTAGTCCTCTTTGACCTCTGTCATGTATTTCTGTCCCAAAAGAGGAGTGTGTTTTCTAAAGTCACCCTGCTCCTCTTCATTATTTGTTTGCAAGCTCCCTCCAGGTCTCCCTTTCTTTTCTTATTTTTATGTTAATGGTGTTTGAAAATGTTATGTGAACATCCTCTAGTGCTGTTCTAGCTGTTCCACTATTGCTTGAGTTTTTTTTTTTTTCTTCTTCTTCTCCTTTAGATCCTTAAATGTGAATGTACTATGTCATTCCTTGTTGCAGTTGATTGTGTCATTCTTCCATTTCTTCTGTTTCCTCACTCATGTCTCTTGATGGCCCCTCTAAGAAACTACTTCCCTGACTGCATGATCAAGGAATGGCAAGGAGAGAACACACAAGGGCGAACATGGGGATGCTGGGACTCTGGCTCTAGAAGATCTCCACCTGTGCCTTGGAGAGCTTATTACACTAATAATGAGAAACTCTTTTTTTTTTTTTTTTTTTTTTAGTTTAATGCTTAGTGTTTTTTTTTTTTTAATTATTATACTTTAAGTTTTAGGGTACATGTGCACAACGTGCAGGTTTGTTACATATGTATGCATGTGCCATGTTGGTGTGCTGTACCCATTAACCTTTCATTTAACATTAGGTATATCTCCTAATGTTATCCCTCCTCCATCCCCCCACCCCACAACAGGCCCCGGTGTGTGATGTTCTCCTTCCTGTGTCCATGTGTTCTCATTGTTCAATTCCCACCTATAATTGAGAACATGTGGTGTTTGGTTTTTTGTCCTTTCGATAGTTTGCTAAACTGTTTAGACCTCGCTTCTACCTTTCTCCTGGTCATCTTGCATAAACTTATTGAACAATTCTGAGTTAGCATGGAGCTTCTACTGATTTCAAAGTCTTTCTTTTCATATTGAATTCAAAGAAAATATTGTTGTCTCATATTATATACAAAAACAAATTGTGCTAAGAACAAACATTGAGATTTTAAAGATAAATTGAATTTTCCTGTGGTTGCTTTCAAATTATTTTTGGGCACACTTTTAATTCAAATGATATTTAAACACATTAGCATGGTGAAGATTTTGATTAATAGAGGATGTCCCAAAGTTTCATAGAGCTTGGGAGTATCAACAATAATACTTTTTCATAACTAGTAGTTTGTGAAACATTGTTTGGCAGATGTTTCTCCAGTTCACATAATATTAAGCCAATATCTGAATGTTGTAAAAGTTCAGAAAATATTTAAACACTTAATATTGAAGGAATGAGAGCATATATAGCCAGTTCATTTAAGATGAAACAAAAAAATAAGATTTAGAATAGTTAGAAGAAAGTTAAATACACACACACACACACACACACACACGTTTTCATATGACTCTCCATGATGAATACCACATGCATATTTATATTTTATGATTTAATATATAATAAAATAATCAAGCTTATTAACTTGTAGGTGCAGTTATATTTTCTAAAATGTAACATGTGGGACAACGTTGTTTATGTTTTGAAATGAACACACACAAAGGAGATAAGCTATGTCTCCATTTTTCCTTGAGGCATCCTAGAGGATCAAGAGGTTTCATTTCTACTTCCTTCTATTTTCTGAAGCTTTGTGCTCAAATTACTTTTCTAATTAAAAGCAAATTAAATCATAATTTCTTCCAGGCAAACACACATATACACAAAAACAAGAATGATTTGCATTACAATTAGAACTCTTTCCATAGTTAGTCAAAGATAATGAGAGTTAAAGGATTCATACACTTGGATAATATGCAAAATCATAATTCAAAATATAAATTAATGTACTCAGAGAGTATTAAAAATTCATTTCAAATATCAGCTCAAATTGTCAGGTAATTAAACTAATGCTTTATTGTATGACATGATTATAGAGAACCTCCATATTTTCTGTTCTGATAGCAATGAAATGCCTTGACAACGTAGTTACTGAAAGGAACTTCCAATAGAAAAATAGGCTTAAAAAATTTTTTTTAAATAAGAAAATGTATCAGTTTCACCAATAATATCTCAAATAATAATTTTTTTAAATAGGTAAATAATAAATTTTTTGTAAATATGATGTTGTATAGCTTTGAAAATTATTTTCACAAGGATTAACTGTTTTGATCAACTATGATAGTAAGAATGTGACCATCATTCTTATTAGGAAGATTAGTAAACAGGTAATTAATGAAATATCATTACATGTATTAGATAATTGATAAACTATTTAATGACATAATTGCAAACATTCCAGTCAAAATCGAGCTCAATAATTCTCAGACAAAATTGTTATCATGTGTTATTTTTAAATGTATAATCTCAACTTCCCTTTATTTGAAAGGCTTTTAAATTGCTGGTAGGTAAAAAAGGAGCAAGCTATCCTGCATTTAAACCTAACTTCAATTTTATGTTGGGTTAATATGTGGAAGATACTTAATCATTCTGAGTTCAATATTAATGTGTATCTTAGATTTCAAGTGATAAAAAGCCAACTCAAATCAGTTTTCAAATAAACAAAAAAAGGAAAAGGGGCATTTATCTGACTATGCCATTTTAAAGGCAAAAGGTACACTAATACAACTGAATATGGACCTCAAAGATTCATTTACTCTGGCTCTTTCTCTTATCTCTTGATTTTTCCTCCCATAGTACATCAAATTCATTCTCAGAAAGACTGTTCTTCATAAGAAATATAGTTATCACTAGCTTTTTATCTCTCACAGTAAAAAATAAAGATATTTTCAAAAGATGAGATACCCAAGCTCCTTGGGAATGAGATGAGATATTCTCAAGAGAATATCTTGGGATATTCTGTGGAAAATTACAAGTAAAACTCTGGTCATGCTTTTTTTTTTTTTTTTTTTTTTGCCCATCTTTGAAATAATTATCAGTGGAGTGGATTCAAGTATTCCAGCTGGCCAGGTTGAGCTAACTATTCTCCATGTGGTGGCAGTAGCAGGCATCTCTGTATGCTTGACAGCTCCTTAAAATTATGATAGTGAAAGGGAATGAGTCACATCAGACCCATGTGTTGCAGATTGCTTGACAAATATTTTATATATACCACATTATTCTTATGACTGCCAAACATTCCTACACGCTTCTTTCTATATATGCATACTTACACCAAAAACTCCCCCGCTATATACCATAACGCTATGTACCCTCATCAAAAGAAGCTGTCTTCAAGTTTTTCAAGTTACTCGACTCAGTTTCAAATATCCGCTGCCAAGATGATGTTCATTGTTGTCCATCATTGCTTGGCAAGTGATGACGAAGAGATAAATATCATCAACCCTAATATACTCAAAAAGTTTGAAATAACCTATTTATAGATTACATATAAAAGAATATTTAGTAAAAAGGGGAGGAAAGCCTTTGACAAGAATGTTTTTTAACTTACAAATGTGGGTGTGAAAGAAAATATCACATTATTTTATTTTCTATGAATCAACGTTCTATTTCAAGTCCCTACTCCTTCAAAATAGTGAGAAATCCTACCACGGAGAGCATTGTCCCCCTTCCCTTAATAGCTGTGAGATTCAGAGTATTAAAATATTGGGAGTGGGAGATACAGAACTACTTGTAGGAGAGAGACCCCCATTGATTATTATGAGGACATGCAATATCCTTTATCTATACTATATGCCTTCTTAAAAAATCTTACAGTGTTGTCTTCTAACAATTCATTTCATCCCCCAAATGGAGGTTCTGTTAACATTTTTCTTGCATGCAGTGCAAACCTAGATATTTTTGGTGAAAATTCCTCCAGGATATCCAAATCATAGGTAGTTGAATCTGCACACTTATTATTTTACAAAGTAAAAGGTGAGAAATTTCTCATTTTTGAAGAACTTTCTCTTTTCTTATGATTCATATCACAGAAAGTTATTTCTGTATTATATGTTGAGAGGACTAGTCTAAAATGGTAGGCAGATATTCAAAATGAGGTCCTGAGGAATTTGCAAACTACGCTGTTTGTTATAGTTTAAAAAATGACTTTAATGATTATGCATGGTGAGACATATGTCATATGTAGATATCTTGGTTTCACGTCTTCCAGTATTTCCCAGTAACTGTGAATTCAGTCTAATTTTATCATTTATCATAAGTACTACTTTCAGTGGGACCAAGGTCAGCCCCTAATGTGTTATCAGATGAGGAATTAAGTCTGCCAGGAAAGGTATGAATATTTTGCAAAGTATAACTGTTTCTTGATAGTAATCTTCAACCCAGACTCTGGTTTACAGAAGATCAGTTGAATTAGAAACCTATATTGCTTTTAAGAACAGTGAATTAGAAATTGGATCTTGTATTCTTACACTTGTTGTGTAATTGTAATTTGTAATACAAATAAATATGTGTATTACACATAATCGTGAATAATTATAAACTTAATAATGTTAGTGTGACTATGCAGATAAATGTAAGCAATATAAACAGTCAAATTTCTATTTCTATCAAAGTCCACTCTAGTCATACTTTTATCTATTATTTTTGCTTTTTGTTGAAGTCTCTGATAAACCACTGCTACCTGGAGAGACAAAGTAACATTATTCTCCATTTCATTTATGGCATGTGCTGCCTAATTATGAGCATTGAAAGTAATAATTAACTCATTTTCAAGACAATTCTTAAATTCAATAAAAATGCACATTAGCTTTTGTGTGTGTGAGAGTCAAGGTATAAGAAATAGGCAGAGAAGATTTTTCAATTGCAATCTAAGGATTTATGCTTTCTAAAATGTGTTCTGTTCATGTTAGTGTACATTACATATACTTAAATAGTTCCAGGAATCAAGAAGTTAAAGAAAGGCAGATTTCTTTTGTAATTCTCAAAGTTTTCCTATTCTAAAGTACAATTTGAACTTCCAGGATGAGTAGGAAAATTCTGTGTTTCTCAGGCTGTTTGACAATGAGCCATTCTTATGGATTATTCCATTGAACAGATACGGGACATTTCAATATAGACATATTATATTAGAGTTGTAAGTATCCTTGCAAATTACCTAGCTGAACACATTTATTTTATTGATGAGAAAATGGAGGCCCAGAAAAAATTTTCTAAATTTGCCTAAATTCCACTTAATAGCAGAATAAGGAATATTCTCATTTCAGGTGAGGGATTTAGAATAACTCCTAAAACTGAAGACTGTGTTGGAAAAATCCCTCAGTTCTCAGCTTTGGAAGTTACTCTCACATTGCTTTAGAATATTCCAGTGTTCGCCAATAGTGAGTTTAATTTTAAAGATTGCTTTGCTATTCAAGTTATGATAAAAAATAAAACAAAAATATTAAAGGTCTCACTATCAAAAATTAGAGCCTGGAAACTAGGGAAAGGTGACATTTACACTCAATCCTTGAAATAATTTTAGCAGGACATGTAACAGTTGAGAGAAGACTAGAGGATACTTCCTGTAATGTATACAACCATGTGGGAGGTAAGGAAATGGGACCTTAGCACAATTCCAGTAACAATGTCAAGCTGAAGAGGGAAAGGAATGACAGTGAGGGTATATGAGAAATAATTTAAATGGAGCAGGTTTCTTTAGACCTTGAATGACTTATCCCCAACGAAAGCTTCGTGGTTGGAAAGGGGGAAAAGTCTTACTCTGGCTAATTCTTAATGAGGTTAGATTTACCAATTAGTAGTGTTAGTACTAGATAAGGAAAGTCTTTGTAACCTATATATTTGATCTAGAAAGAATTTGAGATCAACCTGGAATACAGAATACATAAATTCTACCCCCACTTAGCCACTGGTTTATGTGACATCACTGAGATACAGCACTGAGGAGAGATTAGACAGTTCAGGTTTTTCCTGAAGGTGAACATGGGAGAGAAGAATATATGTGTTTCAATTCTTTTTTTTTTTTAATAAAACAATATGTTTGTTACCCAGGGTCAGAGTTTACCCAATATATTTTGGTAATCTCTTGGTCTACCAATGATTTCATGGGTCAACTTCCCATACATCCACTTGGAGTCAATAAAATGGAAAATGCAGTCTCTCAAGGCCATTTTGGAGACTCTTTGATTTTTCCATCAGAAATCTGAAAGATACCAGGATTGATTATTACCTCAATTCATTTTAATCCAAAGCCACACTGTACAGTAGATCAGTACACCAACTACTTCATTCTTTTTTCAGTTTCCCACCTTGCTAGTTTACAGTGAACACTAACTTACTGTGCTATATGTGCGCACACTACAATATCACTTTTTTTTCAAATTTTTTATCATCCTTTCAAAGCAAGCATGCTGATTCCACAGAAAATATTTCTTTCCTGAAAATAAATCTGCCATTTATTTCTCAAAGAACTATTATGCTTTATATTATAAAAAAGCAAAACAGCTTCCCTTGTCCTCTTGTTCTTCCTTTTTGTCTGTTTCTTTATCTGTCTCTTTACCATTTTATTTCCAGGAAGAGATCTTTATAGGGGTCTTTCTTCAAAGAAAACTGATAAAATTTCTTTATTGTATTTTTTTCTCTGAACCAGATTATCTTCTGCATCATTACTTTCCAAAGTTCTAGAATATCGTAGTAATGCCTAGAAAAGTCACATTTTTCACCTCACAACCCTTAATTTAGAAAACACAAGCAAATCCTTAGCAATGAACATGAATACCTCAGAAGTTAACATTCTATACAACCTTATACCATAGCATCATCATCAAACCAAAGTTATGCTTGAGAATCAATACTTAATATAATACAGACCCAAAATTATCTTACTCGTCAATGTATAGCCTAGATATGGTATTATTTGAGGAGAAAAAAAGAGAAGGATAGTTTTTATTTTCAGGCAATACGTGAAAGTTCTCCAGAGTCCCACTTATGAGCATATCCTCAAAATGTTAATTTGGACACTAAAATTATATTATGGTAGGAAAACTTTGTAATAGCTCTAAAATTATTTTCTCTCTGCAATAAAATCTCACATAATTTAGAAATTTGTAAAATGTCAGCACTAGTTTGCTGATCTTTCTTGAGAACACTTTCTTCACTTATATTTACATTGTTAAACATCCATTTCCATTTTCTGGAGTGCCTTTCCTGCTAAAAAGCTAAAAAAAGGTCTTTCTCTCATTCAGAAACTTGAAAGTCTCACCCTTTCTTTTTAAATCCAACATTAATAATGAAAAGACTGATATCAATTAGATTCTTCTTTCATTTGACTTTTTTACTTCATTCTTTTTTGTGTGTTTTTAGAGCCTTTTTTTTTTTTTTAACTTTAAGTTCCAGGATACATGTGCAGAACATCCAGGTTTGTTACATAGGTATACATGTGCCATGGTGGTTTGCTGCACCTATTTACCCATCTTCTAAGATCCCTCCCATCACCCTCCACCCTACAACAGGCCCTAGTATGTGTTATTCCCCTCCCTGTGTCCATGTGTTCTCATTGTTCAACTCCCACTTATGAGTGAAAACATGCAGTGTTTGGTTTTCTTTTCCTGCATTAGTTTGCTGAGGATGATGGCTTCCAGCTTCATCCATGTCCCTTCAAAGGACATGATCTTATTCCTTTTTTATGGCTGCATTGTATTTCATGATGTGTATGTACCATATTTTCTTCATCTAGTCTATCATTTACAGACATTTGGGTTAGTTCCATGACTGCACTATTGCAAATAGTGCTGCAATAAACATACATGTGCATGTGTCTTTTTAGTAGAATAATTTATATTCCTTTGGGTATTGCACAGTAATGGGATTTCTGGGTCGAATTGTATCTCTAAAGAGCTTCTGCACAGCAAAAGAAACTATGATCAGAGTGAACAGGCAACCTACAGAATGGGAGAAAATTTTTGCAATCTACCCATCTGACTAAGGTCTAATATCCAGAATTTACAAGGAACTTAAACAAATTTACAAGAAAAAAAAACAACCCCATCAAAAAGTGGGCAAAAGATATAAACAGGCACTTCTCAAAAGAAGACATTAGGAGAAATACCTAATGTAGATGACGGGTTGATGGGTGCAGCAAACCACCACCGCAAGTGTATACCTATGTAACAAACCCGCACGTTCTGCACATGTATCCCAGAACTTAAAGTATAATAAAAAAAGGAGATATTTACGCAGCCAACAAATGTATTTAAAACAGCTTGACATCAGTGATCATTAGAGAAATGCAAATAAAAACCCAATGATATACCATCTTATGCCAGTCAGAATGGTGATTATCAAAAGTCAAGAAACAATAGATGCTGGTGAGGCTGTGGAGAATAGGAACATTTTTAAACTGTTTGTGGGAAGGTAAATTACTTCAACCACTGTGGAAGAAAGTGTGGTGATGCTTCAAGGATCTAGACTTCATTCTTTAAATGTTTTTATTATCTTCTTTTTAAGCTTGGTGTTTTATTCTTCCAGAGCTATTTTTTTTTTGTAAATATTTGTTTCTCTCATCATCTAAGTAAATTTCTTTGTATTATTTCTTTTATTTCTAAAGAAATCATTTCTACTTTGTTTTCTCTGTTCTTTCTAGAACTCCTAGTAGTTCAACATTAGACTCTATAATGTTTCTCTATATTTTTTCTCTTTTAATTAAGATTTTTTTCTGTTTGGGCCTCATAGAATGAGTTAGGGAGGAATCGTTTCTCCTCAATTTTTTGGAATAGTTTCAGTAGGAATGGTACTAGCTCTTCTTTGTACATCTGGTAGAATTCAGTTGTGAATCTGTCTGGTCTTCAACGTTTTTCTGGTTGCTAGGTTATTTATTACTGCCTCAATTTCAGAACTCATTATTGGTCTGTTCAGGGATTCAATTTCTTCCTGGTTCAGTTTTGGGAGGGTCTATATGTTCAGTAATTTATTCATTTCTTCTGGATTTTCTTGTTTATGTGCACAGAGGTGTTTATAGTATTTTCTGATTGTTGTTTGTATTTCTGTGGGGTCATTGATAACATCTCTCTTGTCGTTTCTGACTGTGTTTGCTTGAATCTTCTTTTTTCTTTATTAGTCTAGCTAGTGGTCTATTTTATTAATTTTTTCAGAAAAACCAACTACTGGATTCATAGACTGTTTTGAAGGTTGTTTCATGTTTCTATCTCTTTCGGGTTCAGCTCTGATTTTGGTTATTTCTTATCTTCCACTAGCTTTGAGATTGGTTTGCCCTTGATTGTCTAGTTCTTTTAGTTTTGATGTTAGGTTGTTAACTTGACAGCATTCTAACTTTTTGATGTGGGCATTTAGTTCTATTAATTTCCCTCTTAACACTGACTTAGCTGTATCCCATAGATTCTGGTACATTGTATCGTTGTTCTCATTAGTTTCAAATAACTTCTTGATTTCTGCCTTAATTTCATTATTTACCAGAGAGAGGTTATTCAATTTCCATGTAATTATATGGTTTTGAGTGAATTTCTAAGTTTTGACTTAGAATTTGATTGCCCTGAGATCCGAAAAACTGTTTGTTATAATTTCAGTTATTTTGAATTTGCTGAGGAGTGCTTCATATCTAGTTTTGTGATCGATTATAATGTATGTGCCATGTGGCAATGAGACAAATGTTTATCTCTTGTTTTTGGGTGGTGAGTTCTATAGATAGCTATCAGGGCCATTTGATTTCATGCTGAGTTTAGATCCTGAATATCTTCATTAATTTTCTGTCTCAATGATCTAATATTTTCAGTGGGGTGTTAAAGTCTCATTTTATGAGGCCAGCATCATCCTGAAACCAAAACCTGGCAGAGATACAACAACAAAAAAACAAAACTTCAGATCAATAACTTTGATGAACATTGATACAAAAATCCTCAACAAAATACTGGAAATCCAAATCCAGCAGCACCCTAAAAAGCTTATTCACCACCATCAGGTAGGCTTCATCTCTGGGATGCAAGGTTTGTTCAACACACACAAATCAATAAATGGGTTTCATCGCATAAACAGATCTAAAGATGAAAAACACATGATTATCTAAATAGATGCAGAAAAGGCTTTTAATAAGATTCAACATCCATTCATGTTAAAAACTCTCAATAACCTAGAGAGTGAAGGAACATACCTCAAAATAATAAGAGCTGTATAAGACAAACCCATAGACAACATCATACTGAATAGGTACAAACTGAAAGCATTTACCTTGAACACCAGCAGAAGACAAGGATACCCTCTCTCACCACTCCTATTCAACATAGTATTAGAAGTTCTGGCCAGAGAAATCAGGCTAGAAAAAGAAATAAAGTTCATCTGAATAGAAAGAGAGGAAGTCAAACCATCCCTGTTTGCAGATGACATGATCGTGTATCTAGAAAACTCTATAGTCTCAGCCAAAAAGCTTCTTAAGCTGATAAACAACCTCAGGAAGATCTCAGGGTACAAAATCAATATGCAAATATCACTAGCATTTCTACACACCACAGCAGTCAAGCCAAGAGCCATCTTACAAATGAACCTGTGTTTATAATTGTCAGAAAAAAATAATAAAATACCTAGGAATACAGCTAACTAGGGAGGTGAAAGATCTCTACAAGGAGAACTGCAAACCACTGCTCAAAGACATCAGAGATGACACAAACATATGGAAAAACATTCCATGGTCATGGATAGGAAAAATAAATATTGTTAAAATGTCCATTCTGCCTAAAGCAATTTATAGTTTCAATGCTATTCCTATTGAACTACCAATGAAATTCTTCACAGAACTAGAGAAAACTCTTTTAAAATTCATATGGAACCATAAAAGAGACTGAATAGCCAAGGCAATCCTAAGCAAAAACAATAAAGCTGGAGGTATCATGCTACTCAACTTCAAACTATGCTACAGAGCTACACTAACCAAAAGAGCATGGTACTGGTACAAAAACAGACACATAGACCAATGGAACAGAATAGAGAACCCATAGGTAAGACCACACATCTACAACTATAGGTTCTTCAACAAACCCGGCAAAGACAAGCAATGGAGAAAGGATTCCCTATTCAATAAATGGTACTGGAAAAACTGGCTAGCTATATGCAGAAGATTGAAACTGGACTCCTTCCTTACCCCATATACAAAAATCAACTCAAGGTAGATTAAAGACTTAAATGTAAAACACAAAACTATAAAAACCCTGGAAGACAACCTAGTTAATATCATTCATAACATAGGCACAAGCAGAGATTTCATAAGAAAGACATTAAAAGAAATTGCAACAATAGCAAAAATTGACAAATGGGACTTAATTAAACTAAAAATTCTAGGCCAGCATAGTGGCTCATGCCTGTTATCTCAGCACTTTTGGAAGTTGAGGCAGGAAAATCATGTGAGCTCAGCAGTTTGAGACCAGCCTGGGCAACATGGTGAAACCCTGTCTCTACAAAAAATACAGAAATTAGCCAGGCATGATGGTATGCAACTGTAGTCCCACCTACTTGGGAGATTGAGGTGGGAGGATCACTTGAGCCCCTGAGGTGGAGGTTGCAGTGAGCTAAGATTGCACCTTTGCACTCCAGCCTGGGCAACAGAGTGAGACCCTGTCTAAATAAATAAATAGCTTCTGCACTGAAAAATGAACTATCAACAGATTAAACAGACAACGTACAGAGTGGGAGAAAATTTTTGCAAACTCTGCATCCAACAAAGGTCTAATATCCAGTATCTCTAAGGAACTTAAACAAATTTACAAGAAAAAAGGAAACAATCCCGTTAAAAATAGGCAAAGAACATGAACTGACTTTTCAGAAGCAGACAAGCATGCGGCCAACAATCATATGGAAAAAAGCTCAACATAACTGATCATTAGAGAAATGAAAATCAAAACCCCAATGAGATACCATCTAACACCAGTCAGAATGACTGTTATTAAAAAGTCAAAAAACAGCAGATGCTGGTGAGGTTATGGAGAAAAAGAGATGCTTTTATACTGTTGGTGGGAGTGTAAATTGGTTAAGCCATTGTGGAAGACAGTGTGGCAATTCCTCAATGATCTAAAGACAGAATTACCATTCAACCCAGCAATCCTATTACTGGTACATACCCAAAGGAATATAAACCATGCTGTGAGAAAGACGCATGTGTGCAAATGTACACTGCAGCACTATTCACAATAGCAAAGACATGGAATCAACCTAAATGCTCTTCAGTGATTGACTGGATAAAGAAAATGTGGTGCATGTACACTATGGAATATCATCATGCCATAAAAAGATTGAGATCATGTCTGTTGCAGGCACACGGATGGAGCTGAAGGCCATTATCCTTAGCAAACCAACACAGGAACAGAGAACCAAATACCGCATGTTCTCACTTATACGTGGCAGCTAAATGATGTGAACACATGAACACATAGAGGAGAACAACACACATTGGGACCTTTTGGAGGATGGAGGATGTGAGAAGGGAGAGGATCAGGAAAAATAACTCCGACAGGTACTAGGCTTACTATCTGGGTAATGAAATAATCTGTATAACAAGTTTACATATGTAACCAACCTGCACTTGTGCCCCAGAAAGTAAAAAAAAGTTTTAAAAAATTCTGTTTTTTTCTTTACTTTCAGACCTTTTCTTCATTTTCTAATGATTTATTGCTTTTAAAAATTGGAAATCATATTTCTAACTAATAATGATATCTTTTTGTTTTGTTTCTCCTTTTAGAAATTATATTGGTCTTGTTTAATAGATGTACTAATGTCTTCAATCTTCCCTTAATTATCAAGAAGAAAGCTTTGTCTTATCTTTTCCAACTCTAGCCAATTCTCTTTAGTTATCTGGGCATTTCTTTGCCACGATTTAGGCTTTTCAGAAATATATGATGATTCATGGTTTTCCATTTATTTTTCTTAATGTGACAAGAATAAATCTGCTCTACATTTTACCTGAAATTTGTATTTCTGTAGGCACAATTCCTGTTTTACTTTCTGCCTGAAATTCTCTATTTTTATTTGCTCTATATCTCATTTTAAAACTGTTTCCTTTATTGTTTCCATCTAACATGGATTTTAAGTTCCTTGATTTTTTTTCTATGTTTGTCTCTGCAGATCTCTCTTTCTTGACACATTTTTTTTTTTTTTTTTTTTTTTGGCTCTTGTATTTCACATAGCCAAATTGTGTTTTCTTGCTATTTCATTTGTGGTTAAGGCTTTCCATTACAAGTGTGTATTTATTTTATTGTGGACTATGTAAACGCTATTTCCTTGTCTCACTTTGAGTCTCATGATGGTGACAGAGTGTTATAAAATCTACTTTTCCATCGCTTGATGTAGTAGTGATGATGAGTGGGAAGGCTCAGCCGTGAATGGTGGACTTTGAACTCCATTTTTCCCTTGGATTTTACTAAAACTATAACAGTATCTTCCATTGAAATATTTTAGGGGATACAAACTTACTTTTAATTATTCTCAGGAAATAACTAGCCCCAGGCTGCAAGTTGTTATTTAGTTTTTTTTCCCCCCTACAAATTTCCTTTTCTTTACTTGAAATAACAACTTACAAATTACCTTTTCTTTACTCTCTTCATTAGTGAGAAAATAAGAAACTTTTTTTTTCTGGGAGGAGGGTTGCCTCTGACATCTGCTTGTGCAAAGGTCTAGGTTATGCTGCATAACCTCAAGGTTAGCATATGTTACCCTCCCCATCACCTTTACAGGAAGGTTTTTTCTTACCATGTAACAAGGGAAAAAAACAGTAGTTGGGTGGTTAATCAAAGTACCCAAGGTAATTTGCAAACATTGCAAACGTATGAAGTGGGAATACCTACTGGACCTGAAGTCTATAATCCAGAATTAGTGCTTGTTTTCTGCTTTGTTTTTTTTTTCACTTTGGTACTTCTAAATTTGTAATTCATTCTGAAGAGGTAACTGGCTTTCTCAAAGTGTTTTTCAAAAAGGGCAGGTAGGATTAAAGCGAATGTTTTCTTATTCCCAAACCAAGTTTATTTCATGGTTTCTCAAACAACTTTCAACAACCCAGATCACAGCTGAGACAGGGGCATGGAAAAGGAGGGTGGCATTAAAAATCCATTACAGAAAATCAGTTGAAGGCTCTTTACACTTTGGAATCAAGTAAGCCTTAAATGCTTGGTCACAAAGTCAAACATTTTCAGATCCATACACTTCAAGCCAGCTTGTGCATGCTATTTTACTACAACTATAATAGGAACTGTTAACAGATGGGTTGAAACGTTGATGACCAAGGATGGAAGATCCAGTTATCCCCAAGGAAATGTGATTTAAGAAGTATCTTGATAAAGACAGAAAGACAAACTGAAGGAAAACAGCTGCAATTGCAAAACAAAATAACAACTCAAATATGTCCTCTATTTGATGTGTATTCTCTTGACAATATAACTGTCCACAGAAGAAATGTGGGTCTGTGTGTGTGTATAATATGCAGACTTGAGACAGAGTTTGCCCAAAGAACAGTATCAGCAGTTACTTTTCTTAAGAAATTGAATGGTAAGGATTTTTCATTGTTCTTGATGTTATCTTAATTCATTCTAATGCTTCTTAGTTCTACAGTCTCCCAGACACACACATAACAGATTGGCTAACTTTATTGTTAGCATATGGTTAAAGAGTGACTTTTCATGAGGATGAGTTAATTTATGCGTGCACCTGGTAAAAGCAGCTAGAGAATCTTTTGTCTAACCAAAAAGGTTGGCTAGCCTAACGGAAATGGAAAATAATGTTCGACATTATTTTGGAAATCAAAACTAATATTACTAGGAGGTAACTTAATCAGAACCTTAGCATGGAAGGAAAAATTTAGCTACTTAAATACTGTGGGAAAAAAACAAACAAACAAACATCTTTTATTCATTGCCAGGCCTTTACTGAATAAAATGGTCAGATCTTGCCAAGGAAATTTGCCAGACTCCAAGGTCTGACTCCATCAAAGGCACATCTATATCATTTTAATTGATGTCCTCCATAAACAGATAGTAGAAAATCATCTTTTTTACTGTATATTATTTTACAAGCTAATGCACCTGACCTTGGTTCAGGCACACTATATCAGACTTTGAGATACAAGGACAAACTTGCAAAGTGATACTGTCAGCAAACTACCCATAGGGGATCTTTGAGCTTTAGACATCATGGTATCATTGAGCTTTTTGGATTCCTTATACACTGACTTGATTCTGAAGTTTACCTTTTGATTAGAAAACCCAATAAAAGGTAAGTGTCGTAATGGCTAACTATGGATGAAAACAATTCTATTCGGAGGTTTCTTAGCTGAGTCAACAGCTGTCAAAAAGTTTCAGTCCAAAAATAAATAATTTAAAGTGGAAGGGGAGGCACAAAATGAATAGAAAATGTAAGAAAATGTTATGCTCACACACTACCCAGGAGACAGGAAATCTTGAAAAAGTTTTCTATCTGTCTGAAATGTAGAAAATGCTAAGGATATTTTACCCAATCCTCTTAGAACCTCTGCAGTGCCATTCTCCAAGTTAACATTTCTGATCTCTCTATGGAATTACACCGCAGAGTTTTTATATTTGGTGTTACCTTAGCTAGAATTATATAAAAATTAGGAAAAGTTGCCCTATATTGAAAAAGGAAAGAATATTGTAATTGAAGAGCAACTTTTAAAATTTTTCTCGTTTTTTGATGCTTGGAATGGATTAATGGCTAGTGATTGAAAGAGATGTTCAAATATCCCCGTAACAAAATGTGGTGATGACATTTGCATAATTATTTTGCTTTTATAATGATTGCCTCAACCTAAAATATCTAAAATAGCAAACCAAAACAAAACAAAAATTCTTGACTTCAGTTAATAGATAATTTCTTTCTTCACACAAATCCAGGGTTTTTAAAATCTTTTGTTTTACACAAAGTATATGCTGTTCTTGCAAAGACTTTTCTGCACTAATAACTCAAAGCACTGAATCTTACTTGGCATATTGTTTTTAGCTATATAGTATTTTAAATTTATTAGGAAAAAAGAATGCACACATTATGTCTCATCACTTGCAGGACTCTTAGGGGCCACAGAATTTAATAAAACTGGGAATATTCATTTTGTAAACTTAATACCTACTTGAAAACATGCTATTATAATGTGTTTTGATGAATGAAATAAGATTGTTGCTGTACATTCTTATTTTTATTTTTTGAAACAGAGTCTCACTCTGTCATATAGGCTGGATAGCAGTGGCTTGATCTCTGCTCACTGCAACCTCCACCTACCAGGTTCAGGCAATTCTCCTGCCTCAGCCTTCCAAGTAGCTGGGATTACAGGCGCACATCACCACACCCAGATAATTTTTATATTTGTAGTAGAGGTGGTGTTTCACCATTTGGTCAGGCTGGTCTCGAACTCCTGACCTCAGGTGATCCACTTGCCTCAGCCTCCCAAAGGGCTGGGATTACAGTTGTGAGCCACTGCACCCGGCCAAGAACCACTTATTTAAAGAATATCTGTAGTTCTCCCGCCCATGGCCTCCTCTGAGGCTCCCCACTTCAAATGTCAAAGGCTCTGTCCCTCTTGGTCACTGGTAGGCATGGTCACTCACCTGAGGAGAGGCCAGACAAGAGGAACCACAGTAGAGGGAAGGTGAATAATGGTTTGTGGGAGCTTAAAACTAAAATGGTATGCATGACTGAAGACCAGGTAAGCAAGATTGATATTAATAAACATTAAAGCTTTTCTACAGTGTATTTTAACCAGGTTTTACTGTTTAAAAAATTGTATTGCAAGAAAGAAGAAGAAAAGTGGTAATCAACCAGAAAAGTGGTAATCACACACAGCACACCAAAGTTCTTTATCTCAACACAATGTCAGGTTTTAATTTATGTTAGAGTATAATCAAGACCCTCTTCAAGATTTTTCCCAATGATTGGCAGGGATGGAGAGGACTTTTAAATTTTAATTTAGAAAGATGAGACATTCTACTGCTCAACAGGGAGGCATGACACCTGCACTAAAAGTTATTATCAAATAAGAAAGATATTTTTGATGTGTTACTTCCTTGAACAAGCTTCACGAGTCTTTTACAGATCTTCAATGTCCCACCTCCTTTGTTCTTCAGAACAAATATTGTAACTTCCTTTGTTTTTACATATAAATATGGTCTCCTTTCAAAGGCATAGTTGACCTTTCAAATATATGTTATCAATGCACCTTTTAAGTAGCCTCTTAAAGTTTGGTAACTTATGGCTACAAGTTTTTTTTCCCATCCACTTGGAATATCTATTTATTATTTAAAGGTGATTTTCATCATAAGCTGTAACTTGTTAAACTAAAATACTTCAGATATAAAATCTTATTCTTCTCTCATCTAAGTGAAATGATTTGAATATGAAAAGAACTCACAATTTATAATGCTGGCGATTATATTTTTGTACCTTAGAAAGAATAAGCAAGAAAACAAATAGCATTAGGGATATGAGTATAATAAACAATTAAATATAAGTGGAATAACCTGAACATTAGAACAAATATACTTTCATAAATCATTTTGCAAAAAATAAAATAAATCCTTTGAAAATATTTTGTTTTTAATTGGAATCCTGTGAACATTTATATTACATTTGATCTCAATTTAAAATTGCTACAATTGAGCAAATGTGATTTTCAGAAACTGTAAAGAATCTACACTTGGGATTTGGAGACATGTTAGAAAATTTTCTCCAAAATCATGCAAAAGAATACAGACATTAAAAAGAAATCTGTGATTAGCCAAAGACAAGAGCTGTAACTAGAGAAATAGGCAGAATTATAGGTACAAATGCTAACATTTAGATACAGAATTTTGAAATTATAAGGAACTAATAAAGGACCATGCAAATGAAAAAGTAATAGTCAAAACTGTAAGAGAAGGAACTAATCCTGAACTGAATGAAAAGAGGAGAGAAAGCGGGTAAAAATTTCATTCCCATATATTTCAGAAAAAAAAAATATTGCGTAAGTAGAAACATACTGATTAAATCTTAAATATTTTTGCACAGAAAAAAATAATGTGAGCATTCAGGCATTAAAACAAATAAAATAGATGACCTAACTCCTTTCACCACTCTCCCAGCCCCTTGAAAATAACCTGGGCAGCAGTCTTGTTAACAATAAAAAATATTTTAGGATAATATAATAGGTTCAGTATTTGTTGTTACAAAATTGTTATTATAAGTTTGTTGTTATAAATTTGTAAACTAAACATACTAATGTTTATATAAAAGGACAAACTAAAAGGCAATTGTTCTCATGTAGGTTTTCTTTTTGTTTTTTGATAAGTTGCATTGTAGTACACCTACCAAACAGTCAACAAAACATCAGTGACTTATCATAAAAATAACATGTTTATTTTCCATTCATACAAAAAATAAAATATAATCAACATCTCAAAATTCCTCTATATACATCAACCTGACCACAGGCCTCTCTGTCATTCCTTCAGGGCAACAGTATCATGATTTTTATTGTAATATTTCCTTTCATTTTCTTCATCATTTACTACCTATGGTTATACCACCCATTTGCATTTTAAAAACCATTGTTTCTTTTTTCCTCCTACTTTTGCATTTTAAATAAATGAAGTGATGGATTATTGGTTGGTAAATTTATATATCTTGTTTTTGTTTTACTCTAGTTTGTGTAGAAGGTTTTATGGATAATATGCCACAATTTATCCATTTGGCTGTGAATGGGCATTTTAGTTGCTTTCTTTTTCGCTATTGTAAATAACATATCTTGTATAATTTTTTCTGGTATGCACAAACACTTATTTCCATAGGGTAGGTAACAAGTAGAATTGTCAAGAGATACTATACAATATTCTCAATTTTGCTAGATAGTTTTTGATTTCCTGTCCGGATTACTCAGGGAGTTGAGCACCTATTTATGTATTTTTTTATTTATTATTATTATTATTTTTTTGAGACAAAGTTTCGCTCTTGTCCCCCAGGCTGGAGTGCAATGGTGCGATCTCGGCTCACTGCAACCTCTGCCTCCCGGGTTCCAGCGATTCTCCTGCCTCAGCCCCCTGAGTAGCTGAGATTACAGGTGCCTGTCACCATGCCCGGCTAATTTTTGTATTTTTAGTAGAGACGGGGTTTCACCATGTTGGCCAGGCTGGTCTTGAACTCTTGACCTCAGGTGATCCACCTGCCTTGGCCTCCCAAAGTGCTGGGATTATAGACGTGAGCCACCGCATATACATTTATGTATATTTATATATTATAACACAGAGTTGCTGGCTTTCTGTTTCAGGAAACTCCAGTGTGGTCATTTGAATTTCTGCACTTTGTGAAAATTGCACTCAAGTCTTTGGTGCATTGTTCTACTGGATTGTATGCCCTTTACGTGGAGTTAAGACTTAAAAAAATTACACTGAATGAAACCCTTTGTTAATTCCCTGAGTTATAAATACCTACTCCTACTCTATGATACATCAGTATATTCTGTTGATGGAGTGTTTGATGACTAGAGGATTTTATTTTAGTTATCTAATTTAACAAACTTTGTATTGGAAGTGATTGTAATTTTTTCTTTCAAACTTTACTGTGATCTAATTCTAAAGTAATAATCTAATATTTATGTACATAATTCAACTGGAATATATTTTATATTTATGATATGAAGTATGGCTCCAATTTTATTCTCATCCACGTGTGCATCAAGTGCCCAATTTGTTTATTGAAAAAACTGTTGCTTCTCCACTACCATCTTTTTAATTATTGTATGTCCATATATCTATGGTTCTGTTTCTATGCTCTCTTTTTTATTCATTTAATGTAGCTAAGCTTGCAACCTTACCACAGCAATTTCCGTAATTTTAGCTTTATAAATCTCCACAACATTTTTATTTTCAAGAATGTCTGGGACATTCTTAGTCCTTTACATTTCTGTACGCATTTCAGATTCAGCTTGCCATTCTGAACATGACACACACATACACACACACACACTCCACCTTACCACCTCAGTAGACACTCCTGTTAGCAAAGGATTGAGATTGCACTTTTTGTGAATTATGCACTGAATCTATAAATGATATTTAGAGAACTGACATCTTTACAACAATTAACCTTTGAATCTAGGAATCTAGTATATATCACTATTTTTACACTTAACGTCTGGGCCTTGACATATTTAATGCTTTTTAAATGTTTTTGTTGTGTCTTTATTTTAAGATAACACACATATTTACTGTGTTGTTTATTATGGCATATCAAATTTATGTCCAGTAAATTTGCTGAACTCTCTTAATTTTAATAATGTATCTAAGATGATTTGGCTTTTTTTACTGGCACAATTGTAGTATATGTGAAATAATATTTAATTCATTAATTTTAAACATTTCCTCTTAAAAAATTATGGATTTATAGCCTTAAATTAAATGTATATTAATTATGTTCTAGATATTTGGATGCATCCTACATTGCTTAATACACAGTATGTTTATTATCTTACAGATAAATTTTTTAAATTTTTTATTTTGATCTCTTTGAGCAGTGGGTTACTAGAAATACATTTCTCAACATTCAAGGATATAGATATTTCTACAGATCTTCATTCCTGATTTCAAGTATTGCTTTGAATCTGACAATATATTGACTGTTTTGATATTTGCTGACATTTGCTTTATGACCCAATAGACACTAATTTTAGTTAATGTTACACATATGCTTGTAAAGCAGTCATATCCTATGGCTGTTTGTGAATTATGTGGTTCAAATCTATAACCTATTTTCTTTTTTTTGGTCAGGTAGTTTTATAAATTACTAAGAAATGTGTCTTAAAATCTCTCACTATAATGTAAGGCATGTACAGTTTTGTTTTTCCTTGTAGTGCTTTTCTATTTAGATTGCTGGCTGGATAAAAGTTACAGATTGTTTTATCTATCTTGATCAAATGAAGCTTTTATTATCATAAATAGGTCCTCTTTATCTCTAGTAATACTTTATTTTGTATTAAAATCTATTTTGCCTATTTTAATAAAATTATTTTGCTAACTTTGTTTGATGTTTAAATAGTAGTTTGTCAGTTTTCATCCTTTTTTTGAAGCTTTCTGAATGTTTTTGCTTGATGTGCCTCATATGAACAACATAATATTATAATTTTATTTCTCTTTCTTGTTGGCTTCTTTTATTTTTTTAAGCTGACATTTTATTACTGAGAAAGAAAAATATACAAGATGTTGGGAAACAATTTATTTGCTTCTACCATAAAGATTTTAATATATTTTTTGAAAAACATTATATTTATATCATAAAAATATTTATATTATATCATAAAAATATTTATATTTCTTTTAAAGATAAAGCGAAGGTTAAGTAAAAATGGTAGCACTGTTTAATATTACTCAAAAATTATGGCCTGCACATATCTATGAATTTTAGTCTTTTACAGATAACTAATGCCTTTAAAAATAAATTACAGTAAGATTAAAATATTGTCTAAAGTAAGAATTTTAGTGAAATTTTATAAAATGGAATACTCCATTGATCATCTCCGCAGCAACATCAAATTGAACAACTTTTATGTTTAAAAAAAAAAACATACATTCACAAGAGCTAAGTAAACCAGGTGAGAGATCACAGTACCTGGTTTTAGCATAATAACAAGAAAAGACACATTGAGGAGGGTAGAAAGAGCACTGTCACATTACCTACACAACCCTTCACCTAACCACAGGGAGCAGAGTGTGGAGAAATAATCTGTTAACTTGGGGAAGGGGGAGGAAAATGTGCATGAGACTTTGCCTTGGAACTGGTCCTGCCTCAACAGTGTGAGGATGTACTTGCATCCCCTGATTCCAGGCCGGTGCCCATGGACAGATTTCCTAGACTCACCTATGACAAAAGTAAATTTATTGCCCCAGAAGGATGAACCTGAATCCTAGCTGACTTCCCTGATAGCTGTGAAAGTGGCCTCAGGCTCCGAATAAATTTCATTGGCAGGCAGGCTATAGCGACTATGGCGCTTGAGTGAGCTTCAGTACTGTTGTGTTCTGGGAGGCCACGAGATTTGACTGCATCCCCAGCTAGGTACCAGCTGTGCTAGACACAGGAAATCCCACTACACTTATCTCCTGACTCCAGGTAGCACAGTGCAGAGAAACTTGAGGGGAGGAAAGGGAAGAGAGTGACGGACTTTGCATGCTAACCCAGAGAACTCTCCTTGAACTTACCCATGTCCTTCAGGCATGAAGACCTCAGAGTATGCTATAGAGTCTCAGCAAACAGGGAATTAGGCTGCCCTATAATGCTGACATGACTGTATGACCACAGGCTTAGGGCTCAACAGTCAGTTCCCTTTGCATTCCTAGAAGGCCCTCTAAACAAGGAAGGGTACAAACAAGGCCACACTGTGAAGACTGCAATAAATACTTAATTCTTCCATACACAGACATCAACATACATGTACAAGCATCAAGAACATTCAGGGAAATATAAATTTACTAAAAGGACTGAATAGGGCACCCATGACCAACCCGGGAAAAGTGATGTGTGATTTCTCAGATGGAATTCAAAATAGTTGTTTTGAGAAAGCTTAGTAAATTTTGCACACACACACAAACACACACACACACAGAAAAGCAACTCAGAAATTTATCAGTGAAATTTAATAATGAGATTGAAATAATTTTAAAAATTATACAGAAATGCTGGAGATAAAAAATGCAACTGATGTACTTAAAAATGTATTAGAGGATATCAGAGCAGAAGTGATAAAGCAGAAGAAAGAATAAATGAGTTAAAAGACAGGCTCTTTAAAAATATACAGTCAGGTAAGAAAAAAGAAAGAATACAAAGGAAAAAATAATGCTTATGATATCTGAGGCTGAGGCAGAAGAATGGCATGAACCTGGGAGGCAGAGCTTGCAGTGAGCCGAGATTGCACCACTCCACTCTAGCCTGGGCGACAGAGCATGACTCCGTCTCAAAAAAAAAAAAAAAAAAATGCTTATGTTATCTATATGATAGCATCAAATAACAAATGTAAATGATTAGTCTTCAGGAGGGATTAGAGAAAGAGAAAAAGGTAGAAAGCTTATTCAAAGAAATAATAGTACAAAAATTTCCAAACCTAGAGAAAGGTATAAATATCCAGTTACAGGAAGGTCCAATATCACCAAGCAGTTACAATCCAAATAAGAACACCTCAAGGTGTATAACAGTTAAACTCTCGGCCGGGCGTGGTGGCTTATGCCTGTAATCCCAGTACTTTGGGAGGCAGAGGCCAGTGGATCACGAGGTCAGAAGATCCAGACCATCCTGGCTAACATGGTGAAACCCCGTCTCTACTCAAAATAAAAAAACAAAATTAGCTGGGCGTGGTGGCGGGCACCTGTAGTCCCAGCTACTCGTGAGGCTGAGGTGGAAGAATGGCATGAACCCAGGAGGCGGAGCTTGCAGTGAGCTGAGATCGCGCCACTGCTCTCCAGCCTGGGTGACAGAGTGAGACTCCGTCTCAAAAAATAAAACAAAATAAAATAGTTAAACTCTCCAAGGTCAAGGACAAAGAGAAGATTCTAAAACCAGCAAGAGAAAAAAAGGGGATAACATATAAAAGAACTCCAATATATCTGGAAGAAGATTTCTGTTAGATTCATTTGGTCTGGAGTGCTGTCTGTCTCTGATGCTTCTTTGTTAATTTTCTGTTTGGATGTTCTCTTCACTGATAAAAGTAAGGATAATGAAGTTGCCTATTTTTATTGTATTACAGTTGATAACTACCTTTAGGGCTCTTAATGTCATCTTTATATATTTAGATGCTCCAGTATTGGGTGCATATATGTTTATAATTGTTATACCCACGTGATGGTATCATTGTTATATCCACTGGCCATACATACATACCAACAAATTGGAACACCTAGAAGAAATGGACAAATTTCTAGACACACAACCCTTATCAAGATTGAATCATAATATAGAATATTTTAGCATACAAATAGGAAGTAACAAAATTGAAGCCATAAAAAGGTATCCCATCTGAGAAAAGCTTAGTACCTGAGACTTCACTGTTAAATTCTACCAAGTATTTAAAGAAAAACTAATACCAAGTCTGCTCAAACTATTTTAAAAAATTGAAAAATAGGAAATAATTCTAAACTCATTTCACAAGGCTGGTGTTACCCAGATATCAAAACTGAGCTAGGATAAAACAACAAAAGAAGAAATTTATTTATTCCAGATAAACAAAGATGCAAAAATTCCCAACAAAAATACTAGCAAACTAAGTTCAACAAAATATTACAAAATTCATTTACCCTGATCAAATTAGATTCATCCCAGAGTTGCAAGGATTTTTCAACATAACAAATTAGTTAAGATGATACATCACACTAACAGACTCAAAGACAAAATTCATGTAATCATTTCAATAGATGGTGAAAAAGCATTGAAAATAATTCATCTCTTCATAATACAAACTCTTTAACAAATTGGATATAGAAGCAACATACCTCCGAATAATAAAGGTCACATAAGACAAAACCACATCTAACATCATACTGAATGGGGAAAAGTTGAAAGCCTTTTTTTCTGAGATAGTAAACAAGGCAAGAAAGTCCATTTTGACTACTTTCGTTCAACATAGTATTGGAAGTTCTAGCCAGAGAAATTTAGGTGAGAGAAGTATATAAAGGGCATTCAAATTAGGAAGGATGAAATTAAATTGTCTGTTTTCGCAGATGACGTGATCATATATACAGAAACACTACAGACTCCACTAATCCATGGTTAGAACTAATAGGCAAATCCAGTAAAGTTGCATTATTGTAAATTAACATACAAAAATCATTAGTATTTTTATATGCCAATAGCAAACTGAGAACAAAATCAAAGAACAAGATCAAGAAAGCAATAACAAAAATAGAAAAGAAATGGAAAAAAAAAAACAAATAAATGGAAAGATAGCCTATGTTCATGGATTGGGAGAATTAATATTGTTAAAATGTCCATATTACAGAAAAGCAATCTACAGATTCAATACAATCCCTATCAAAATACCAATGATATTCTTCATGGAAATAGAAAAATCAGTTTTATAATGTATATGAAAAAAGTGGATTTCAAAGTACAAAGCAGAATTGTGTAACCAAGAGGCTGGGGAGGGGAGGGAAGAGGATGGAACTGGGAGAGGTTGGTTAATGAGTAGAAAGTTGCAGTTGGACAGGTAGAATAAGTTCTGCCCTTCTATTACACTGTAGGTTTATTATAGCTAATAATAATGTAGTGTATATTTCAAGATAGCAAGAAGAGAATATGTCAAATAGTCTCACTACAAAAAAAAGTGTAAAATGGTGAATATGATAATTACCTGACTTATTATACAATGCATACCTGCATCAAAACATCAAACTGTACCCCATAAAATGTACAATTATTGTGTGAATTATAAATTAAAATAATAATAATAGAATGAACTATTGATATATGTAACAGATTAATCTCAACATCATTGAATAAATTAGAGATTGTACCAAATAAATACACATATACACATAATGTATGTGTATATATTATTTACATATACATATATAAGTATATTTTAATAAAGAATATATAAATGTATTTTTATAGAGGAAAAATAAGCTGAAATAGCTACAATATCTGATATCTTCAATGGAAGATTAAATGTAACCTTATGTTGACTTTGATATATGGTATGGTGGTGCTAAGTGAGAGATAAACAATCAGAGCTAAAAGTTCCATTTCTTTTGGTGCTGTGTCAGTATTTTTAGAAATACAATTTAGTGTAATTATCTGAATATTCTGTTATTTGTAAATGCAAGTGATCAATTTAAATTATGTTCATAATATAAATTTCATAGGCCAAATTGATTGATATGTTATCTATCCATCCATCCTATCATACATGTATTTAAATGCATTGTATATGTATAAGCAATATATATTTCTATATATATAAATATGTATTATATATGTATAATATAACTGCATGCTAGGTATACCTATCTATACATATGCAATACCTATTTAGCCATTCCAAATGGTGACTTTTAATCACATTTGAAATATTATATGGACTTTACATCATTAAAATTGTATTCAAGGATGACTACTTATAAGAAAGAAACAGAAAATAACAAATGTTATAGATAATGTGGAGAAATCAGGTCCATTGCCCAATGTCTGTGGAAATATATAATGGCACAGAAACTATTGAAAAAAGTACGATGGCTTTTCCAAATAGTAAAATAACCTAGGGATTTTACTTCTGCATATATACCCAAAAGATTTGAAGGTAGCGTCTTATAGATAAATTTGTATACCCATGTTCAAAGCAGCATTATTCACAATAGCCAAAATCTAGACAGAGTCAACCCAAGTATCCATCAACTGATGGCTAGATAAAGAAAATAGGATGTATGCATACAATGGAATATTTTCCAGCATTAAAAGGAAGGACATTCTGATATGTGCTACAACATGTATGAACCTTGGGGACACTATGTTAAGTAAAGTAAGTCAGTCACAAACAGACAAATATTGTGTGATTTCACTTACTTGAGATACATAGTACAGTTAAATTTGTAGTGACAGAAAGTAGAATGGTGGTTGTCAGAGGTCGGCAAGAAAGGGCCACGAGGGTTGCTGTTTAATGGACATACAGTTTCAGTTTGCAAGAAGAGTTCTAGAGATTGGTGCACAGCAATATGAATGTATCAGATGTTACCAAACTGTACATCTAAAAATACTTAAGATGGTAAATCTTGTTAGGTATATTTTACTAAAATTAAAAATAGTCAATAATGAAAAGAACAAAATAATTATTTAAATGTAAAAAAATTGGCACCCACTCTAAAAAATTGTCGTTGGTTTCCTATAACTTGTGGTCTCAGAGAAGCCACTTTGTTCAGGCTAAATATTGATCCGAGAACAAAATGTAACACCTTAAAATCTTCAAAATACACATTCCCACAAAGCATCTGTGAGTGCACTGAAATTCTCAAGATTTTTTAGGGAGGTGGATCATGGGAAGAGAAAGCACTGTTAAAGGTTTTTAAAGCATAGTCCTTAAAATATCCATCAGCAGCTCAAAACTGTATAACTGCACTCACCTCTCAATCTGTCTACACTTCATTGTGTCATCTTTTGTCCTCCTTCTTTCTCTTTCCTTTTCATGACATTAGGTTGTAAGAATTCTAGGAATCATGAATGATGGGTTATCTTTTAACACAAGTACTTATTACACCATTCTTTCAATTCTTTCAAGCAAAGCCTGTACTCTCTTCCTAAGAGGAATCTGATGATTAGAATTATTTCCCACATGACTATTATAGAACAACTATATTATAAATAAAATATTGGCAAATGCCACTCAGTTATATAAGAAAAAATATATAACCCTATAAGATGTTTCAGAAATGTATTAGTCTGTTCTTACACTGATATAAAGATACTACCCAAGACTAGGTAATTTAGAAGGGAAAGAGGTTTAATTGACTCACAGTTCTGCATGGCTCGGAAGACCTCAGGAAATTTGCAATCATGGTGGAAGGTGAAGGGGAAGGAAGGGCGTCTTACATGGTGGCAGGAGAGAAAGAGAGAGCACAGGGGAAAGTGCCAGACACGTATCAAACAACCAGATCTCGTGAGAACTCCCTCACTATCAGGAGAACAGTGTGATCCAATCACCTCCCACCAGTTCTCTCCCTTGACATGTGGGGATTACAATTTGAGATGAGATTTGGGTAGGGACACAGAGCCAAACTATATCATGTTTAGACATTAAAAATTTGAAAACATGCAATATTGTATTTTTTTAAAAATAGATTCAGGGAATACATGTGCAGGTTTGTTACATGGACATGTTGCATAGTGGTGAAGTCTGGGATTTCAGTGTACCTATTATCTAAATAGTGAACATTGTATTCCATAGAAAATTTTTTCCAACCCCACATCCTTCCTGCCACCTACCTTTTGAGTACTCATTGTCTATCATTTCCCTTGGTATGTCCATGTGTACTCATTGTTTAGCTCTTACTTATCAATGAGAACATGTGATATTTGATTTTCTGTTTCTGTGTTATTTCGTTTAGGATAATGGCCTCTAGCTCTATTCATCTTGCTGCAAAAGACATGACTTCATCCTTTTTTATGGCTGTTTAGTATTATATGATGTGTATATAACACATTTGCTTTACGTAAACATCCACAGATGGACGCTTAGATTGATTCCATAACTTTGCTATTGGGAATAGTGCTGCAATAGACATATGAGTGCAGGTGTTTTGGGTTTTTTTTTTCATACAATAATTTGTCTTCCTTTGGGAAGACACCCAGTAGTGGAATTGCTGGTTGAATGGTAGTTCTATTTTTAGTTATTTGAGAAATCGCCATACTGTTTTCCATAAAGGTTATACTAATTTACATTCCCACCATCAGGGTAAAAGCATTCCCTTTTCTCCTTATCTTCACAACATCTGTTGGTTTTTTTTTTAACGTTTTAATAATAGTCATTCTGACTGATGTATGAGACGGTGTCTCATTTTGGTTTTAATATTCATTTCAGTGATGATTTGATGCTGAGCATTTTTTCATGTCTGTTGCCTGCTTCTAGGTCTTCTTTGGGGGAAATGTCTGTTTCCTCCAAACATAAAATATGAAAGAATTACTAGAGTTTTTTGTAGAAAGAATTGTAGTCCATGTTATAGCAATATAATTTTTACATTATAATCAATTCAATACCAGTATTTTGCTTTATGTGAGAAAACAGGCACTTTCCCACCAAATAATAACAAAACTTATATCTGCTTTCACTACAATTATACAATTATTGAAAAATTTTGGATCATTCCTATTAATTTGACAACAGAGCAATTAAAGGTTTATAAAAATCTAAATGGAGGAGGCAACATATTATTTTCAGATAATTGTTTATCTATTAAATTCAAGAGAAACAGATGAACAATTGACCAATTATACCTGCTGAAGCAATACTTATATCATTAATTTTTGCCTATTAATTCAGACTTCTAAGAATTCAATTTTAGGGTTTTATTTTTTATCCGAAATTATTATTTCTTTTGAAATAATATGATAGCTAACATTGATTAAGTATTGCTATATTGGGGTTTGGCTAAGCATTTTATATCAGTAATTTCATAAGTAGATATTATTATCTATCATTGACACATTTTGAGTGAGTTTAAAAAAAGGTCTTGTTCACATAGATAGTTTTCCACTCAGATTTTGAACATCCCAAATTCAAAATCCTACCTTAATAATTCTGTTTTCCTATCCCCAATAGATTAAAAATAAATTATTTCTTTCACGTGATAGATTTAAAGCCCAAATTTTATTAAATGTTATTGAAACTGATCCGAATAAATTTAACATTGTCTTTTACTTGAAGTATGACTCATTTAAAATTTTTTATATTTACCTCAGTTCTATTTCTTACCATAGATGAATGAGGTATTGTTTTTGATATGAAATACTAAAGGAATAATGTGAAATGCCATCTTAAAAAAGAACTGCTTGTCCTCATCTAGTTAATACAGAAATTTGAAATTATCATGAGTTTAAACAGAGGCAAAATACTTTCTAAAGTCATCTGTCCACACTAAAGCTGTGAAGGAATTGTCAAAACCTGTGATGCTTAATTTGAATTGCTGATGTTGAGTGTCCACCATAGTGATGTGAATGTTCCTTCAGTATCCCTTCCTCTGATCATTGTCTGTGAAAGCAGTTTCAATTTCTATCTAGAACAGAAAGTGCAAGTGATTGATAGATATGGCCTAGTGAAACCTGAAGAGCTTAGCCAGAAAACTAAAGTCTTCCATTTTATTTTTGATAGTTTATTTCAGAATATTTCAGAATATTTTAGGCCTGTTGTTTTAATAAAATTGACAGCAATAATCTCAAGACTAACTCTAATCTTTGCCATAGACTAGTGTGATGTTACAGTAAAATGATGATCTGATTTTATCCTCAAGGTTTCTAGCCACTTCTGTTACCCATGATCAGTCCAAAGCCTTTAACTACAGAATATTAAGACAATTTCAATCTGTAATAAAAGGAAAACTTTTATACACAAGCTGAATTCTGATGGTGCTTGTTTGCTGCATTTGGTAGGCAAGACCATCACTTCTTTTTAACTCCAAAATCATTCTTCTCTCCAGAGCCCTCTTTCAATTGAGCATAGATGTACTTGCCTCCTTCTTTCTATTTGATTTTTCTTTGTCAGCATTAACACATACAATATCTTAATTATGGAATTCCAACATTGGTTTTAGTGACACATCTTTTATAGTGGACCAAAGATCTCTTCCACGTGTTTTTCTGTTCAGTGCCAATTTAGGCATAGCCTTTAATTTTTGTATGCTTTGAATTCAGTCTAAGTCATGAGATGACGTACTGAATAAATCCTGGTACATTGAGGCATGTAATGTGATGATACAATGATATGACATGGTATGATATGATTGATATGACATAATTAGTATATGAAATAGTATGATATAGTGTGGCTGTTAGTACCTGGCCATGTAAAACAATCAACACAGATAACTGTTCTAAACATCTCAAGATCTCTGGCTTCTACATGTCCTAACAATAAAAATTCAACATTTTTGATTCTCTTCTAAAGTGGTAATACTATAATAGCTGCAGCCCTTCTACTTCTTTCCAGGTTGGATGATGTTCCTGATCTAAATACTTTTCATTTTTCTTCCTCTTAGTTTGTCTAAATAATTGAAACCAATTTAAAAACTGTATGTTTGTTCTATAATCATATACAATTTATCAGAACAGCTTATGGAAATTTCTTTCTGGAATATTTGCTAGTGTACCTAATAGTAATTTTAATAATGCCTTATGAAGATATTCTCTACACGTAACAGACATATGATAAATGGCTGGCACACTGTCAAACTTAACTACTTTAACAAGAGAATCCACTGTTGTGTGCTTTTAATATGAAGATTGGCATCTTGAAATAGATTAGCAATCACAGATTCAATATCCTCACCCTAATGTTATAATTAAATCTGACTCAATATGGTTACAACAGTCATAGATGAAAAAAATATATCAAGACCTTTAGCTAGTTGGTGTCACCGGGGTTTCAATTGACTTAGTTGGTCCCAATAGCAAATTATTATTTTCAAGTTTTATATCACAATGGGAAAAATTTCTGACTTCAATTTCCTGTGTTTCTTGAGATAATGTGTTAGTCCATTTTCACACTGCTGATAAAGACATTCCTGAGACTGGGTAATTTAAAAAAAGAAGTTTAATGGACTCATAGTTTCACATGGCTGGGGAGGCCTCACAATTATGGTGGAAGACAAAAGGCAAGTTTTACATGGTGTCAAACAAGAGAGAATCAAGAGTCAAGCTTATAAAACCCTCAGATCTTGTGAGACTTATTCACTACCACGCGAACAGTATGGGGGAAGCTGCCCCCATGATTCAGTATCTCCCACCAGGTCCCTCCCACAACACCTGGGAATTATGGGAGCTACAATTCAAGATGAGATTTGGGTAGGGACACAGCCAAACCGTATCAGATAACATTAAATATTTTTGGTCAGTCTTTTTTCTTTTTTCTACTATGTCGGTAATGGTATTTCATTTTATATATGTATAGAATATTATTAATGTATTTCATATATAACATACATAATTCTTAAAACTTAGAAAAATTTCAGATTTACAGAATTACTACAAAGATAGTGTTCCCATATACTCTATGCCCTGTTTCTCCAGTATTGATACCTTAAGTTAGTTTTGTACATTTACCACAATTAATGAACCTATATTGATACATTATTGTTAACTGAAGCTCACACAATAGTTACTCCTATATCCTCAGTATTCCCTCAAGTTCTTTTTATCTTCCAAAATCCCATACAGGTTACCAAATTACATTTAATATTCACATATCCTTCAACTACTCTATCTATATTTGTTTCCCAGGGCTGCTGAAACAAATAGCTATCTGTTGGGTGGCTGAAAACGACAGAAATGTATTCTATCACAGTTCCAGAGCTTACAAGTCCAAAAACAAGGTGTGAGCAGTACCATACTCTCTCTGAAGGTTCTAGGGGAAAATCTGTTCCATTTCTTTCTCTTATTTTTAGATTTTGCCTGCATTTGTTAGTATTTCTTCAACTTGGTGTTTAATGTACCTCAGTGTACATTAAATATTTTTGGTCAGTCTATTTTCTAATATATTCATACTGGTATTTCATTTTATGTCTAAAATATATATAAATGGATGCAGAACTCTAATCTCTGCTTCCACTGTAACAAGACATTCTTTCATTTGTTTATTTCTCTTCTCTTCTCGTTATAAGGATACCTATCAGATTATGTTTTTCTCTTGTGTACTAAGTTGGAAACTTAAGTTTTTTTATAACTTTCTTCTTTTCTGATATGTGATAAGAATGTTATAAATTTCCCTCTAATGGCTGTGTTCTCACATCCTACAAATTTTGATAACTTGTGTTTTTATTACCATTCACTTCAAAATACTTTTTAATTTCTTTTTACCTCTGTGTTATTTAGAAATATGTTGTGTAATCTCCAAATATTTGGTTACTCTCTACCTATCTGTCTGCTATTAATTTCTAGTTTAATTTTGTTGTGGTCTAAGAACATACTCTATATAATATCTATTCTTTTAAATTTAGTAAGATATGTATTAGGGCCCGAATGTGGCTTTAATAAATGTCCCATGAGAGCTTCAGATGGGTATGTTTTTTGTTATTGTTGGATGTGGTAGTGGCTAGATGTCAATTAGATTTAATTTTTTTAAAATACTGTACAGATCAGCTATATTCTACTGATTGTAGCTTAATGGATTTATCAATTACTGAAAGAAAAATGTTAAAGTTCCAACTATAGCAGATTTGTCTATGTCATCTATCAGTTTTATCAGTTTTTGCCTCATTTGTTTTGATACTCTGTGATTAGTTATATACACATATAGAATTATTACATCTTCCTGGATAATTGGTATCTTTATCTTTATATAATACCTGTCTTTGTCCCCAGTAATCTTTACTGATCTCAGCTGTCCTTGTCTAAAATTAATGCTGTTTTTTAAAACAGTGGTGGCATCATACAACTTTCTTCATCTTTTACTTTTAACTTTCATGAGTATTAACTTTTAAAGTTGGCTTTGTAAGCAAATTTAGCTGGATTGTTTCCCTCTTCTTATTCACAATATGTCATTTAATTGGCATATTTAGACTATTTACATTTAAAGTGATTGTTAATATAGTTTTATTAATATCTACAAGGTCTCTGTTTGCTATTGATTTTGATTTTGTTCCTTCTCCCTTTTTTGTGCCTTCTCTACTTTTAATTGAGTATTTTATATGATCCCATTCTATTCCTTTAGCATTAGTTATGCCAAAGGATAATACCAGGGTATTAGTAATTACCCTAGATGTTGCAATGCACATTTTAACCTAATTTATGTCTATCTTCAAATAACACTATACCACTTCACAATCAGTACCTCATACAGATAATTCCCAATTTCTCCCACCCCTCCCTTACAGTATTGCTATCAATCATTTCACTTATTCTTATGCTACCATCACACAATGCATTGACACTATTACTGTATCACCAGTTATCTTTAGATTTTATTAAAATAATTAAAATAAAATGTTTTATTTTACTTTTATTTTTTTCTCTCCTAAACTCTTTCTTTCTTTATATAGATCCAAGTTTCTGACTTATGTCATTTTCCTTATGCTGAAAAAATATTTTAAGATACCTTACAGGACTGAAAAGATGTAAAACTGGGAGTAATGACTTCCAAACATTTTACATATTGAAGCTGAATTTGGAAGTCAGTAATTTAATTCTTATGCAGATAATTTGCAGAATCTCTCTGTTTCTTTAAAAGTTTTGTATTTCTCCAGTTTATCTCAGTGTTTCTTTTTCTTGTTATATGCTTTTCTTACATGATCTTGTAAATATATCTATATCTATATCTATATCTATATATGTTGTTATTTGTTTTGTTCTGTTTTTGGAGTCATTGACTCATTCTCTTGCCCAGGCTGGAGTGCAGTGGCATGAACATGGCTCACTGCAGCCTTGGCCTCCAAGGCTCAAGTGATTCTCCTGTGTCAGTCTCCAAAATAGCTGGGACCACAATTGTGAGCCACTATGCCTGGCTAATTTTTAAAAAATTATTTGCAGATATTAGGTCTCCCTATATTGCTCAGGCTGGATCGAACTTCTGGGCTCAAGCAATCCTCCCACCTTGGTCTCCCATAGTGTTGGTATTAAAGGTATGAGCCATCACACCTGGCCTTATGTATCTGTTTTTATTGAAGAAAGAAGGACTGCGCTGGTTACTTTATTTATTGGCACAAATTTTTTCTGTTATTAGGTAGGTATTTTCCACCCCAAACTATTCTAGATGAATTAGATATCTAACTGGGGCTCTACCAAAGGGTCATGGGTCAGTGGCATGGTGGCTCATGAACTTTCATTTTTTTAAATTATTTTCATTACATATTGAAAAATTATAGTTGTATATATTTATGGGGTACAAAGTAATGTTATAATTTTTAAACATAATGCAGAATGATTAAATCAAGCTAATTAACATATCCATCACCTCAAATATTTAACATTTTTTTGTGATGAGAACATTTGAATTTTACTCATAAGTCTTCAAAAATTGAGAGGTTGGCCTTTACACGGAATCTCTTCAAATGCTAGAATGAGGAGATAATTATTCTAGTGATGCCAGTACCATACCAACAGTATTATTTTTTGAAGGTGGTTAATTGCATTTATTTTTTTTAAATCTCCTTGATATTTTTCTAAGTAACAAATGGCATTGTAATAAACTTCTGTCGACAGACTTCCAACTAATGGAACTGTTTTTATAGCATTTTCTCACTCCATACTCATACATTCAGTCATCTCTTTTAGGTTTCTCTTCCTTCAGTTATTTTCTCTCCTACTAGTATTCAGGACTTCAAAAATTATGGTTTGAATAATCTGTTAGCAAGCTTAATCTCTTTTTCAGCTTTTGGAAATGTGCTTATTCTCATCTCACCTCTGCCTCCAAACCTCCCCAAATGTCCCATTCCTATTTCCATGTCACTTCATTCTCTTTGCTTTCAGGGATTTTTCCACACTTTTATACTTTTTCTATCGTATTTTGCACAGAGTTGAGTTGAAAAGAAGCAAAAGGACTTTGTGTTTTTTCTCAGAATGTTTTGTGACTTTTGACAGGAATTCAAGTGATGTTATTTGACCATTTTTTGTATTATAATTAAGTCACGTTATATAGTTACAGCCAAAATTATCTGATCCCAGAGTTGGATAAGAAAGAAAATAATGACACTTGCTGGGACCTTGACTCTATGATATACTGCATTTCCTGTCTTCAAAAATATTAACATAGAATCACATAGTCTATCTCCTGTTACTTGTTGTTTGTGCACATTTAGTTTTCTTCACTTAGGGCTGCAAGCCTTAATGATACATGATAGCAACGTGCACACATATATTACCTTTCCTCCTAGGCTGCCAATTCTTGAGGTATTAGATAGAACACACACTCTCCATATTTGCATACTATATAGTGTGAATAAAAAAATTTAATATTAAAAAATTCCAGTATAGATAACAGTTCAAATGGCTATGAACAGAATTGAAACATTAAAAGCAGCCTATTTAAATCTATATTCATGTGATCTGATCACATTAAGTTCTTAACAGAAGCTCCTCTAAACAAAGATATTTTCTGCGGTATACATAGAAAGATGTAATTCTAAATCACACAGTTCTTATCCTACTAATATCAGATTTTCTTCAACAATTTTGCTCTTCCCCCAGTAACCCCTGCCCCTCTGTTTTTCCACCTCTGGTGCAGAAAGCAAGATGATTCCGTTTGGTTAACTTCATATAGACCAATATGCCTGACAATAGATGTAATGTTCATGATCCCTCTTGAGCTCCAAATTTACTGCTGCTATCTTTAGTTATTTATCCTTATAAATAAAGTTACAGAAGTTGTGATTTGCTTTCAGACATCATCTAAATGCATCTAATGTGCCCAATAGACACCTTTTTGGCCTCTTCCCGCTCTGGTCCTAGAACACAAAGCCTGGGACTTGCTGGTCCATTTCTCCCAGCTCTGTAACACTGTAATGTTTTCAATGACTCTTTTGCTCCTAACAACCCATCACAGAAACTGGGGCTCACTTGTTTTTAGCTTGCTTATTTCACTATGTGTAAGGGAACAAAGTTGAATACCACCATAAGCTAAATTATTATGTCCAGATCTGAAAATAAAAAGTTAAAGTAGTCTCTTATTTATTTACTCAAAAAAATAGCTTACCTAAAACATTTTATTTAAATGAAGGAGGAGTATAAACATAATTTGGTGTGATTATACTTCTCCATTTGGCAAAATAATCAGAAACAACTTTCATTAAGAAACGTTTCATATTCCTATACTCATCAACCAAAATGAATAAATCAGAAATAATTTCAAATGTCTTTGAATACACATGCAAGCCTTGAAGAACTGAGTTACACACACACATGCACACACACACACACAGACTCATACACATACACATATTTTCTAATATGGCTCAAGGGCAGAAAATTTAGTCACAACACTAAAGGGCTAACAGTGAAAGAGCTAAAAAGATTCAACACTCTGGCATGCACAGAAAAGGCTTAGATTTCTCTTTTCCTATGTTCTTTATTATATAGTGGCTTCTATTTCTTAGAACTAATGGCCTGTATAACTGGAATAATTGTAAAAACTTTGGCCTTCCTTATAGATGAAGTTTTTCCCAGTGTGGACCTCTTGTCTTGATAAAAAGAGACTTCTGGATCATGTATTCCTTTCCCCAGACCAGTTCTCCAGAAGGAGGTCATTTAGGGGTTAAGGCCAAATAACTGTATTCATTAGTGGTCTTTCAGCAACATATTGCTCTCAGGAATATGTGGTAAAGGTAGTTTTCTATTGCTGCGTAATAAATTACTACAAATTTAGCAGCTGAAAATAGCATGCATTTATAATCTGGAAGTTTCCCTGAATAATGAGTCTGGGCAGAAGTTATCTGGGTTTTCTGCTTAGGATCTCACAGGATGCAGTAAAAGAATTGGCTGGGCTGCTTTTTCATATCAAGGCTTGACTGAGGAAGAATCCACTTCCATGCTTATTTAGGTTTTTTTCAGAATTCCTTTCCTTTTAGCTATATGACTGAGGGCTCCAGCATTTTCCTGAGTGGCTAAATACCACACTCAGATCCTAGGGGCTACCATAGTTTCTAAAGGCTTCCAGCAGTTCCTTGTCATGAAGGACTTCTTAACATGGTATTTACTTCATTAAACCAGCAGAGATAATCTCTGCCTTCAGTCTGCTTAGATGGAGTCATATAACATCGTGCAATCAAGCAAGTGATATCTAATAACCTTTGCTTTGTAATATAACTCAATCATGTGGCTGCCATTCCATCACCTTTGCCATGTGAGACTGGTTAGAAGCAAGCCATAGGCCCCACTCACCTGCAAGGGGAGGAATTGTACAGGGTGTGAATATGAAAACACTTAAGTGTTTGTCTGCCACCTCCTGGTTGGGTTGGCATCATCAATATTGCATCCTGATTGTCTCTCTTTCCATCAGAAGTATTCCTAACATTTGCTGTACATCATCAATTTGAGGTCAATGTATGCATAAAACATTATAATTTATGAGAGGGAGATGTCGAAAAGCAGGATAAAAAATTGACAAAATTACACGTGGAGAGTAACATTTCTAAATTGGGGCAACATGATGTGGTTCGACTCAGATATTGGCAAGATGCTTCTTAGAGTAAAGACGTATCTGCATATCTAGTGCATTTTTTACCCTATCAGTAATCTATTTGGAAGGGAATTGGATTAGTTTTAGGGACCAGGGCAGCCTCAATTAGAGGATGCACAGTTTATGTGTGCAAGCATTTGAATTGATGGATGATATATTGTTTACTAATCAGGCTATCTGTTTTTTGTTCTTTTACATAATGACAGCTGAATGGCACCAAGTCTTCAATGTTATCATATATATTTATTATTTGAAATATAAATCCGTACATGATATATTTGGGAAAATAATATTTTTAAGAAATAAACAGATAAAATTAATCTGAAAAATACTATGTATTGTTTCTATATTGAGAAGATGAGGAAAAAATGGAATGATCACAAAACTAAGCATCAAGGAAAAAGTTTTAAGACCTGTTTTTGGAACACTTTATCTCAAAGAATTAGATTTGCCAAGAGGCAAGAGGAAAACCACAGTTAGCAAGTTAGAAAAAAAGAAGTCTTCAGAATTTTGTAGTGAACAAAAAGAAAAGCTCAGACTTTGAAAAAAGGACATCAGAAACTCAGGAAGATATAGGATCAACTTAAAAACAAATTTTGATCTTATGGTCAAGACAAAAATTCTAGGCTAGAAAGAGAAAAGAGGATCCAACAATTCTTTTAACCTACATGTGGTAGAAGAAGAAAGGGACCAACTTGAGAAAGAGGTACAATTTCTTAAACATAGATAAACTTTCATAAAGAAGGCGGATATACAGTATGTAGAATTGAAATGTAACAAAGTTTCTGCTACATAAAAAGACAGTGGGCATATGCATGTTGATGCTGCTTTTAGTGAGAGAAAGTTTCTTCATGGCCTTGGATATTCAGGTACACAAGTGTGTAAGGAAGCACACATGGAATATGCTGCTTCTTACAGCTTTAGGATACACAACAATTGCATTCCCAGTTCAGTAATTTGTTGTGGTGAGTACCAGCTAGGAAATGTTGGAAATTAAATGTTAAAATTCTTCAGATATGCTGGATGTAAAGGCTGAAGGAATTGAGAGCCAAAGACAGCAGCGTTGCAAAAACAGAAGCAAATGGAAAAAAAAAACCCCACAAATTCCTGCTAATATTTTTAATGGTAAAATTAGCCAGGGGTGTCTATTATGAGAAATGCAATACTTGGGACATTGAAGAGTAGATGGTTAGAAATACGAGTTATTCTGTTAAAGAAAGAGAGAAACAGAGGAAGAGAGAATTAATCTCTGGGCAGAAACAATACGTATTCAATCTTGGAAGTAAAAGAAAGGTAAAATGAAAGTAGACATGAAAAGGGAAATTAGGCAACTTTTATATTTAGGATCACACTAAGAAAAATGTTGCATACATTCAGGACCATCCTGTTATGGGACCTCTGGGGTGTCATTTTTCTGGCTGGAAATTTCTGTGGCTGTGATGCCTTTGCCTGAGTTCTTTTTTTTTTTTTTTTTTTTATTATACTTTAAGTTTTAGGGTACATGTGCACATTGTGCAGGTTAGTTACATATGTATACATGTGCCATGCTGGTGCGCTGCACCCACTAACTCGTCATCTAGCATTAGGTATATCTCCCAATGCTATCCCTCCCCCCTCCCCCCTCCCCACCACAGTCCCCAGAGCATGATATTCCCCTTCCTGTGTCCATGTGATCTCATTGTTCAATTCCCACCTATGAGTGAGAATATGCGGTGTTTGGTTTTTTGTTCTTGCGATAGTTTACTGAGAATGATGGTTTCCAATTTCATCCATGTCCCTACAAAGGATATGAACTCATCATTTTTATGGCTGCATAGCCTGAGTTCTTGTCCTGCATCCAGGAAGAATGAAGTACACAGACAAGTGAAGGGCGAAGAAGATGAAGAAGGGTTTTATTTAGTGTTTGAACAGCTCAGAGGAGACTCACAGTGGGTAGCTCCTCTCCATAGGCAAGTCTTCCCATTGAGTGTTCAGCTACACTCAGTAGAGAGTAGGCCCTCTACTCTCAGCCGAGAGGATGCCCCGCATCAATACTAAGGAAACTGACCTCAGCATCACATACTCCTACATTTTGTCAAAGGAAGGCAAGCTATACCAATAGTAAAGTTCTCCCATTGGTATGAAAATATTAGCATTACATTTTAGATATTTCATGATAAATTACTTCAAATTGAGGGTTTTTGTTTGTTTCTTTTAAGAGAAGCGGTCTTAATGTGTTGCCCAAGCTGGTCTTGAACTCCAGGCTCAGTTTCCTGAGTAGCTAGGATTAGAGGCATGCACCACCACACCAGGCTCTGAGTTTTTAAATTCAGAAGAAAGTTGGGTACACAAGAGAAGCTGAACCTATTAAGATATTCTTCTTCTCCTTCCCTATCCCCTCTTATTTTCCTGGCCCCTCTCCTTGTCTCTTCTTCTCATTCTCCTCCTTTTTCTTCATACATCTCATCTTTTCCTGGGATGTACAAATAAGTGATAGTCAATGTGTGTGATTGGCAGACACAATATAGGTCTAATAGCAACAAGTACTAAATTCTGACTTACATATTTTACTCAGAGAAGGGTATTTTGCTTATTTTTTAAACAACTGAAATAATGTTGTTTGGTTCTTGTATATTTCTAATGTAGTATTTGTAAACTAGATTGTGTAAATGTTTCATTTTCCAGCTTTACTGAGGTATAACCTTAACTAAAAATTGCATATATTTAAGTCATATAGCATGTTTCAATATATGTATACATTGTAAAATGAATACCACAATGAAGCTAGTTGAAATACTCATTGTCTCACATAGTTACCTTCTGTGTGCATGTGTGGTGAGAATATTTAAGATCTATTCTCTTTGCAAATTTTGAGTATACAGTACCTTAAATACATGCTGTACATTAAGTCTACAGAACTCATTCATTTTATAACTCAAAACTTCTACCCTTTGGCCAATATCTCCTCATTTTCTTCACCTGCTAACCTTGGATAACCACCCGTCTACTCTCTGTTTCTATGAGTTTAACTTTTATATTCCACATAAAAGTGAGACCATCCAGTATTTGTCTTTCTGTGTCTGGCTTATTTCACTGAACATAATGCCCTTCGTGTTTGCCATTGCGATGCAAATGGCAAAATTTCCTTCTTTATAAAGGCTTTATCCATTCATCTGTTGATCAACACTTAGGTTGTTTTAATATATTTGCTATTATGAATAATGTTGCAGTGAACATGGAAGTGCAGCTCTTTCTTCGAGATAATGACTTTATTTCCTCTGGATATATCCCTAGAAATGGGATTGTTAAATTATATGGTAGTTTCATTTTTAATTTTTTTAGGAAACTCCATATTGTTTTTCATAATGGCTGTACCACTTAACAGTCCCACCAGAAATATAGAAGGGTTCTCATTTCTCCACATCCTTGTTAACACTTGTCTGTTGGCTTTTTGATAGTAGCAATCCTAACAGATGTGAGGTGATAGCTCGTCGTGGTTTTGATTTGAATCTACCTGATGATTAGCGATGTTGAGCACTCGTACATATATCTATTGACCATTTGCGTGTTCTCTTTAGAAAAAAAAATTATTCAGGTACTTTACCCATTTTTAAATAGGGTTATTTGTTTGGTTTTGCTATAGAGTTGTATGAGTCTCTTATATATTTTGGATATGAACCTCTAACTGAATGTATGGTTTTCAAATGCTCTCTTCAATTCCATAGGTGGTGGTAGCATTTTGTTAACTGTTTCCTTTGCTGTGCAAAATCTTTAATATAGTCCCACTTGACAATTTTCCCTTTTATTTTCTATGCATTTGGTGTCATATCCCAATAGTCATCACCAAGATCAATGTTATGGAGATTTTCCCTTGTGTTTTCTTCTAGAAGTTGTATGCTTTTGCACCTCATGCTTCAGTCTTCAATCCATTTTGAGTGAATAGTTGGGTATGGTGTAAGATAAGGATCCAAAATCATTTTATTTGTGTGAACATGTGGGTACCTAGTGTTCCCAACATCATTTATTTAAAAGACTATCTTTTTTATTGTGTATTTTTGGCACCTTTGTGGAATATTATGACCTTTGACCTGAAAGCCCCCGCTTCGAGTTGCCCTGCCTTTCCAGACCGAACCAGTATGCATCTTACACGTGTTGATTCATGTCTCATGTCTCTCTATAATGTACAACCAAGCTGTACCTCGACCACCTTAGGCACGTGTCTCAGGATATGTCATGATGTTTCCTTAACCTTGTCATGATAATCTTTCTAAACTGATTCAGAGCTGTCTCAGATAATTTTAGTTCACAAGCCTTTTAAAATGCTGTGGAATTTAATTTGTGAATATTTTGTTGAGAAGGTTTGCATGTGTTCATCAGGGATATTGGCCTGTAATTTTCTTTTCTTGTAATTTTCTTGTCTGACTTTGGTATGAGGGTAATGCTGGCCTTGTACAATGGTTTGGAAGTGTTCCTTTCTCCTCATAGATTAATTGACTATGTTTCAAGTGATATTTCTTGTTATTCACAATAGTACATTTACAGCAATATAGATATTGGTATTAATGAAAGAGAACCACGATTTTTATAATGAATTCAATAAGAGCAAGTCTGAATAAATGTTTAATTCAAAATTCAAATCAATGGTGATTTTTCTAGTAGTATTGTAGAAGACCATGAAAAGTAGCATACTGTGTTATTAGAATATATTTACATATTTAAATAAGTCTAATAGTGAGAAACTGATATTATGGTCCCTGTGGGAAGAGAATTGCCAGATTTGCAAAACCAAAATAAAAAATTTGTATTAGGCCTAATTCACAATTTAAATATTGTCATCTTTGAAAGATTAATTGTTGGTCCTCAGATACTTAGGAGTTTAGCTGAGGAAGCTGTTTTTTTATATCCTTAATAAGCAGTTAATGGCCCACAACAGAAGATGGAAAATCTCCCATCAGTCTAATACTGTATGGGATTTTCCCTTATTGCTCTACTGTGTAGTTTTTTTAAGTGTGTTAATTGAGTTCCCTACTTCTCTATAGGGAATCTTAAGATATAAACACATACATAAACAAACAAACAAACAAAAACTAGACTGAATCTGCCAGTGTTTCCTTTAGTCCCTAGTAGGCCTTATTATTTTATGTTTGAATTGATTTCTGTGGTTATTTACTCCCTAGTTAATTATTAAATAGAACAAACAAATCTGTATTCCCCATTTATGCCAACAACAGTAAAATATTATCACGTAGGTATTATTTTTTTCTCTCAACTCTTTGGGAAGGAAAGGTTTGCATGAACATATTTATGCCTATTGCATCTTCTAAACATCTTGACCTCTTTTCTTGTAAAATAACTAATTGAAATTAATCAAATTAATTATGTATTTTTCTCTTGCTCTTTATATTTGATATATTTGGAATTGATATGTTTGGATAGAAACTGAAAAAAACATATTCCACAGGAGCTAATTAGTTTTCAATATTGTACTCAGATTTACATGATAAAAAAATGATGAGTTCATGTCCTTTGTAGGGACATGGATGAAGCTGGAAACCATCATTCTCAGCAAACTATTGCAAGGACAAAAAACCAAACACCTCATGTTCTCACTCATAGGTGGGAATTGAACAATGAGAACACACGGACACAGGAAGGGGAACATCACACACCGGGGCCTGTTGTGGGGTGGGGGGAGGGGGGAGGGATAGCATTAGGAGATATACCTAATGTTAAATGATGAGTTAATGGGTGCAGCACACCAACATGGCACATGTATACATATGTAACTAACCTGCACATTGTGCACATGTACCCTAAAACTTAAAGTATAATAAAAAATGATAAAAAAAATTCAAAAAGAACAATCAGTATACAAAGAAAGGTTTGAGACATTCAAATAAACAAAATCAATCTGAGGAAATAGAGATATTATATTCCGTTGTAAAACTGATACACTGTTGGAAAGAGGTCCAAACAGCTGGATAATAATCTTAAAAAGGTATAATTTATATTTGTTAATGAGATTTGATATGGCATGCCATCTTTGACATGGGAATAATTTGAGATCAGAGAATGTTGTCTTATGAGCTGAAATACATGACTAGGATATAACAGAGAGGGAAAATAGCACGTTGTATCATACAGAAATCCACATCAGTGTGTTGTCAGATGTTAGCCAATACTAGTGTTTCTCATTTCATCTCCATTATCATATGTTTTATTTTGGGGTAGTGACATCTTGTGAGTAAGTGAGTATGTTTTATTAGAGGACAAGCAATCTTACATCCTCGATTATTTACTTAAATTGTTTATTAAGCATTGGCATTAAGAAATACCTTTAAGGATATGTGTCCACAAACAATTAATATTTTACTACCTTCCTATGAGCATCCATAACTTGCCATATATTTTGCTAGGAGATGAAGCAAAAGTAATGGTCATAACATGCAAAGTATCTGTTCTTGTGGGGCTTACATCTCATAGAAACAGATAATGAATAAACAAATATATACTATTTATATCATTTTGGTAGATTTAATAATGTCCCCTCAAAGATATTTTTATCCTAATCCCTGGAAACTGTGACTATGCTGCTTTACATGGTTATAGGGACTTCTCAGCTGTGATTAAATTAGAGATTTTGATAAGGAAATCATATCCTTAATTATCTAAGTAGGCCCAATATAATCACAAGAATCCCTATAAGAGGCAGGAAATAAGGTAGGATACAGAGAAGCAGAAAGAAGCAGAGTCTGGGAGGGATGATATGCCACTGGCTTTGACAACGGAGAAACTAACCATGAGGCAAGGAACAGCAGCCTGTAGGAACAATGTAGCTCTAAGTAAGGAAATGATTCTCCCTTAGAGTCTCCAAAAGAAACACAGGTTTGCTGATTTGGTTGTAGTCCAGGGAACTTAATTTCAGACTTCTGACTCCCAGAACCATAAGAAAATAAATGTGTGTTAAACCGCTGCATTTGTGGTAATTTGTTACAATCAGATTTAAATGATATTAAGAAAAAATTAGACATGGTACAGAAATAGAAAAGTTAGCCATTTTAAATAACATGAGCAAGCAAGAAAGAACTTTCTGATAACATGTCATTTGTGTAGACGCATAAAGGAAGTGAAGAAGTGAAACACATAGCTACAACTATGTTCCATGACAAGATAGTGCAACGTCCCTGAAGCCTGGTTGGTTGTATTCTAGGAATATGCACAGTACCATTGTGGCTAGAGTACAGCAGCCTCGAGGAAACAGAAAGGAGATATAGAAGAGAAGGGAGGGAAGCCAGGGCATTCAGGAACCCATGGATCATATTGGGAACTTTGCTTTTTTTGTATGTGTATGGGATGAGAAAATGCTGATATGTTTTCACAGAAGCCATGACATGTAACAAGATTTCCTTAGGTGCTCTGTGAAGAAGAAACTATAGGATCCAAGAAGCCTGCCTGGTGCCATTGTCTAGACAGGAATTAGATAAACATGGTTTTTATCCATATAAAAGCACTTTTATTTGTGTTTTTTAATATACTCTGATTTAACAAAGCCAGTGTAAATCCTTCATTAATAAAAACAACATTTATTTCAATACATGTATTACAGTACAAAATCCATTGGGTTTTATTTATTCATTATCTACAAATGGATAAAATCTGGTATAGACATAAAATAGAATATTAATCACACTTAAAAAAGAAGAAAATTATACCATGTCTTAGTCCATTTGTGCTGCTATAACAAAAGTACCACAGACTAGGTGCCTTATAAACGACAGGAATTCATTTAACGTAGTTCTGGAGGCAGAGAAATTCAAGATCAAGGTGCCAGCAGATTCACTGTCACTTCCTGGTTCACACATGACCGTCTTCTCACTGAGTTCTCACATAGCAGAAGAAACAAGGGAGTGCTCTGGAGTTTTTAAAATAAGAACATTAATTCCATTCTTGAGGATTCCATCTTTTTTTTTTTTGTATAAGACAGACTTTAATTTTATTTAAGAAATTCCACTTGTTAATTTTGGTGCTAAAATGCTATAGAGGATATTAATGTGCTTTGACATATTATAAAAATGGTTTTTTTGCATGGAGGTTATTTGTCTATTGTCTTTCTTAAGGCTTTTCTGAGAAATAAATGGGGAAACACCGTATCTTTACCCAGATTTGCTAATTAACCATGTAAGCATTAAAACATTCTTTGTGTTACAATAGTTCTATAGATAGATATATGCTTTCTTTTTTTTTTTACGTACAGTTTTTTCTTTCTTTTTTTTGCAATCTTTTTTTTTATTATTATACTTTAAGTTTTAGGGTACATGTGCACAATGTGCAGGTTAGTTACATATGTATACATGTGACATGCTGGTGCGCTGCACCCACTAACTCGTCATTTAGCATTAGGTATATCTCCCAATGCTATCCCTCCCCCCTCCCCCCACCCCACAACAGTCCCCAGAGTGTGATGTTCCCCTTCCTGTGTCCATGTGTTCTCATTGTTCAATTCCCACTTATGAGTGAGAATATGCGGTGTTTGGTTTTTTGTTCTTACGATAGTTTACTGAGAATGATGATTTCCAATTTCATCCATGTCCCTACAAAGGGCATGAACTCATCATTTTTTATGGCTGCATAGTATTCCATGGTGTATATGTGCCACATTTTCTTAATCCAGTCTATCATTGTTGGACATTTGGCTTGGTTCCAAGTCTTTGCTATTGTGAATAGTGCTGCAATAAACATACGTGTGCATGTGTCTTTATAGCAGCATGATTTATAGTCCTTTGGGTATATACCCAGTAATGGGATGGCTGGGTCAAATGGTATTTCTAGTTCTAGATCCCTGAGGAATCGCCACACTGACTTCCACAATGGTTGAACTAGTTTACAGTCCCACCAACAGTGTAAAAGTGTTCCTATTGAAGAAGATTTTCAATATATGAATTTTAGGGGGACATAAACTTTCAGCCTGTAGCAGGCAATGTAAAACAACATGGATAAAACTTGAAGAAATTATGCTAAGTGAAAAATGCCAGGTATTGCAGCACAAATACTGCATGATTTTACTCATGTGAAGTATTTAAAATAATCAAACTCATAGAAGCAGAGAATGGAATGGTGCTTACCAGAGGTCAGGAGGGAAAGTTTTCATCCAATTGATATAATGTTTCATTTATGGAAGATAAATAAGTACTAAAAATCTGCTGTATATCATCGTGTCTATAATTAAAAGCACTGTATTATGCATTTTAAAAATTTGTCAAGAGGGTGGATCTCGTGTTAAATCTTCTTGACAATTTCTTTAAAGTAAAACTCTGTTGGCATATTTTATAGTGTTGTGTTTGAAAGCATATTTCCGACAGAACAGAAACTTCATCAACATAGTAGCTTTAATGAAAGACTTGATACATAAAAATAGTCAACAATTAAATCTAACATAAAACATCTACTCCTCAGGTACACTAATCATATTTATGTGTACTGAAATATTTTCTGCTTTTAAAAAAGAATTAAAAAGACACAAAAAGCTATTATTAAAATATTTACTTTATTAAAATATTAGAATGACATATTATTTTCAAAATTACATTTTATTTTCCCTCCATTGATTTATTTTGAAAATAGTCCTGTAATCTGAGATGAATCTATGATAAAAATATTTTGCCATATCCTACATATACCTCTTTAAAATTTCTTTTAAAATGACCACACACACACATATACACACAGACATACAGTAAGAGTTATAGTAGTAATTAGTATCAGCAATATGTTTAATCTACATGGAATGATGGAAGGAGCTTTGGGAAATATTTACAAGATTAGTGCAATCAAGTATATATTTGAGACATCAAGCTGAAGTAGTGTGGAGTAGTCCCGGGGGGTAAAGGGAAGACAACAACTGGAAGAGACCCATGCATTTTTGCCAAAGGAAAACCTGCCATAAACATCAAGATTGAATAGCAAGTTTAGAAATGAAGGTGATTTGTACTACAATTGGAGAGGCATAAACCTTTAACATGGCCTGGTGGAAGTGGTGTTTAGAAAGCTTCTAACACAGTCTCAATTTCTTCCCCTCCCTTCCATATTATACTCATAGAAAAGAATTCCCTGTGTTCAGATTATACTTATGGAGTTAGAATTTATACTCTGAAACCTGATGGGCGCAGTGTTTACATAAATTATTTGAAATTCTTCTGTATAGGAAATTTGTTTATCTTCCTCCATTTATTTGCATAGTCAATCATGCATTTATATCAGTATAAACTCTTGGATACTTATTTTATATTTTGGTCAAGGCTTCTGTAACCAATACCTAAAAATGTGAAAGTGGCTTTAAACTGGTTAATAGGTAAAGGCTTGAGAATACTGAGGGCAGGATCACTGCCCCGTTGGTTCTGGAAGGAGAACACCGAACCAAGGATTATTCTCAAGACTTGAAATCTAATGAAACTTGCTTTGCTAAGTTTTGAACTTGCTTAGAACCTATCACCCTTTTCTTGCATCTGATTTATCCCTTTTAGGATAAGAATGTCCATCCTATGCCTGTTCCACAGTTGTATTTTAAAAGCATACTACTTTTCTGATGTCACAGGTTCACAGCTGTAGAGGAATTTTATCTCAGAATGAATAGTACCTTGAGTATCACACACATCTGATTTAGATGACATTTAAATTTTGGAATTTTGCCTTGAGAGTTGATGCTGATATGAGTTGAGTCTTTGGGGCTGTTGGGATGGAAATAATGTATTTTTCATGTAAGAATATGAATTTTGAGGGCCAGGACTACAGTTCACTATGGACTGAACTGTGTCCCTCCAAATTTCACATGCTGAAGCTATAACACCCAATGTGGTTGTTTTTGGAAATAGGGCCTTCAGGAAATAATTAAGGTTAAATGAGGTCATAAATATGGAGAATTAATCTGATAGTATTTGTGGCCTTATATTAGTACTATATGTGGCTTTATATAGGTTGGTGTAAAAGTAATTACGGTTTTTGCCATTAAAAGTAATGACAAAATCCTCAATAACTTTTGCACCAACCAACCTAATAAGCAAAAGTTCTCTCTCACCCTCTGTCTGCCATGTGAGGACACAGGGAGAAGTCATCCATCTGCAAACTGGGCACAGACAAATCTCCAGTAACCAAACCTTGCTGGGCCTTCATTGTGGACTTTCCAGACTCCAAATTGTGAGAAAATGTATCTTTATTGTTCAAGCCATTCAGTCTATTTTGTTATGGCAGCCCTAGCTGACTAATACAGGTTTATAACCCAACACAAAATAATGTATTTTATGCTCAAATTATTCTAGCTTTGGCCATTGGGAGCTCTTTCAGGTGACTTCAGTATCCTTTTTAAATAGCCTCATTACTGTGTGAGGTAAGGGTGTATGCGGTTTGTGTGTGTGTGTGTGTGTGTGTGTCTGTGTAACCACATGCTAAACATAACCTTACTTTCTGGCATTATAAGATGTTTCAGGCTCGTAGTATATATTTTATGTTCTGCCAAGTCTTACAATAATTCAGTCACTTTTGTGAGAAGCCTTGGTTCTTTGTATTGAATATTAGTATTAGAAATAAATATTTCCATACTAATACGTTCTGTGCTCCTATGCTATGTTTTATTCTAGGCCCTATCAGCTGATAGAGCAAAAAAAAAAAAATGTACTTACAGCCTATGTATACTCACCTCAACATGAGTTCATAGTGATGTCACCAACTGTAATTAATTACCATATGTATCATTCTAACCTCTTCCCCTTATATGCAACTTCCCACTTCAGTGGTGAAAAAAAATGGTTCTTACCATTCACCATACATTACTTATTTGTTAAATTCAAGAACACACATATGGCAGTAAAAGAATTGATAATCTATACATCCATGGGGAACAACTTTATTAACTAGGATATAGTACTTATATACAGTTTATTTTGCTTGAGTCTTACATACTCCTTTCATATCAAAAACAGAATTGTATACCACAACCAAGTGGGGTTTATTCCAAGTACACAAGAATAGGATAGACAATTTTAAAGACCTTTACATATTCTTGTTTAAACTGAAAATCTCTCATATACTATTAATTTTTATGATGTTGAGAATATTTACTATGTCTATCAGCCATTTGTACATTGTGTGTGTGTGTGTGTTTGTGTTTAAAAGAAAAATTGCTAGTCAATGGAAAGAAGATAACATTTGCATATATGTTATTGATAAAGGATATGTAACCAAACTAAACACAGTAAGTCAGTAAGAAAAAGACAAATAATCCAATAAAAAAAGATGTTTTTGATATAATTTATTTCTCCACTGTTCAGATTTATTGACCACATATACAAAATATCACCTCATGCCTGGTGCTGTGTCTAATTAATGCCTGTAATCCCAACACTTTGTGGGATGAAGGTGAGATGATTGCTTGAGACCAGGTGTAAAGACCAGCCTGGGCAACATAGCAAGATTTTGTCTCTACAAAAAAAACAAAAACAAAAACAAAAAAACACTTTAAAAAAAAAAACTAGCCAGTGTGGTGATGTATGCCTGTGGTCGCAGCTACTTGAGAAGCTGAGACAGGAGAATGACTTGATCTCAGGAGTTCAAGACTCCTTGAACTCCTGAGATCATACAGCGAGCTATGATCATGCCACTGCTCTCCAGCCTGGACAACAGAGTTAGACCCCATCACTAAAAAATAATAATAATAATAAACAAATAAATAATCTCGTTAATCTATTCACTTATCTTATTCTGTACTTTTATTATCTAATACAAAATGTTGTCATCTTTTACATGAACACTATTAATTGCCTCTAAATTGTTTTCTTTCTTCCAAGCTGGATCCTCAAATTTCTATCCTCTGCAGTTAGCTGAGTGATTTTAAAAGCACAAACATAATCACATCTATGCTTAAAACTCATTAGTAGCTTCCAATTGCACATAAGATAATATTCACAATTCATATTACAGTCTCCAAAGCTTAATATGTTGTTACTCACCACTTAACTTCTTACACCATCTCCTGCTCACATATACGCTTCATCAATTCTCGCGTTTGTGTTGTTTCCCACATACACTGACTAGTATGCCTGACTTACGTGATTTTCTCAGCCTGAAATTATTTTTGCATAGTGAGCTCTTCCCTGTCATTGAGTTTTCAACTTAAGTGTCATTGACTAAGAAAACCCTTTCCTTATCATCTAATTTAACATAATCTTCTATGTCAATTCAAATGTTTATAGCTATATGTAAGAGAACCTCTTATTCAAGTGGCTTACATCATAAGAATAATATGTAATTCACTTGATAGGAAGCCCTGAGTTGGGGCTAGCTCTAGTACAATTGCTAACGTGACTCTGTCATCAGAGACTCCAATTTATCCAGTTTATTGCCAAATCATTTTTATGGCATTCAGCCCAGGAAGCATTACAGAGAAGGCACAATAACAGCTGGACAGGCAATTCGTGATGCCAGCCAATTGCAATCCTTGCTCATAACATACATTTTTTGATAATCCCTTATTCTATTTCTCAGCCTAGAATTTATTACTATTTGATATTTTCTTATTTTTTTTTTAGAAAGGGAATTATATAATGATAAAAATTATAGATTCTGGAGTTTCCTTGCTTACCTTGAATGTCTGACTTGACTTTTTCCTGTTTGACCTATGTATCTAATCTCTGTGCCTTAGTTTTCATAGTAAAATAGGAATGATTATATTGAGTATCCATATTAAAATACTGTTGTAAGGACTGAGTGAATTAATTAGGTAAAACACTTAGAGTAGCACCTGGAATATATTAAGAGCTGTGGCAGGGTCTATTGTATATTATTACATATAATTTATTGCTTTTTTGGTCTCCCCCTCCACAGCCACACACACACACATGCCAGAGAATAAGTTATAAGAGAGCAAGATTTATTTATGTGATGTCGTGCAGAAAATAGTTAACACAGCAGACCTGAGATTGCTATCCTTATGAAGTCTGCTTACAAAGTAGGCTCTTGTCTGGTATTTGGAAACTTGGATTTCAGAATGGTTCCCACAGTTCCATAACTGGTAAGAATGATTCACTCAGTCTAGACTGTGCAAGCAATATGGTTTATGCTAACTACTTGCTTTCCTTCTGGGACTCTGAAATGCTGTATGTGTTAGGCAGAGTGTGCTTTTGTGAAGCGCATGCAATAAAAACCCTGCCTTTAATGAGCTTCCCTGATAGACAATATTTCTCATGTGTTGTCACAAGTCTGCTGTAGAAATTGTGTTCTGTGTGACTCCACTATTAGAGGCTGTACACCTTGTCTTTTCTAGACTCTTCATTATGCACCTATTCCCTTTGCTGGATTGTCTTTGTTTCTTTTTGCTGCAATAAATCATAGCCATGTGTTCAACTGTATACTGAATATTATGAGCCTTCCTAGTAAATCACCAAACCTGAGAGTGTTCTTGGGGGGCCCTGACACAGACTTGTTTACCAAAATCTAAAACAGTGACTGAGTCATAGTATTAGGTTGGTGCAAAAGTAACTGTGGTTTTGCATTACTTTCAATAGCAAAACCCGCAATTACTTCTGCACCAACCTGATAGATTCTCAATGAAAGTCAAATACATAGATGAAATAATAAATGGATAACTATAGCTCTATATGGTCACACACATTTGGACAAACAACAGCATCAACCTTTGGCACAGAGAATAGGTTGTTTCCACTGAAGGGACGGTGCTCTTTGATGGTTGTTTACTTACCACCATTTATCATAAATGACTCAAATGTCAGAATGCTAGGCCATGAGGAAATTGTGGGGAGGGACAAATCATGATTCTACAAACAATTTATTATGTCCGCCAGCTGTTTTGGTCAATGTCTTAAGCATCAGCTCAAAATTAGTGTGGAATATAATTGCTGGAATGCTGTAATAAAAGGCTACTGATAAAGATATGATAAGCATTATGGTTAAATCTGATCTTTGATTCTACCCCAGGTGACTATCATGGGGTAAGTGAGACAAGTGAGATGTGTAAGCTTAGGTCATTTTAAATCAATGGAGCTAAGGAAGAGGGAAAAAACTAAGCAGTGATTCTGGAAGATACAATGGACCACTGTCCCTGTTCATGTGTGAGCTCAGCAGTTTCTCATTCTCTTTCCACTTTGAAAAAAATTAAACTGTTAAATTAGTATGTTATTTATTTACTTTTTAGGCTGGATTTGAATACATTTAAGAGTAGCCTACACAATACTGTTGTTGCTTTTTGCTTACTATTTCTATTCTCTAATATAATGTTTGGCAGATAGTAATTGCTCACTAGAGGGAAGTTTAGAATCATGGCTACCGGGGGTGTCCAATCTTTGGTTTCCCTGGGCCATACTGAAAGAAGAATTGTCTCGGGCCACAAATAAAAAATGCACTAACACTAACAATAGCTGATGAGCTAAAAAACATTGCAAAAAATCCCATAATGTTCACGAATTTGTGTTGAGCCTCATTCAAAGCCATCCTGGGCTGCATGCAGCCCACAAGCCATGGGTTGAATAAGCTTGATGTCTACCATCTAGTAGGTAAATTCTCTTGGAATAGATTTCCCTTCTAGTCTTAGCACATTTAGGCAGTATTGGACAAGTAATTTGTACTGAGATTTTCTTTACTTATCTGTAAATTGTAATTACATTTAGTTTTCTGTGTCTGTGGGTTCTGCATCTGTGAATACAGAAGCCAACTGCGGGACTTGAGCATCAGTGGATTGTGGTAGTTGTGGAGGAGAGGGCAGTCCTGGAACCAGTCCCCACCAGGCACCGAGAGATGACTATAATTATAGAACATTTGTAAGAGTTAAATTGAATACTATAACTTAGAAAATATAAGCACTTTAGAAAGGCTAGATATTATTATTATTATCTAAGAAATTAGTAAGAAATTAAAGAGCAATGTTTTGTCAGATTATGTAAGACCTTGAATGTTAGCATTTATTTATATGACAGCAATAAAATTTTCAGCAGAAACGTGGCATAGTTATTGTTCTGATTTTATTTATTTATTTTTATAGCCAAATCTTATTACTGCAAAGATGATCTAGAAAAAGCTTACAAGTTTATTGTGAACATTCAGTTGATAAGAAATTAGCATTAGTGATGATTACAAGAGTGGATCCTGATCTGTTTAAAAATACATTATATGTATTGAGACATCATTATATATGCCAGCAACATGCATAAGTATTATTTGTCAATTAAGAAAAATAAAATTTTTAAAAAGAATGGAAATACAAAGAAAATCATGGGTAGACCACTTAAAGAATTTATCTATATTTTGATTCCTCTTCATTTAACCTTACATTTTCAACTAAATAATATCCTGCTTATTAATTTACACTACATATTGCCTGGTATAATTTTTTTTTATAAATTTAAAAATTGGAAAAATTTCTTCCATTATATTTCAAGGTTTCTGATAATAACTATTTAGGAGTATACAATTTGTTTTTTAAATTTAGTTTTATTTTATTTTAGATTCAGAGGGTATATGTGAAGATTTGTTACATAGGTATATTGTGTAATGCTGATGGGTTTCAAATGAACCCATCACTCAAACAATGAACACAATATCCAATACATAGCTTCAAGAACCTTGCTTCCTTCCCATGTTCCCCCCTTTTGGAGTTCCTGTGTCTATTATTTCTATCTTTATGTCCATGTGTAACCATTGTTTACCTTCCACCTAGAAGTAAAACATGTGGCATTTGACTTTCTGTTTCTGAGCTATTTATCTCATAATAATGGCCTCCAGATCCATCTATGTTGCTGCAAAAGATATGATTTCATTCTTTTTGATGGCTGCATAGTATTCCATTGGGTATATATACTACGTTTTCTTTATTCAGTCAATAGTTGATGGACACTTATGTTTGTTCCATGACCTTGCTATTGTGAATAGTGATGCAATAAACATATAAGTGCAGGTGGCTTTTTGATAAAACAATTTATTTTCCTTTGGGTAGATGTCCAGTAGCAGGATTGCTGGGTTGAATAGCAGTTCTATTTTTAGTTATTTGAGAAATCTCCATACTGTTTTCCATAGGAGTTGAACTAATTTACATTCTCACCAACAGTATATAAATGCATTTGTTTCTTTAAGCAGCCCACAGCTTTTTAGGTGGGTTTTTTAATACAGTCTACATTTAACAAATAATTTTTGATAGAAAAAAATCAATTGACAAATTAATGAATCATTGATTATTTTTAATCCCAGGAAATCAACAGATGACAACCAAATCCTAACAACCCTTCAGAAGTTAAAGCTACATTACTGTGAAGAAAGTCTAGTGTCTTGGTTTTTAAAAGTTTTAATTTTTTTTTAATGGCAATAAGTTTTGAGAAAAAAAATGTGCTCAATGATTTCTTAAAGGTATTATTTTTAGGTCATTTGAATTTAATAGTTTATAGGTAATGAAATTTCACTTTTTATTTCTGCATGTTCAACTGTTTGAGGAAAGAAGGCTGAAAGTCAAATATAGTAACATTTTCTTTCACTTAATCCAAAAGGCCTCTGAAAAGTCATAAGATTTATTCTGTAAATTACTTTATAATTGTTCTTTAACGACACTGTGATATTTGATAATGTCAGAATGATTTTGCTTTAGGGAATGTGATTTTAGCCCCTGAAGAAAATTAATTACTCTCCCTAAATAAACAGCATTATATATATTTTATGTGAACTTAGGGAATGTTTTTAAGGTTAATTAATCTGTCTCTGACAATTGCAGAAAAATTTTAGGAAAAAATTACTTATGCATTCAGGTCAGTTTGCTTATGCTAATACACTAACACACAAGAAAAATATCACATTCATTCAATCATATTTGAAGAAAATTACTTCCATTTACTCTGAAATCTAAGATATAACTCTATTGTGTAATCCAGTTCCCAGCGTGGTTTCTTTAAAACCTTGTGCTAAAAATTGTGCTAATCAATTTACCAAATGCTTCATTTACTCTAAAAAATAATATAAGTGTTGTTTGCTTTCTTGATATTTCATCCCTTAATGATCTTTTGTATATTATGCTAAACTCACCAAGGCTTTGGAGAGAGATATATGGAGATATATATATATAAATAGAGCCACAGATTACAAATCCATAGGAAAAGGTCAGGAAGAATTACATCCATCTGTTCATTGTGCTTATCCTTTGGAAAGAGCAATGAGATGCAGGGGGAAGTAAGGAGAATCTACATGAGCTTTTAAAAATATTATTTTTTTCATATTATTTATTTCTCATTACTTTTCACATTGTTCTAACTAATTTGAGGATTCATACACATATTTTGCATTTATTATTTATATATGTTTTTAGAAGAATAAGAAAATCTCTTCTTCCATCACTCCTTTAGAAAATGTTCATGGCAGGGAGTGGGACATCCGGCTTCAGAGCAGGAACTTTCGTTGCACCAGTGATGAAAAAGAGAATGAAATGTGGGTGATGTTGAGAAAGGCAAGAAGATTTTTGTTCAGAAGTGTGCCCAGTGCCGTAAAGAGAGGCAAGCACAAGACTGGGCCTAATCTCCATGGTCTCTTTGGGCTGAAGACTGGTCAGGCCATTGGATTCTCTTACAAAGACGCCAGTAAGAACAAAGGGATCACCTGGGGAGAGGATACAGTGATGGAGCATTTGCAGAATCCCAAGAACTACATCCCTGGAACAAAAATGATCTTTGCTGGCATTAAGAAGAAGGCAGAAAGGGCAGACTTGATAGCTTATCTCAAAAAAAGCTACTCATGAGTAATAATTGGCCACTGCCTTATTTATTACAAAACAGAAATATCTCATGACTTTTCTGTGTGTACCATACTTTAATAGATCTCATACACCAGAATTCAGATCATGAATGACTGACAGAATATTTTACTGGGCACTCCTGATTTAAAACTAAGACTGGCTTGTGGTTAAATGAATATGTTCAGTTTTTGAATTTTAATAGTAATTCCAATTCAGTAAATGCTGTCACTGTTTGCCCCTTCTAAAGATATGATTAGACTTCACTGGTAATGTTCAACTTTTCACAAAGATGGTGACTGCCATCTTAAAACTTACTGGATATTGGTTTATATTTAGATTTCTATAACTGGTTATGTGAATATATTTAAATACTGGGGAAATTCCTTCACTGTCTCAGAACCAAGCAAGATTCATCTGTGTTTTGTGTTCATTTGCCTCTTAAAGGCAAGGGTTGAAGATAAATAAGGTAGCAATGTCTACTTTAAATTTTTGGCCTTAACTATGCCAATCTAATTAGAATTCTCTGCATTTAAAATGGTTCTTTTTACTTACTGAAGGGCATTTTAGTGTGGTTTATGTGTAATATCAAAGATTATTTAACATTTCTCACATTTTATAGATGATCTATAAGGTCACATGCTTTTAATATAGTAGCAAGTTAAACTTCACTCTTGAATTCTTTACAATCTAAGTCAAACTAAGTTATAATTTAAGATTGTCTTTAAACAGCCATTCAGATACATAAAACTGTGGAACTGCTCTGTATTTGTGATTGTGGATAGTGCTTTTGCCAGCTTAAAAGAATTAAAGTAGAGGAGATGTACATAAGTTTTAAAATTATGTGTGATCGTAAGACTTAAGATAATTAAAAAGAAATTCACAGATCATGACAAAAACATGTTCATGGCAAAGAAAAGACATATTCTAAGTAGATTAATAATTACAGATGTGTCAAATATACAGTTCTAGGATTTATGATGTAGTCATTAAGTTCATCAAATACTATAATGAAATATGTAATTTAATTTAAATAATATTTAGAAATTATATCCATATATTCAGCAAGTAATTATTAAGTGTATTTATGTGCCAGATACCATTCTAGGTGCCTGGGATGCATCAGTGAACAGAATACATCTAGTGCTGCATGAGGGAGCTTCCTTTTTAGCGAAGGAGGACATTAGACACAGATGTATAAATGAGTCATTGAACAAGATAATTGCAGGCAGAGATGGATTCTATGAAAGAAATAAATCAGGGTGATGAGAGGGAAAGTGACAGAGAGACAGCTTTAGGTTGGAGGCTAAAGTGAGGCCTTTGAAGAAATGATAATTCATGTGTGACTTGAATGACAAGATAAAATGTAGAGAGTTAGAGGCTGAGGATTACAGGCCAAGGAAATAGCCCCGTGCGTATGTTGTGAGACATAGCTCCAAGACATAGACATGCATAGTTTAATTCAACTTGACTCTTCCAGAAATGAATTGAAGGTCACTAGGCCTGGAGTATCAGGAAGCAGAGGAGAAGTTGTGAGAGAAGAGTTTGAAGTGAGATGCCTGTGTCATTTAATGAAGCAAATCACATGAAAAATATCACTGGCATTTTTTATTATACGACTTATTTAAAAATAGCAATAAGATTTACTTCCTACTTTATCCTAAGGTTCTGAAGACCTTTCAATGGTATTCTTGGAGGAGACTTTACAATTTTGGTGTGTATCATTATTGTAAAGATACCCTGATATCTTTATAAAATAGAAGTAAATTTAGAAATTAAAAAAAAACAAAACTTTCCTGTTCTCTCGGTCAGTCACTGACAATATGTAAAATCATTGTCTAGTTGATAAATTCATTCAAGTCTTTCATTTTAGTTCAAGGAGACTTTAGTTTCCTCCTTTTGGATTATAAAATGGAAGTTACCTGGATCCCTTTTGTATATACTATTCATGACTTACACATACCTGTTTTGTACATATGTTGTAAATAGCTACTATTGTAAAAGAAAAAATAATTTTCACAGGAATATTTTCTGTGTATAACAGAAATGGCTTACTTTGATGTCTTTGTTGAAAATATGTCCATAACTAATGTAAGAATATTCTAAAACTTTATTTAAAAATTTTAAAAGAACATTTTTATGGATAAGCAATCTCAATATTATAAAAATGACTTCTCTTCCCCTGTAAATGTAAAACTTCCCATCAAATTCTGATAGAACTTAATATTAATGGATCTTGATACAACATATAAAAATCATGTGAAATACAAGGGACCAAAAAATTGCAAAAATATTTTTGAAAACGAATAAATAAATTAGTGTTACTTAAGCCACAGTATATTAAGTCTTACAGCACCTGAAAGTCGTATTGTGCAGAGACAGATAAATGGAAAGCTAAGCAAAATAATGATTCCAGAAATCAATCAATAAACAAACACATATACACATATATTTGATATATGACTATTGCCATTGTAGACTAACAGGAAAAAGAGAAGCAATTCAGAAAATAATTAAAAATTAGTTATACATATGAAGAAACATGAACTTAGATTAATAATTCCTTCCTTATATTACATACAAAAATAAATGCTATATTTTTTAGTCATACTATGTAAACCAACATTAGAAAGTTTTTAAAGAAAATATAATAGTATGTCTTTACAACACATGAAGAGCATTCTAAATAAAAACTCCAAAAGTGAATCATAAAAATGATTGATAAATTTGATTATATTAACATAAACATTTATTTCCTGAAATACACATTCTTCCTGTGCATGCACATGCATCTGTAAATTTAAAATAAAAACAAATTCAGTACAATATTTATTTGTAATAATACTAGAAATCTTATGTGATATTGTTCTACAAGTACTAGACATTTTATATTAAGAAAGCATTGGAATAAGGTGTATAAATATTGATACATGGGAAGATATAAGTTCCGTGTCTGTAGCTAATATGAGCATAAAGCTGTAGATCATGAGAGAATAAAGAATATTAGAAAACTGACACTGTTGATAAGCCAATTCTCTTTAAATGTAAGACAGTCACAAAATAAAACTTTTCTTGAATTATTGGAATTGCATAATTTCTACTTATAGAAAATTATTAAATATCTTCTGGAACAGTTAAGCATTTATGATAGCAGGAGGTTTATGAAAAAATAATTTTGAAGAGTCACTAGATCTTTCAGATAGAGTTAGCATGCTTTACTTATTAAAACTGGATAATATTGTCACAAACACATTAATCAAAAAGATGTATGTAGATGAATTTTATGATAAAGCTAGGATTTCCAATCATTAAAGAAATAAAGATGAATTGTTCATTGAATGGTTTTGAAAAAATAATATGACTATATTCAAACTTGTGCATTATTTTAAATTAAATTTCACATGGAAGAAAACTTTAACATTAAAGAAAGAAATTATAGAGTGACATCAGCAAGATGACTGGCAAGAGAAGCCTGGCACTCATCCTCCCCACAAAAAAATACAAAAGCAATAAGCAGATTAGATTTGACTGGAGTGTCGAGGGGAAAATGTTGGAGTGGAGAGGCACTTGTACAGGAGGGCACGGTGGAAACACCCAATGTCTGCAGCCCAATTTCTCCACCTGGGTTGGATCTGCCTGGAGTCAAGAGGAACTTTCTGTTGTGGGCAAAAGGTAAGCATAAGATCCCCATCATCCTCTGTTGCCACTGCCAATAACTATAGTCCTTACTACAGGAGAATCATAACCATAGTCCTTACTACAGGAGAATCCCACAGTATGCACAAGCACTGGGCCCAGGTTGGAAAGATGCCAGGAATTCACAGAGCTGCGTTGCCTTGGATTAGGAGCACAAAGTGTACACTTCCACCCCCACTGACTCCCTGTAAGCCAAGCTGCTGCAGCACAGTGCCATCTTGAGACCAGGGCCACCTCTGGAGTGCACCCTGCTCTGGGGACCAGACCACGGCCCCTCTCTAGCACTGGGCCTCCATCTTCATTATATTAATACCTGGATTATACAAGGGGCTGAATACTAGAACCCCAGTAGCATGGAGCCTGGACCCAAGATTGACTGTGATCCTGGTCCTGCATAGTAGCGAAATCAGCTTCTGCTGCCCTCACTTACACCTAGAGGAACAATCTGCCACTCCCTTGCAGGGCCGACCCCCCCTGACCTGGTCAAACCACTGAGCACCCTCCTGTGACTGGGAGAGAGCCCTGAGCCTCTGAGCAACTAACACGCTCCTGAGCCAGTGAGTGGCTGTATATCCATCCCCAGCGCCTGAGAAACAGCCCTGTAGGCCATTCCCTGCAGACACTCAACCATGCAGGCCAAGCAGCCATGCACCCATGCCCCAGGACTGAGAAAAAAAATCCTGCGGCTGCCCCTGATAGGCCTTCCCCCAAGCCCACTAAGCAGCTGTGTGCCCATGTCTAGATCCCAAGAGACAACCCATAGGCCACCCCTGTGAGGCAGGCTTCCAGATCAATTGAACAGCCTTGCTCCCATGTTCCAGACTTGAGAAGCATTCCTATGGGCCACTCCTGGCAAACATGCCCAGAGGCTGGATGAGCAGCTATGCTTCCACCTCTTTAGCCTGAGAAACAGCCTCTTGGGCTACTCTCAGTAGACATAACCCTAGGCTGGTCAGGAAGCCTTGCACCCCACATTCCAGGCCTGAGAAGCAGCCCCTTGAGCCCATCCTGGCAGACCTGCCCCCAGGCAGGCCCAGCATTCTTTAACCATCATCGGGAGCCTGAGAAGAAACTCCCACCAGGACACCCCCAGCCAAGAAGCAGTACAGTCAAGTCTGAGGCTTGAGAAATTGCCCTACAGGCTGCTCATGGCAGGCATGCCACCAGGATGGCTGAACAACCATGTGCCCATGCTCCTGGTCATAGTAACAACCTTGTGGCCCCAAGTTGTGGGGCCCCACATGCCCGCATCCTGGGAAACAGCATGACAAGCCCACTCATGGAAAAGCCATGTCACCACCACCACAAATTCTCTCAGCCGGTCACTGAGACACGTGCAAACATCACTTGCAAGGATTACAGTTGAAAATACTACATGGAAACTACACTACTGCATCTACCCAGAAACAAAGCCAATGTACTCCACCAAACTACCACCCAAGATCCATTCACACAAGTAAGTCTTTCCCTGTGAAACCTACTCCATAAAATTAGAAAAGGTAACTTTTCTACCAGATGTATAGAAATCAGTGTAGCAACACATCAAACAAGGACACATAGCATCTCCAAAGAGACACAATAATTCTCCATAACAGACCCCAATCATAAGGAAATATACGAAATACTAGAAAAATAATTCATAATAATAATCTTAAGGATACTCAGTGAGATACAACATAATACAAATATTTTGTATTTCTGTGAAATAAGGAGAACAATTTATGTTGTTGCATCCAGCAACTGATGAATGGATAAAGAAAACGTTGTACAGGTACACAAGGGAATGCTATTTAGCAATAAAAAAGAATGAAATTCTGTCCTTTGCAACAATATGAAAGGGAATGGAGGATATCATAAGTGAAATAAGCCAGGAACATAAAGTTAAACACCACATGTTCTCAGTCATAGGCAGAAGTTAAGAAAATGTTGATCTCACAGAAGTAAACAGCAGAACAGAGATTACAAGAGGCTGGCAAGGGTCTTGAGAAGAAGGGGATAGGGAGAGACTTTTTAAAGGATACAAAATTACAGCTAGATGAGAAATAAGTTCTAGTGTTCTATAGCACTGTAAGATGACTCTAGTTAACAAAAATGTATTATATAGTTTCAGCTATCTAGGAGGATATTGAATGTTCCCCAAAAAAAGAAATGATAAATGTTTGAGATGATGAGTGTGCTATTCACCCTGATCTAATCACTATACATTGTATATATGTAGAAGCATCTTTATGTCTTCCATAACATACAGATAGCTCAGTGGGCCTGTCCTCCTTCCCCACAATGAAAAGTTATAATCCAGTATGAAGTTCCAGGACAAATTGAATTAGAGTTATGCAGAGGTAACTTAGAATTCTATTTCTCTAAGGATTCCTTGTGGTGGTGTCATCAACCAAACTTCATACAAAAGTGAGACGTGAATGAAATTTTGCACCCAGGGCCAGAAGATGTTTTAAAAAAAAATCATAAAAGAAATGCACCCTCTGTCTAATTCAGCTGTTGCTAAACTCCTGTTGGGAGTAGTGAGAAGCAGAGAGCCACTCATCTAGAGGCTGCTCTAAACAGGCTTTGGGCTCAGGGTATCTCCTGAAGGTTGAGTAAGTAAGATCTTTACACCAAAGTAAGATCTATTGATGAACTGGTAAAAATAGAGTTTTAAATGTAAGTGACTTAAAAATTAAAGGTGATAAGAAATAATCATATGTCATTCAGAATGTTAGCAAAGATACATGTCAAAAAACATGGATAAAATAATTTTAGAAAAAAAGCAACAAAACAACTCATTAAGTTAGAGAATTTATATTACAACGCATGAAAAAGGGAGGCATCTGAAAAGGACTTTGCAATAATTATATTTCAAATTCTTTCAAGAGATAAATGACAGAGTTGTAGTTAGAAAATAAAATTAATAAATTATAATGAGAAAAAAATAATTGAGAATAGATAATAATGTAAAAGGCAATGTTTGGGCTTCAAGGTGGAGTACATAGAGAGAAAGAAATGAAAAACATCAAAGTGAAACAGCGTGAAAAATAGGGTGAAATATACAGAGTAAGTAATAGAAGAAATGATGGAAAGGCAATATTTTAAGAAAAACTGGCTATAAAGTTTGTTGGATTGAAAAAAGATAGGTGCTCAGTTACAAAGCACACATAAATAAAAGTAAGTGTACACCCAGAAAAATTGTAGCTATGTTGTAAAATATCAGTGACAAAGAGAAAAGCTTAAAAGCATCCAGAGTAAAAAGACAGATTATCAATGGAGGAAGAGCAGAGAGACTTACAACAGGCTTCCTGCAGAAACTTCAAATGCCAATTGATAGTAAAACCTTCGAAGGGCTGAGAGACAATAATTGCCAATGCAGAAATCTATACTTACTAGCATTCAAGGAAGAAAAGAAGATACAATTTAAAATTACCACCAAAGACACTGTCAGAAATAATCCCAAAGGGTGTCAGTAAGAGTGACAAAAATAAAAAAAGGAACAAATGGAGAAAATGTGGAAAGAAAAGAGAAATAATGAGGTAGATTATTGGTAAAAATAGATTTAATCCAGTTTTGTAACCAGTCAAAAGTTATTTTTTTCTGTCGTGAAAATGCAATTAATATTCTTGATTATAATAGCATGTAAGGTAGGTAGTCACCATAAAAATTGAGAAGCTATAAACCTGTTCACTTAAAGTCAAGATATATTAAATGATACCATTAAAAATGTATACCTGTACATTTGAAAACATAAAAGTTATAATTTTCTATAATGGCCAATAAAAATTAAAATAATTAGTGACCAAACTCTGCCAAGCCAAAAATAACTGGCCTGGATTAAAAAATTTAGTAAGAGTTAATGATTTTTATTTGAATTATTTCTGAGATCTAAAATTTTAAGGCTGCCTATGTTATTTTATGAAATTAGGTAATCGATACAAAAACTGGGAATAATATGATAAAATTTATTTTTAATGTTCAATTATAAACATTGGGACATCCACTAATAGTTGTGGAATTCTGGGCTATAGTCCAAATGCAAATACGTGTAACATATATGTAAATATTTGAAAGCTACAAATCAAATTTTAAAACTCAATTACTATTTATTCTTTGTTACTACTTTGAAAAATGTATCATTTTAGTAAGGATCCGGGTGGATCTACTGATATTTAGAATTCGATAATTTCTTTGAGTTTCATGTGGGAATAAATTACTTTAGGGAGAGCTGGTCAATATTTTCTAGTCATCAGCTACCCCTTATCTTTGAACACTATTTCTTTATTGTACAGTGAATGGCTCTATGTATGCTTATCACCAACATCCATGTTTGCATGTGCAAGCTTTGTCTACATACCACCAAATTAGCTACACTTTAGGTACAGGCTCTTGTATCCAGGCATGCATACATACCCATAAAATAGTTCAGCTTCAGGAGGAAAGACAAGAGAAAAGGCTGTCTAAACCCTGGTAGTATGATCAAGGCCATTGCAGACAGGCATTCAGAGATTGTGAGAGCTCAGGTAATGCATAAGGGATTGTGGGCTTCGTTTAGACATATGTCTTTGACCCTCTGACCTTCTTATACCCTTGAAAAAAGCAGAGTCTGAGCCTAATGATGTTTCCAATAAATAATCTTAACAAAATACTTGGTAAATTAAGTTTAAAAATATGATACATGTATTATAACCAAGCAAAGTTTAAAGTAGAACAGACACATGTGTAATCAAATATATTTACAGATTAAATAAGCAAACCATCTTAAAAGATGATTAAATACATGAAAAATTAAATTGTCTTAACATGATGAAAAAAATTCTTTATAAATTAAAAATGGAAGAGTACTCTCTTAATTTAATTTGTTAATCATATGTACCCACAACCTATTAGAGACATTAAACTTACGATAAACTGTGACAACATGGAGTCTGATAAAAACAAAGATGCCTCCTTTTGTCTGCATTTTTTTCAACATAGTTTTAGTGGCCTTTATTAATTAAATTTAATTAAATAAGAAAAGGAGACAAAATAAAAAATAATTTCCACATGTTATTTGTTATTTTGTGTACTGAAAATCGTAAACAATGTACAGAAATTATTGGAACTGGTAAATTAATTCATCAAGTTGTAGAAGAGAAAGAAATGTAAAAAATCAATAAATAATTTGTATGCAAATAATCATTACATTTTAAAAATACAATTTTAGAGGCATATCAACCTACAAAACTCATGAATTCATGAGTGGAGAAAACTCATGAATGGAGAAATTTTGGTAAAAGATACTCAAGAGCCCTATGAAGAATATAAATGAAACTAATTGAATTCATGAAGAGTTATATGAGATACTAAGAGTAAGAAATATAGAGAAACCAATTTCTAAAACAATAGAGACACAGAAATTTTTAAAGTAAGAACCTTATTAATATTACTAATGGCAAGAAAAGAGAGTAAAGAAAGTCATTAAATATAGAACTTTTAAGAAAACTACACGTTAACATAAGAAAGCAATTGAGAAATAGAGAAATTTAACAGATTATAATAATAAAAAAATAGAAATCTAGGTGCATCTTCCCCAACTTCATCTCTAAATATAAATTTAAGTAATTTTAATCATCAACAATGAAACAAGATGTCTAAAATTCACATGTAACAGTAAATACACCAAAATAGTCAAAAACCTTTCTTAAAAACAAAAACAAGAATGAGGAGCTTTTTTTCTACAAGGATTTCAAACTTGTAAAAAATTAAGCATAGCAATTATTTAACTTTTACATAAATAGTAACTGAAAAAAAGCTGCTGTTACCATAGTACAGTAATTGTTACAATAAATAGAGTCAAAGACAAAGAATACTGTTAAAATAAATTACTTAAAAGCACATGCCAGGGAAGAAATAATGAAATAAACTATTTAGAAAATACTACTATTTAATGCTAATTCTGTTTTATTTTATTTGTTTTTATTTGTCTTTCAAAATGTATGTATAGCTCACATTTATGTCCATTTTTAAACTTTGTATTTCAATTGGTTTTTGGGAAACAGGTGGTGTTTTCGTCATATGAATAAGTTACTTAGTGGTGATTTCTAAGATTTTGGTGCACCCATCAACTGAGCAGTGTACACTGTACCCAATGTAGAGTCTTTTATCCTACATCTACTTCCCACTCTTTCCCCTGAGTCCCCAAAGTCCATTGTATCATTGTTACCGTTAGGTTCTCATTAGCTTAACTCCCACTTATGAGTGAAAACATACGATGTTTGGTTTTCCATTCCTGATTTACTTCACATAGAATAATGGTCTCCAATTCTATCCAGGTTGCAACAAATGCCATTAATTTGTTCCTTTTTATGACTGAGTAGTATTCCATAGTGTGTATATATACCACATTTTCTCTATCGACTTATTGACTGATGGGCATTTGGGCTGAATCTGTATTTTTGCTATTCTGAATTGTATTGCTACAAAACATGCGTGTGCAACTATCTTTTGTGTATAATGACTTCCTTTCCTCTGGGCAGACACCCAGTAGTGGGATTGTTGGATCAAATGGTAGATCTACTTTTAGTTCTTTAAGGAATCTCCACACTGTGTTACATAGTGGTTTTACTGGTTTACATTCCCACCAGCAGTGTAAAAGTCTTCCCTTTTCACCACATACATACCAATATCTATTATCTGTTGATTTTTTGACTATGACCATTTTTTCAGGCATAAGGTGGTATCTCATTGTGGTTTTGATTTGTAGTTTCCTGATCATGACGGATGTTGAGCATTGTTTCATATGTTTATTGGATATTTGTATATTGTCTTTTGTGCATTGTCTATTCATGTCCTTAGCCTACTTTTTGATGGGATTGTTTCTTTTTTTCTTGCTGATTTGTTTGAATTCCTTGTTGATTTTGAATATTAGTCCTTCATCCAATGCATAGTTTGTGAAGATTTTCTCCCATGCTGTGCATTGTCTGTTTGCTCCTTACTTCTTTTGCTGTGCAGAAGCTTTTTAGTCTAATTAAGTCCCATCTATTTATCTTTGTTTTTGTTGCATTTGCTTTTGGGTTCTCGGTCATCAAGTCTTTGCCTAAGCCAATGTCTAAAAAGGCTTTTTCGATGTTATCTTCTAGAATTTTTATGGTTTCAAGTCTTAGATCTAAGTCTTTGATCCACCTTGAGTTGATTTTTGTATGAACTCATAGATGAGAATCCAGTTTCGTTCTTCTACAAGTGGCTTGCCAGTTATCCCAGCACCATTTGTTGAATAGGGTGTCCTTTTCCCAATTTATGTTTTTGTTTGCTTTGTCTATGATCAGTTGGCTGTAAGTATTTGGCTTTATTTCTGGGTTTTCTATTCTGTTCCATTGGTCTATGTGTCTATTTTTACACCAGTACCATGCTGTTTTGGTGACTATGGCCTTATAGTATAGTTTGAAGTCAGGCAATGTGATGCCTCCATATTTGTTGTTTTTGCTTATTCTTGCTTCGGCTATGTGTAGGCTCTTTTTTGGTTCCATATGAATTTTAGGATTGCTTTGTCTAGTTCTGTGAAGAATGATGGTGGTATTTTGATGGGAATTGCATTGAATTTGTAGATTGTTTTTGGCAGTATGGCCATTTTTACAATATTGATTCTACCCATTCATGAGCATAAGATGTGTTCCTATTTGTTTGTGCCATCTATAATTTCTTTCAGCAGTGTTTTGTAGTTTTCCTTATAAATGACTTTTACCTCCTTGGTTAGGTATATTCCTAAGTATTTTATTTTATTTTATTTTATTACACCTATTGTAAAAAAAGGTGGGGTTCTTGATTTAATTATCAGCTCTGTAGCTGTTGGTGTTTAGCAGAGCTACTGATTTGTGTACATTAATTTTGTATCCTGAAACTTTGCTGAATTCATTTATCAGTTCTAGGAGCTTTTTGGATGAGTCTTTATGGTTTTCTAGGTATACAATCATATCAACAGCAAACAGTGACATTTTGAGTTCCTCTTTACCTCTTTGGATGCCCTTTATTTCATTCTCTTGTCTGATTGCTCTGGCTAGGGCTTCCAGTAATATGTTGAATAAAAGTGCTGAAACTCGATGTCCTTTTCTTGCTCCAGTTCTTAGGGGCAATGATGTCAACTTTCTCCTGTTCAGCATAATGTTGACTGTGGGTTTGTCATAGTGATTCTCCTGCTTCAGCCTCCTGAGCAGCTGGGACTACAGGTGTGCATCACCAAGCCCAGCAATTTTTTTTTTTTTTTGTAATTTTAGTAGAGACGGGGGTTTCACCATGTTTGCCAGGATGGTCTTGCTCTCCTGACCTCGTGATCTGCCTGCCTCGGCCTCCCAAAGTGCTGGGATAACAGTCATAAGCCACTGTGCCCTGCTGATTTCCTCTTTCTCTATCTTATGCAATAGTGTCAATAGGGTAGGATTGGTCCCAATTCTTTGAATGTCTGATAGAATTCAGGTGTGAATCCATCTGGTCCTGGACTTTTTTTGTTGGCAATTTTTTTTATTACCATTTAAATATTGCTGCTTGGTTTTGGTCTGTTTGGAGTTTCTATTTCTTCCTGGTTTAGGCCAGGAGGGTTGCATATTTCCAGGAATTTGTCTGTTTTTTTCTAGGTTTTCTAGTTAATGCATGTAAAAGTGTTCATAGTAGCCTTGAATGATCTTTTGTATTTCTGTGGTATCAGTTGTAATATCTCCCGTTTCATTTCCAGTTGAGCTTATTTGTATCTTCTCTCTCCTTTTCTTGGTTAATCTTGCTAATGGTTTATCAAACGTGTTTATCTTTTCAAAGAACCACCTTTTTGTTTCATTTATCTTTTGTATTGTTTTTTGTTTGTTTGTGTTTCAGTTAGTTAAGTCTGATTTGTGTTATTTATTTTCTTCTTCTGGCCTTGGGTTTGGATTGTTCTTTTTTCCCTAGTTCCTGAGGTGTGAGCTTAGATTGTCTATTTGTGTTCTTTCAGACTTTTTGATGTAGGCATTTAATGCTATGAAGTTGTCTCTTAGTTCATAGCATTGAACTACTGTCTTTGCTGTATCCCAGAAATTTTGATAGGTTGTACCACTATTATTGTTCAGTTCAAAGAATTTTTTTCATCTTGATTTAATTGTTGACCCAATAAAAAGTAAGAAGCAGCTTATTTAATTTCCATGTGTTTGCATAGTTTTGAGAGTTCCTTTTGGAGTTGATTTCCAATTGTATTTCACTGTGGTCTGAAAGAGCACTTGATATAATTTCAATTTTCTTAAATTTATTGAGACTTGTTTTGTGGCCTGTAATGTGGCCTATCTTGGAGAATGTTCCATGAGCTGATAAATACAGTGTATATTCTGCAGGTGTTTGGTAGAATGTTCTGTAAATATCTGTTCAGTCCATTTGTTCTAAGGTATAGTTTAAGTCCACTGTTTCTTTGTTGAATTTCTATCTTGATGACCTGTCTAATGACATCCATAGAGTATTGAAGTCCCCCACTATTATTGTGTTGCTATCGTATTTCTTGTCTAGTAGTAATAGTTTTATAATTGAGGAGATCCAGTGTTAGGTGCATATATATTTAGGATTGTGATATCTTCCTGTTGGATAATTCCTTTTATTATTATATAATGTTCCTCTCTGCTTTTTAAACTGCTGTTGCTTTAAAGTTTATTTTGTTTGATAGAAGAATAGCTATTCCTGCCCTCCTTTGGTGTCCATTTGCATGGAATGTCTTTTTCCACCCCTTTACCTTAATTTTATGTGAGTCTTTATGTGTTAGGTGAGTCTCTTGAAGACAGCAGATATTTGGTTGGTGAATTTTTATCCATTCTGCCATTCTGTATCTTTTAAGTGGAGCATTTAGACCATTTACTTTCAATGTTAGTATGTGAGGTACTATTCTATTCATTTTGCTATTTGTTGCCTGAAGTCTTTTTTAAAATTGTGTTATTTCTTTATAGGTCCTTTGAGTTTTATACTTTAAGGGGGCTCCATTTTGATGCATTTCAAGGAATTCTTTCAAGATTTGGAACTTTTTTAAAGCAGTTCTTGTAGTGCTAACTTGGTAGTGGCAAATTCTCTCAGCATTTGTTTGTCTGAAAAAGATTGTATCTTTCCTTCATTTATGATGCTTAGTTTCACCAGATACAAAATTCTTGGCTGATAATTATTGTTTATGGAGGCTAAAGATAGGACTCCAATTTCTTCTAGCTTGTAGGTTGTGTGCTGAGAAATCTACTGTTAATCTGATAGGTTTTCCTTTATAGGTTACCTGATGCCTTTGCTTCACAGCTCTTAAGATTTCTTCCTTCGTCTTGACTTTAAATAATCTGATAACTATATGCCTAGTTGATGATGTTTTTGAGATGAATTTCACAGGTATTCTTTGAGCTTCTTGTATTTGGATGTCTAGATCTCTATCTCTAGCAAAGCCAGGAAAGATTTCATCAATTATTCCTTCAAATATGTTTTCCAAACTTTAGATTTCTCTTCTTCCTTGGCAACACTAATTATTCTTAGATTTGGTGGTTTAACATAGTCCCAAACTTCTTGGAGACTTTGTTCATGTTTTTTAATTCCTTTTTCTTTGTCTTTGTTGAATTGGGCTAATTCAAAAACCTTATCTCTGAGTTCTGAACTTCTTTTTTCTGCTTGTTTGATTCTATTGCTGAGACTTCCAGTTTATTTTGCATTTTTCTGAGTGTGTTCTTCATTCTCAAAAGGGATGATTGTTTTTTATTTATGCTGTATATTTCTCTGGAGGTTTTTCCATCCATATCTTGTTTTTGTTTGTTTGTTTGTTTTTTGTTTTGTTTTGAAAAGGTCTCACTCTGTCACCTAGGGTGGACTGCAGTGGCACAATCTTTGCTCACTGCAACCTCTGCCTTCTGGGCTCACGCAATTCTCCTACATCAGCCTCCTGAGTAGCTGGGACTACAGGTACTCACCATTGTTCCTGGCTAATTTTTGTTTTATTTTTGTAGAAATGGGGTCTTGTTATGTTGCCCAGGCTGGTCTCAAACTCCTGAGCTCAGGTGATCCACCTGCCTCAACCTCCCAAAGTGGTAGGATTACAGGCATGAGCCACTGTGTGTGGCTATTTTGTTAAATTTCTTTGAGTTGGTATTCACTTTTCTCTGGTGCCTCCTTGAGTAGCTTAATGATTGACTTTCTGAATTACTTTTCTGGCAATTCAGGGATTTCTTCTTGGTTTGGATCTATTACTGATGAGCTAGTGTGATCTTTTGGGGGTGGTAAAGAAACTTGTTTTGACATATTGCCAGAATTGTTTTTCTAGTTCCTTCTCATTTTGGTAGGCTACATCAGAGGGAAGATCTGGGGCTCATGAGCTGCTATTCAGATTCTTTTATTCCACAGGGTGCTTGCTGGATGTGGGTGCTCAGGGATGTGGCTTCCTGAGAACCAAACTGAAGTGACTGTTATTTCTCTTCTGGATCTAGCTGCCCAGTGGAGCTACCGGGCTCTGGGCTGGTACTGGGGTGTGTCTGCCAAGACTCCTGTGATGTCATCCATCTTCAGGTCTCTCAGCCCTGTATACCAGTACCTGCTCTGGGGAAGATAACAGTGGTATGAAGTGGATCTGTGAGGGTTCTTGGTTGCATTTTTGTTTATTGTGCTAGTTTTCGGTTAGTTTGACTCCAGCCAGAAGGTGGCACTTTCAAGACAGCATCAGCTGCGGCAGTATAAGGAGGATACAAGGTTCCCTTAGGGTTGCCTGGGTATGTTTCTTAGGTGGTGGGCAGGGCCATAAAGCTCGCGCTAGATTATATCCTTTGTAATTGGCTACCAGGGCAGGTAGAGAAAGACTACCAGGTGGGGGCAGGGTTGGGTGTGTCTGAGCTCAGACTCTTCTTGGACGGGGCTTGCTGAGGCTGCTTTGAAGGATGGGGGTGTGGTCCTTAGCCCAACGGAGTTAAGTTCCCAGAGGGTATTATGGCTGCCTCTGCTGTATCATGCAGGTCCGCAGGGAAGTGGAGGAACACCAGCAGTTAGAGGCCTCATCCAGCTTCCATGCAGCCTGAAAGGCCAGTCTCACTCCTACCATGCCTCCCCCAACAGCACCAAGTTTATTGCCCGGCACTGAGTGAGCAGGGTTGAGGACTTGTCCCATGTTCCAGGCCTCCCCACTGGGAACGCAAGCAGGACTTTCAAGTTTTGCACCTCACCACCTGCCACAGCTTCTGAGCTGTGTCTGCACTCCTGTTTCACACTCTCCCCCAGATTCTGTCCAGGAAACTCTGCATTTGGTTGAAATTGTTACTAAGTAAAGCTGGAGGTTTCCTTCTGTCTGTGGTCTTTTGTCAATTCCACTGGCAGCCCACCTGAAGGACACCTGTGAGACAAAGTCAGAAATGGCTTCCCTGGGGACTGAGAGTGCCCACAGGGCTCTTCCTGCTTCTTTCTCTACCACTGTATCTTGCTCGGCTCTCTACGTTTGTCTCAGTTCTAGGTAAGGTCAAATCCTTCTCCTGTGGTCTGGACCTTGAGGTTCCCCAGTGGGGATGTGTGTTCAGGGACAGATGATCCCCCTTTCATACTTTCACACTTTGGGCCTCACAATTTTTTTGGCTTTCTCCCAGACCCTGCAGCAGCAATCCTAATTTAATGCTAATGTTATCTTAACTGGTGTGATGTAACTGTATATAAACTAGTGTGATGAGCTAACATGGAACCTAAAAAGATATTTATAATAATAAGTTTTGTAAAATGTTGAAAATAAATAAATGAATATACAAATTAGGAAATCATAGAAAACTCTAAAATCAAAGAGAGTGAAAGGCAAAATATAATAAAAATTTCAAAAAATAATGTGAGAAATCTGAAATATAATTAAAAAATTAAACAAGTAATTTTCAAGGAACCTGTAAGCAATCATATATAAAAAAAGCTAAGACAAGCCAGACAGTGAAGACTCAAATAAATAACTAATCCTTGAATGTGAAGACATAGTTGGATGCTAATAAGAAACAAGAGCAAAGAGGTAACCATGACATCCTCAAACAGACAAATCAAGAAGCGAGTAACTGACCCTAATGAGACAATGATATATATGTGAGCTCTGACATGAAGAATTAGAAAATAGTACTTGTAATAAAACTATAAGATAACACAAAAAAGCAACTCAGAAATCTATCAGAGAAACTTAAAAATAGATTGTAATAATAAAAAATTATAATTAAAATATCAAATAGAAATACTGAAACTGGAAAAATACCTTTGTGAAACTGAAAAATACATTTGAGGCTTTTAAAAGCAGAATGGACTAAAAAGAAAAGAGAGGCCTTTTGAAGGCGTGCTAATTGAATATAGACAGTCAGAAAATAAAAAAAAAACAATACAAAGGAACAAAGAACTATATCTTATGGGATATAGAAAATCAGCTCAAAAGAGCAAATCTGAGAATCATTGAGATTCAAAAGAGAGCTGATAAATAGTAAGGGCTAGAGTGCTGATTCAAAGAAATGATAATACAAAACTTTCCAAACCTTGAGAATGATAGAAATACTCAGGTACAAGAGGGTCAGAGATCACCAAACAGATTTAGCCCAATTAAGAAATCACAAGGCATATAATAATCAATCTTCCAAAGGCATTAGAAAAAGACAGGATCCTAAAAGCAGCAAGAGAAAAAATAACCAACTAGCATCATGATGTCAGGATTAAATTTACACATAGCAATATTAACCTTAAATATAAATGAGCTAAATGCCCCAATTAAAAGACACAGAGTGGTGAGTGGGATACAAAGACAAATCCCATCAGTGTGCTGTATTCAATAGACACATCTCATGTGTAAAGATGCACAAAGACTCAAAATAAAGGAATGGAGAAAAGTTTACCAAGCAAATGGAAAGCAGAAAAAAGGAGAGGTTACAATCCTAGTTTCTGACAAGATAAACTTTCAAACAACAAAGATAAAAAACAAACACAAAAACAAAAAAACAAAGAGGACATTACATAATGGTAAAGGGTTCAATTCAACAGGAGAAGCTAACTATCCTAAACATATATGCACCCAATACAGGAGCACCAAGATTTATAAAACAAGTTCCCAGAGACCTACAAAGAGACTTAGACTCCCACACAATAGTAGGGGAGACTTTAACACCCCATTGTCAATATCAGACAGATCATCAAGAAAGGAAATTAACTGGACATGAACTGAGCTCTGGATCAAGTGGACCTGATTCATATCTACAGAACTCTTCATGCCAAAACAGCAGAATGTATATTTTTCTTGGTGCCACTTGTCACTTACTCTAAAATTGATCACATAATTGGAAGTAAATCATTCCTCAGCAAATGTAAAAGAACTGAAATCAAAACAAGCAGTTTCTCAGACCACAGCACAATCAAATTAGAATTCAGGATTAAGAAACTCACTCGAAACCACACAACCACATGGAAATTGAACAATCTGCTCCTAAAAACTCTGGGGTAAATAATGAAATTAAGTCAGAAATCAAGAAGTTCTTTGAAACCAATGAGAACAGAGACAACATACCAGAATCTGTAGGACACAGCTAAAGCAGTGCTAAGAGGGAAGTTTATAGCACTAAATTTCCACATCAAAAAGCTAGAAAGATCTCAAATTGACACCATAGCATAGGAACTAAAAGAACTAGAGAACCAAGAACAAACCCCAAAGGTAGCAGAAGACAAGAAATAACCAAGATCAGAGCAGAACTAAAGGAGATAGATTTAAAAAATCAATGAATCCAGGAGCAGTTTTTTTGAAAAAATTAATAAAATAGACCACTAGTTACACTAAAAGAAGAAAAGAGAGAATAATCAAGTAGACACAATGAAAAACGATAAAGGGGATATCACCACTGACCCCACAGAAATACAAACAACAACCTAAAAAATGAGAGAAAATTTTTGGAATCTGTTCATCTGACAAAGGTCTAATATCCAGAATCTACAAAGAACTCAAACAAATTTACAAGAAAAAAAAATTAAAAAGTGGGCAAAAAACATGAATGGACATTTGTTAAAAGAAGACATTCATGCAGCCAACCAACATATGAAAAATTTCTCAACATCACTGATCATTAGAGAAATGCAAATGAAAACCACAATGAGACACCATCTCATGCCAGTAAGAATGGTGATTATTAAAAGGCAAGAAAAAACAGATGCTGGCAAGGTTGTGGAGAAATAAGAACGCTTTTACACTGTTGGTGGGAATGTAAATTAGTTCAACCATTGTGGAATGGTGATTCCTCAAAGATCTAGAACTAGAAATACCATTAGATGCTGCAATCCCATTACTGGATATAGGCCCAAAGGAATATAAATAATTTTATTACAGAGATATGTGCATGTATATGTTCATTGAAGCACTATTCACATTAGCAAAGACAAGGAATCAACCCAAATGTCCACCTGTGATAGACTGGATAAAAAAAATATGGTACATACACACTATGAAATACTATGCAGCCATAAAAAGGAATAAGATCATGTACTTTACAGGGACATGGCTGCATGTGGAATCCATTACCCCCAGGAAAGTAATGCATGAACAGAAGACCAAACACAGCATGTTCTCACTTATAAGTGGGAGCTGAACAGAGAACACATGGACACATGGAGAGGAATAACACACACTGGGACCTGTCAGGGGTTGCATTTGGGGGAGGGAGAGCATCAGGATAAATAGCTAACGCATGCTGGGCTTAATATCTAGGTGATGGGCTGATAGGTGAAGCAAACCACCATTGGACACATTTACATTTGCCTGTGTAACAAAACTGCATGTCCTGTACATGTATCCCAGAACTAAAAATAAAAAAATAGTAAAATGTATTTAAGGACACTGAAAAAAAATGCTCTAATTTGTCTTGCAATGGACTTCTCAGAATTAACATTACATGCCAGAATGGAGTTGAAGGACATACTCAAAAGGCTGAAAAAAAAAAATAAAAATAAAAATTTGCTTTTTAAACAAAAGCAAATTTGACAAATGGCGTCTAATTAAACTAATGAGCTTCTGCACAGCAAAAGAAACTATCATCAGAACAAACAGGCAACCTAAATGTGAGAGAAAATTTTTGCAATCTATTCATCTGACAAAGGTCTAATAACCAGAATCTACAAAGAACTCAAATATACTTGAGAATACTTTGTCTAACAGAGCTATCCTTCAAGCTTGAAGGAGAGATAAAGTTTTTCTCAAACCAAAGCTGAGAGAATTTATCACTACCAGAACTGTTTTATAAGAAATGCTAAAGAATGTATTTCAATCAGAAAAACAAGGACAGTAACATACAAAAAGGAAACATTTGAAGGTATAAAACTCATTAATAAACAGAGAAACTCAGAGTGCTCTAATATTGTAATTGTGGTGTATAATGCACTTGTATCTAGGCATAAAGACTAAAACCTATCAAAAACAGTACAGCAACTAATTAAGAGATAAGTAATATAAAAATTTATATAACTAAGAGTTAGGTAATGTAAAAATTTAAATAGAGACAACAAAAATTCAAAATATAGGAGGATATGTATTTAAAGTGCAGACTTTTACTAAGTTTTTTCTTTGTGTCTATTCTCTGTTATCAAAGATAAGTTGTCATCTGTTTAAAATAACTTGTTACATATATTAGATTTTTTTGTAAACCTCATGGTAAACCAAAGCCAACACCTATTATAGATACAGTAAATGTAAAAAGCAACAAATTAAAACATACTGCTGGAGAAACTCACTTAAGCATGAATAAAGACAGTGAGAAAGAAAAGAAGACAGGAACTACAAGACAACCACAAAACAAGTAACAAAATGGCAGTAGTAAGTCCTTATCTATCAATAATAAAATGTATGTAAATGAACTAAATTCTCCAATTAAAAAATATACTTTGGTTCAATAAATTTTTAAATAACAAGACTTAATTACATACTGCCTATAAGAAACCCATGTCACCTATAAAGACACACATAGACCAAAAGTGAAGGAAGAAAAATAACATATTTCATGTAATTAGAAACTAAAAAGAACAAGGTTACACATACTTATACCAGATAAAATAAACAAGTCAAAGACTGTAAAAGGAGACAAAGACGGTCACTATATAATAATATAGGATCAATTCAAAGAAATGTTATAATAAATTTAACTACATATGCACACCTAACATCAGAGTACCCAAACATATAAAGAAATCATTAATAGATCTAAAGAGATATAGTCTACAGTACAATAACATCAACACCCAGTCTCAATAAAGGTCACAGCATCCAGAAGGAAAATAAAAAAAAACACATCAAAGTTAAACTGCACACTAGATCAAATGAACCTATTTGACATTTAATGAACAATTCACTCAACTGGTACAGAATACACATTCTTTTTATTAGCACGTGGAAAATTATCCAGAATACACCATATAACAAAACAAGTCTCAGCAAATATAAAAAGTCAGAGTAGTATCAACTATTTTTTCTGATACAATGGAATAAAACCAGAAATCAAAAACAAAATAAAAGTCTGGAGACTATACAAGCATATGGAAATTAACAACATGTTCCTGGATTATTAATGGGTCAATGAAGAAATCAAGAAGCAAATTTAAAATGTTATGAAAAAAATGGAAATACAACATACCAAGATCTATGGTTACAGAAAAAGCAGTACTAAGGGGGGATTTTATAGCAATAAATGCTTACGTCAACAAAGTAAAAAGACTTTTTTTTAAATAAGCAATCTAATGATCCAGCTTAAGGAACTAGAAAAACAAGAATGAACTAAACCCCAAATAAGTACAAAGAAGGAAATAATAAATCTCAGAGTAGAAATCAATGAAATTGAGACCAAATAACAAACTATGAGAGAAGAATAAGATGAAAATTTGATTTTTTCAAAAGGTATGTCAATAAACCTTTATCTAGACAAGCAAAGGAAACAAGAGGAAGACCTAAATAAATAAAATCAGAAAGAAAAAGAGGAAACATAACAACTGATGCCACAGAAATAGAAAAAAAAAAAAAAAAACCTTTGGAAACACCATGAACAACTATATGCCAAAAAATTGAAAAACCTGGAAAAATGGATAAATTCCTGCAGACATACAACCTGCCAAGATTGAACCATAAAGAAATAGAAGACCTGAACCCACCAATAATGAGTAATGAGATAGAAGCAACAATAAAAAGTTGCCCACCAAAGAATCCCAGGCTTCACTCTGAATTCTACCAAACATTTAAAGAAAAACTAATACTATTTCTATTCAAACTATTAAAAATATTGAAGAGCATGGAATATTTATGAATTCATTATTGATATTGATACCCAGTATTATCCTTATACCAAAAACAGACAAAGCTATAAGAAAACTACAGACAGATATCACTGATGGACATAGATGCAAAAATCCTTAGCGAAACATAAGCAAATCAAATTTAGTACATTAAAGAGGCCATTCACCACCATCAAATGGGATTCATCCCAGGAATAAAAGGATGGCTCAATGTGTGCAAATGAATAAATGGCATATATCAGAGGAATCCACAACAAAATTTATATGATTATTTCAATGGATGCTGAAAACACATTCACTAAAATTCAACATTTCATAATAAAAACTGAACAAACTAGGCATTGAAGGAACATATCTTAAAACAGTAAAGGCCATCCATATATATCAAACCCACAGCTAACATACTGAATGGAGAACAATGGAAAACCTTTACTCTGAGATCTGGAATAAAACAAATATACCTGCTTTTACCATTTTTATTGAATATAATGTTGAAAGTCCTAGCCAGAATTATTAAGCAAGGGAAGGATATAAAGGGCATTCAAATTGGAAAGAAAGAAGTTAAATTAACCTCGTTTGTAAACATCATTACTTATATTTAGAAAAACCTAAAAACTCCACCAAAAAACTTTTGGAACTGATACATGAATTCAGTAAAGTAGCAGGATAAAAAAGAAACACACACACACACACACACACACACACACACACACACACACACACACATTTAGTAGCATTTCTATACCCTAACAGCAAACAGTCTAAAAAAGGAATAACAAGTCAATCCCATTTATAAGAACTACAAAAAATATACAATACTTAGTAATTAATTTTACTGAAGAAGTTAAAGATTGTTACAAGGAAAACTGTAAAACACTAATGAGAGAAATTGAAGGAGACACAAAGAAAAATGAAAAGATATCTCATGATCATGGATTGGAAGAATTAATATTGTCAAAATGTCAATACTGCCCAAAAAACTTTACAGATTCAATGCGATTTCTATCAAAATATAAATTATATTATTCACATGAATAGTAAAAGCAATCTTAAAATTTGTATAGAGCCACAAAAATCCCAGAATAATCCAAGCAGTCTTAAGCAAAGAGAACAAAGCTGGGGGTATTATACTACCTGACTCCAAAATATACTACAAAGCTGTATTAACCAAAACAGTATGGTGCTGGCATACAACAGACACATAGACCAATGGAACAGAATAGAGAACTCAGAAATAAATCCACACATTCACAGGCAACTCTTTTTGACAAGTGTCCCAAGAGCATACATTGGGAAAAGGCCAATCTCCAATAAATGATACCGGAAAAACTAATAACCATTCACAGAAGAATGAAACTAGACCCTTATCTTCCACCATATACAAAAATCAAATTAAAGTAAATGAAAGTTTTAAATGTAAGACATGAAACTATGAAACTACTAGAAGAAAACATAGAGAAAAATGATTCAAAAAATTGGACTGGGCAAAGATTTTTTGAATAAGACCTCAAAAAGCACAGGCAACAAAAGCAAAAAATAGGCAAATGGAATTACATCAAACTAAAAAGCTTCTGTAAAGCAAAGGAAACAATCAGTAGTGTGAAGAGACAACCTATAGAACTGCAGAACACATTTTTGCAAATTATCTGAGAAGGGGTCAGTAACAAAAATACACAAGGAACTCAAACATATTAGAAAAATAAAGTAACCTGATTAAAACATGCACAGCATATCCAAATAGACATTTTCAAGATAAAACATACAAATGGAAAGCAGGTATACGATAAAATATTCAACATTGCTAATCATCAGGGAAATGCAAATCAAAACCATAGTGAGATATCATCTCACCTTAATCAAAATGGCTTTTATTAAAAAGACAAAATATAACAGATAGTGGTGAGGATAGGAAGAAAGGAGAACACTCATGCCCTGTTGATGTATGAGTATTTCCACTATGGAAAACAGTACAAAACTTTCTCAGAAAACTCAAAATAGAATTTACTATAGGATCAAGCAATCTCACTGCTGTATGTATGTCCAAGAGAAAGGAAATACATGTATCAAAGAAATATCTGCACTCTCTTGTTAATTGCAGCTACTGTTCATGTTAGCCAAGATACGGAATCGTTCTAATTGTTTATCAATGAATGAATGAATAAAGAAAGAGGGTATATATACACAAAGTAGTATGATTTAGCCATTAGAAAGGAAATCCTATAATTGCTGCAACATAAATAAAAATGAAGATCATGTGTTAAGTGAAATAATCCAGGCACAGAAAGAGAAATATCACATATTCTTGCTCACACATAGGAGCTAAAAAAAAGGGGGTTCACATGAAAATAGAATGTTTACCAGAGGCTGAGAAGGGAAGGGGAAAGGGAGGATGAAGAGAGGTTTATTGATGGGTACAAAAATACAGTCAGAAGAAATAAGAACTTGTGGTTTATAGTTCATAGGGTTAACAATAATTTATTGTATATTTCAAAATAACTAGTAGATAATAATTCAAATGTTTCTAGCATCTTAAAAAATCAGATAAATGTTTGAGGTGATAGATATCCCAATTACTTTTATTTGATCCTTACACACTATATGATGTATCAAAATATTATATATACTTCAAAAACATGTATAACTCTTACATATCAATAAAAAGAAAGGTGGTCTTCAAAATACATATATCTAGCGTCATGATCTAATATAAGCATTTCCTTTAAAATCAAGAAAAAAACAAGAATAATTGTTTTCATCATGTTTATTCAACATGTTACTGGAAGTTACAATGTGCAATGTAGAATAAGATAATTAAATAAAAAGTTTAGGAATTTGAAAATAGAAAATGAATCTCTTACTGGGAAAGATAACACGATTGTCTACAAAGAATATGCAAAATTTATGTGAAAATATTACAATTAATAAAGTCTAGCCCAGTCAATAGGTCTCACATTCACCTGTCTACACTTGCCACAGATCTAAAAAATATGATCAGTAGATCACAATTTATAACGATAAAGAAATTTTAGAAAACTTTTTAAAAATAATAAAATAATTGTTGTATAAAACTTAAGAAAATTATAAAACTATTAAAAACATTTAATAAATATGAAAAGTTATGCTATGATCATAATGAATAAGTGTAATAAAGGTATTTATACTCTAATTTTTTCTATAGATTTGATATACTTTAAATTGAAATCTGAAAGGAAGTTATCTGGGGACTTTGACGGATGATTTTAACTTTTATATGGAAATAAAATCAGATATTTAGAAAATATGAAATTATATTCATTAAGTATGATGTCAATAAATTGCAGACAGAAATAGAATAGTGTGTTTTCATATGTAGTCTGCCTCCAAATGGACAATTGAGACACCATATGCAAAAATCAAATTTAAGTGGACTGGGACTTAAATGTGAAAAACAAAATTTAAACACTTTTAGAGTAATGTATTGAAAATGTGTGTATATACATGCATATATAAATATATACACACACATACAATACGTATGTACATATACTATACACAAACACATTTATACATAACAAAAGACAATCTGTACACAATATAAAAACCCAATAAAAAGTTAATAAATTTTTAGAAATAGGCAGTAGTAATAAAATATTAATCAATATTAAAGGATATTGGATTTCATGAAAGTAAAATATACTTTCACTGCATTGACAAGCATTTACATATCTGATAATGTGAAGTGTTAACAAGGAAGCAAAGAAAGGAAATAAGATATTACTAGGTGGAGTATAAGTTTGTTTTTTTTTTTTTTCTTGAGACGGAGTCTCGCTCTGTCGCCCAGGCTGGAGTGCAGTGGCGCGATTTCGGCTTACTGCCACCTCCGCCTGCCGGGTTCAAGCTGTTCTCCTGCCTCTGCCTCTCGAGTAGCTGGGAGCGTGTCACCACCCCCGGCTAATTTTTTGTATTTGTAGTAGAGACGGGGTGGAATATGAGTTTTTATAGCAGTTTGGGAAAGTCATTTGGCATTTTCCATTGAAGTTGACAAACTAGCAGTACCTACAAAGACTTTTATAAACAATGATTGTTCAATAGTGTAGTTAAGAGAAATCAAGTCAATACAGGGAAGTGTAATCTCCTTACAGCACTCCACTGGTGGGGTTAAAATGAGGAGGGCAACATGATTTCAAGTGTAGGTAAAATTCCCAACTTCCAGTTATTTACCAGTAACAACACTAGCTGGAAGCCTAGGTTTAAATATCAGAGATGCACTGTAAATCATAGACTGAGGAGGAATCACATGGGCAAATCACTCCCTATTTTCTCAGGTAAACTAGTAAAGAGGGACCTTTGAAAAAAGGGCAATTAGTTGAGTTGCACACATAATCCTTGGAAATTTATTCTTCAAAACTCTCACAAGAATTATTTCTACCTCTATCCTACCCCTCACCTTTTCTTTATTATACTGGTAGTTCTGGTTTTTTTTTTTTTTTTTTAGCATAGAAATATAGTTATCTTCACATCTAATAATGTATTATATTCTAAAAATTGCATTGTGAGCTCCCCTATATTTGCTTAATTTGAGAGTTATAATTAGCTTCAATTTTCTTGAACAGAGTGAATGCAAAGTGTATTGGATTTTAATTTAAAATGCTATTTCATAGTTGATTTAAGTACTAAAATGTTATACACAAATTGCACTTTTAGTCAAATGACTCTCAAGTATTTTTTGAAGTGTATAATTAAAATATTCAAATGTGCAGTGATAAGCCACTTTCAGAAGCTCTGGAGTACTCCTAAAGGTGACTTGGAAAAAAACCCAAAACCAAACTAACTTCCTTCCACAACACCTGGTAGCCACTTGGACTAATTGGTTTTTGAAGTACTTCAGAATAAGACGCTTTTCACCAGTTATTAACATAACTCAGCAGAGTTAGTGTGGTTTCCATTTTACAGGCATTTAGAAGTAGGATATATTTTCAAAAGACTACACCTCATTACCTTTCATAAGAGCAACATTACGCTATTTCGATAGAAGCTGTTCACAACCTTCATTGGCAAGCGTGATTTAATAAACGTGTTTATCTTATGCACATAATCATTGCCATCTCATCATAATACAACCTTTTAAGCCCTTCAATTTTCTTTCTTCAAAAGAGCTTATTCTTAAAAATAAATAACTTTGATAATTTTTTATGTTTACTTTCCACGTTTTCTCAAAGAGCTCAGGTTGCCTGCAAGATACTGTTTTGTCATCTAAGCTATGTAGCCAGCTGAAAGAGACATGTGGTATTATATTTTGTCACATGATAAAAGTAAGGTTGAAAAGTGGTTGTTTCATTGGTCCTCTTGTCTCAGTCATCTCATTGTTTACTATGTTATATTCTGTATTGAATCAATAATTTTCTGCACAATGTATATCAGTTATAATAATTTTTCACACAGTGGTTTGTGTGTTAGTCTGTGGGTTGAAATTTATCACAAATCCATAGAAGTTTATAAACTATTCACCTTTTCCCTGATATTAACCCAATTTGAGAAATCCAAATTTTCATTTCTTAATGTGAAGGACATTGATCTCTTTACTGTCAAATGTGATGTAAACCTTTTCCCTTCTAGAACTCATTAGGGCATACAGTGTCTTTTAGCCTTAATTTTTCTCACATATGTGGTATGCAGACCAGCCCTGAATCAGATGCCCTCTGTGTTCTCTAGTTATAAGACAAAGATCCAAAACAAGACCAATTCCTGTCCTTCATCAAATAAAAAATTTTGTCTTAAAATGAAGTTTAGACTGAAAAACCATATTACTTAAAAGAAAAATTAATTATAGGATTGGTGTAATAAGCTTGAAACTCACTGATAGCCTCCTGGTATGATTTCACCAAAACAAAACTAGCAGTTTTAAATATCCATGTGTTATCATCCATGAGTGTATATTGCTTGCCTTCAGGTTCATAAATTAACAGCTAACACTCAAGTGCAATAATTTTCAAATTGTGGTCAATGATCAGCTTGAATCAGAATCTTCTGAGGTCTTTGTTAAGAATGCAAACTACCTGGATGTTCTCCAGGCCTACAGAATTGAATATGTGCAGCAACATGGATGTAACTGGAGGACATTATGTTAAGTGAAATAAGCCATGCATTGAAAGACAAACTTCACATGTTCTCATTTATTTGTGGGAGTTAAGAGTTAAAACAGTTGAACTCATGGAAATAGAGAGTAGAATGATGGTTACCAGAAACTAGGAAAAGTAGTGGGGTGGGGGTAGTGAGGATGTTCTATGGGTACAAATATATGGTTAGATAGAATGAATAAGATGTATTATTTGATAGCATAACAGGGTGACTACAGTCAACAATAATTTATTGTGCATTTAAAATGACTAAAAGAGTATAATTAGAATGTTATAACACAAATAATAAATTCTCGAGGTGATATATTTATTACCCATTTACCTGATATGATTATTCTGCATGGTATGCCTGCATCAAAATCTCTTGTACCATATATATATATATATAAATAAAATATTGTACCATATATATATATAAAATATTGTACCATATATATATTATATATATATATAATGTACCCACAACAAATTTGAAAAAAATACTCATTTAACCAGCTAGACCAGCAGAGTCTTCATTGTATGAAAGCCCTAGAGTCAGAGGAGTAAGAGCCACATATATCAACCTGCCATAAAGCTGCAGATCTGAAGAGATGATGTGAACATCAATACAGTGAATAGAAAGTAAGGTAAAATTGTAATACCAATAATTCCAATAGAAAAACTCAAAGTGAGGTCATACTCTATTTCTGACAAATTTAAAGATATACTAGAAGTACCAACATTAAGAAAGCAAGTAAATATTGCATAGGACAGGTCTGAAAAGTAAAAATACTGCAGAGTAAAGAAAAAGCGCCATGCTGAAAACTGGTAGGATGGTCAGACTTCTGAAAATTGTTTCTATTGAAGCCGAATTCTTAGACATCCTCTCTCAGAGAAAGGAATCCTTGTGTACTAGTGAAAGAACAGAAAGGCTCTTTGAGAACATACTTATAATACTCCTTCAGTGAGTCTTATGGAAATGGGCCTCTCCCCCTTCAAGGATGAGTGCTGGGATTTTGGAAGGGAGACAACAAAACAATGAAATTGACCAAAAATTTTGAATAACTCTTTGCACTTCGGGGCAAATCGGGCCTAATAAGCTCCAAAGGGCTATACTCCTAGCACAGGCAGTCACATCTTTATTGAGTTCCTCATAGTGAGAGCAGGCACAACAGACAGAACAGGCTTAGAGAAGCTTCTAAGTTAGAAAACTGTGGGAAAAGACTATGACGCAAAGAATAGATATGCCCTGAAGAATCACCAGAAATTAGTATTTCTCAAACAGTGCTGCATAAAGAAATAGAAGAGCATTTTGGAAAAATGTGTAATTTCGTGGTTTTTTTGAGATTTAAAAAATGTCTATTTTTGAAACTAGAACAACAATTTACATGAAGAAAAATGTTCATATTTAAACAGTGTGACAGTAAGATATAGTACAGGATCATAGCATTTTAATTATAATAGAGTGAGCATTTTTCATCAGTAAAAAGAAAAACAAAAAGAGGGAGGATAAATGTATAGATATTTTTAATTAAGAGAGAGAATGATCTGTTTGTATTAGTGGCCATTTTATTTTCATAGTGTCAGACTTGTCTTTTGCTGTGGTTAACCTACCGTGGAACCGGGTTTTCTTGTCTCCTTTTCATTTCTAATTGCTCTTTTGATATACATTATTTCAACTTTTTTTTTTTTTTTTGAGATGCAGTTTCACTCTTGTTGCCCAGGCTGGAGTGCAATGGCACGATTTGGCTCACTACAAACTCTGCCTCCCGGGTTCAAGTGAATCTCCTGCCTCAGCCTTCCGAGTAGGCTGGGATTACAGGCATGCACCACCAGGCCCAGCTAATTTTTGTATTTTTAGTAGAGATGGGATTTTCCGTGTTGGTCAGGCTGGTCTCCAACTCCTAACCTCAGGTGATCCACCTGCCTCGGCCTCCCAATATTTCAAGTTTTGGGACGTTCTATGCCATCCATGTTTTCTTGATGTTTATATTTGTCTGTTGTTGTTGTTGTTTGTTGTTTGTTTGTTTGTTTTGAGATGGAGTCTTACTCTGTAGCCCAGGCTGGAGTGCAGTGGCGTGATCTCAGCTCACTGCAACCCCCGCCTCCCAGGTTCAAGCAATTCCCCTGCCTCAGTCTCCCCAGTAGTTGGGACTACAGGCAAATGCCACCACGCCCAGCTAATTTTTTGTATTTTAGCAGAGACGGGGTTTCACCGTGTTGCCCAGGCTGGTCGTGAACTCCTGAGCTCAGGCAGTCCACCCTCCTCGGCCTCCCAAAGTGCTGGAATTACAGGTGTGAGCCACCATGCCTGACCTATATTTGCCTTTTAAATGTGTTCATTTTATTTAAAAAATAATTCAATGGAAAATATTTTTCTTCTATATCTTTTGTCTGGTGACCATTTCACTCTACGGAGCAACCCCTATTGCTAAACTCTTAAGCATTATGAAAGGAACATAATGAAAGAAAAATAATAAAAGGAAGATAATGTGTTTACATAATACATACCTATAAATGACCATGTATATATGTGTGTGTGTATGCCTATGTCTATATTTTATCTATATATCAATCTCATGTCTATGTCTATATCTACATATACTTTTGATTATCACAACAGGAATTGTACCATCTGTGTGAACCTTGCTTTTTTTATTATTATAGTTTAAGTTCTGGGGTACATGTGCAGAATGTGCAGGTTTGTTACATAGATATACACATGCCATGGTGGTTTGCTGCACCCATCAAACCATCATCTACATTAGGTATTTCTCCTAATTCTATCCCTCCCCTAGCCCCCCACCCCCCAACAGGCCCTGGTGTGTGATGTTCCCCTCCCTGTGTCCATGTGTTTTCATTGTTCAACTCCCACTTATGAGTGAGAACATGCGGTGTTTGGTTTTCTGTTCTTGTGTTAGTTTGCTGAGAATGATGGTTTCCAGCTTCATCCATGTCCCTGCAAAGGACATGAACTCACCCTTTTTTATGGCTGCATAGTATCCCATGGTGTATACATGCCTCACTTTCTTTATCCAGTCTATCATTGATGGACATTTGTGTTGGTTCCAAGTCTTTGCTATTGTGAACAGTGCTGCAATAAACATGCATGTGCATGTGTCTTTATAGTAGAATGATTTATAATGCTTTGGGTTTATACCCAGTAATGGGATTGCTGGGTCGAATGGTATTTCTAGTTTTAGATCCTTGAGGAATCGCCACAATGTCTTCCACAATGGTTGAACTAGTTTATACTCCCACTAAAAGTGTAAAAGCATTCCTATTTCCCCACATCCTCTCCAGCATCTGTTGTTTCCTGACTTTTTAATGATTGCCATTCTAACTGGTGTGAGATGATCTCATTGTGGTTTTGATTTGCACTCTTTAATGACCACTGATGATGAGCTTTTTTTCATGTTTGCTGGCTGCATAAATGTCTTCTTTTGAGAGGAGTCTGTTCATATCCTTTGCCCACTTTTTATGGGGTTGTTTTTTTCTTGCAAATTTGTTTAAGTTCTTTGTAGATACTGGATATTAGCCCTTTGTCAGATGGATAGATTGCAAAAATTTTCTCCCATTCTGCAGGTTGCCTGTTTATTTACTCTGATGATAGTTTCTCTTGCTGTGCAGAAGCTCTTTAGTTTAATTAGACCCCATTTGTCTGTTTTGGCTTTTGTTGCCATTGATTTTGGTGATTTAGTCATGAATTCTTTGCCCATGCCTATGTCCTGAGTGTTATTGCCTAGGTTTTCTTCTAGGTGAACCTTGCTTTTTAACTTGCATTTATATACCTCAAGTATTGTTACATATCAACAACTTAGTACATTTTAAATCATGATAATATTATTACCTTAAATGAATACTACAGAATTTATTTAACCAGTCTCCTACTGGAAGACCTTGAGGTCATTTCTGATCTTTTGGTATTACAAACAATGCTCGATAATATCTGTGAAAATAAGACATTTTGCATAGTTTTGCATGCATCGATGGGATATAGTTTCAAACGCATCTGTAATATCACTTCCTAGGAGGAGAATTGCTGAGTTAAAGAGCATTGGAAGATATTATTTGCCAAATGTTTATCATAAAGGTTTTCTATTTTATAATCCCATTATTAATACAGAAGAGTATATATGCCCTTTCTTAGAGTCCATTAAGAAATTTGTTGATTTCTGCTAATCAGAGACATTAAGACTATTTTATTGTATTTCAGCATTTTTTCTCAGAGTATGTTGAGCATAATTTCTCATGGGTGTAATTTTTTTCTTTGTCCAGATCATTAAAATTAAATAAGACTGACATATTTTTTCTAGCGTTATTTACCTTTTGCTTTGATTACTATTTATTTCATTTTGTTCTATATGATTTTTTTCCTGTGTTTCCCTAATCTTAGACCAAACAAGCAGTTGGTTGCTTCTCTAGGTCAAAATTGACCACTTTTGTAACTTTATTATTAATATTTTGTTATGATACATGGCATATATAAAAGTTTCTTATAGAGTCATATATTCTAATCACTAAGGCGGATATTTTCTTCTCTCAGTAATTGAATTATTTTCAATTTTTTAAATCCACAGTGAAGTTGAAAGAAAAGTACAATAAATACCCAAACATTTCTCTTCTAGATTTACTAACTTTTAAGATCTTGCCACCCTCTCCATATCTATATCATTTATATCTATGTCTGTATCTATATCTGTATCTATATCTATATCTGTCTATATCTACATCTATGTAGATCTATAACTGTCTGTATCTATTTATATCAAATATAGACATAGATCTATGTCAGATATAGGTTCATATATCTGTCATCTACCCACCTCTTTATCTGTCTGTCTATATATCTTTTCATCCACCCACAAACACTTCCCTTTTGCTAACTCATCTAAAGGTAGCTATATTGATAGTCCATCCCTAAATGTTACCCCAAGTAATTAAATTCTTCTATGAAAGTATATCACATGAAGCATCTAAGATAATCAGCATTATTTCAATGCCATCATCCAACATATGGCCCATATTCAAATTTTTCCAAATACCTTCAAGATGTCCTTCATTTTTTTCAATCCAAAATTCATTCAATGCCCACACATTGCATTTGGTGTTATGTCTCATTAGCCTCCTCAAATAAAGAAAAATACCATTGGTAACTTCTTTTGAGAAACTCAGGCCAGTATTTCTGACAACATACAATTCTGGATTCAACTGATTGTTTTTACTGGATTAAATTGAGACCAATAATTTTCAGCAAGAGTGACACATAAGTCATGTACTTTTTCCACTGCATTACATCACAATGGCAATGCCGAGCTTGACTGGTTAGTTAAGACCATGCCATCAAATCTTTCCGTTGTAAATCCTTCCTTCTCTTCTCTTCTCTTCTCTTCTCCTCTCTTCTCTTCTCTTCTCTTCTCTTCTCTTTTCTTTCTTTCTGACGGAGTTTCACTCTTGTTGCCCAGGCTGGAGTCCATGGTAAATACATCTTCCTTCCTTTCTTCCCTCCCTCCCTCCCAATCTCTCCCCTCCCTCCCTCCCAATCTCTCCCCTCCCTCCCTCCCTCTCTCCCCCACCTCCCTCCCTCTCTCCCTCTCTCCCCTCTCCCTCCCTCTCTCCCCCCTCCCTCCCTCCCTCCTTCCCTTCCTCCCTCCCTCCCTCCCTCCCTCCCTCCCTCCCTCCCTTCCTTCCTTCCTTCCTTCTTTTCTTTTCTTTCTTTCTTTCTCATGGAGTTTCGCTCTTGTTGCCCAGGCTGGAGTGCAGTGGCATGATCTCGGCTCACCACAACCTCCACCTCCCAGGTTCAAGCGATTCTCCTGCCTCAGCCTCCCAAGTAGCTGGGATTACAGGCATGCACCACCACACCCGGCTAAGTTTGTATTTTTAGTAGATATAGGGTTTCTCCATGTTGGTTGGGCTGGTCTCGAACTCCCAACCTCAGGTGATCCACCTGCCTCAGCCTCCCAAAGTGCTGGGATTGCAGGCGTGAGCCACTGTGCCTGGCCATATTTCTTTTTTATAATTAAATGTAATCTGTGCAGTAATACTTTGAGACCTTGTGAATATTTTGTATCCTAACTTTTTTTGCCCATCAGCATTAGCATCCATTGATGAAATGGCCTGATACAGTTATTACAGTGGTTATTACAAAAAGATGATTCAGTTCCAATGAACTGAAAAGTCTTTATATGTGCTATAATCATTTAATAAAGAAGATAATGTTAGAATGATATCTGTATCATTCACACTGATAACATCATAATATGATTTAAAGGCCTTATATTAAAAACTCTTTTAAAGCCCACCACGAACAAAATTCTTATCCAACAAAATCCATCCATTTTTGAAGTCCTTAACTTGGTTTAATAGCTTTAGTGTTTATTCTATTTTATAGTTTTGTTCTTTAATTTTCAAATAAATTAGCAATTTCTGTGAACAAATTAAGTTACAGAATCACCTGCCTATGTTTATGAATTAATGTTTTGCTAATATAATCTACAGTATAGACAATATTCTTGTTGATGATCAACAATTCCAGCCATAATTAGGGATAAACAACTTACTATCCAGCAACAGGAGAGTCATGAGGATTTTCCCATAGACAAGCAGCATTAATAATGCTCTGAAAACAGAGAACAGCTTTAGGGCAAAGTACATCAAGGTGTAAAAATGTAGAGGTGAAAAAATACCCACATGGAGAAAATGTATAAGTAGCCATGTATCTGTGTGATGTGGATAATTGTTACAATTCTGTAACTGAATAAGCGTAAACATTGTGATTTCAATACATCATTCACTTCTAAGGCACTGATTTATACCATTTTGCTAAAATAAAATGATCAGTACATAATTCATAGCAGGATATTTTCTTGTTTAACAAATTGAAATACTTTGGTTTGTAACTAGCCGTGTGAAAAGCTCATAAATATTAATGAAATATTCTGAAATGTTCTGTTTATTGTCCATGAATAGTCGTGGAAGATAGTAAAAGAACTTGATTGAAAATAAGCCTTAAACTTCTGTAATAAAGACACACTCCATTGGAAATTTTCCTGTAATGTCATGGTTTTATCTTTTGTTATTCTTTTTCTTCAGTAATATAGAACATTGCAGTGAGGTGACGGAGAAATAAAGGTCTTAGACTACTAACCACAGCAAAATTCGTTGCTTACATGAGGCTTAATGATCTTTACATTTGTTAAGTATTTGAGTATGTAGATAGTCCTTTACCATCCTCAACCAGAATGTGATACTTATTTAGATTCATACACTCAGGAGATTGTATTAAACATGAGCAAAAGTGTAGTTGTTGATATAGAATTATTTCTTAAATATACAGATTTTAAAATTTGAGTATAATTTAAGAAAGTAAGAATTTAGCAGCATAACTCAGCGAGAATCAATGTTTTAAAGGAAAACATTTTTGAGATTGTTAATGTAGCTATATTAGTCAGTCACACCTCGTTCTCATTTAGTTGACCCCTAACCAACATCAGTCACAAGCCTTATTGCGTAAAAGGAAGTTAAGTGAGATATGAGTGAGGTAGAAGATACAATTTTGATCAGTATACAATTATCAGAGTAATATTTTTAAAACACCTGCTTCTTGAGATTGATTTCACAGCTTTGATCTTTTAAAAGCAACCTAGAACAAATAAGCCCCCTGCCATCATAAATAATAGTATTTAGCAATGGTTCCAAACGTGTATTACCATGTACATTGGCTATTTCAACCTTTTCCAACTCTTGTTAATAATGGATGCAATAACTATAAACTGTAGTACAATGCTGAAAGTACAAGTCTTACAGTTACATAATTTATCTTTTTTAGGTAATTAATTATGATTCAAGTATGGAGAGATCAGATTATTAGGAATTCCATCTCCTTCATGGGAATCTTCTCTTCACTTTTGATTTTCTGAAGACTACAAAAATCTTGAGCTGCCCAAAAGAGGTGTCAGTCTGATTTCCATAAACAACTGGGACAGGTCCAGTGCCTGAATTGCAGGCTCCTACTGCTTATTATTTTGGTGCACAGTATCACTGCAGAAGCTCCCCAGACTGGCAGGTCTTTCTTTCAATATGAAACCATTCTAAGGCAGTCTTCCATTCTAGTAAAATAAGGAGAGTTATCCCACTGCTTCCAGGCCAAATTAGAAAAAAAAAAATCTTTGTGAATTTGGATTTCACATATATTTTTTAGATAAGATACCAAAAGCAAAATTCCTTTAAAAAGATGCATAGGATTTCATCAATATTAACATTTCTTTGCTTTTAAAGACACTATTAAGAGATTAAAAACACAAGCTAAACCTGAGGAAAAACATATGCAAAACACAAATTTGATAAAGACCTGTATCTAGACTACGTTAAAAGTTAAAAATATTCATGGGCTGGGTGTGGTTGCTCATGCCTGTAATCCCAGCACTTTGGGAGGCCAAGGCGTGTGGATCACCGGGGGTGAGGAGTTCAAGATCAGCCTGGCCAACGTGGTGAAACCCCGTGTCTACTAAAAATACAAAAATTAGCCAGGTGTGGTGGCAGGCGCCTGTAATCCCACCTACTCAGGAGGCTGAGGTAGGAGAATTGCTTGAACTCGGGAGGCAGAGGTTGCAGTGAGCCGAGATCGCACCACTGGACTCCAGCCTGGATGCCAAGAGCAAAACTCCGTTTCAAAAAATAAATAGAGAAATAAATACTCATAGCTTCATAAGAAAATGCTCAAATAAACAACAGCAAACTAACAAAACAATTAAATAGGCTAAAAATTTGAGCAAAAGATAAATGGATGACAATTTAACACATTTAAGATGCTCAACATTATTACTCTTTGGTAAAATGTAAATTAAAACCACAATAAAATATCACTACACACATATTTGGATGGATTAGAACAAACATACAGCTGAAAACCTGGCTATATCAATTGAAAAAAAATTAGAATACTCATACATTATTGTTAGGACTGCAAAATAGGAAAGTCACCTCAAAAATATTTTGGCAGTTACCTTTAAACACATTCAAGAAACAACAAGGAGGCTCTTTCAGTTTTTAAATATAAAAAATTTTAAAAAGAACTAGTGGGAAATTTGGAGACAATGCCCTCCGTAAATTTTAGGGAAGGCCTTCCAGAAAAAAAAGAAGCTTAATTTATTTTTTTTATGAAGAGTCAGCTATTTGAGAGTTTTGATTGGGATAGGGAAAGTAAAAATTATTATTTTGTCTGTTCTTTGGTACCTCTGAATTATAGAGGTACCAAAAAGATACATAGGATTTCATTAACATTTCATCTGTAATCCAGAGGTACCAAAGAAAAATCAAGTACACAGGTTAGATAACACTGCAATTGTCTATGAGGAAATCATCAATAGATTAAGTTTATAGATTTGTAGGTAGAGTGAAATGGAAGGATTTCACATGTGTTTTGAAAGGATAAGAACAAATGTTTTCTGATTTACAGCTTTGTGGCTGTAACAACTGCATAAATGATAGAACATTTGATGAGAAGGGTAATAATGGGGGAATAAAATGTTCAGGGAAGATGGGATTCTAGTGGCAAACAAGATTTAAGATTAATCTAATCTTAATCTTAAAATCTAAGAACTTCTCCTTTCATTAAGCTATGTTTCTCTGTGTCCACGTAGACACTTGAAAGAGTTTTCTAGGCATGGTTACTGCAATGCCGATGGCCATGTCTATGTCAGGATTATGGAACTTCTTATCGAAAAGCACCTTCCTAACAAAACTCACCGTGCATCTCCTTTAGCACATCCAAACTGTAGTGTAAAAAATAGATGGTGTTAAGATAAGCTGGGAAACAAGTACAGAATAAAGGAAAAATGAAATCTTGCCAAAAGTATAGAGTAGATTAAGAACCAATAAACCTGGAGGAATTCCTTGCAAATAGCGCAAATACTTTTGTATTTATTTAGAGTATGTGTTGCATGATTGCATTCATGCAAATAGTAATCAAGTATGAAAAATGTAGCCATTTCAGATCAACTCTACTAGGCATGGCAGGCCCAAGTTTTCTTTTTTGTACCCAATAGAAATACATCACACTTTGTAATTTCTGATAGTGAATTTGAGGCTCCTCTGGCCATTTTTTCTAGACTGCAAGGATCTTTGTGTTTCATATTGGTCTAGGTGAGAAAAGACAAATTGTGCAAGTTTAAGATGAAGAGCAGAATTTAGTAGCATACATTTAATTGATATCTAGAGGGCTAGTTTTACATTAACTGTGTTTCATACATATAAGGCAATCTCACTGATTAATCTCTTCATTTGAAGAATTCTATATAACAGTCTTGTAATTTGAGATATCAGTACATAGTGGGTAGAAGGGAACCCAGCTTTTCTTTCTACATGGCATTAGGCCTGGCAAGATGAAGGCATTTATGTCAAGAATAGTGACATAAAAGGGAAGGTGTGAATTTTTTCCAGAGGAGCAGGCTTCCTTCAGTGAGACTGAAAGGAGGTAATGCTAGGTAGCCCCTTTATCAATTCCCTCAAAAGTATGTTTATGTGGTATGTGTCATGTCATGGCTCACCATCTTTTTTTTTTCTTTTTTTTTTTCTTTTTTGTGAGATGGAATCTCGCCCTGTTCCCCAGGCTGGTGTGCAGTGGCATGATCTCGGCTCACTGCAACCTCCGCCTCCCGGGTTCAAGTGATTCTCCTGCCTCAGCCTCCCGAGTAGCTGGGATTACAGGCACCTGCCACCACGCCCGGCAAATGTTTGCATTTTTAGTAGAGACGGGGTTTCGCCATTTTGGCCAGGCTGGTCTCGAACTCCAGACCTCAGGTGATCCACCTGCCTCAGCCTGCCAAAGGCTGGGATTACAGGCGTGAGCCACCACACCTTGCCATGACTCACCAATTTTAATACAAATTAAATTTGTATTAAATTTGCATGAATTTTAGTACAACTTTGGCTCTTCATGAGGAAAGGAGAATGGTCTGCATTAATGAACTAGTTTGTATCTAATTCACTATCTACAAATTTTATTTTAGTAAAATTGGGAGGCCATGAAACCTGTATGTTTTATCCGAGCTTTATCCCCTAGGTTTCCTGCCCTGATATCTTCCTTCAACCCTTAACACTGCGTATGGTCTCATTTAAGCTATATAGAAAAAAATTAGAACCCCATGTATAGCTGGCTATTAAATATGCTTATGTTGGAGTCAACCACAATTTCACAAGGTGAACAAATACACTAGTCAGTGCTATTAGGTGATTCAGATGTTCTCAGTAAGTGTCATGCAGACTGTAGCACATATGGTCACAATTCTTTATGTTCTCAGTTAAGAAGTAGAAGAGAAAACTAATAGTCCATGTGTACTTGGGACTTACTGCACTGAAGAACATTCTAACTTAGAAAAGAGATACCAACCTTCCGCCTACCCTGTCCCCCCAAAGGTAGCTTAATTTTCTGCAGTTTGGAGAAACCGTAGTCGTACTGATAAAATTGTGTTTGGATAAGCATGATACTGTGTGTGCTCAAGGCCGAAAGACTCTGAACTACCTGCTTAATTCGGCTAGGGACACACTAAGTGATGTTAGATACAAAATCAGAGGGTGACTGACATTTCACTTTGTCTGAGACACTGAGGAGTAGAATTCTCAATGAACTTGACACCTCAAATGATTATTTTCTCTCTAGGTGGATGAGAGAAAAATGCTAAAGCCTAGTGCGTAGTATCCTGGCGCTCGGGATGAACATAGAAGCTTTTGCTTTTTTGTTGTTTTTTGTTGTTGTTGTTGTTGTTGTTTTTGAGATGGAGTCTCATTCTGTCTCCCAGGTTGGAGTGCAGTGGTGCTATCTCGGCTCACTGCAAGCTCCACCTCCCGGGTTCACACCATTCTCCTGCCTCAGCCTCCCGAGTAGCTGGGACTACAGGCGCCCGCCACCACGCCCGGCTAATTTTTTTTTTTATTTCTTATTTTTAGTGGAGACGGGATTTCACTGTGTTAGCCAGGATGGTCTCGATCTCCTGTCCTCGTGATCCACCCACCTTGGCCTCCCAAAGTGCTGGGATTACAGGCGTGAGCCACTGCACCTGGCCGAAGCTTTTGCTTTTTGCAAGTGGTTATAGGGTAGAAGGATAAAATATTGGAATCAGCTCCATAAGAATTGTGAACCAAGATCTTCCAGTAACACTACTGAGAAGACCATGGTAACTTCTTTTAAGATGTCTTATATGTGGCTTGAAAACAAAACAAAACAAAACAAAACAAAAAACTCTTGAAGGTTTAAGATGTCTTTATTTGAATGTTCCAAAATTTCACTGTGATAAGCTTGGTATAGATGTTTCATTCTCATTAAGCCAATTGGTTGGAAGGCTCTTTCAGTCTGGGCACTAGTAACCCTTAGTTCTAATAATTATTTTGATACATATTAAACTTTTTTGAACTTCTGCTCATCTGTTTTCACTGTTCCCTCTTTCTGAGACCCCTAGATTGAACCACCAATTTTCACATACGTTCTCTCTGTATTTCTCTTTTTGTGCTCTTTAATTCTATTTCTTAAATGATTTCTCTTTCAGAAGTTCTACAGATTTTTTTAAACACAAGGTATCATGATTTTCTTTTTCAAATAACTTTCTACTGACTTTCTAATTTCACCTTTATTATGTTAGATCAAGTCTCTGCTTTCTATCATGTTTACTTCTGTTTCCTCTTAAATATCTTTCTCAGTAAAGGTGCATGGATCATAACTTACAATAAGCAGCATTCTTATTTATATCTTTACTTTTAATTGAAAGTTTAAGGCTGTGGTTCAGTTTTCAATTCCTTCCACATAACAGCCCACCATGCCCACAATCCATATCTGTAAAACCCAGAATCATCTCACTGGTTTCTCCTATGTAGATTGATTCTCACCACCACTGAAGACTTCTTTTGCGTATCTTCTGCTTGGCATTTGGCTTTATTTATTCTCATCCTTTTATGCTAGTGTTCTAAACTGGTGACTACTGAAAAAACATAATTGTCCACTCAAATTACTTTCTCATTACTCCTGCAAGCAGATACTGGGGTTGTGGTGGTGTTAAGAGCTGGTTTGAGTGGTTTTAAATTATTTTTCTATCTTCAGTATACCATTTTTTAAAAAATACTATGACATAAACCTGAAATACTACTGTTATATTGATACTTATATTTTTTTTTCCTGAATTTTACTGTTTTGATTTGATTTGTTTAACTTGTATTGGTAGTAAGATTCTGTGTATAACATCATTGTTTCATCTTTGGCTGAGTAGAAGCTAATTTTTATTAAAAACCAGAAAACCCTAAGTCAGAAATTTTACTTGCATTCCAAACCTAAGCAAGGATTATGACCTAAATCTACATTCTGATAAAATCTATTAACAAATTTTCTCAGATTTTTCTCATTTAAATAATTTCATTATGTATTGAAAGAAATTATCAGCAAAACAACCCATAAGAAGTCAAATCATACCTGTAACCTTTAAAGAATAAGAACACAAGGGCTGGGCATGGTGGTTCACACCTGTAATCCCTGCACTTTTGGAAGCCAAAGCGGGGAGATCACTTGAGCCCAGAAGTTTGAGACCAGCCTGAGCAACATAGCAAGACCCCGTCTATACAAAAAATAAAAGAAAAATTAGCCAGGTACAGGGGTCATACATGTGGTCCTAGTTACTCAGGAGGCTGAGGTGAGAGGATCTTTGAGCCCAGCAGAGATCGTGGCTGCAAGTGAGCCATTATCAGGCCACTGCATTCCAGCCCAAGTGACAGAGTAGCAAGATCCTATCTCAAAACAAAACAAAACAAAACAAAACAAAACAAAAAAACATGGGGTACATTGTTATTCCCCAATGTCTTCCTATAATAAACTTGGAATTATAGGAAGTTAATTAACTAGTTTTTACTCAAACATTTTCAAAGCTATGGTTCTAGCGCATACAAAGCGAGAATTATAATCCTATTAAAACATATAATTAAGCAGATCACATTATGGCCAAGGCACACACACTAATAATACATTCTGAGGAAAAAATTTCCTATTATATTTATAAAAATAAAACAAAAATAAATTATTTACTTAAAAGATATTATGAGCAATTGTTAAAAACTTTTTACCTATGATTTATCACTGTTATTGTTAATTTACACCAAATTCTCTGATTTACACAATTACTGAAACTGTTGGTATCATAAACATCTAATTAGAATGGAAACTTTCTGTTCTGAGGAGAGAAAAATTGGAAACAAATTTCCAAAGAGTACTTCTTTACTATTTATATTGCAAAGTTTGCAAGGCTTCATAGGAAGCTGTCTATTTATGATTATATTACATTTATTGTCTATGTTTATGATTATAGCTCTTTTTTTGTTTGTTTGTTTATTTTTGAGGCAGAGTCTTGCTGTGGATCCCAGGCTGGGGTGCAGTGGCTTGAATTCGTGAGCTCAAACCATCTGCTCTCCTCGGCCTCCCAAAGTGCTAGAACTACCTGCATGAGCCACTCTGGCCAGCCTATTTATGATTATAGTTATAATTATATTTGTGATTATATGGTTTTTTGTGTATAACTATGGTAAGCAGGAGTAGCGTGCAAAATTGGAATGAGACAAAGAAAGCTCTCTCCTTTCCCTGACCTAATGCCTTCTTTGGGATTTTTCAAGTAGTAGCACTCTGTCTCTCAACATTTCTTTGGAAGTGTACTAGTTCATAAATTGTTGATTAAGAAACATGGAAATCAAATTATATGTCTTTATTCATAGATGGTCATAATATTTGTAAACTAATCAGAAAAAAATTCTTCTATTTGGTAAAAATATATTTATAATTAGAATTGCTTGAGATGTTTGTCATCTTTTCTTATTGTTTTCTTATTCGCTTGTATAATACATTAAATAACTACTTGCACATTAAGGCTCATTATAAAAGATGTGTGCTTGATAAGTTTGATTTTCTAATTGAACACAAACCAGAAAGTGAGGAGTATTCTTCAGTAAAGAGAGATTTTAGCTCTTTCAAAGATGAGTCCTTTACTAATATATCATATTTAACAGCTGGGATGAGAGTGGAGGTACGGCAAAGAGGTTGACTATTTCAATCTAGGAGATGGCATCATTATGTTCCTATTGCTTCCTCATTCTATTCAGCTCATAAAATCATTTTTTCATGTTTTCTTATGGAATTTAAATGTTTCTTAACATATTCTAAATATGTGTTTGTAAGCAAAAAAATCATCATGTGCCAGAAAAAATTACAAGTTTGGCTAGCCAATGCTTTTAGCATAGTTTAATAAGAAAACTTCAACATTAAAATCATGATATTTCAGTTCAGGTAATAATGCCAGCATATTCAATAGACTGACTATATTTTTGAGATATGCCCTTTGAACCAGTCACTCAAAAAATAAATAGGAATGATCTTTAGAAGTTCTATCATATAGTCAAGATGTTATTTATGCTGTCATTTTTTAATATATGTTCTTCCTCATTTTAAAAGTATGAATACCTGTCTCTGCAAATCAATTGTGCATCTATGTAAATTTAAAATATTCTATGTATATTTAAAATACATTTCCTCTTTGTTGGCATAAGGCACAGGAAATGCAAATTGTCTTTATAAAAATTACCTAAGATTTCAGTCAACATTGAAGCAACAAAATGGAGAAATGATAACTAACTATTCTCTATGAATATTGTTCAGTAGATATCTAATTATATTTTTATTTGTATGATAGCACTTTTTCTGCTTTACAGATAGTTGATACTCCAGCAGCACTAATTTGAAAACACCTATTGAGATTTACATAATAGTTTACAAAATAAACTTTAAATAAATGGAAATTTCCTCACAGTGTAATAGAGTTCCACAGATAAGAGTACAAAAACATTCATCAAACACATTGTTCTCCTATATTTGCCACTTCTATGCCAGGAATTGTTTTGTAGTTTGGATATCAGAGGTTTAATCTGACTGTAAAGCAAAATATTTACTGGGTCATGTATGCATCAGTAACTGCTCTTACAGATTGTTTGCCAGTACAATTATGGAATGTGAAATAACACCATTTGATAATTTTTTTTTCTAATAAAATATTGTGTTTCTTTCCCAGCAGAGCGCATAATGCTTTCCATCAATTTTGTGATCAGTATTCAAGCTTCTCCAAAAAAGTACACTGAGTGGTACAATTCCATGTCTTAGTTTCCTTTGAGAAAATACTAAAAGTATTTTCTGATTGTTTGAGACACTTAAATTGTAACACCAGAAAGCTCCTTCTTGTAAAAATGAAAAGTTTTCACACTCCTTCTCCTTTATTTGGACAAAGGATTGTTTCGTTAAAACTGTCATACAGATTCAATTCTCCAAGCCCAAACAGATTCATAATAGCTTGGTCTCCATAGGATCATTTTACTATGCATATTTATCAAGTTATTCTAAGTTGTAATGCTTATATTAATGTTTTTATCTTAGCTTTCTCTTTATTAATTCAGTTTTTAACTGTAAAAGTGCACATGAATGACAAAGAAAAATACAAAATTAATGTAAACAAGCATAATTATTTACCTACCTTAACCAAGTAGAAAAAAAGTAACACAGAATAACAATTTTTAAACAATGAATAGGCAACACAAAACAGCAATCCCTGAAAGAAGCCTTAAAAAAAAAAAGTGAGCATGACAATTTCATCAGATTACTATCTATCTGAAAACAATCCCCAAGGCATAATTCAGGAAGGGAAAATTCAAACAGAAGAAAGCAGTTGTTATGTTCATCTTCATATGTCAACTTTGCTAGGTTATGGTGTCTAGTTTTTGGTCAAACACTGGTCTAGATATTGATGTGAGGGTATTTCCTAGATGTGATTAATATTTGCACCCCATTGATTTTAAGTAAAGGAGATTGCCTTTGATAAAATGAGTGGACCTCCTACAATCAATGGAAAGTCCTAAAAGCAAATATTGGGATTTCCTGTAGAAGAAGAAATTCTGCTTCAAGACGTTAACATAGAAATGTTGCTTGAGTTTTGATTGTGCTGGCCTAAACTACAGTTTTCAGACTTGCCAGCTCTCACAATCAAGTGAGCCAATTCTTTAAAATAAGTAAACAAAAGCACAAATATGATAAGGAAAAACATCAGACACATAAGTGATGAAAAAAAAGTTCTAGAGATAAAAATAGATCAGAGATTTTTAAAATAACCTGAAATGAATTAATATCAGAAGCAAAATGTCAATGAAATTAAAAATATACCAATAGAAACTCTCCAAATGATGCAAAAAATATTGAAGAAAATTCACAGAGGATCAATGACACATGGGACAATCTCAAATTCTCTAAAAAAATGTGTAAATGGACTTGCATAATAGGAAGAAGGATATAAAAAATATTTGAACAAAAAATGAACAAATGTGATAAAAATATAAACCAAGACATCTAAGAAACTACAAAGCTACTCGAGCATAATATACATAAAGGAAACCATATAAAAGCATTTTAATTGAAATACATAGACCAAGTAATACAGAAAAATTTCAGAGCAGCCAGAAATAAAAATAATTTATATATAAATGAGTGAAGAAAGATAGTGAACTTCATATTAGAATATGTGCGAGCCAGAGGCAACTGGACAGCATCATTAGAACACAAAGAAAAACAGAAGACAATATGTCAACTTGAAATTTCAAGCACAACAAAAACACCTTTGAAAAATGAAAGTAAAATAAAGTACTTTTCAGCTAAACAAAAGCTGAGAATATCCATTGCCTACATACCTTCACTATAATAAATATCAATTGAATGTTTTTAAACAAAGGAAAAATTTGCCAGATGAAATTTTAGATCTGCCCAGATAAAGAGTGCCAGAAATTGCAAATATTTGAGTAAATGTAAGAATATATATTTTTCCTTTTAAAAAAACTCTCTTTAGAGGTTAATGAAAGGAATTCCGGGTACCAAGGCAACAGCAGAAATTTAGCTTTGATATTCCCAGTTTCTCTTCTACAAAACAATGAAAACTAATTTCTATTATTGGTGTGAGGATATTTATATACCCAGTGGAGAAAAACACAAAATACAGAAATAAGACCACATACTTAACAGCCAATTGTTTTTTAACAACGTGCCTGGGTAATTAATTTGGGAAGTAATATTTTTTCAACAAAAGGGCTAAAAAATGTTACTTATATATATATATAAAAAAAAGGAATAAGGTCGACATTACATCCTACACAGAAAAATAAAAATAGACCATAAACCTAAAGGTAAGCCAAAACTAGAAAACTTCCAGAAGAAAACAAGAGAATGTTTTTGTGGCATTACGATAAACATAAAGTTATCAGTTAAGACAGGGCAAAAATATCCATGATGCATTAAAAAATAAATAAAATGATCTTTTTCAAAAATAAAAGTGTTTGCACTTTAAACAATACATTTAGGAAAAATAAAAGGTAATTCCCAGATATGAAGACTATATTTATAATGTATGTATGTGATGAAGGATATGTATCTAGAATGTATGAGAAAGTCTTACCATTCAATAATAAGACAGATAACCTGATACAAAAATGGGCAAAATGTTTGAATAGAAAGTTATGATGAGTTTTTTAAAAAAGAGTAGATATGCAAATGGAAAGTAAGCCTGTTAAAAATAATATTTTCATCCACTAGGGCAATAGAAAATGAAATTATAGTGGCATACCACTACACACTGACTAGCATGGCTAAAATGAAAAAAAGAAAACTGACAAAAGCATTTGTAAATGAGAAAATGGAGCAACTGAAATTCTGTATTGCTGGTGGAATGCACAATGATGCAGCCATTTTGAAAAATAATTGGCAATATCTTACCAAATTAAATATGTTTATATGATATAGCATTCCCACTCCTAGATATTTATACTAGATAAATAAAAACATATGTCCACACAAAGGTTTGTACTTCAGTGCCCATAGCAATTTTATTCATTATAGCTAAAAAAGCTGGAAACATACCATTGTTCAAAAAGAGGTGAATATGTAAACAAAATTTCATATGATGACATAAAATTAAATACCAATAATACAAGCAAAAGAATTACTGATACATAGAACAACTTGGATGAATCACAGAAGCACATTGCCAAATAAAGGAAGCCCCAAACCAAAGAATATATATTATGAAATTCAATTTCTATGAAATTCTAGATTCTAAGGCAGAACTATAGCATCAGGAAGCAAACAAATGGTTTCCAGGAGCTCAGGTGGGTGTAAGGAATTGTCTGCAATAAAACACAACAAAACTTTTGGCCTAATGGAAGTGTTCTATATCATAATTCTGATGATGGGTACAATACTGTATAGATTTGGCAAAATTTACCAAATAGTATACTTAAAATCAATGTATTTTATTATATGTAAAGTATACAAGAATGAGGCAGCTTGAAAAGAGAAATATATATTGATACTCTATTAATCACCAATTTAGTGCCAAGACTTTTCTGTACTTGTCCTCAGTGTAATTAATGATGACCCAAGATGGGTATAAAACTTCTGAAACTGCTTTATGAGAATTACAAGGAGTCTGAATCTCTCTCTTCCATCAGGATTCAGATTGTCTTTCATGTTCATCCTTCCTGTTGTTTATGCTATTCTCACTTTCAATTCTATTACATTTGTGTGTGTGTGTCGGGGGTGGTGGTGCAAAGTAGGGAATGATAGGACACAGATTTATTTCCTCTTAAGATAGGCAGACAAAAACTCAAGCCACAATATTCACATTATTTGTCATATGGAGATAAGTTTATTTACAGCAAAAAATTAATATTTGTTAGGCCAGGTTATGCTAACGAATGATCATTTATTTATTCTTCATATTTTTAAAATGATAGCTATGCACAATAGATAGGTATTTAGACTAATTTTCTAGACTGTAGCACTAAAAATAATGTGGACGAAAATTCTAAATAAACAGAATGTTTTCATCCTTTGCAACAAGAGAACATGAAATGCAAAATTAAAGAATTATCCCCTGTAGAATCCGAATTTAAAGATGAGGAAACCAAGGCTCGTTGTAGCTAAGATATTTGATAGCTAATAGATTGCAGATATGAAGTTATGGTAGTCAGTGAGATGCCCTTTACATTAGATTATTTTCAAATATATTCAGTCAATAATTTTTGGTCTGTATAGGCAGAATGAAGATAAGTTCACCAGTTATAAGAGCTATATAGCTGTTGACAAAAATTTGTGATACAGATGATTGCAGAGATGTGGGATTCTCCCTACCTGTCAGTTGTTCCTAGTTAAAAACTAAAAGTTAATAGGGTCCATGAATGCCACAGATGTGAACTGAAGGGGATATTGTGATGGGTCTCTATAATCACTGCTGATGCCCATACATCATTCTTGATTGTAAATACACTCAAGTGAGACTTCTGGAAATATTTCTTCTCATAAACTGCAAATCCATGGTTACAAGTTAAGTGTGTGCATATATTTGTGTGTATTATATATATATTTGATACCTCACATCATGTATACATATATAATGCATACACTACATATATACACAAATGTACACACAATATGAGATATACATTCTCTATATACACATTTTAAAGATAGATGTCTAACATATTAGGAGTACGTATCCTAAGTGTTCAAAACCTGTGCCTTAACTTTTAAATATTGGAGAAAAAATAAGCCATTTAAACACGATTAACAAAGTTTGAGAGAAAAATAAATACATTTATATTGAATAACTTAATTTCAGATTTCAACTTTAAATAGTGTTTTTCCTCCATCAGTGTAAGTGCTTGATGCCAGCTTGTGTGATATTTAAATTCATACTTTTGAATAAGTTTGAATATCTTTCCTCAATAATTTGACAGTTTAATCAGTAATGTCAGGAATAAATGTAAATTAACAATGAAGTAGAGTAAGATGCAGCTTTATAATTTTTTGTTAATATTTCTAGCTGTAACATTGTATTCAAAGAGATTATAAAATGTCTTAGTGAAATGAACAGGCTGTTATGCTCATTAAGAGCTCTTAATTAATTTACTTCCTTCAGGTGACATCCTTGCACACTGATTTAGGACACTGCACAAATGACAAAGATGCCACTGGGTCGTTAGGAAGGTTATTTAATGAATGCCTAACCTAATAAAGCACTGTGTGAATCATTTAATTGGATGAGTTACTTAAACAACTGTTTTGTTCTGTTTTAGTTTAGTTTGGTTGTTTTTTCTTTCCTACTCCTTTCATCTCATGTACAGAGGTGACTTTTCTTTCTTTGTTATCATTTTAATACTATGTAGAAAAATAGAATTGAAATTGAAGTAACCTTTAAAATACCAATTCTCATTAGTCCTCAAAGTATTTTAAAATGTTAGTAGGGCCATTATTTCTTCTCTATATGATTTATTGTTTTTCATTGCTTCTCATTTACTATAAAAATGATGACATGTTTAGCTATTAATATTTGCTTGTGAAATACATGTATGTGGTGGTTTACAAACCACACTGATTTCAAAACACTTCATAAAAGTAAGAATAGCAAAGATGACGATAATTGGCAGGTACAATAATTGGCAGATGACGATAATTTTCTGTTTAAGTAGTAATGGCTGACTTGAATTGGCAATTCAACAGGTGGCGACGAGCTTTATTGGTTCTAAACATGGTTTCTATTAATTTTTCAGATAACAAAGAAGATTATTATTTTAAAACATCTAGGTCACAGCAAGGATGGAAAGCTGCATAAAAGAGGATTTACTTTTACTATAATCCTCCTTTCTCCCAAATCTCATAGATGTTAGAATAATGTTATTCCAGGAAAGATGCCTCTGATAGATAGAAGTGAACATTCCTGGTATTAAAAATTACTCTCAACTTATAATGATTTTGGAAGAGTCAAATACATGTATAAAGTTTTCCTCTATTTAAAAAATAACCTGGTATAGTAAGTGATTGCTCATGGTTTATTGAGTCTCTAAAACAAACTATTCTAAATATGTTTGAGTATAATAGGAGTAATTTGAGGATGAGGGAAATTCACCCTGTTCTTCCTAATTACTTATTCTTCGCTGTACATTTCCTTTGTCTTTATTCTGCTTTGCCCTGACAGTTATGAAATTTAATTCCTCTTTATTTTACAGTGGAAAAGTTATTTAAGAAAAAATCCTTTTGCCTCTACATGCTTCAGGTTGAATGTTTTCTTCTGACCTAGATTTAGTTTATTAATTCTTCTTTTTCTTCACGAGATCCTCTTGCAAAAATAAATAGCTACAGTTTTTTTTATAATAGGCAAACATTATTTGTTTATATATGTTGCAATCACTGAAATTTACTTTTGTCATGTTGGTGTGTTTCTTATTTACTGGGTTTTCTTGTTTCTTTAATTCCGAACATTTCCTTCCCAACACAAAATTCTTCTACAATTTTGTAGATCACAATTTGCCAGGAATTCCAGGATGATTCTTTCTTTGTCAACCAAACTCCTTTGACAACACAATTTGGAACAGAAATTGAGTTGGTTAATAGACCGATTCTACTGCTCTGCTTCTTTAGCCTGAGGACATATTCTCAGACTATCTAGTTAAGGAGAATTTTTCTGGTAGCTAAACTTTTTAAAAGGTAGTTATTATTTACCTTAGTATTTGTCCCCAAACTCTTTTCTACTCTTTCCCTTCATAACTTGTATTTTTAAGCAAGTAAATCACGTAGTCTGACCTTGGTAGTTGCCTTTTCCTGTGTGTGCCATGTTTGTTTGGCTTTGAGTATTATGTATGGTTTATTATTATTTTGGGGCTAACTCTTTCTCTGCTCTGTTGTGACTATAAATTTTGTGTTGTATTCTATTTGTGTTCCAGAAATTCATCAGTGTTTCTTTTTTTCTGTTGTTGTTTTGTGTATGTATATTGGGTGGTAGCTTTATTGTTCTTGTTTACATCTTTCTGCCACTTCAATAGACTTTGAAGTGAGATGGAGGTAAATGTATCCCAGCCTTTATTCACTCTAACAACTATTGATTGTGGCCTAATTTGTGTCAAACATTATTCTAAGTGTTGGAGACATAATAGTGAATAAAACAGATTTCCTAATCTAATGGCCCTGGCATCATAATATGTGTTAAGAGAGACAAGTGCAATAAATATATTGATAAAACTATACTATTTAAAATACTGTGTTGCACTATTAATAACAACAAAAGATAAGGCAGGGTAAGCAGGTAGAGATTGAAAAGAGGGAGGTGCCATTTCAGATACAATCATCAGGATCAGAGAAAGCTCCTTTGATAGTAGTCATTTTCTCAGTCACCTAATGAAGTGAGGGATAAGCAAAAAGGAAAAGAATCATGAGAAGTAGTCATAAGCATATTAGATAATGGAATACAATTAAGGAAGGCAAATAAGGATAATTTTGGCATACAAGAGAAAAATCAAAGAGATGGTGATTGCTGAAACTTGAAGCCTTCTTCCCCATCAGATAAGAAGCATTCTGAACCATATGGCACATTTGGAAGACTTACATACTCCTCAACATCTAATGCCTTGGCTCAAACTTAATTCTTCAGGAGTGCTTCCATGGAGAGAAGGTTATTAGAATTAATTCTGCAGAGACAATATTTAAAAAGACAGCTTTAATACAGGAGCTGTGGGGTCTATATCCTCTGTCATTTTCAGAATAGCACACTCATAACGGCATAGGGAAATGAGATTTAAAAATAAAATGGATAAATTTTCAACAGTGGAAAGTTATCTGGTATCTGAAATTATTACCAAGGGTTTAGGGTTTAGATTACTGAAAACTGAGAAAACAATGTAGATTCAAATCCTTACCACCACAGAATGGGACATTCCACAATGTAATACAAATGAAAAATTGGCAACAAAGAACTTGAATGTACCAAGAATGTATGGAAATATGAAATAAAATGTTGACTACTGGCTAAATAGGATGAATTAGGATTTAATGGATATAATAATTTCCTCTTTTTAAAAATTTTAATAAACCAGCAATAAGATAATATATAAAGTAACATAGACAAATAAAACCAAATAGAAGACAAAGACACGTAAGTTTCTTTAAAAGATTGGAGGATGGAAAATAGAAGGAAGGGAGGTAAATCCTGCTAACAGCAGAGCAGAGGAAGTTGAAATGTTTTAGCTGTCTACAGGAAAATGAAGTTAAAAAAAAGATTTTTGTCGTCCTTGTTTGTTTGTTTGAGACAGAGTCTCTGTCACCCAGGCTGGAGTGCAGTGGCATGATATTGGCTTACTGCAACCTCCGCCTACCAGGTTCAAGCGATTCTCATGCCTCAGCCTCCCAAGTAGCTGGGATTACAGGCATGCACCACCACACCCGGCTATATTTTTAGTACAGACAGGGTTTCACTGTGTTGGCCAGGCTGCTCTCGAAGTCCTGACCTCAAGTGATCCATCTGCCTTGGTCTCCCAAAGCACTTGGATTACCACGCCCAGTTCCTCAAAAGGTTTTTGAATCTCAAGAACCCAAATAGGCTGTGAAATTGGTTGCAGAAAATACCTCTGAAGCTTCAATGTTTATGGAGCTGAAAAGTGGTGATCTGACTGACACTCTGTATGTTAATTAACACTCTCAAGATTTCCACCAACAACCCCCACTAGAGATATAATTGCTTCTCATCCACAGTGGTCTATGACAAAAATTTACTATATGCAAAAGATGTGCCTAAGAAAATGTAGAATTTGGAAAATCAAAAACAACTGTGTTAGGCAAAGGGGACAGTAAGCAATATCTGCATACTGAATGGTTGGACATTGCACCAGCTGATTTCATCTTCCTGATTCCCAGGGTGCAGTGTGCAAAACTGGAAATTGGAAGTTTCATTGGTGGAAATAAGTGAGTAGCCAGGTATTAATGTTTAGTGGTTTCCCATTAAAATACCTGACATGGCCAGGCACGGAGGCTCACACCTGTAATCCCAGCAATTTGGGAGGCCAAGGTGGGCGGATCACCCGAGGTCAGGAGTTCAAGACCATCCTGGAGAACATGGTGAAATCCTGTCTGTACAAAAATACAAAAAAAAAAAAAAATTAGCTGGCATGATGGTGGGTGCCTGTAATCCTAGCTACTCAGAAGGCTGAGGCAGGAGAATCGCTTGAACTAGGCAGGTGGATGTTGCAGTGAGCCGAGATCACGCCATTGCACTCTAGCTAGAGTGACAGAGCAAGACTCTGTCTCAAAAGAATAAAATAAATAAATAAATAAATGAATAAAAAACACCTGACGTCTAGTTAATTCACATATGATGAGGAAAGAAAGTCAACAAACGCTACTCATATAAACATCACCTGATTTCATTTTTAGTGATCCATTATTAAATCCAAAGGAAAAGAAAAGAGTAAGTTACATTTGAGTGAGGCATCTAACTGGGAAAATAAGGTCTTAGAATAAATACAAGGAAAAAACAATAAAGTAGAGAAAATTAGTGAATCATCAGAAAACCTAAAAGCACACTGCTCTCTACAAAAACATCAGGAAGTCTCCAAAAAGAAACAAGCACTATAATCTGGAATATTCAAAGTACAAGAGTAATATTTTTTCAATTAAAAATTTGAACCCATACCCAAAAACACAGAAGTGCTGGAATTTTAAGCAATCTCTATCTCACAGAAGGTAGAAAAGCCCTAGTAACAAACATTGACAATATGAGCAAAAACTCTAAAAATCCAATCAAAGAAGGCTAACCTCATGAAAATAGATAGGCTTGAACAAAGAACAGAGAAAATGAAGATGATAAAATTATCACAAAATATGCAACAAAAAAATTCTATAACAGAAGAGTATGGGTCTTCAGTAGGATCTTCAAAAGACTCAAGACAATAACTAAAAATAGAATCCCCAAATATACCATTATGAGATTCTAGAAGATATATGTATATATATGGATACATCTTCTGTATATCTCTATATAGATATATATTGAAGATATATGTACTATATATAAATATAGATATATAGAAGATATAATTTATATATAGCCTATAGAACATATATACCATATATTTATATATAAATATATATTTATATATCTTCTCCCTATATATCTCTATATGTCTTCTAGATATTTATAGAGAGAGATATATAGAAGATCTATCGAGAGAGAGAGAGAGAGAGAAAGAAACAGCAGAAAGAAAGGGAAGGGATAAAAGACTTACTTTCAAACATTCAGTAAGGAGAGTTGCATTGGGCTTTTCAAAAGTAATATTCCCTTTTAGCATAAAATATAAAAGATATTTCTAACTTAGAATTTGAGAGTTTTTAAAATAATTACACATATGTAAGGTAAAATTAAGACTTTTAAAATATTCAATGTCTCAAAAATACCACCTATGTACTATTTTTCAGAAGGTTGTATGATTTTATTATCCAGTAAAATGAGGGTCTGGGAAATAAGAGAATCAATGCAAGAGAGAAAGATGGGTAATTTGAAGAATGATATGAAGGGTGAAATAAAAGGAAATCTCTGAGTCCTATCCATCCAGAAATTCTAAAAGCAAACACCAAGATGAAATGTGACCAGGATTCCAGAAACTTCTTGAAAATAGCCATACCTCAGGCTTTTTATAACACTGGGTAGAGTTAAAGAAAAGTCTCGAAAATGTTAAGCAGATGTATATAAAGAAAAAAAATGGAAGAAATCATTGTCCAGGGCTGGACACTTGAGTGTGCAAACTTGGGTGTGCATCAGAATCTGCTGTGTGTTTATTAAGTTGCAATTTGCTGTATTGTGCTCTTCCCAACTGCAACCCCCAACATGCACACACAACACACACATCTGCCCAAGGGTTTACTGTAATACTGGGGAAAGTAATGAGACTGGTTATGAGAGTATACCAAAGAAATGTTGGAAATAAAACAATAATTTTGCATGATGAGAAAAAACCTTTTCTGGGTTACTGACTAAAACAGAAAGCGGGCAGGAAGGTATAAGGCCCTTCTCCCTTTTCCAGCTTTGCTGTCTCCTTCAAGTACTTAAGACCAGAAATGAGATGTTAAGCTAAACTTAGAGAATATTTTAAAATTTAAATATGAGAGTAATGATGATGGGTATTGAGAAATTCATTTAGGAAGAATCCTACCAAAAGCTAAGTTGCCATACGGAGTTTCTCTAATGAGAGATATGTTGCTTTGGAAATACAAGACGTGCAGACAAAATAAATAAGGGAATTGTGTATGCTTTAATTTAGTTAACATTAGCCCCCAAATAATATTAGCTTTATTTTGTCTCTTACAAAAAAAGTAAAGTGAAACTTGGGCGATTTAGCAGCTCTGTGGAAATCAGGCGACTTCATTTCTGTTTCACTAGTCTAGCACTGGCTGCCATCTTAAAAGTTATTTGATGCTCACAGATAACTGAGGAAGCTCTAACTGTTCTGGGATCTAGAGTGGCAGAAAGAAGAATGTAGGAGAAACACAAGAGCACACTTCACAACTTAGTGTCCTGCATATGGGTTTTCTCCAAATCCCACACATTTCTGCTTAGATCTCATTGGTCTGAAGGTAGTTTCATGCCATACGTTGCTGCTGGTGAAGCACAGAAATGCCGTCTTTTAGCTAGGCTTTTTGCATTTCTAAATAAGTTGTAGATTCTGTAATTAAAGAATGAGGATGTAAATGTTATTGGCAGGCAACTGGCAGGTGTGTCCCTGAAGCCCAATACAAAAGCTTAAATAGGAGTACTGTGTAATGTTTGCTATAGTTTGAATGTATTTATCTGTCTAAAATTCGTATGTCGAAAACTTAATCCCCAAGGCAATCGTATTAAGGCAAGTGAGGGGGCCGTTAGGTGGTGATTGAATCACGAGGCCTCAACCCTCATGAATGAATTAGTTCCCTCTTGAAAGAGGTGCAGGGAACTAGCTAGCTCCTATGATCTTCTTGGAGACACAGCATTGGCCCCTTCTGCCATGTGAGGACACAGCAATAAGATGACATCTTGGAAACTAAGAGAGGATCTCACCAGACACCAAACAATGAGTTTAGGGAGAGAAGAGAGTTTCAGGAGAGAGAAATGAATGTGAGAAGTACAAGAGTTTCCAGGAGTCCAGATAATGAGTTCTTTTCAAGGGACTATAAATATGTCCCTTCTCTAGCTTTGCTAGGAGAAGTTTAGAATATACAAATTCCATTTCAAAATAAGAAACCTCCTGTACAGTTTTGGGGGATGATAGATGTATTATCCAAGCAATGCAAAATAATACATTATTAGCTGGAGTTTTTGGCTCCGAAGTCTGAGATAAAGCTACGTTAAGCAGGTTGAACCATCTGGGACTTCTTCATATGCTAAACTCCTAAGCAGTCTTAGACTAAACATGACAAAGCTCTATTTATCTCCCCCTACATTAATTCACAAACCTGACTCTCAGGCCAAACCACTGTGATGCAAGGAAATATAAAAAGCAGATCAACACACACACATATCTGTCAACGTAAATGGAGAGGAGTCCTTGGCCTGGTGCCCAAGTTGAGCAGGCACAGTGCAGCTATTATGCGCAAGTTGCCCTCACATTGCCATGCCTGGCCACAGAGTGCTTTCCAGGGTACACATCTAGTACTTGATATGAAAGTTTTCAATTTTTCAGTCCATGACCTCACTGATTCTTTAAGGTAAGTACATTTACACAAGAAGCCCGGCTCCTAAAGAGGTTATGTCTCTTGCCCTGATCAGAGTGGTTGAGCTGCTTTGTAAAACAAGGAGCCTGAGTCCATAGCATTCACTCTTTCCCACTATGCTACTATTAATATGTCTCGTTGACAAAGTATTTTCATTCATGTTCTCTCAGTTGACCTTCTCAGCAAAACTGAGAATCACAAAGTAGGTATTGCCAGTATTTCACTATATAAGTTAGGAAACCAAGGTTCAGGGGATTTTATTCAATGTCCACAACGGCTAACTGGCAGAGTGGGGGTGACATGTTTTATAATCCCAAATCCAATTATCTTGCCACTCTGCCATCTCTCAAAATTTGTAAAGTTACTGCTGTTTTCTGTTTTTAACTCATATCTAGGCAGCTTCAATTCAGTCACATGCTTTGGAGAATAATATAATACATTTCTTGAAGATCTGGGGTCATCTATTGGAGTTAGATAATGACTTGTACTTGTACACTTATTTTACACATTACATTGCAGTTGATAATAAAATAGGAGTTCTGAAAACAGTAGAATCATTAGAGGCTTTACTAAATCATGTGGATCACTTCCCATTTCTGTGTGGACATTTATAGATTCAGAATTCATTCATTTAAATATCAGGGCTCCTAAGTCAAATACACACACACACACACACACACACACCACACACACACACACACACACGCACTGAGTTTATTACAGAATTTGAGGTAGAATATATGTCCTTTAGTTAGGTTGCGTTTAAATTACTCATCCTGCCTATGGAGTCTGAAACAACAATATGGAAGAATAGGATTTCAAACATGTGAAACATTATTGTTGTAAAGCCAAATTAAGTAGGTGGGAGATATTAAAGTTAAGGACTGAACAGAAAATGTATGGGACATAGATTCAGGAGATCCCAGTGAACTATAGGGAATGTTGGAAGAAGTTGTTGACACATACACAAACAGTACTAGCATAATGCTGAGTCAATTTTCAACCCCAGCTTTTAAAAGCCAAAAGCAGTCTTTTAAAAAGAGTGGCATCTAATTAAGTTGCATTATGATCAGGAAAGACTGCCATTCCCAAACCTTTTACGAAGTCTTTATTAACTTACTCAGTCTCAATGAAGTCGTTTTAAAGCCAGAGGGAAAACATAAAGAGGCATACATGTCTATTAAATATTTAAAAAGAAAAGAAACACTGTGCTCACTTAAGAAATATCACCACACTAAGTCATAATTTTCATTTTGCCATACATTTTTATCATATCTTTTTTTTCTCTTCTTGCCTTTATATTCTTTATTCACACATCTCCTTTATTTTTACTCTGGTTTCCTTTGACTTTGTACACAAACCTAGTCATGTACTTTAATACAGCTTATTTATTCCATGAATTCCCCATCCTAGAGTTCATGATATATAAAATTGTAATTTCTGCTTTATAAACACAAAATACATTTCTGTAGTCAATAAATAGATTTAGTGTGTTATATTGAATTTATTTTCACATGTTGTTTTTAATTTCTCATTTTATCTTTCTGTCTTCATTTTTTATTCTCTATAAATATACTCTACACTAAATACTTCATCAAGGTTTTGAAGGTAATACATTTTGTTAGCTTTTTTATGTCTGACAATATGCACCTTGATTAATACATTTGGCTGAATATATAATTTGAAGTGATAGTTACTTTCCTTCAACATTTTGAAGACAATACTCATTTTTTTTTTTGTATCTGGAATTGTTTATTCTGTTATTATTCTGTGATTATTCTGTAATTAGCCTAATATTGTGTCTTTGTATATCATTTTGCTTTTTTCAGGTAGTTTCAATATTTTCTCTCTAACATTGATACTCGCAGTTTCACTCCTTTTTATCTAGGTATGAGTTTATTTTCATACATCTTTGTTGGCACTTTTAATAAATATTCCATCTATGAACTCATTTTTTATCAATTCAGATATTCTTAGTTATTGGATCTTTGAGTGTTTAATCTGCCATTACCTTTATTTTTTCTTGAAACTCCTCCCATAATTTAATAAAAAATGTGTTAATAATTTCCCATTGCCTTTTAAAACCTCTCATATATTTTATTGGTTTTTCTATGCATTACTATCTGGGTCAATTTCTTGTTAGTAGAATCCAGTTAGTGTATTTTCACTTTTCCCATGTTTAGTCTAGGTTTTCAAAACACTCTCAAAATTAAAGATGGTCTCTGACTCCTTGAGGGTTCAACTTGTGATTTTTCAGCTTTATGATGGTATGAAAGTGAAACATTCAGTAGAATTGTACTCTGATCCCCATAAAACCATTTTGTTTTTCATTTTCAGTATGGTATTCAATAAATTACACAACATATTCAACACTATTATAAAGTAGCCTTTGTGTTAGATGATTTTGCCCAACTGTAGGACTTAAGGGAAAGAGATATTACAAAATGAAAAGAGAACTTTGAGTCTCCAGACTTCTATGGGCATGAAGACAGTTGAGAAAACAACTTAGTTGCAAATACAGAATAATTTTTTATGAAAAATCATGGATAATTTAAGAAGTTAGAGCCAAGGTCCTAGAAGGGAAGAACTGAGAGTCATGATGAATCATTCTCAAGCAGTAGTACTGAGAACTCATCAAGAAGATACTGTCTGCCCAGTATCTTCCCTTTTCTGACCTGCTTACATAGGGAATTAGCATGGCAGTCTCAGGAAGTGATCTCATTTTTTTTTTTTTTCAGTCTACTGTTTTTTTTGAGAGAGAGACACAGTGTCAATCCACAAGAGCGGTTTGAAATATTTCTCTGGATAGAAAGAGATGAAAATGACCCAAAGACCATACAAATATTGAAATACTACATTCCCAGCTCAACTCTAACTGTAGGCCATCAAGTTGTTGTTACCCAATGTGCATGTTTGCTTGATTTTCTCCAGAATCTTGAGAAATCATAGACGGAGTGTCTGACAAATAAGCCGATCCAGGGCTAGAAGTTTGCTGGTGAATATAAAGAAAAGAGAAATAGAGCAAAAAGTTGTATATTCACACAAGGGTTGTTAAGCTTTGTATAAACCAATGTTCCACATGTAGGCATGGACATTAAAATAGGAGAGTTTGACTAGGAGAAAGGCAGAGATCAGGGAATGAGGAACCTCCTTGCTTGGATGACCTAGCTGCTTCAGAACAAATGGGTGATGGATGGATGTGTGGAAAGACACGTTTAGAAAATAGATGTCTGAATTTGGTATTTTGGATTTAGACATTTTAGGATTATCTAATGACTCAAAATATGATCATGTGAATGAGAAGAATGGAAGTAATGTTTACCAGAATTGAATAGTTCCATTTAAAGCATTGGCTCGGCGATTCTCATAGACACCAATTTCCCCAGCTTGATGGCAAGACCAAAGACAATTACCTACCTGATAGAATAAGTTAGTCAATGGTAAGAGGCTGAGATGTTGATGGTTTGACCAGATTGGTAACATGAGCAGGTAGTCATATTGTTATTTAGCAAAAGTAGATATTTAAACAGTATATGTTATGTATATGAATGTTACAACCACCTAAGTAATGTGTGTATATATATATATATATTAAATCCTGAAAAATTACAAGAATTATATAGAACAAAATGTTAACCATGCTCAATATATTTGTCTTTTCTAGTTTTGTACATTTTTCCTTCATTGTTCTATATAGTTTTTTCATAATAAAAAATGAGAAATACATCTCTTTAAGCCATATTTATGAAGTTTGAAAAATATTAATGACATCTATAAATGTTTTAACTGTCTTTATCTTATTTTCTTGTGGTCACACATGTTATAGTTCTCATAAAAAGTAATTTATCATTAAGTGATATATAAGAAAAAATAGTCAAGAATATTAACTAGCTGAATATTTTCATTTTCATATCTCTTTGCCTTTAGAACAGTCATCTGTCTCTCTCCTTTATGTTTACTATGTGTAAAAGAGTGAATGGTTCTGAACAGTCCTTAAAATGGTTTCCAACTCTAATATTCTAGTATTTTAAAGTGTTTGTTAATTACGTACAATGAACTAATTATTATAAATAGTCTCTAAGATAAAAGACACGTTTTGGGAGGCCAAGTTGGGAGGATAGCTTGAGCCCAAGAGTTCAAGACCAGCCTGAGAAATATAGTGAGACCTCATCTCCACAAAACATTAAAAAAATTAGTCAGCGTGGTGGTGCATACCTGCAGTCCCAGCTACTTAGAGGGCTGAGGTGGGAGGATCATTGGAGCATTGGAGCAGGGGAAGTCAAGGCTGCAGTGAGCCGTGATAGCACTACTGCACTCCAGCCTAGGTGACAAAGTGAGACCCTATCTCAAAAAAAAAAAAAAAAAAAAAAAGGCGAGGAATGAGATGGAATCCCTGACTATAAAGCTATTAAAATTGAGATGATCGTATAACCATAATGTCCCAGAGGATATTTTCCTGACATATGTGTATAAGTATCATGTACAGTTTTGGGGGTGACCTTTAATAAGATTCTAACATAATTATGCTTGTCATGATTTTGCTTGAAAATAATTTTACTAGAAAGTTTAGTAATTTCTTTATACCTAGGGCATATGAATAGTGATGGAGGTATCATATCTAAAACAGTGACATCTGGTGGCTTTAAGTGAGTCTTGCAAGGTTACTATATTTAAATTTTAATATAAATGAGAGTCGTGAGGCTAAGGTCCGTAATAAAATGTGACAAATATGTTTACATCAATTTCTTTTAGAAAAGATGCCAATATTTGTATATACATGTAGTTTTACCTTACACAATTATGATGTAAACTCTATTATTAAAAAGCAAAAGACACAAGATACCTTTGGTCCAGTATTCATTTTTGTCATGCTATAGAAATTAGAAAAGTCCCACGTTACTGTCATTTTATGTTTACTTTTTATGTTATCTATTCCAAAATGGAAAATTTTGATTTGAGAGGAAAAAGGGCTATTCATCTGAAAAGCCCTGTCATATTCCTTGACTTTATAAGATATAAGATGTAAATAATATGAAAAGTAAAGCTCTCTCTCCCTGTTGGACTATTTTTAAGGCTAAGTTTTCCTTAAGACCTTTACCTTTCAGAACAATTTTTCTTTTCTTGCATCTACTGAATCATATATCTGAATTATGATCTCTTCCGAATAACCATAACTTCTCTCATCTCTACCATTTCAACTCTCCAAAAGGTTGAGATTATAACTAGAAAACACTTTAAGGGCATAATGCATCTTCGATTTCTCTGAAGTCTTCCCTGGAATGTGTACAGTGCCAATAGTGCTGAGAACAAAGTTACGCATTCAATAAATTCTTACTGAAATGACAGTCATCCTGATTCCTCCTTATTTACCACTGTAGTCATTTCCCTCTCAACCCCAAAGTAAGCCCTCATTCATATAACCTTCCTCTTTCTAAGGCTAAACTTTCTGCCTAGTCTCTTGACCCCACCTCCAACTATCTCTTCAGGGAACTTGCTCTATCAATTACACATTCTCTTTCCAGACTTTTCAATCATTTGCCTTTCACTTGATGTCTTTTTTTTTCTGCTTTAAAAATGTCTTCTCCACAGTTGAAAACAAATCAAGCCAGCCAACCAAAAAAGCAAGCAAGAAGCAACAAGAAACTTTTTACCTCAAGCATAATTGTCTTTATTTCCTTTCATGGCCAAAATTCTAAAATGTGTCAACTTTGGTGCTTCTTTTGTATACTCTGACTCACAACTAATTTAACAGTCTGTATCCAGTACTTTGTCAAAACTTTTTATTTGAATTACCTCTCTGAGTACTTTTTTGGTCCTAAAGAACTTATGTTGAGAATCCCACATTTATCTCCCCATACCCAATTATATCTGCTATTCAAAGTGGCATTTTGTACATTATGCAATCCCGTGCCTTTGTGTCTTGAAGATTCTGGAGTAATAGTGTATTTTACCTACATTAATGTCTCATCAGTTTGTCCCTCATTGATGTAGGGCTCCTACCTGACAACATTTTGTTCAGGCCTACTTCAATCATGCTTATACTTTTTTAAAAAAAAGTATTTTGTTGTTATTGGTACTGTGAGTTAAATTATCCTTCTTTTCCTCAAATTCAGAGGCTCCTTTCCACCAAAATCAAGTCTCAGTTCATAGAAGGTAATACAAAAATTTGTTACTTTATTAAAATCAGTTGTAAATTCCGCTGAAATCTCTTCTACACTAACACGTTTGCCGATTTTTTTTAAAACAAATGTTTTAAAATCTCCTAAGTAAAAAAGCCAACAACTACTGAAATAAACTCACTGCTCTACCCCATCTTCATATTGAAGAAGTGAATGCATTAATTTATGTTTAAATAACAGTATTTTCAACTAGGTGCAGTGGCTTATGCCTATAATCCCATTGCTTTGGCAGGCCATGGTGAGAGGATCACTTGAGGTCAGGAGTTGAAGACCAGTATAAGCAACATGACAAGACCCTGTCTCAAAAAAAAAAAAAAAAAAAAAAAAAAATTAGTCGCATATGGTGGGGTGCACCTGTAGTTCTGGCTACTTGAGGGGCTGAAGTGAGAGGTTCACTTGAGCCTAGGTGTTCAAAATTACAGTGAGCTATGATTGCAATACTGCACTCCAGCCTGGGAGACAGAGCAAGATCCTATCTCTGAAGAAAAAAACAATTGATTGTGCTCCATAGCAATCACGCCAGGTATTTTCTATAGCCTAAAATCTTGACTATGATTTATCTATTATTCTCACTCCAGTTCACTTCCAACAAGATGTCTTTTTATTACTTCAGCCTTAACATTTATTACTTTAGTCTTAAAATAGACTTCTATTTTACTTCAAATTGTCTGCTTTGTCTGATTTCCCTCTAGTTTTATACTCCTGTAAATAAAAATATTTTTTATTTATTTCTACTGTGAGTTTCTCACATGAATATGGTTCTTCATACATATTTCCTGTATATACATAATTAGATTTACTTGGTTATTCACTTGTAAGATTCATTTGTGGACTTGGTAATTTATGAAATTCCTGGACTCATCAGATTTAATATGAAATAATAATGTGGTCATTTCTTGTTAAAGAGAGAAGTATGTGTAAGGTGAGACATTTATAGTGAACATTCTCTGCTATATTTCTTAAAATGTACATATATATCAGGCATAATAAGTGTGTGTATTTGTACATTTTTCTGCTTTGTATGCATTCCATTGCATACTCTTTTTCTTGTAGGTACAACTTCAAAAACAAGGACAAAAGGACTGACCTTGCTAAGGTAATATTCTGTAAGTCGTAACATCTACCTTTACCTGCACATCAGGAGGTTGATGTAATTGTATGTTAACTGAAGCTCACTTAAGTACTTCTCTTTAACTTATTTCTTTGCTCAGAACTTTATAAATTCAATCAAATAATTATATATAAAGATGATTATAAAATATTATATATTGTAATATATGTATAACATATATACAGACATATTCAAAATATATATTTTAACTGTAACAAAGTACAAGTTATGTACAGGTATAATTACCACAATTCCAGCACAAGTAATGGGAATAGCTTAGGTCTGAATCTGATTTGAATCTTCTGATTTTATTATTTCAGCTAGTGATGCTCTATTGATCTTTGAATGTTCACATTAGTCTATGTCAGATGCTTAACCTTCTGCATCTGAACTCATAAATTAATTTGTCTGTCATTCTCAAGTTGCTGAAAACTCAAAGGTTAAATGAATAATTGTCATCTATTTTTATATCTTCAGTTCCAAATATTATTATTATATGTTTCACAGATTTATGCACATTGAAATGCCAGGCACATTTACTGCTTCCTAGAGTGCTCTGAAAACAAAAACAAAAACAAATACCTTTTACCAAGTTCCTAACATCCTAACATCTAAATAGATTAATATCTTTGACCATGTTATGAGAGGTTAGATGCTTATACTGAGAATGCACATAGATTTGAGGTCTGAATAATAAAGTTATTCACAAGTCTATATCAAGTTCTGTTGTATAACTAAGGACCTCCAATTATGACAATAGAAAGTTTGCTGTTTAAATATTTGGCAACCATTTAGGTATATACTGTACAAGGTATTAGTGGTTTTGAAAGAAAGTACGAATTCAAACTGATCAATAGAAAAATATAAAATAGCATGAATATTCAAAAAGTGAGAAAGTTATTTCAGTTTGAGAAATGAGTTCATGAAGATGATATTTAATGTGTATCTTAAAGGCTAAATTAGTCTGATATTTAATGTTGAGGGTAATCTAATCATCTACATGGCCTTTGAAATATTATGCTTAGATCACATTTAGGAAGAACTCCCCAGTCCCCTTTTGTATTTAGATTCAATCTATTCTACCTGTGATTTCCCATGGAAATATAAACCTCTAGCTTTGCTTGTATATTTTTAGCATAAGATACCTCTCACTATATCTTGTAAAAATGGTTAGGTTAGGGATTACAAGCTTTTTAGGAAGTATCAGTTTTTAATTTTAGAAAAGGCTTGAGTCACCAACCATGGTGGCTCACACCTGTAATCTCATCACTTTGGGAAGCTGAGGGGTGTGAATCACTTGAGCTCAGGAGTTTGAGACCAGCCTAGGTGACATAGTAAGACCCCCTATTTACAAAAACTAGAAACAATTAACCAGGTGTGGTGGTACATGCCTGTAGCCTCAGCTACTTAGGAGGCAGAAGTAGGAGGACCGCTTAAGCCTAGGAAGTCAAGGCTGCAGTGATTGTACTACTGCACTCCCACCTGGCAGACAGAATGAGACTTTATTTCAAAATAAAGAAAGAAAGAAAGAATAAGAAATGAAAAAATAAGAAAGAAAAGACATGAGTCAGACAGACTTATGGTCAAATTCTTTATCATCTATGATTTCTTCAACTGTCAAATACTACAATAATGGTAATTTGCAGGGCTTATAATAAAGGTCAAATTAAATAATACATCTGATATTACGTTAGATAGTTGTACAATATTGCAAGTACTCAAAACATGGTAATTAATTTCTAATACTTGTTTTTAAAATTACATTGAGGTGATAAGATTTTTGTTTAAGAATGGTGTATTGAGTCCAAACTCTTGTTGCCTTATATGTAAGAAACTCTTCTAAAATAATAGAACAGTAAAAACTTAGCAACAACCAAAAGTGAATAAAATAATGACAAACATAATATACAAATAACATTCTACAATAAAATTTTGGAAGCTCGAATGCAAAGTAGACTGCAGTTTTCTCATTTAGCAGACTGGAGAAATCTGAACCTCAAGCCTACAACAGTAAGTCCACAATCCTAGAAAAATCCAAGGGCAGAAACATAAATACTTCTAATAAGGATATGAGTAATGATAATAAAAACTTGAATGTCTATCTGAGGCTCTTCAATTGACAGATCTTCTTCCCCTGCCACAGAACTATGCTACCTTGCCTCCCTAAACTCCAGTAGAAAACTTCAGGTATGTCTTCTAGTATAGAGATATTAAACTAGAGTTTCTCATGAACAGCCATACTGAAAATGGGGATTTACGGAAAACATGCAAGGTAAATGGTAGCATCCTACAGAACATACTCTCTGCACTTCAAAAATACTGTGTAGGACTTTTATCTTCTAGGAAAAAGATGAAATGATTGCCTTCCAAGAAAACTGACAAGTCTAAAATGAAACACCAGCATTTGCTGACCATTGGGCATATCTGTTATAATGACTTCTGTTTATGGCAAAAGCTCACCAGTCAGCCATACCCTCCATACTCTCATACTTAAAATCAACTAATTATTGCCCTGTTTTTAAATAAGAATGGGACATAGAGCCCAGATTTTTAATAACATCTTCAATATTAGGCAAAGATCAAAAATAGAAAGAAGAAAAGAAAATCAGAAAGGAAAAGAAACAACAACATGAGTAGAAGAAAACCTTTTTTTTTTTTTGAGACAAAGTCTTGCTCTGTTGCCCAGGCTAGAGTGCAGTGGTGCAATCTCGGCTCACTGCAACCTCCACCTCCCAGATTCAAGTGATTCTCCTGCCTCAGTCTCCCGAGTAGCTGGGATTATAGGCGCCCACCACTGCCCCTGGCTAATTTTTGTATTTTTAGTAGAGACAGGGTTTCATCATCTTGGCCAGGCTGGTCTCAAACTCCTGACCTCGTGATCCACCTGCCTTGGCTCCCAAAGTGCTGGGATTACAATCGTGAACCACCGCGCCCAGCCAGAAAACATTTTAAACATACGATAATAGTCTCAAAAGATAAGACAAAGAAATTTCACTTATGAAACATGAATTGAAGTTATAAAGAAGACACTCAGAAAACAATGAAGAGTTCTAGAAAATTAAAAATTGATAGCAAGAATTAAAAATTCACTAGTTGTTTTCTCAATTTTGACTAAACTTCCACAAAGTAAAACATAATTAACAAAAAAAGTATGAATAGGAAGAGCAAAAAGGTTAGGACATTGGATGATTAGTGACAAAAGCTCAATTTCTACACCATAGGGTTTCCAAAATGAAAGAACCGAGGAGAGGAGAGGAGAGGAAATTACAAAGTAAATTATTTAATGAAATTTTCTGGAATTAATATACATTCATTTTCATTTGAGCTTACCAAGTGCCAAGGAAAATAGAGGAGGAAAGAAAAGCAAAGACACTTCATTAGAAAATAAAATGCCTCTGGAAATAGATTCTAGAAACTAAAGGAAAGAGGTGGGTGTTAGTAATCATTATGCCATTTTGAAAAATCAGTAGCATTTCTATACAGCACTTAACATTCAGGCTGAAAGCCAACTCAAGAATGCAATCCCATTTACAATAGTGACAAAAATATAAAATACCTAGGAATGTATCTAACCAAGGAGGTGGAAGATCTCTCCAAAGAAGACTACAAAACATTTCTAAAAGAAATGACAGATGACACAAAGAAATGTAAAAATATTTCATGCTCATAGATTGGAAGAATCATTATCATTAAAATGGCCATACTGGAAAAATCAATCCACAGATTCAACACTATTCTTATTAAACTACCAATGTCATTTTTCACAGAATCAGAAAAAACTTGTTAAAATTTATATGGAACCAAAAGAGAGACCAAATAGCCAAGGCAATCCTAAGCAAAAAGAATAAAGGCTGATGCAACACATTACCTCACTTCAAATTATAATATAAGGCCACAGTAACCAAAACAGCACTGTAGTGGTACAAAAACAGACATGTAAACCAATGGAAAATAATAGAGAACCTAGAAATAAGCCACACACCTACAGCATGTGATCTTCAACAAAGTTAACAAAAATAAGCAATGGGAGAAGAACTCCCTATTCAAGAAATGATGCTGTAATACCTGTCTAGCCATATCCAGAAGAATGAAACTAGACTCCTACCTTTCACCATATACAAAAATTAACTCTAGGTGGATTGAAACTTTAAATATCAGACTTCGAGCTAGAAGAATCCTAAAAGAAAACCTAGGAAACAGCATTCTGGACATTGGCCTTTAGAAGAATTTATTACTATGATCTCAAAAGCAATTGCCACAAAAACAAATATTGAAAAGGGAGACCTAATTAAACTAAAGATCTTCTCACAGCAAAAGAAACTCTCAGCAGAATAAACAGACAACCCACAGAATGGGAGAAAATATTTGCAACTATGCATCTGATAAAGGTTTAGTATTCAGATTGTATAAGCAACTTAAACAAGTAAACAAGTTAAATAAAAAATAACCCCATTATAAAGTGGATAAAATCATGAAGAGACCCTTCTCAAAAGAAGACATATAAGCAGCCAAAAAACATGAAAAAGTGCTCCGTATCACTAATCATCAAAGAAATGCAAATCAAAACCACAAGGAGATATCATCTCATACCAGTCAAAATGGCTATTATTAAAGCCAAAAAAGAACAGATTCTGGCAAAACTATGGGAAAAAGAAAACAGTTATATACTATAGATGGGAATGTAAATTGGTTCAGCCACTGTGGAAAGCAGTTTGGAGATTTCTTAAATAACTTAGAACTACCGTATGAGCCAACAATTCCATTGCTGCATATATATCCAAAAGAAAATAAACTATTCTACCAAAAAGACACATGCACTCAGATGTTCGTTGCAGCAATATTCACAACACCAAAGACATGGAATCAACCTAGGAGCCCATCAGTGGTGAACTGGATGAAGAAAATGTGATACCCATAGACTGCGCAATACTATGCGGCTGAAAAAAGAACAAAATCATGTTTTTTGCAACAACTTGGGTACAGCTGGAAGCTATTATCCTAAGCAAATTAACATAGGAAAAGAAAACCAAATACCATATGTTGGCACTTGTAAGTGGGAGCTAAGCATTGGATACTCATGGACATAAAGATGGCAATGATAGACACTGGGGACTACTAGATGGTGGAAAGAGGTAGAGACCTAAGTGTTGAGAAACTATCAGATACTATGCTCAAAACATGATGATGGGTCAATCATACTCCAAACCTCAGCATCACGCCATATACCCAGGTAATAAACCTGCACATGTACCCTTGAATGTAACATAAAAGTGGAAATTATGAAATTAAATATATGCATACATACATACTTAAATTTTCTATTGTTAACCTCTTTGTGTTTCTAAATATATGTTTTTCTGAAAAACAAATTTCCCAATTATTTCTCCTACACTGATTTTTTTTTGAATAGGCTTAGTAAAGATTCCCACTCTCAGTCCTTGAATTTCTAGAAGTAAAATGGCTTAAAATAGAAAGTGTTTCTAAATTTTTTATATGAGACATTATTATTAGCTAATGGAAATCTAGGTGCCAAGGATATTACTTCAAAATGTAAAATTACTGAGTTCAAGCAATATTTAGAGACAACTTTTGCTTCCTAGATACCATAGCTTGTCTTCTGTGTACATGATGTACATTGGGAAGGGACTTCAGGCTTCTCTCACTTGTTAAGTAAATAGAAAAATAAGTACATAAACGAACAAAAAAGGGAGCCCATGCAGACTCCAATGTCCTCTTTCATTGCCAAGTGTGACTATGCCACATGTGTGGGTATCTTGCTCCAGCTGCAGATACATCTGCTTAAGCTTTTTTTGGCATCATAGTAGATATCCCAACAGGATTTCGCCAAAACAGCAATCTGTCAGTGCAAATGTTTACAAGCACCATTTTCTGGAAGAAAAGTCTTATTTTTATTGTCAGTAGAAATAACAAACTATTTACACATTTTAATTGAAATAAATCATTTTTACTTAAATAAAAAATCTTTCATTGTGAAATATTTCTATCTAGTTAGAAAAGATTGAAGAAAAATATAACAAGCACTCTTTCACACTCCTAGTTCTACCAATACTGGTTATTATGTGATATTTATTTCAGGTCTTCTAAGGAAAAAACATGTCAGAGACAGTTGAGAGCCTATGTTTTCTTACCTAATTTTTTCTTCCTTCTCACCTCAATGGTAACTTCTACCATAAATTCAATACTTAAGATTTTTGTGTATATTTAACTAAATATTTATAAATATTACTTATTATTGTTTTGCATACAGACCATTATTTAGATAGCTGGAATCATGCACCATACATATGTATGTGTATACATGCATAAACCTACAAATTGCAGTTTTCTCTTCATTATTTTTTAAAATACGTGTATATATATAATTTATTCATTTTTATCTTTTATCCAGTAAAGAGCTTGTACATATATAACATTTTATTTATCAGTGCTCATATTGATTGTCATTTATGTTGCTTTCAAACATATATTTTTTTAAATATTCAAAAATTCACATATTTGTAACTGAATGCATAGCCGTGTGGTTTTCTAATGCGTAGAGAAATAAAGGGAATTCTTCATTTGAAAATCTTCAATTTTACTGTGTATTCTTAGATATCTCATACAACGAGATAAGGGCTTCTTGTTTTACCCATCTTTTCTAAGAAAAATATTTGTCAACCTTTCCAGGTTTGCAAATGCAATAGATATAAAATGATGCTAGTTGTTGAAATAATATATTGTTCTTAGAAAATTAGTAAAGTTTGAAATTTTTCAAATTACTGATCTTTTTTATTTTCTTTCCTATTTTTATTTTTAGTAAATTTGTCTTTTGAGCTTAGATGTGCTCTAGATAATTAAAAAGCTACATAATAAGACAGTGGTAGCTTTTACCCTCTTTTGTTCTTGTATTTGATGAGAATGTTTCTTAAGCAAGCAAAAGTTTAATGCTTCTATTTTTTTAAAAAAAAAGTTTTTAACAAGTCAAATAAGTTTTTTCTAAATGTATTTGGCTGAGTTTTTTTAAATTCAAGAATGAATTTTGAATATTTTCAACTGCTTTTTCTTCACTGCAATAATATTTAATTATTTTTATCCTTGAATTTTACAATATGGTTTTTAAACAATTTTCTGATACTACACTCTCTAATTTAGATCAGCTAATATTTTATCTGGAACTTTCTTCTAGTTTTTAATGTGAAATTGAGCTATTGTTTAGTGTTTTTGTACTATCCTTAACTAAAAAAAAATTTATCCAAGTTTCAGTGTCCTCTTAAAGGAGAGATATGGCTATTTCTCTTTTGTTGTTTTCTATAACAATTAATATACACTTAATATGAGCCAGGATATTTGACAACTCTGTGGTAGCATGACAGTATTTGCTTCGTATTTAAATTTTCCAGAATTTCTACATAAGTACACTAGAGGAACTAGATAGCAAATGAAAACCGATAAATAGCATTAACACTAAACTAGATGACAAGGTGTCCTCGTGGACCCCAAAGTATAAGTAAGTGCACAAGGGAAAGGAGGGCATAACAAAATGAAGCAAAACAAGGAGAATAGAGGGGGAACCACAAATAGCCAAGATTCCAATATTCACTGGACTGGTCATTGTGGTAATTTGAGAACGTCAGTTGTATCTGCTAGATTTGCCCAACTGAATCATGGTTTAATGCAAGGAGCCAGCAGTAAGTTCTATGAAGCTTGAAACATATGGACTCATGTGTTGGAAACATACATAGAAGTTTCCTTACAGGATAGGATTAAACACTGAAGGAAAACTTCTCAGAGTGGAATCATAGACAAAAAGGTAAGGACAATAGAGTTGAAGGCAAAGAAGGTACAGATAAAGGCAGAGAGAATAACAAAGGAAATAAATCTCAAAAAACAAGAGCCATATTTTGGAGAACTTCACAGAAATAATGGCTCAGGGGACACTGGGAAGTTTGCAAAGCTATCCTGTTCAACGGTCCTTCTATACAGGCAAAGAACCATCGCATATATTAGAAACGTCACTAAACAACAAGGAAGCAAAATACATGTTAAAATTTTATTTTGATAAAACATTTCTGAAATTAAAAATATTAAAATACATAAACTACATACTGAAAAAGCAAGTCACATATCTAGAATAACTAATAACAAGCCATAGTCTATTAAAAAAATTTTCAAGAAAAAATTCCTTTGGGCATCTCTGAAAATCATGTTCCTTTTTGTGGAAGAAAATGGATAGATATGTAAGAAACAAGTGATTAAGTAAAAACTCCATAGTTCTAAATTGAAGTTGAGAGTATCAGTGTAAATACAAGTGAATATTTATCTTTAGAAATCATAATATTGTCCACTGAAAAGGCCAAGAACTGTGATCAACCAGTAAGAATTAGCCTTCCCAGCATCCAGATTGTGAATATGAATTAGCATTTTTATCTAAAAGGAAAAACAGCTTCTTGAGTAAATGGATGATTCCAGGTCTTAAGCAGGAAATGTGTAAGCCTACACCAATGTTAATATACCACCACAGAAGCTAGTAATTGAGCCTAGAAGGGCAGATATTAACATTTCTTTAACATACTAATTTAATTTCCTTTTGATATATACTCAGAAGTGGGATTACTGGATCATATAGTAGTTCTGTTTTTAATTTTTTGAAGAAGTTCCATACTGTTTTCGTGAGTGGCTGCTCTAATTTACACTTCTACCAGTAGTGTACAAAGTTTTCCTCTCCTCCACATCCTCAAAAACACTGGTTATGTTTTACTATTTGTTTTTATTCTTTTTTTTTTTTTTTTTGTAGCTCCAAATAAATTTTAGAACTCTTTTTTCTATTTCTGTGGAAGATGCCATTTGGTATCTGTGAAAGATACCAAAATCCAATTTTGGTAGCAATTGGATTGTATCTGTAAGTAGCTTTGAGTAGTGTGGTCATTTTAATAATGTTAATTCTTCCAATCCATAATACGGGATATTTTTCCATTTATTTGTGTATTATTCAATTTATTTGATCAATGTTTTGTAGTTTTCAGTATACGCATCGTTCATCTCCTTGGTTAAATTTATTCCTAGGTGCTTTATTTCATTTTTCTGATATTAAAGGGATTTTTAAAAAATCGGGAAGGAGGAGTGTCATTTATTTGTGTATAGAAATGCAATTGATTCTTGTATGTTGATTTTGTATCGGAAACTTTGTTGAATGTATTTAATACTTCTAACAGATTTTTGATAGAGTCTTTATGGTTTCTATATATATAAGATCATGTCATCAGGAAATAGAGACAATTTTATGTCTTCATTTCTGATTTAGATGTCTTTTATTCTTTTTTCTTGCATAATTATTCTGTCTTCCAGCACTGTATTGAGTAGAAGTGGCAAGAATAGGCACTATTGTCTTGTTCCTGATCTTGGAGAAAAGACTTTCACCTTTTCACTGTTGAGTATGATATTAGCTATGGGCTTGACATATATGGCTTTTATTAGATTGTGGTACATTACTTCTATACTTATTTTGTTGAAATTTTTTAATATAAAAAGATATTAAATTTTGTCAAATATTTTTCTGCATCTATTGAGATAACCATAGATGATTAATTTCATCATTCATTCTGATAAAGTAGTGTTTCACATTTATTGATTTCCATATGTTGAGCTATTCTTACATTCCAGGGATAAATACAAATTAAACATGATATATGATCCTGATAATGTGTTGTAGAATTTGGTTTGCTAGTATTTTTTTTAAGATTTTACGTCTACTTTCATTGGGGAATTGGCCTATAATTTTCTTTTCTTGCTGTGTCTTTGTCTGGCTTTATTCTCAGGATAAGGGGGTAATTACGCCACTGTCAATAAGTTTGGAAGTGTTCTATTCTTATTAATTTTTTTGAATACATTAAGAAAAATTTGCATTAATTCTTCTTTAAAGTTTGGTGGAATTCACTAGTGAAATTGTCGTGTCTTGAGATCTTTTTTTGTTGAAAAGTGTTTGATTACTGATTCAATATCCATACTCAATATTAGTCTGTTGAGATTTACTCTTTTTCATGATCCAGCCTTTTTAGGTTATATGTTTCTAAGAATTTATCCATTTCTTTTAGATTATCCAATCTGTTGGCATATAATTATTCATAATAGTCTTTTTTGATACTTTGTACTTCTGTGATATCAGTCATAATGTCTCCTGTTTCATTTATAATTTTATTTATTTGAGCCTTTTTTCTCTTTTTCATAGTCTAGTTAAAGGTTTGCCAACTTGTTTATCTTTTCAAAAATCATCTCTTAGTGTCATTGGCCTTTTCTATTGTTTTTCTGTTTTCTTTTACTCTGATGTGCATTATTTCATTACTTTTTCTGACTTCAGAGTTGGTTTGTTGGTCTTTTTCTAGTTCCTTGAAGCATAAAGTTAAATTGAAATCTTTCTTTTTTTTAATAATGTAGGCATTTACTGCTATAAACTTCCCTCTTAAAATTTATTTTGGTACATCCTATATGTTTGGGTATTATGTGTTCCCATTTTCATTTGTTTCAAAATGCTTTTTATTTCTGTTTTGATTTATTATTTGATCTATGGGTTATTCAGGAGTGTGATGTTTAATTTCCACATCTTTGTGAATTTTTCAGAGGCCTCATCTAGGAAGATTTATGTAAGTCAAATAAGTATATGTAAAAATGCACAATATTATTTGTCATTAGGGATTTCCAAATTAAATTAAAAATAAGATACCACTACGTGCCTATTAGAATAGGTAAAATCCAAAAATACTAACGGTACCGAATGCTAACGAGGCTGTGGAACTCCAGGAACTTTTATCCATTGCTGGTGAGACTACAAAATTGTGCAAACATTGTGGAATGTATCTTGGCAGTTTCTTACAAAGCTAAACTGAGTCTCATTAATACGATCAAACAATTGTGCTCCTAGGTATTTATACAAGTTATTTTAAAAGTGATATCTACAAGAATCTGTATATATGCATTTATAATGGCTTTATTCACCCAAACTGGAAGCAGCCAAGATGTCTATCATGGATATACAAACTGTGATACATTCAAACAGTGAAATATTCAAAAATAAAAAGAAATTAGATATTAAACAAATAAAAGATACGGAGGAAACTTAAATATATATTGGTAAGTGAAGAAACCAATCCCTAAAGTTTAAGTCCAATTATAAGACATTCTGGAACAGGCAAAACTTTTCAATCATTAATGTTTGCCAGGGATTTGGATGGAGGCTGGGGGACATGAGTAGATGAAGCACAAGAGATCTTCAGGGTGCTGAAAATATTTTGGTAATATTGTAACGGTAATACAAAACATTAATTGGCCAACACAAAAGTGACTCTTAATGTATGCAAACTAAAAAAAAAAAATCATTTAAGGGGTCAGCGATCCTTAGAGGGAATACAAGTGTCTGATAACAGAATAGAAATATATTACAAATGTATGCTACCACCTCACTGGAAAGGGCAGGGGAAATGCCAAACTTAGTAACTTTGGAAATGAGTGGAGTCTGTACTACTAAAGACGAAAGAAACTGCATGCAAACACTGTACTCTTATTAATAAAATTGTTTCCCAAGGGAGTTCAGGTTAACCATTCTGATACTGCTATGTATTCATAATGGAGTTTGTGAACATGTGTGTGTGATTATACATAAATATATTTTATTTATTTATCTGCCTGCTGAAAAGCCTAGAGATGATGAGAACTCAGTCACATTAAGCACACTTGGTACCCACATCTTTGTTTCTAATATTATTTTTCAGTAAAAGAAACCTGGGAAACTGGGATAAATGACTAACTCCAGGACTTAGGTAAATGTATAAGATGAGGCTGTAGTATTTTATCAAGCCAGAAAGTAATAAAGTGCTAAAAATAAATAAATAAGAAGACACACATGAAGGGAGTATTTCAAAGGGTCAGAGAAGTTAGTTGAAAGAGCTCTCAATGGCCAAATTTGGAAAATTTGAGCAACAAAATAAATAAAGAAGTACTAAATTATACTGTAATGTAGGAAATAAATATTCATGAGTTTACAATGATGTAAATAAATAATTGAAAAGATTCATAAGTGGGAGAGAAGAGACAAATGTCCCATGCAGAATAATTACAAAAAGTTATGTGGATAATCCATCCTCAATTAGATGGAGCTTAACATTCCTTCAGTGTAAGCTGCACGTAGTGACTTAATTCCAAAGAGTAGAATATCAAATGAGAAAATATCCAACTTCGCCAGGTTAAACCTGGCAAGCATCACCTCACCCAGGTGACCAGGACAACATCAACAGTGGTAAGTCATGTTGATAGCATGTACTATAGATATGATGTGATGAAAAATGGTAATTAACCTCAGTAATCTTCTTCCCCCAAACCAACAACTCCAATGTAATCATATGAAAAATACCCAACTAATTCCAACAGGGAAGCATATACCTGAGCATTACTCCTCAAAAACATCGTGATCAAAAAAAACAAAGAAAGTCTGAGAAGTTATCAGATCCAAGAGGAGCCTAAGTAGACATTATAGCAAAATTTAACCTAGTATTCTGAATGGGAACCTGGGAAAGAAAAAGAACATTATGCAAAAGCCAAAGAAAAACTGATAAACTTTAGTTAATACTTCTGTATAAATATTTGTTCACTAAGTGAACAAGTAAATATATTAATGATGGGGATACTGGGTGTTGAATATTTAGGGCCTCCCTCTATACTCTCTTCTCCATTTTTCTGTGTATCTGAAACTATCGTCAAAAAAAGTTGTTAAAATTAGAAAAAATAATCAAAATTAAAAGTGAGAAAGATTAAATTTTACTTTTAAATTATGCACACTTTAGTAAAAATATAGAGAAGTGCAAAACAGTAATTATGAAAATCATGATGGTGGTTTCTTTTAGTAGGTGGGAAAGGCTTGTGATTGATAGGATCCTAATTCTTTATCTTGTTGATGATTTATAAGCATGTTTGCTCTATAATATTGTATTAATCTCTATACCAGCTTTTGTGTGACTTTATTAACATTGTAACTTATTTTACAATAAAAAGATTTAAGTAAGATTTTTAATACAATTATATGGACCTGCTCTTTGATTATTGGTATGGGAATTACTGTCAGTTGCCATTCAATGATACTGAGTTTGGTGTATTTGATTTATGTGGTTTTTTTTTCTTGGTAAAATTTTGGAAATTTTTTCTTTAAGTATGATACATACATTCTATTCTTATGTTTTCAAATTTAATAAATAAAAATTGTTCACAGTGTTTATCTGTGACTTTAAATTTTCTATTACATCTATACTTGTTACTGGTATCTCCTTCAAAATATTTTTTATGTTTGTGCTTTCTATTCCTCTTTCTATCAATAAATGATTGAGAATAAAAGCATTTTATAATTTTTAATCTACACAATACCTTTTGATATTCTTGATGTGATGTGTGTTTTGTATTGTACGTTATAGTGCATGAATGTCTCATTAAAAAGCACAGTGATTCTTTTATTCCTCTTTCTTTCATTTTATGTTGTGTCATTTTGCTGGCTTTATTTGAATATTTAATTTAATTTTTTTCAAAATATCCCATGTATAGGTGCATATAATTTTATTGTTATTATGGAATATTGTAATGCTATGGTGAATTCATATTTAATTCTCGAAGGAACAGGAGAATCTTCTAAATTATCTAATTTGTAATTGTTTTCATTTACATTTTTAATGTTAGTTCCTAATTTTATGTAATTGTGGTCCATTAACATGGTGTCTATAATATTGCTTCTCTGAAGAATGGTGAGAATATTTCTATGAGCTAATATACAGACATTTTTAAATAAAGTTTTCATACATTTCAATACCTATTCTCAATTTCTTAGATGTAGCTTTCTATAAAAGTATATTTAATAACTTTTTTTGTTTTTGAGGTTTGAAACAAAGTTTTATAGCCTTATTATATTCTACTTTATCTCTCAAGTTTTGACAAATATGTAAAACCTTTTTCCCACTATAATTGTCTATTTTTCAATTGTAATTTTTAATTTTCATGTTGCTTGCTGGATATACTTACAGGCAAATTGTTAGGTCACTATATGTATATGATTGCCCTTATGTTTTTACAAGGTTTTATTCTGTTTTATAATGCATATAGCTCATTTTTCTAATCTTATTGTCTTTTAAAAAATACAATTCTGTATTCCCAGCTACTCGGGAGGCTGAGGTAGGAGAATCGCTTGAACCGGGGAGGCAGAGGTTGAAGTGAGCTGAGATCACGCCACTGCATTCCAGCCTGGAGACAGAGCGAGACTCTGTCTCGAAAAAAATAGTATAAAATGTTAATTGTATTTATTTTATTTTTTAATGTTTTTATTTATCTTTTTATTTTAAAAAAAGAGAGTTTCTGCAGAAGAGAAAGCCAAAAAGAGTATGCTCTGTCTGACCTGGAATGAAAAACAAAACAAAACAAAACAACAACAACAAAAAACACATCTATTCTGTAAACTACCTAAGGGGACCCGTAGCAAGGAATTGTTAGGTGTCCTAGAGGAGCTGAGTGTAGTTTGTGAATGAGACATGGAAGGAAAATGGGGAGCTCTTTCCTACAACCATAAAGAAATTAATTCTGTCAACAATGAGTGGGCTTAGAAGACCCTGATTCTAAATAAATCCAAAGCCATGGCTGGCACCTTGATGTCAGTTTCATGAGATCCTGAAAGGAAAATTCAGTCTGTCATGCTCACATATCTGATCCACAGAAACTATAATATTTTTTCCAGCTGCTAAGTGTGTAAAAGTTTATTTTTTCAGAAATAGTAAATATACCCCTGTAGTTCTTTGTCTGGCCTTAGGCAGTTTCACCCTATGTGTTACAGCTTAAATTTCTGTAATCCTAGCACTTTGGGAGGCCGAGGCGGGCAGATCACCTGAGGCCGGGAGTTCGAGACCAGCCTGACCAACATGGAGAAACCCCATATCTACTAAAAATACAAAATTAGCTGGGCACGGTAGTGCATACCTGTAATCCCAGCTACTTGAGAGGCTGAAGCAGGAGAATCACTTGAACCCGGGAGGCAGAGGTTGCGGTAAGCCGAGATGGTGCCATTGCACTCCAGCCTGGGCAACAAGAGCAAAACTCTGTCTCGGAAAAAAGAAATAGCTCAATATAAGTTTAATTTATGTTTGCAAATCAAGCAAGATTAGGACAATTTATGAGGTTTAATTGGCTTTGTCTGCTCAGGGATTCATCATGGCTTGTCTCTGTTTTAATTTAACAAAAGCTATTGTTTCAAATATTTCGTCAGTTTTCTAGTTGTTTATGGAGGGAGCACTAGTTTGATACCATTTTACCAATAGACCCCAAAGTTGAAGCTAGAAGATTCTCAGGATTTCATCATGCTTTCTTCATTATACAACCCTTCAAGTGTAGTATGGATACATTTTTTATCGGATATTATTTTTCTGTTGTTTGTTCCCTGCTGGTTTGGAGACTTTGAGTTATACTTACATAGTTTTAGTGATTGCCTTCAAATTTCTAAGCTATTTGGTAATCAATAATATTTTTTCCAAGAAAATCAGTCATTACTTTTATATTCTTTCCTTTTCACAACATACTTACTAGGAATTGATCATCATTTGAATACTCTTTTCCAATATTATTATTTAAATATTTAAATTTCCTTTTTGCAAAATAAAAGTTTTTCTTAAAGTGTTAAATACATTTATTGTTACATTATATCAATTTCTGTTCTCAACAGAGTTTCTTACGTCTTTATCTCAGTATTTCATTTTTCTTTAATAGTTTTTTCAAGTCAAATTCTGTGGGTGGTCAAATTTCCTGTTATTCTGCGTGTCTATAGCTGAAAGACATTTTTATTTTGCTTACTCTTGAAAATATTATGCTTGGATATAAAATTATATGTTAGAGTTATTTCCTTTTAACAGTGTGAATATAGTACCCCATTCACTTTTGGCATCTATTGTTGCAAATAAAATGTTCATTGTCAGTCAGGCACTTCTTTATTGTTAAACTGTCTTTTCACTAGCAGCTTTTATGACCTATTTTATCATTAATGTACATTTTTCACTATAAAATATCTAGATATGGGGTTATTTATTCTATTTATCTTTAAGAACGCAAATTTTATTAGAGCTATCTTCCCCCCTTCAATTTTGAAAACATTAAAAATACTCAAATACAGTTACTTCTCTAGTTTTTGCTCTCTTGTTTTCAACTCTTAAATTATTATTGGAGATTTTGACTGTATCCTCCATGTCTCATAAGAGTTCTTTAACATTTTATAGTGCAATCTTTCTACATGTGTCCTGTCTGTTCTGCACGAGTTCTCTCACTATCTTGCATTGACCACTTAACTCTATCCAAGCTAGATTTGCAGACTTTTTTGAAAAATATTTTAAGTGAAATACAGTTTATGTTATGATTTCTAACCCTTTTTATATTAATGGAATATTATTCTATTCAAAACTTTATGCTAATTTTAAATGTAATATGATACATTATTTCTGTACTTGAATTATTAATAGAGTTTTAAAAAGTATTTGCTGAGATGGTAATGCAACTTCAACAGATAAAAGCTAAAATTCTAAATATGATTTTTTTTAAAATTTTCTTTCCCTGACATTGAATTTCTTCAGGGTCTTTGATATTTGCATTTTCAAGTGGGCTTTGTTTTGTTTTTGTTTTTGTTTTTAGTAGTTGTTTTTCTTCAGTATAAAATCTAGTGCTCTATATTTGCATTAATGGCCTTGTAGTAATCTGGATAATATGGCAGATCTAGTCATTGACCCAAAATGGGATATCCTTTTACCTACCATTCGTTAGCTTGGCATTTGAAATTGCTCTAGGTACCATTGGGCATTATTATTTTTCAGGCTCCATTCTTTAGCATATGGGGTTCATATGGAGTCTCTAGTTCTAATATGTAAGCCTGATTCAGGTGTGCCATCTTGGTTGGGGGACACTTAGCTCTTTGTTTTCCATAGAAGCAAAATTTCTGGATGCTGCCACCCACTTCTGTACTCATCAAAGCTCAAGAAGCCCATTGATTCAACACATTTGCCATTGTATCTTCTGTCATTGTTATAAAGATGTTTGTCTTGTATTTGATTTTTTACTGGTATGTTTTCATATTTTATATACTGTAATTATTTGCCTAAGAGGTGCTTGAAACAAAACCTCAATTTACCATCCCAGATTTTAACTCTGAGAATAAAATATCATTCAATTATATGTTGGAGAAATTGGCAACTGTATTTCTAGTAAAACTTTTAAAACTATTTATTAATGATTTTCCCTTATGACAAATTTTTATTATAGTCATAGTATTCTAGAAAAAAATTTACCTTCATTTTAAACATACGTAAAACTAAATTAATTTTCCAAGAAAGAATACTTGTTTTATGCATATACATTTCAATGTTTAAAAAAACATTTTAAAACTTAAAAATGACAAAATCTTTTTTGTAACTTTGAAATATAAAAAAGTTTGTAATTAAAATTCTACAATTTTTCACATTGACAGTTGCATTATTAGAGCAGTTGTTTTCCTAAGTCATTATATATAATATAAAATTTGGGCTTAAATATTCATTAGAAAAACCTCAACCAATAGAAACGAATGAACTCTATGCTATTTTATTGAAAAAATTAGGATTTTTTTAACACTTAACTTCTATAATACAACATGCTTGAATGGCAATCTTCTTATATAAATAAAAATAGATTTACTGAAATGTTGTTTTTTAAGTTTTAATGGAAGCAAATGTTTGAATTACCTCATTTAAATTAAATTACTGAGTTCCATTACTTTCAGTAGTAAGCATCACTAAGCTCAACATTTTGTCTAAAACATTGGGAGACATAATAGAATCATAGTCTTAACATTTTAATGTAGACTATTCCCATAAAACTAAGCTGGCATTTAAAGCTGACATGATTTAAAAAAAATAAAGGTGGGGTTAATCATTCTGATTTCTGATTTCCATGTTTGGATATTTATGTCTTTTGGAAACAATGATTGTCTTTATGGTTTAATTAACTTATGGTCAGAACAATACTAGTTTTATGATACAGATATTTTTATTTTAGATACCTAGTAAATGTAGCATCACAAATCACAAATTTTCTCAAGAGAAAATAAAAATTGCATTCAGTCTTATTAAACTTTGTGTGCATTGTGCCATAAAAGAAGAAAAATGTGTTGTTGAGTCTTTCTGGACTGTATTAGTAAATCAGGTTTGGGCTTTGTTTTATTTTAAGACTCAGTACATGGTATCCTGTGTGCATGCTGCCATGGATTACCCACATATTTTGCTGAACATTATTTCTGGGTGTGCCTGTGAGGATGTATATGAATGAAATTAGCATTTGAATCAGTAGGTTCTGTAAAGAAGATTGACCCCCATCAAAGTGGGTGGACATTATTCAATTCATTATGGCCTAAATAGAAGGACAAAAGAAGGAATAATTTACCCCTTCTCCCTGACTGCAGCAGCTGGAACATAAATCTTCTCCTGCCCTCAATCTGAGACTCTCACTATTGATTCTCCTAGTTCTCAGGCCTGTTGATCTACATTATTGGTTTTTTTGAATCTCCATTTGCAGATGGCAGATCATTAGATTTCTCAGCCTCCATAGACATGTGAGTGAATTCTCCATAATTAAATATATTACACACACACACACATATGGACACATATATATTTAGTATGTACAGTTATATTAGTATACATATATTAAATATAATCTTCTATTGGTTCTGTTTCTCTACTGAAGCCTAATAGCACACTGTCTTAATATTTAATGTGTTTTTATCACAAAAAAATGTTACTACACATAAAGCATTGGCAAAGTATTTTTGTTTCAGGCTTTGAATTACAATAATATAATTTGTAGGATTGCAATAATATCACATACACATTGTTATTTTCCTTTTGGTAGATCTTTATCTCAGTTGTTTTTTGTTATACAAAACTCATAACTGTGCTTTTTAATAAGCAAAATATTTATTTGAGAAGATATAAATTACTTTAAGACATTATTATACTGCCCTTGATGCTACAGCTGATAGTTTACCAAACCATCCCAGAGTCTCTGCCCGCATTCAGCCTTAGAAGTCTAGAGTAAATAAAAGAGTATCCCCATACTTTGTTGAAAAATCTCTCTGAGCTGGCTCCAGCTGGCAATTTTTTCTCAACTTTTCCTTTATCCCAACAAACAACCTCTGTCCATCTTATTCCTGACTCATTCTCTAAAACTAGGCCTGTCTGTAGAACAAACCATGGGGGAGAATCTACAATACCAACTTATTAATTAATAATGAAAAATAAAATGTCAACTGTACCAAAATGCTTGACTTGGAAGAACTGCTGCATGAAGTTAATTGTAATGTGAGGCTCAGTGTATTACTTTACTGTGAGGAACAACATTTTTAAAGCACACAGCCACATTCTTCGAGTAGATCATTCCCTCCTTGTGGGCACAGTATTTGGAAGGCAAAATTATAATCAAATTTGTATAATCATAATTTCATAAGTAGTGCATGGTATATGATTTGATTTTTAAGTGACATCTCATAAAAGGAAAATGATGTTTAAATCACACAGTCTACATGAAGTCTATTTGGACATTATCTTTGAATTCCTGCACTCATTTCCCTGGACAGTGCTGGAACAGCATTACTATCCTTTGTCTCTTTAGGTTTCCCCTATATAAAAAATATAAGAGATTGTGTATAATCAGCATTGAGTTGGTATATAAAGACAAAAAATGACATATCAGTAATATAGAAAAATGAAGTGAACAGAGGATGTATAAGGAATACAGCACTAAAGTAAGAGTATCATGAATTGGTAGGCCATGAGTTCAGGGGTAGTATAAAAAAGATATTACGTTAAACTCTTAAAAGAAAGTGGGTTATATATTTTGTAGCTGTCTTCTCAGAAGAGTAATTGCAAATTTATGACTTCCATGATGATGAAGTAGTTTTAGAAGTTAAAAGGACTTGGTGGTAATGCTGAATAAATGCACTCTGCACAGGCACAGCTGCCCACTACATCCATTTCTCACATCAAACAACACTTTAGAACTATAAGTTGGATCCAGAGGCATTGGGTCCATCTGAGACTCAAGCCAGTCTAAATTTAATCAGACCCTACAACCAGCCAGAGTCAGCTTTCAAACAGGTAGAACTACTACTCCAAGTATTTTGTTGTAAGGTCACAGATAATCACAGATGGCAAACATGTGGGCTCATCAAAAGAATAAGGAATTTGGGAAAATGTTGCCTCTATAGGCAGTCATCAATACTGCCTTAATTTTTGCATCATACAAAGCTACAAACATAGTTACAGAAAAATATCCAATGAAACATTAAAAACAGCTTCTCTCTGAAAGGCCTGCTAATAAATGTATATATCTCAACAAGAGAAAAAAGGGAATGGACCAACTCTCACTTATTCATTCCACCATTGACATATCTAAGACCTCTTGAACGACCTCGATTATGCCAGACATAGTAAAGGACACTTAATAACAAGTGATTCTCAAGTAATTGACTTCATATTTTATCTTCTGTTTGGTGGACTTAGAACATCTATAGTTAATTCAATTAGAAAGCAATATCTGATTCCACAGTACATAGGCGATATCCAGGATGAATAAGTAGAAAAAAAAAATCCCATGCTATTTTGGTTACTGTAGCCTTGTAGTATAGTTTGAAGTCAGGTAGCGTGATGCTGGTACCGAAACAGATATATAGACCAATGGAACAGAACAGAGCCCTCAGAAATAATGCCGCATATCTACAACTATCTGATCTTTGACAAACCTGAGAAAAAGAAGCAATGGGGAAAGGATTCCCTATTTAAGAAATGGTGCTGGGAAAACTGGCTAGCCATATGTAGAAAGCTGAAACTGGATCCCTTCCTTACACCTTACACAAAAATTAATTCAAGATGGATTAAAGATTTACAAGTTAGACCTAAAACCATAAAAACCCTAGAAGAAAACCTAGGCAATACCATTCAGGACATAGACATGGGCAAGGACTTCATGTCTAAAACACCAAAAGCAATGGCAACAAAAGCCAAAATTGACAAATGGGATCTAATTAAACTAAAGAGCTTCTGCACAGCAAAAGAAACTACCATCAGAGTGAACAGGTAACCTACAGAATGGGAGAAAATTTTTGCAATCTACTCATCTGACAAAGTGCTAATATCCAGAATCTACAGAGAACTCGAACAAATTTACAAGAAAAAAACAAACAACCCCATCAAAAAGTGGGCAAAGTATATGAACAGACACTTCTCAAAAGAAGACATTTATGGAGCCAAAAAACACATGAAAAAATGCTCATCATCACTGGCCATCAGAGAAATGCAAATCAAAACTACAATGAGATACCATCTCACACCAGTTAGAATGGTGATCATTAAAAAGTCAGGAAACAACAGGTGCTGGAGAGGATGTGGAGAAATAGGAACACTTTTACACTATTGGTGGGACTGTAAACTAGTTCAACCATTGTGGAAGTCAGTGTGGTGATTCCTCAGGGATCTAGAACTAGAATTACCATTTGACCCAGCCATCCCATTACTGGGTATATACCCAAAGGATTATAAATCATACTGCTATAAAGACACATGCACACGTATGTTTACTGCGGCAGTATTCACAATAGCAAAGACTTGGAACCAACCCAAATGTCCAACAATGATAGACTGGATTAAGAAAATGTGGCACATATACACCATGGAATACTATGCAGCCATAAAAAAGATGAGTTCATGTCCTTTATAGGGACATGGATGAAACTGGAAACCATCATTCTGAGCAAACTATCGCAAGGAGAAAAAACCAAACACCACATGTTCTCACTCATAGGTGGGAATTGAACAATGAGAACACATGGATACAGGAAGTGGAACATCACACACCGGGGACTGTTGTGGGGTGGGGGGAGAGGGGAGGGAAAGCATTAGGAGATACACCTAATGCTAAATGACGAGTTAATGGGTGCAGCACACCAACATGGCACATGTATACATATGTAACATACCTGCACATTGTGCACATTTACCCTAAAACTTAAAGTATAATAATAATAAAATATAAAAAAAACAAAAAAAATCCCTCATATATTTACTTTATTTTAAAATGATGGCTTTCACAATAAAAGAAAGAATCAGAGAGATGTGCTGATATTATTTTAGATATATTTCATCTTATATATGAGTAGTATAGTGCTTGTTGCAGAAAGTTCACATTAGACTTGATGTATACAGTTGAGTCATTAAATTTCAACAGGAATATCCCACATGTTTGTGTGTTTGGAAAAGATAAATGAGGTATTTCTTCTGTACAGTGGTAGTCTGGCTAATGCAATTTGATGTTTTAATCAGTTATTCATAGCAGAATTTCTATTGGGGTACAAAGATGGGAGTATGGAACAGGATTTAAGTTCTTATTTTTCAGCTTTTATTAGTCCTAAAAAGAGTAATTGTACTGCAGGATGAGGATGAAGGCCATTCTCCGGTCCTTTATCTAGGTTGGTTAGGTAGATGGGCTTAATCCTATAATCCATACCTTAAATATCATTAGAAGAAAACACATATCTCTCTTCAAACACACTAGTCCTGCTGATTGTTGCCACGTGGAAGGCAACTGCTTAGAATATAGTCTTTTCCTATGTTTTATTAATGATTGATGCTAATAAGGCTAATCTGACTTGTAAGAGTAATTGAGGTCAATATGTTCAGACTAGAGAGTGGAAGACTTACCGTTAAATACAAATGAAATTATAATCGTCTCTATCTGAACAATAAGCACAGAGAAAGTCAGGAACACTCAAGCTAACTGTAGTCTAAATAATTATAAAAATTGAAAGACAAAATGCTTGGGTTACAATGTCTACCTACTTGACATTTCATGGTAGACTGAGCAGAGGATAAAAATATTATAGCATAAAATAACCTACATATCTCAATTCTTACTAAACATAACTAAAATTTCTTTATAATTTAATTGCCTGCCATCATGGTACATACAGAAGAAATAAACACATTTCTTAGTAAAATATCACTTGAACCTCTTTTTTCAGTAGATTCACATTCAAGAAAACACGTGGTAAATAAAGTACTGTAGAAAGAATAAAAATATAATTAATTTTTAAGTATATGTACATCATTGTAAAATAATACCCAAAGAAAGGCAATGAAAGCAATTTATCTGATTATAAATACACATCATAGAATCAATAAGGGCATGAGACTTCACTCATTTATTTTTTCTTTCAAAATATTTTGTTGGACACTTCAATATACTGAATATTGTCCCCAGCACAATGTAGGCAACAATGACTTTTATGTAATAAGTATGAACAAATATAGGTGATGATGTATTAAACCCGTGTACTTACAGCTTTTAAAGAATTTCTTTTTTCTTAGAATAATGTGTATCAATAAAATTAGTAAGCCAAAGAGTAGAAACATATTTACTGTTAAATTTGACATCAGACCTGGCACAGTGGGTGCAAGCCAATAATCCCAGAACTTTGGGAGGCCAAGGCAAACAGACTACTTGAGCTTAGGAGTTTGTGGCCAGCCTGGGAAACATAGTGGAACCCCCTATCACTACAAGAAATATATATATATACAAAAACAAAAAATTGGCCTGAAAAGGTGATGTGTGCCTGAGTCCCACCTACTCAGGAGGTGGAGGTGGAAGGATCCTTAAGCCCAGGAGGCTGAAGTTACAGTGAGCTGAGATTGTTCCACTGCACTCTAGCCTCCAGCCTGGGCAACAGAGTGACACTGTGTCTATAAAAAAAAAAAAAAAAAAAAAAAAATTAACATCAAAGGTACTTTTGACAACTAAATTTAAAAAAAATGAGAGTATTGTCTGCCACATATTTTTAAATATACCCAGTTTGTGTATAAAATTAAAAACAGCTTTGCTAAGCACTATGTTGACTATGACGAAAAGTCACATGCCTTCGTCTGTGGACATGGCAGCTCTATTGTGGCTTTTTCTTCCTAGGCCTCTGTACTCTTTCCCGTGTCTCCCTACTCTGCATCCAGTGAGGTAAAAGCTTCCTTTGGAAGGGAAGTTACTACTGAGAAGTCACAGCCTCAATCAAAATGACAGAGCAGTTACATCCAATAATGCTCTGTTGGAAGCTGGATGCCCTGCTGGAAGAGTCCAGCTGTCAGCCAAAGGCCTGAGTTTGAAATTAATTGAGACTGCAAAGAAAATTACCTTAGGGAGACTTCAGGGATAAAGGAGTTTGAAGGAAGAAAATGTAGACTACTTAGTCTCTAACTTGGACAAGCTAATAGTATCCTGAGGTTTAATTTGCTACGGCATAGATTCTTATCCAAAATGAAGCAATAGCCTAAATACATTGAATATATTATACTGATCTATTTCCTCACAGAACCAACAGAGTAAAATGCCAAAAAAAAAAAAACAAAAAAAAAAACATGATATGAACAGGCTCTCATAAGTCCACAGTTTCTGACATGAGAAAAATAAAAAAAAACACAGGAAGTACGTTGAACATCAAAGTTATTATTAGCTTCCAATCTGAACATTTCAGCATCACTCATTCAAAGGGAGCTGATGATTTGGAAGAAAAATATAGTTTCATTGTTTATATTTTTAATTGAGATATAATTGACAAAATAAACTCCACCTATTTAAAATATATTTTTTGATAAGTTTTCATGTAGGTAGCCCTGTGAAAACATCACAGCCATCAACATAGTGAACAGATCCTTCACCTGCAAAAGTTTCCTTTTGCATCTCACTGATTCTCCATGCCTCCCTCTCTCCTCATTCTCAGGCAACTGTGATGGTTAATACTGTCAACTTGATTGGATTAAAGGATACAAAGTATTGATCCTGGGTACATCTGTGAGGGTGTTGCCAAAGGAGATTAACATTTGAGTCAATGAGATGGGAAAGGCAGACCCACCCTTAATCTGGGTGGGCACCATCTAATCAGCTGCCAGCAAATATAAAGCAGGCAGAAAAACGTGAAAGGAGAGACTGGCCTATGCTCCCATCCTACATCTTTCTCGAATGCTGGATGCCTCCTGCCCTCGAACATCGGATTCCAAGTTCTTCAGTTTTGAAACTCAGACTGGCTCTCCTTGCTCTTCAGCCTGCAGACAGCCTATTGTGGGACCCTGTGATCGGATGAGTTAATATTTAATACACTCCTTTAAATAAATAAATAAATATCTATTTTATATATATATATATATTCATTCCATTAGTTCTGTCCCTTTAGAGAACCCTAATACAGCAACTATTGATCTAATTGTTGTCCTTATGGATTGGTTTGCATTTATATAATTTTATATAAAAGCAACAAAAGAGAATGCACTCTTTTTTTGTCTAACTTCTTTCATATAGCCTTATCATTTTGAGCTGATGATGAGAAGCATTCCACTGTAATGGTTATACCACAGTTTGTTCATCCATTCACCTGGTGAACCCTTGGGTTATTTTGAGTTTTGGGTTAGAACAAAGTTGGATAGAAATATGTGTACAAGTATTTGTATCAAATGTGTGTGTGTGTGTTTCAGTACATCCTCAGGACTAGAATGGTTGGATCATATGGTGAGTGTTTAACTTTATAAGAGGCTGCCAAAATGCTTTTCGAAGTAGTTGACCCATTTTACATTCCCACTTGAAGTGCATGAAAGGTCCAGTTTTTCCCTTTCCTTGTCAATACTCAGTATGTTTAGTATTTTTAATCTTAGCCATTCTAATAGGTGTGTAGTAGTATATAACTATGGATTTAATTTCCATTTCCCTAATGACTAATGATGCTGAGTATTTTGTCATGTGCTTATATATCATCTGAATACCTTCTTTGGTAAATATCCTATTCAGAATATTTGCCATTATTTTGTATTAAGTTGTTTACTTATTAAGTTTTGAGAATTCTTTACATTTACGGGATATATTTCTTGAAAATATTTTCTGCTATTTTGTGGCTTGTCTTTTCATCTTAATTTTATTTTATTTATTTATTTATTTATTTTTAATTAGAGTCTTGCTCTGTTGCCAAGCTGGAGTGTAATGGCACGATCTCGGCTCACTGCAACTTCCTCCTCCTGAGTTCAAGTGATTCTTCTGCCTCAGCCTCCTGATTAGCTGGGATTACAGGAGTGTGCCATCATGCCCGGCTAATTTTTTGTATTTTAGTATAGACGGGGTTTCACCATGTTGGCCAGGATGGTCTCAATCTCTTGACCTCGTGATCTGCCCGCCTCGGCCTCCCAAAGTGCCGGGATTACAGGCGTGGGACACAGCGCCCGGCTACATCTTCTTAATTCTTAATGGTACCTTTTGATGAAGTCAAATTTGTTCTTTTATGGATTGTGTTTTTGACCTGCCCTGAGAAATCTCAAATATGTGATCACAATTTTCTCCTGTGCTTTCTTCTAGAAGTTGTACAGCTTTAGGTTTCATTTTTAGGTATAATCCAGTGAGATATAATATTTTCAAATGGCATAAGGTCCAGGTCAAAGTTTACTTATTATTATGATTATTAATGTTACTTTTATTGTATTTTGCCTGTGCTATTCAATTGTTCCTGTACTATTTGCTGAAAAGTCTATAGTTTCCCCAACAAATTTCTTTGGATCTTTGTGAAAAGTCAAGTTATCCACATATGCGGCTCTGTATCTAGATTTTCTATTCTGTCCCATTAGTCTGTTTGTCTGTCTTTATGGCAATGCCCTAGTATCTTGATTACTGTAACTTTATAATAATGATAAAACTCAGGTAATATTAGCCCTCAAAATTTGTCCTATTTTTAAAATTTTACTTTAAGTTCTGGGATACAAGTGCAGAACGTGCAGGTTTGTTACATGAGTATACATATGCCATAGTTTACTGCACCTATCAACCCATCATCAAGGTTTTAAGATCCACATGCATTAGTTATTTGTCCTAATGTTTTCCCTCCCCTCATCTCCCAACCCTCGACTGTGTGTGTTGTTCCCTACCCTGTGTCTATGTGTTCTCATTGTTCAAATCCCACTTATGAGTGAGAATATGCAGTGTTTGGTTTTCTGTTCCTGTGTTTACTGAGGATGATGGCTTCCACCTTCATCCATGTCCCAGCAAAGGACATGATTTCATTCCTTTTTATGGCTGCATAGTATTCCATGGTGTATATATACCACATTTTTGTTATCCAGTCTATCATTGATGGGCATTTGGGTTGATTCTATGTCTTTGATATTGTAAATAGTGCTGCAATAAATATATGCGTGCATGTGTCTTTATAGTAGAATGATTTATATTCCTTTGGGTGTATACCCAGTAATGAGATTGCTGGGTCAAATAGTATTTCTCATTCTAGATCCTTGAGGAATCACCATACTGTCTTCCACAGTGGTTGAACTAATTTACATTCCCACCAACAGTGTAAAAGCATTCCTATTTCCCCACAGCTTCACCAGCATTTGTTGTTTCTTGACTTTTTAATAATTGCCATTCTGACTGGCCTGAGATGGTATCTCACTGTGGTTCTGATTTGCATTTCTCTAATGATCAGTGATGCTGAGCTTTTTTTCATATGTTTGTTGGCACATAAATGTCTTTTGAGAAGTGTCTATTCATATCTTTTGCCCACTTTGCATTGGGGATGTTTTTTTCTTGTAAATTTGTTTAAGTTTCTTGTAGACTCTGGATATTAGCACTTTGTCAGATGGGTAGATTGCAAAAGTTTTCTCCCATTCTGTAGGTTTCCTGTTCACTCTGATGATAGTTTCTTTTACTGTGCAGAAGCTCTTTGGTTAAATTTGATCCCAATTGTCAATTTGGCTTTTGTTGCCATTGCTTTTGGCAATGTAGTCATGAAGTCTTTGCCCATGCCTATGTCCTGAATGGTATTGCCTAGGTTTACATATGTTGTGTTTTCATCTTTGCTCACTTCAAAAATATATTTTAAATTTTCCTTCTAAAATCTGTTTTTGATTCATGAGTTATTCGGTAATTTTTTATTTTGTTTCCAAATATTTAGTAATTTTTTATAGGTCTTTCTGTTTTGGGGGGTTAATTTATTCATTGTGAACAGAGCATATACTGTGTATGGCTTTACCCATTTAAAACTTATTGAGACTTATTTTATGATCTATTTTTGACAGTGTTCCATGTGCACGTAAAAATAGCTTGTATTCTGTTAATGTTGGGTTGAAATGTCTACATGTCAATTAGATAAAATTGAATAATAATGTCTTTCTATATATCTACTGACTTTGTGTCTATTTATCTGTTATTGAAAGTTGTATTGAAATCTCCAACTATAGTTGTAAATTAGTCTAGTTTGCTCTTACAATTCTATCAGTTATTGCTTTGTGTGGTTTGAAGCTCTGTTATTATAAGCATAAATATTTAGAATTGTTATGTCCACTTGATGTATTAACCCCATTCAAGATTATAAAATGGCCTTCTTTACTGTAGTGATATTCTTTGTTCTGAAAACTTGTCTGTGATTAATATAGCCACTAAAGCTTCCCTCCTCTCCCCCCAGCTCTCCTTCTATCGCCCATTTGTTATCTCACAGTTGCTTAGGTGTGGAACGTTGGTAGGCTCAACTGGGGTCTCTGCTTAGGGTTTCAGAGGCTAAAATCAAGATGTTCGCATGCATGGGATGTCATCTGGAACATGATGAAAATAATAAGCTTCTAATCTCATTCAGGTGTTTGGAAGAGTCCAGTTTCTTATGGTTTTAGGACTAAAGTCCTCATGTCTTTGCTAGCTTTTGTCTGGGGGTTGTTCTCTGCTTGTAGAGACAACTCTCCTATTCTTGCACTTGGCCCTTTTCATGAACAAGCCAGAAACAGTGTATCAAAGCCAATAATACCTAGTCCATCTCATGCTTTGAATCTCCTTTACTTCCCTTCTTGCAACCAGCCAGAGAAAACACTGCTTTTAAAGAGCTATGTGAATAGATTAGCATCCTCTTCAGTCTTCCTTTTAATTCAGTCCTTTTGAGGATTGAATGATATGTCATAATAATTAATATTATAAAAATTACCTTTGCACCAACCTAAAGTAATTAATATTAATATTGTACCGAATATTAAGTTAAAGTCAATTGGAGACATTAATTAAATATTTGATATCCTTTTACCGACAAACATAACAGAATCAGGATGTGATATTTTATCACATTCATATTCTCAAAAATTTAGGTAAGAATTAAGGGAGGGGCATTTAGCAGTCGGCCAATCATATTCCCTTAGACTTCAACATTTTTTTCTCCTAAATATCACCCATTGAAGCCATGGTAATGTTCAAAACAAAGCTTATTCCAGTATTTATTGGCTCTGCTCTTATCAACATACACGTTAAAAATTTAGTCATTTTTAGCTCTTTTTTCTCCTGTAATTGCTGTCCATCTATTTAGCTATATCTATACACTACTGTCTAGTCTGCCTCATTTTAATGCATTCTCTTTATCATTAGTTTTCTATCATACTTGGTGTTTTGTATGTCTGGCTTATTGTATGTATAGTTTATAATTTTCATCAAATTTGACATTTTAGACCTTATATTTTTCAAAGTTTCTATCATTTTTTAGTGGGTTTCAATCGATTATTTTTTCTCTCTTTACATGGGTGGTATTGTTCTGCTTATTTGCATGCTTGTTTATTTTACTTATCTCCATTTTACAGATGAGAAAAACTGAGGTTCACAAAGGTCAAGTAACTTTCCCAAGATTAAACAGCCTATAAGTAGAGTAGAGCTGGGAACCAAACCCAGGAATATCTGAGTGTGTATTCCGATATGTAAGGGCATGCCCTTACCTACTATGTTATTCTCCCTCCTAAAGGCACATGGTAGTGAAACACAGCTACTACTAGAGTCTTAGTAGGGCAAAGAGCTAGTGGAGAGAATTAATCCTGTAACTTCCTGATTTTACCTTTGTTATAATCAGAACTCTGTCATTCTCCTTGCAGAATCCAACCAGCAGCCAGACGATAAGGGAGCCAGGGTACTTCAGTTTGCAAAGTCAGTCTTTCAGCACAAAGCAGTGTAGAGGAGAATAAAATAAATAAATAAATAAATAAATAAATAGAACTAGAAGGTAGGTCAAAGATAATCAGCAATGTATATTGCTAAATATAACAAATTGGATGCAATTAAAAATAATAATAGTATTTATTTTAGACAGCCAAATCCCTCCTCTACATTAAATATTGAGTGAAATCTCAGCATAGAAAATACATAAACATGAGGCTTCTCTCACTGATGACAGGGAAGCATCAGAGGGGTCCATCACCTTTGGCTCTTCAGCACTCTCGTGGTGGACTCTGAGGCATAGTCACTCCCCAGACGACCTTTGTTAAACACAGCTGAAACAGATAGTAAGAAAAGAAACTTTAGTTTCAGATGCAAATTACTGACCACATGCCCTTGTTTAAATTTTGCATTACCTTAACCATACATAGTTTATGTATTAATAAAGCAGGGATAATGGTATTTTGTTTGAGGAATTTTGAGGGCTGATTTTTTTTTGTTTTATTTTTATGTGGAGGCTTAAACAGAAAGGTCATTAACAAAGCATTTATTATTTCATTTACCTGCCACGGATTTAATTGTTTTTTCTTTGATGACAGGTCATTAAACAATGGTATCAGTTTGTTATGGAAACTTAAATTTTTGATTACACATTTGTCATTTAACTGGAGTGATTTTGCCCTATTTACTGTTAGTAGTAGCAGAATTAAGAACTACTAAATTATATTAAATTTTGTATAAAAGCTTTACTGATTTGGGATGGAGTCTTATAAAATATGCACAAGCAGCTGAAGTAAAGAAAACTAGCATTAGAAACAAAGCAAAATGGATGCTGAGTTTCTTATATTCTCAGATATGTTCCCTTCTTCTTACCTCCTAATTCAGAGAAAGATAAAAATATCTTCTGTGGTCAATGAGTCATTCAGGGTTCATGTCTGTGGAAGAGTTTATAGATATAAACATGTGGAATACCGTGTAATGTCATTGCATGATAGAGGAAACAAATGTCACAAAAGAATATTAAAACATGTGTTGTATATTAGGTTGGTGCAAAAGTAATAAGATGATATCTCTACAAAAATAAGTTATTCGATTATTTGCCATACTTTTCTAAAAGTCCCCTGGCCAAATAGAGATATGTGTTCATTCAGTGACCATGGAAACATCATTAGGGAAAGATACATCATCCAATTTGGTTGGTGCTTGAAATGTAAATTATGCTTATATTGTGGAAAATTTTTGATATGTTTTATGTAGATTTTGTACAGTGGGAAAACACAAAGTTTTTGATGAGAAATATATGATAATAGTTATGCTTAGGGAAGAATAATGAAATCAAATGATATACATATTTGAGCAGGGATGAGGTACAGATAGAACCGAGCTGAAGTCTAATTAATGTAAACAAAGAGATATACCAGATTAAAGCCAGGAGGGCATCATTTATTGGTTACAACGGGACATTCACATACAAGTGGGATAATCCAATTCATTCATGTATTTTTCACACATAGTTATATCTATGTATTTTCCATCTGTAAATCCTCATATGGATGCAAAACATAATTTGGTTTTTCTACCTTTAATAGATATGATGCATTTTTATATTGAACATAGAACAAGAAATGCAGTTGTTACTTATACCATATTAAACGATCTTCTAAGATTGATTTTTATCATACAGGATCTTTAGTTTGCTGAGCATATAATCTCTTCATGCACACTATAACTTATTATATATTTGAAAAAATTAATAATCTTTGGAATTTTTAAGCTTTCAGATTGAATTGGGCTAGAATTATATTGATTTGAATAGACATGGCCACCAGTCACACAGAGTCCTGGACTCAAAAGAGCTTTATTGGCACACGCCTGTAATCCCAGCACTTTGGGAGGCTGAGGTGGGCGGATCATGAGGTCAGGAGATCGAGACCATCCTGGGTAACACGGTGAAACCCCGTCTCTACTAAAAAAATACAAAAAATTAGCCAGGCGTGGTGGCGGGCGCCTGTAGTCCCAGCTACTCAGGAGGCTGAGGCAGGAGAATGGCATGAACCCGGGAGGCGGAGCTTGCAGTGAGCCGAGATTGCACCACTGCACTCCAGCCTGGGCGACAGAGCGAGACTCTGTCTCAAAAAAAGAAAAAAAGAGCGTTGTACTTGATTTAATACTATGTTATTTTCTCTCTCTCTCTCTCTATGTATATATATACACATACATATATAAATGTATATATGTATGTATATATTCTCTTTATGTATATATATTTTGAGATGGAGTCTTGTTCTGTCACCCAGGCTGGACTGCAGTGGGGCGACCTTAGTTCACTGCAGCCTCTGCCTACTGGGTTCAGGTGGTTCTCCTGCCTCAGCCTCCTGAGTAGCTGAGATTACAGGCGCCAGCCACCACACCTGGCTAAGTTTTGTATTTTTAGTAGAGACGGGGTTTCAGCACATTGGTCAGGCTGGTCTTGAACTCCTGCCCTCAGGTGAACCATCAGCCTCAGCCTCCCAAAGTGCTGGGATTACAGGTATAAGCCACTGCACCTGGCTCTTTCTCTTAAAATTCTTCATAATTTTATCTTTGAATTATGATATGTAATTAAAGCCTAATGGGACAATGGAGCATGCATATCAGGGGCTTGAAACTTTGGCTGAAATGCAATCCTACCTCTTACTGCCTCTCTTTTTTCCTACAATAAGTTTTCAGGTGCCCTCAACTCTGCTCCTGTCCAGCTACTGCTCAGGGAATAAGAAAATGTAGAGTTGGCAAATTCCCCATGTAACAAATAGTGGAGTAATTGGGGCATCTGGGAGCCTCCCAAGTGGAGGCCCCGTGAGTATAACTATGTCAAAGGCAATGTGTCATTAACTAGCAAGTAGAAAAGCACTATAACAAGATTAGAAAGAGACTGGAAGTCCAGTCATAATGGTTTGCACCTGGGATTCCAGCTATTTGGGAGGCTGAGGTGGGAGAATTGCTTGAGGCCAGAAGTTCAAGACCAGACTGGGCTACACAGTGAGACTCCCCCCAAAAAATGTTTTTTAAAAACTAACTGGGTGTGGTGGTGCACACCTGTAGTCTCAACAACTTGAGAGGCAGGAGGAGCATTTGAGCTCCTAGGAGTTCAAGGACTCAAGCCTGGGTGAGAGGGTATGACCCCATCTCTAATAAATAAATAAATAAATAAATAAATAAATAAATAAATAAATAAAGTCCAGAGGAGAAAGGGAAGCCTTTTAGTTGCTTTTTAAACAAGATACCACATTTTTATTTTGCACTGAGCCCAGCAAATTATAGAATTGACCCTGTGCTTAGGATTGAAGCAATGTGATGAGAACCTTGATAATCATACAGAAAAAAATTAATTAAGGAGGTAAAGATTCAAAACATTGAATGCTAGAGGTAAAAACAAAGAGGAGGCTTCTATAAGATCAAGGAGAAATGGATATAATAGGGACATTTTTAGATAAAATGCTGTTATTATGTCAAATAAATTTTATTGTCAAAATTTCCTGTGAATTATGTGTTTCTCACAAATTGGCTATAGAAGTGTGGTATGTTTCATGGTGAAAGAACAGGAAAGATAAGTAATATAAACAGTGTGATCTCATGTGAAGTAATCTCAAGTGAACAACATGCAATTATGAGTACTAAAAAACTAGTTATACCCAATAAATTAACATTTACAAACAATTTAAATATTTTTAAAGAGTCTTTGAAATATTTTCTTTTCCTGATAGCAAATCATGATTCAGAAGAGATATAATAAGAATTTGATAATATATAATAGGGATATGATAGCAGGTGTTAAAAGAAGAAGGAGCTATAATGAGTGAGTGAGAAATATAATCCTGAAAATGTGATATATGAATGTATATAAGAATTGAGGATAAATGAAAAAAAAACTCTTCAAATTTCAAAGCTATTTGATTACAAAAGTAATAATAGAAATAGATAGTTGGAAATGTTGGTGTGTCTTAATTGAAAGACATTGAATAGTTGGAAACATAAAATAGTAAAAAAAAAACTAATGAGAAAAAGTATAAAGTAAATATACTTTATGTATAGTAATTATTCCAGGGCAAGTATAGATAAAAATGAAGCATTATTTTAGTGTGATAATCAACATAAGGTCATAAAAGTTCGTGTAAGTTCTCTCCAAGGAGATTTTTTGCAATGAGAGTTAAATTATGAGAGAGTGAGCCATGTGAAATGAATAAAGAAGAGTTTTGCCTCAGGAGTTCTGCAAGAGCAACATGCCTAGTTTTGGAAAGTGCTTTAATTTTTGAAGAATAAAAAGAACACTAGTGTGTCTGGAGGACAGAAAGCAGAAAGAAAAGTTGTTTATGGGAAGTGCAGATAGGCTTTGCAGACCATGGGAGGAGTCTGGATTTTCATTTCTGTGGTAATTAGTGCCATTCTGAAATTCAGCTTTTCACCTGGCCAATAATATGATCTTATTTTGTTTTAAGAAGAACCATGTTGATATGGCTCAATTTTGTTGCCTGTTCTTTAAATATTATATCTAAAAAATTGTTGCTAAGACCAATGTCATGAAGATTTTTCACTGTTTCCTTCTATGAGTTTTACACCTACAGGTTTTATGGTTACGTCTTCAAGCAAATCAAATGTTTGATTTGATTTTTCTGTGTGGTGTAAGATAGAGGTCCCAATTTTTTTTTTTTTTTTTTTTTTTTTGCATGGGGTTATCCAGTTTTCCTAAGACGATTATTGAAGAGACTATCTTTTTCCAATTATGTATTCCCAGCAACCTTCTAGAAGATCAATTAACTGTACATGCATGGATTTATTTCTGGATTCTCTCTTCTGTTGCATTGGTCTATATGTCGGTCTTTATGCCAGTACAATACTGTTTTGATAACTATTGTTTTTGAATATATTTTGAAGTTAGGAAATGAGATGTCTTTAACTTTGTTTTTTGCTCAAAATTGTGCTAGCTAATGAAGGCCACCTCCCTGGTTCAAGGCCACCTCCCTGGTTCAAGCAATTGTCCTGCCTCAGCCTCCCGAGTAGCTGTGATTACTGGTGCACACCACCACGCCTGGCTAACTGTTTTGTATTTTTAGTAGAGACGAGTTTTCACCATGTTGGCCAGATTGGTCTGGAACTACTGACCTCAGGCAATCTGCCTGCCTCGGCCTCCCAAAGTGCTGGGATTACAGGCAGGAGCCACAGCACCCAGCCCTGTATTTTTTTAAATTAAAAAAAATAATAATTTTAGAGACAGAGTCTTACTCTGTTGCCCAGACTGAAATAAAGTGGCATGATCATAACTCACTGCAGAGTGGATCTCCTGGGCACAGGCAATTCTCCCTCTCAGACTCCTGAGTAGGTAGGACAATGGGTACACACACCTATGTCTGGATTATTATTTATTTTGTGTTTTTGTAGAGCCAAGGTCTCACTATGTTGCCACGCTGGTCTTGAACTCCTAGCCTGAGACAATCCTCCTGCCTCAGCCTCACAAAGTGCTGGGATTTCAATTGTAAACCACTGTGCCCAACTCTCCATCCCTTTTAATGGCTTCTTAGCTAATTTCCTTTCAACACTGAATAATATTTAATTGTCTGGATGTATCACAATTCATGTAACCATTCTTCTACTAAGAGACATCTTGGTTGCTTCAAAGATGAATAAAGCTTCTATAAACGTGTGTTCAGGTTTTTGTGAGGTCACAAGTTTTCTTCTCCTTTATGTAAATACCAAGAAGTTCAATTGCTGGATCACATGGTATGAGACTATTTCATTCTGTAAGAAACTACCAAAATGTCTTCCAAAGTAACTGAACCATGTATATTTCAATGAACAATGAATGAGAGTTCCTGTTTTTCCATGTCCTTGGTAGCATTTGGTGTTATTCTATATGAATTTCAGAATTGTTTTATCTGTTTCTGTAAACAATATCATTAGGTATATTTGCCAACTAAAAATATGAATATTTAAGTGGTATGGTTAATTATTTGATATACATATACATTATAAAATAATCATAATCAAGAAAATTAGCATATTTATCACCCCAGTTACCATTTTTGTCTTTCTGTTTTTGTGGTAAGAACACTTGAGATCCATCCTGTTAGCAAATTTCAAGTATATAATATAGTCACATGTTTTACAATAGACTTCCAGAACTTATTCATCTTGCACAACTGAAACTTTGTACCCTCTGACAAACATCTCATTTCTGCCCCCACAAAGTAAAACATTAAAAAATTAATGGAAATTTTGCCTGCCACTTAGTAAGGAATCAATTTTTGGCAATGTTACTATTATTCAGATGACTTATCCTCTCTAATGAGGAGCAACATCTGCCATTAAAATATATACGCCAGTTGGATTTGGTAGGGATTACTTTATTAAATGTGTGAATCACTCTGGGTAGTATGGGCATTTCAACAATATTAAGTCTTTAAATCAATGAATGTGGAATATTTTCCCATTCTTTTGTGTTTTCTTTCATTTCTTCATCAAACTAAAACACTTCTGAACAGCAAAGAAAAAAATCAGCAGAAAGAAAAGGCAACGTACTGAATGGAAAAAAAAAAAGTATTTGTAAACCACATAGACTTGGGGTTAATTTCCAAAATATTTAAGAAACTTTTACAATTCAATAGCAAAAAAGTATATATGTAATAACCCAATTAAAAATGGGCTAAATATTTGAATAAACATTTCTCAAAAGAAGAAATGTAAATACTCAGCATGTATGTGAATATTTGTTCAATGTCACTACTCCAGAAAAATGTGACCCAAAACCACAATGATGTATATAACCTCACTCCCATTAAGATGACTGTGATCAAAAAGCAAAAGACAAGTATTGACAAGGACGTGGAGAAACTGGAACCCTTGTACACTGTTGGTGAAATGCAAAATGGCTCAGCTGCTCTAGCAACAGCATGGAGGTTCATAAAAAAATTAAAAACAGTACTACCACATAGTTTAACAATCCTACTTATGTTTATTTATCCAGAATAATTAAAATGATAATCTTGAGGAGATAGTAGCATCCAATGTTTACCATATAACTCTTCATAATTTTCAAGATGTGGAAACAATCTAAATGTTCATTGAAAGAAGAATAAAGAATAAATGAATAAATAAGAATAAAGTAAATGTGGTACATGTATACATATAAGTATTAGTCAAGGTTCTCCAGGGAATTGACACAAATAGGAATTGACACAAATAGGAATTGACTCACATGATGTGGAGACTCAGAAGTCCCAAGATCTGCCATCTGCAACTTGGATAACCTGAAAAGTTTTAATTAAATCTTAGTCCAGAGGCCTAAGAACCAGGGTAGTTGATGGTATAATTCCAAGCCAGTGTCTCAAGGCCTGAGAACTAGGGGTGCTGATGGCTGAGGACAGGAGAGAATGTATGTTTCATTTCAAATATGGAGAAAATGTTTCCTTTTTCCACCTTTTTATTCTATTTAGGCTCTCAGTGGATTGGATGATGCCCACCCTAATTGGTGAGGGTGATCTTCTTTAGTCTATTCAAATGCTAATCTCTTCCAGAAACACCCTTACAGACAAACACAATCAGAAATAATGCTTTACTAGCTATCTGGGCATTCCTTAGCCCAGTCTAGTGGACACATACAATAAGCCATCATAACATACAATGCAATATTAATTATTCAGCCTTATAAAATGACAAAATCTTACAATATGCAATAACATAGATGAACCTTGAAGATATTATGCCAAGCAAAATAAGACAGTAATGGAAGCACAAACACTGAATGATTCCACTTATACAAGGTAAATAAAATAGTCAAACTTGAAAAACCATAGAGTAGAATGGTAGTTACCAGATCCTAAGGGGTGGGGGAAGAGAAAATTTAAAATTGCTAATAAATTGTTATAAAATTTCCATTAGGTGAGATGAATACATTCTAGAGATCTGTTATACAATATTATGCCTATGGTTAAAATATTATATTGTATACTTAAAAATGAATTAAGAGGCCGGGCACGGTGGCTCATGCCTGTATTCCCAGCACTTTGGGAGGCCGAGGTGGGCGGATCACCTGAGGTCAGGAGTTCGAGACCAGCCTTACCAACATGGAGAAACCCCATCTCTACTAAAAATACAAAATTTGCTGGGCGTGTTGGAGCACGCCTGTAATCCCAGCTACTCGGGAGGCTGAGGCAGGAGAATCCCTTGAACCCAGGACGCAGAAGTTGTGGTGAGCCAGAGAGAAACTCTGTCTCAAAAAAAAAAAAAAAAATGTATTAAGAGTACATCTCATGCTAAATGTTCTCACCAGAATAAAAAATATTTAAAAAGGAAGAAAGAATTTATTTAAATTAAAAATATCTTCTATATAAAACATTTGTCATACAGACACAAAAGTGGAAGTATAAAGACAAATTCAGGAGAGTTTGTAACTTCTAGGAGAGAATTGATGGGGACTTAGACCACAGTGGAGATACAGATGCCAAAGGAAAAAAAAAGGCTGGCTATTTGATATATTTTGTAAATAGAATTGATTTTGTGTCTTGCAGAATTGAGTTTAAGAATTTTTTGAGACTGAAGGAACAGTTAAAGACATCTGGATTTCATACTGTACAACTTCTTAATGCTAAATATAAGTATAAAACTGTAGAAGGAATGGAATAATCAGGTGAAATTTTCATTAAAGAAGTTTCTATTTAAAAAAATTATTTTGAGATGTTTAAGAGATAGCCATGTGATGAAATCAAGCAGAAATTGGTTATGGGCTTCTTAAATTTGTGTAATAAATCTATGTTAAAGCAGTAGATCTTAGGATCAACATAAAATTTGTGGACAGAATTAACTCACAGATTCTGCATTGTAGGTTAGAGCAATGTCCAATATTGTAGATCAAGTATAGAAAGAGCATATAGCATAGGAGACTGGTCAAAGATGAAGAATGCTATTTGGTATTGAGAAATATGAGGATCAAATTTGTGGCTCATTGGATATTGTCTGTAATACTGACGAGAATGGTTGAAATAGCTATTTTAAGCTCAGCACTACAATTTTAAATAGTTCATTTAAAAAGCTGGTAATGAACGCAAGCAGGAAAATATAGTAGTTGGAGAAGAATGCAGTCAGGAAATGATTTTCTTTAGATGGGAAATAAGATAATATCTTTGAATGCAAATACAGAGCAGACAGGGAGAGTCACACAGGCAAGAGGGGATAGTACATGCAGCACAACCTTGAGAGAATGGAGAGGACGGGATCAAGTCAACGTGTGGAAGGACTGCCTTTGAGAAGAAGGGAAGGGCTACTTTTTTTTGTAAAAGAAAGGATGAAGATGGTTTAGTGAAAATAAGATTGTGAATTTGGCAATAGGAGCATGAGGAAATTGAGTTGTAATGGCTTCTATTTCTTCAGAATAGAGAAAAAAAATTGTGAGAGGTTTGAAGAGAAAGAAATCATTAAGTAATCTTCTCATAGAACAAAAAAGCATGGCCACTAGTGGATAGGCTTGCAGGACAAAATTGATTACTAAATGCTGATGTGAGATTGTTAAAGTGAAAGCAGTTTACTCAGTTATATGATTTTCTGCAGAAAACTCATGCATATGGATGGTCTTGGACAGCATTAAAGTGTAAGGTTGCTGTCCCCAGCCCATAAAAAAACACTTATACCAATTCAAGCCTTTATTACTCATTAAATTGTGTCAAATATTGGGAAACTATTATTCTGTAAACCTTCATCCCACATAGGACCATTAGGGAGGAAGTCAGGTTGCCTACTTACTTTACAAGACAATAAAGAATTGGTTTGTGTGTGTGTGTGTGTGTGTGTGTGTGTGTGTGTGTATGTGTGTATACACATTCTTTTATAGAGGAGAAATGGAAGCAAAGGAGATGATATTGAAAAATCCACAAATAATAATTTACATTTGAGAAAATCCCCCAGTACTTCTATGAATAAGATCAAGGGCAAAAGTGTGCTCTTTTACATGCCAGAAATCTCAAGACTTTTCACTAAGGTACAGTTCAAGGAAAACCAAGCAGCTCTTGACTCAACAAATAAAAATGTAAGTCTTTCTGAAGAATTAGTGAACCAGGGCACCCAGTCAGCTTTCTCCTAAAATAAATTTGGAGAGCTGAAAGATATGGATGAGGTCAGATTTCTAAAGAATCAGTATACACACAGTGTTTTAAGAATAAAAAACAGATTGATTAAAGGGAAAAATAATTTGTAAATAACAGAAGCCATAACTTAGAGATAAAAATAACTGTCCTCTGATTAACAGAACTTTTAGAATGATGAGAAAAATTAATAACACAGTTAAAGATATCACAGTGATTTTTAAAAATATTTCAAGGTTGAAGAAAACATATTCCTATAAGAATACCGGCTGAAAAAGATCAAAGTAAAATGAATCAGGTCGGTATCAGAAATTTCAATGATATACAATGAAGGAATAAAATGGAGCAGCAGCTATAGTTTTGAAACAAAATGTATTTTCCAAATTTCCTGTACCCCAACCAAATTGTAACTTATGTGTTAGGACAATAGAGAAGTAATTTTAGCCAAAGAAATAATCTGAAATTATAGCATCTATGCACATTTATTGGAACAAGAAACTCACAGAAATCAAAATAGCCGAGAAATTAATAAAATATTCAAAAGGAGGAAAATACATTTTAGAATAAAGCATAATGAGGAATAAAATCACTATGACTTTTTCAAAGTATAAAAATTGTTATTTTTTTCTATGAATACTTGCTCAAATTTAAAGTAGTAGATTTAATGTTGTAGCGCTAAGTATTCAGCCAAGAGGTAGAACTAATAAATAAAAATGATAGTTCTTTTAAAAAACTTAAAAATAATTATCTCATGAGTAGCCTAAGAAAAAAGCAGAGAAAGCATGCAAATATATAATTTAGAATAAGGAAGGATGTAAAGTGTGATTTGGAAAACATAAGAGTACATAGATATAGACAGAATGTGAAATCTTGATAAAATAATTTTTTTTCTAGAAAATGCTCATATATTTAAAAAATAAACCCATCCTGGTAATTGTGTTCTAGTTTTAAAAGACTACTCAATTATTTACTGATAATCTATTTAGTGGTGATAAAATATATTTTCATAAAAATGCTTTTATTTTCTATTAATTTGCTGTATCATTACCAAGATTATTAATCATGAGAATAGGGAAAATTCTTCTCTTCCCAAGTGTGTTATAATATTCTGAAAAGAATTACACTATCTTATACCCACCCCTTAACCAATTGCCAAGCACATTGTGTATCCTCTATAATTGGGTGAGGAGCATTTAGGGTAATTTAAATTATCTTCCTTGAGGAAATGGTGTTGAGCTGAGGTGGGAAACATAAATAGGAATTAACTAAGAAAAAAATGGTGGTAAATTATCTTTTTCAAACAGAAGTAAAGCATATGCACTATGAGAATATGTAATAAGGCTAATGTGACTAGGTGAAGAGAGAGTAATTAGGGACAAGGTGATGCTGAATATGTAAGCAAGCACTAGTCCAGGAAGGAAGTGTGTATAGTAAGTGACTTTACCTTTAACTTTATGAAAACAAAGCATCATTCAGTAGTTTGAATCTGTTTCCCTGAATGGCTAACTTTCACTCTCAGAATGGCCTTTGGCTCTGCAGTGTCTACAGGGACCTCCTCACAGTCCTTAATTTTGGGTAGAACATTTGACAACTTCAGTTTAGGAACTGTTTGTTTTCCTCTGACCCAAACAAAACCAGCCATTTGGCAAACCCAAGCCACATAAACAGAACTCTCAGTCAAGTTTTCTAATCCTAAAAGAATCCTCCATAGGGGAAACATTTCTAGACGTAAACAACAGAGGAAAATTATATAGATATAATAATCATTGTAATCCTTTATTTGTAAATATCAAAAGACAATTAAGAATTTCTGGGCACAGGTGAATGAATAACCAGCACCATAAAAAGGAAAGATAAAGATTAAATATACATGAATGAATTAATAAAACTAAACTCAATGGAACTGAAGGTAATTTAGCGCATCAAAAATAAATATATTGGTTTTTCAAGATATTTGGGAAAAAATATTACATCCACAAAAAAGCATAGAATGACCTTCATGCATGTGGTAATACAAATATTTTTGCCAGACTATGTTGAAGCAGCATTAGGTACAATCATCTGAAAAACAAAACACCAGAAGTTAAGAATCACGAGCCCATAAGCTTGGTTGATCTTCAATCCTTTCTGAATATTTTAAACAGCTGTAAGAGCTTTGAGGCAATCCCACAACCAAAACCTGGCCTCTCCTAACCCAGAAACTGTGATTCAGTGGATTCAGTGTGATTGCTGGACATCAGAATTTTTTAGATTTCTCCAGAGTATTCGACGGTGCATCCAGGTTTGAGCCCCACTTCTTTAAGACAGATATCGCCACACAACCCTGACCTTTGTTATTTCCACATAATGTTTTAAATTCTGTCTGATCTCTATTCCAGGCTGGAGACAATTTTCATAAAAGCTCTTCACACTGTGCTACAGTGCTATTTTCCTCATGTGAATCCGTCTTCAGAATTCATAACAGTGCATGATACATAAAGTAGATTGAAAGGAAAAAATAAGTCTGTTTATTGATGGTACTCCTTAATTCCAACAGGAATTTACTAGTTCTAAAATGTATCATTTATAACTTATTATAATGTACTATATTAAGAATGCTCTCAGCTTGCATATATCAGTCATTTGTGATTCTGTTGGATTTCATTTATTTTGTAAATGGTTAGCTGTTCCTTTTCTCTGATGCAGATGTGACTCCAAACTGTACTTGAGGGGAAGGAAATGCATAGTTGCTGTGTTTTATAGTGGTACCAAAGTCATTCAATAGAATGATTGCCTTTTCCCATATAGTACATAATATATTAACTTTCTGCCATTGAATAGCAAAAATATCTCTACTCCATTGTGTGTTCCTACATATCATGTATCACAATATTAATAAATCTACATTCTCTTAACATTACTCGCTGAATTGATTTAGTTTTATGCAGCAGGACATTCAAACAGCCTTGTCAATTCAGATCATATGTATCATTAAAATTGTAATTGAAATAACAAATCCATGAGAGCCCTTAAGATTTCAACAATATATTTACACGGTACAGAGCTACCAAATGAGGACTGGTAATTTTTCTTCCTTTTTTCCTGCGGTTGCTGTTTCCAAACGTAAAATTTACGTCAGTGTTCAAATATACTGGTGTTCGTAAAAACGCAAAAATCCATCACTTGCCATTAACTATTATGCCTATAGGCATAAAGTTGTAAACAATTTTGTAAGTGCCACACCCATGTGACTACAGTAGCATTAAGGCTTCTGAAACTGGGGTTAGAAATTGCCAAGAGTTCCCTGAAATGGCACAGTGCTCTTAAACTCTTAAGTAGACAGTAATTGAATGAGCAGACTTCTATATAAACTGGTCAGATATAATAGATGTCATATGCAAATTATGATCAAGTATGAATTAGTTGAAAGTTGAGAAAGATAAACAGATAATTTATCTTTTCAGAAAATTAAATAATCCTCTGAAAACAAAATTTGGTGAGTATATTTTAAAAAATAAGAATCGAAATACAAATCTGTCTTATGGGGAGTGGAACTATTCTGGAAGGGCTCTGAGTCAATTAATCAGCTCCCTTTTTAGATGAATTTTATTCCTTAGCTAAATTTCTACAATGTGTTTCTTAAAATAATGAGATGCAATTTTCCAGCCATGTCTTATGTTTTTGCATGTCTTTCAACAAAGTCTGTGTACACAGACAGCACAGACTTTAATTCTGCACTATCCTCTTTCAAAGATGTTTGCATAACAAAGAGCATTGAACAATAGAGATCACACTGGCTTCTGGAGTAGAGAGCTGGAATGTTTGCTGTTCAATGTAATTAATATAAGATCTCACTCTGGGGCTGTGGTTTGGCACATTTGCCCGCAGCCCATTACAAAACGTGGGTTTCTTAAACTCAGGATTACTTGGCTATGAAGCAGTCTCACTGCCTATGAGGCATCCATGGGCCTACTTACCTCTCTTTCTTTGGAGACAAACAGTTCTTCCCATTAGACAGCCTCTCATTGACAGACAGCCTCTCAACAGACAGCCTTCACATTGAATTGCCATAGTTTACTATGACTTGTTATATTACTATCAATCTAGAATCTGAGGAGGGATGGCTACCTTACAAAATGTGGCTTCATTAAGAATAAAAAGGAGAAGATGTACTCTATATAAGAAACCAAATATCATTACTTGTGAAAATTTCTGGTATTTTAATAAGATAGCTTGTATCTATGTGTGGTCTTGGTATTAATATGTATTATCTGGACACTTTAGACTTATTTATAATTTGGAATGATTTTTAAAATTATCTTCTGAAATTTTCTAGGTATGACATTATGTTATCCACAGAGTGATGATATTTGAAAAGAGGAGGCAAAGAAATATTTCTCATCATTTTCTCTTTTAAGCTGGTTAATCCAAACAATATAAAACTATTTTGATCAAAATAACCATTCTTACTTTTCTTTTTTCTTTTTTTTTTTTTGAGACAGGGCCTTGCTCTGTCATCTAGGCTAGAATACAGTGGTGTGATCTTGGCTTACTGCAGCCTTGATCTCCTGGCTTCAAGCGATCCTTCTACCTCAGCCTTCCTGTTAGGTGGGACTACAGGCACATGCCACCACACTTGGCTAATTTTTCTGTATTTTGTACATAGATAAGTTTTCACTATGTTGCCCAGTCTAGTCTCAAACTCCTGGGCTCAAGTAATCCACCAGCCATGTCTTCCCAAAGTGTTGGTATTACAGGCGTGACCCACTGCACTTGGCCAAAATAACCATTCCTGACCAACCATTTCTCAATTTTATTTTATTATGTTTAAATAAATATGTTTTGGCTGGGCACGGTGGCTCACGCCTGTAATCCCAGCACTATGGGAGGCTGAGGCAGGTGGATCACGAGGTCAGGAGTTTGAGACCAGCCTGGCCAATATGGTGAAACCCAGTCTTTACTAAAAATACAAAAAAATTAGCCAGGCGTGGTAGTGGGCGCCTGTAATCCCAGCTACTTAGGAGGCTGAGGCAGGAGAATCGCTTGAATCCAGGAGGCAGAGGTTGCAGTGAGCCGAGATTGTGTTGCACCACTGCACTCCAGCCTGGGCAACAGAGCAAGACTCTGTCTCAAGAAAAGAAAAAAAAAGATATATATGTTTTATTATTTATCATTTTATTTTTTTTAGAGACAGGTCTCACTCTGTTGTCCAGGCTGGAGAGCAGTGATGTGATCATAGCTCACCGTAGTCCTGAACTCCTGGGCTGAAGTCATCTTCCTGCTTTGGCCTGTCAACATGTTTGGATTACAGACATGAGCCTCCACACCCAGCGTGACCAACCATTTTAAAGTCACATTATTTTCTAAATGAACCAATCAGTAAAAAGTGGCTTTAATCTAACAGAAATTTTGAAGCTTAACAAATGGCGGTAAAATTAATCTGGAAGAAATACAAAAAATAACAGTTTTAAAAGGTATATCATGTAGAAGCTCCCTACTAGGTAGGAAAAAAACATTATAAATTTACAGTAACTAAATCAGCTTGATTGTGGTATAGGAATAGACAGATAAATTACTGAAGGTATGCATCCTTTTTAAATATGAATCCAAAGGTGTGAATATTTAGTATATGATAAATATGGAACTTAAATTATGAAAATAATATATTTCAGTAGTTACGGGACTGCAAATATTCTGGTTGTCTAAACTATTATACTAAAGATAATGTTGAGATATATTAAGGATATTTATGTAAAAATGCAGAATAAAAGCAGTAGATTAATTATTTTTAAATAACCAAATAATCTCTGGGTAGAAATGATCTTTTTAGGCATGTCAATATTTTAGGCATAATGTATTTAGACACATTCTACTCTTAAATAAACTGCATATATGATTCCAGTAAACCCAGTAGTCTGTACTTTGAAAATAAAACCAAGGCTTGGTTTTGAGATCCAGCAACTATACTGGAACATTCTAGACATCTTGTGCTAACTGTAAGATTGGTTTGTCATAATTTTTATGGCAACAATGGAAAAGTAATACAGGAAATCTTTGCTTATGTGACACTCTGAGATCAATTTGTCAGAACTAACAAAATTACAAAATTAATTATTCATTGACTTAAATATGTAATTTCTATCAACTTACATTTCAACCCTCCTCAGATGGACACACAGAAATAAAAGATCCAAAGATATTAATTTTTAGCATTGTTTGTACTAGCAAAACTAAAACAAATAAATGAGAACTACATAAATAGCCATAAATAAATTTAATTTTTGTAATACACAATATAATAAAATATTCAGCAGTATATTAACATAGACACCTCACTGTTGACACAGAAATATCACTAAGATAAAGTGTTTGCAGGCTTTTAAAAAAGTTAAAAAGATTTGTATGTGTGACATGGGAATATCATGATTCTATATCATTGATAAGTGGAATATATTTCTGACTATAGACTCTCTCTTTATATGAATACATTAATCTAGAATGTTTTATATCTAATACCCAATGTAGGCACATTTTTCAGTAATAGTGGGGGAATAATAGGAATAAAATAGGAAAGTTTTTATTTATATTTTTCACTCTTTTACATTTTTTAGTTTCTACAAATGCTGGCCTTATTTTAGTAATCGTGACATGGACAACAATTACTTTACACCCACAGCATATTTTGTGTTTCAGGAGGTGGATAAGGTGTGCATGCGTACCTATTATCATATGTGCTCCATATCCCAAAATAAAAGATTTCCATTTACATGACATAATCATAAGACTATACCTCATTGGATACTGAAAACTAGAGGAAGTAGCCATCCAGTTCTGAGAAAATTCAAGGAAAAAGCAGTGGTAGTAAACATAGTTCAGTTTATAGACTGTGCTATGGACATTCATACAACTTTCTTTACTGAGAAACAGCAGCATACTTGGATAACAGGAGGATAACACGTTGCAAAAACGCTCAAACACCTCCAGATTTGTAGGTCAGGGTAGGAGACATGCTTCTCCCATGGGTCACCGAAGCAGCAGGCCACATACACTGTTCCTGATGGTGTAATCAATTGCAATTCCACACAGCACAGTGGAAAACACAAGTAGGAAGACTGAGGATTTGGAGATCACCCCTGTTACAGCAAGCCGTAGGAAACAGAGAGGGATAAATGCAGCAATGAGCTGGCAGAACGAGTAGACTAAGAGAAAAGCTATGAAAGAAAAATAACCAGCTTCATCAAACACAAAATAAAAAAAATACAGAGATCAATTTCTCTTGGACTGCCAACAGCTCTGACACCCTTCCCAATTAAGCTGATTCACTGTTCAAGTGGTAACATAAATTTACATTAGCCAGACTTGCAGCTTAAGCTTTAAACGGACCTTCTAACAGATTACAAGTGGATAGTTACTGGTACCAAGGAGAAGCCACACATGAAATTTTTAGTAGAGTAAAAAACGTCTAGGTGTCATTGATGTCAGCTAATGAGAAAACCATTCAGAAAAATAGCATAAAGTCTATAAACTAATTTTGCAGCTTAAAGAGAAGATTTGAGACTGAGAAAAGTAACCACTTTTATAAAAATAAATAATGTAGCAACAAAATTGATAACATATCAGCTTTGTATTTTCCAAATCTTGTTTGAAAAAACAGAGCGGCATTAGACAGTACATATTTAAACTTCTGTGAGAGAAGCAAAGAAGTGCTTGGAAGAAAATACAAAGCCTGAAATGTTATTTTCAAGGATGAAAGAATAAAAATAGTAAAATTAAGCATTCAATGCAAGAAGGCTAAGAAAACTACTAGGAGAAATGAATTCACAAAGACAAAAAATAAAATTTTCAGAACCTAAAAACAATGAAAACAGAAAAAATTTAAAAATTAACCCAAAAATTGGTTCTTTGAACAGATTACTAAAATTAATTTAAAAATAGTTATTTAAAGCATTAGGCGATATACCTAATGTAAATGATGAGTTAATGGGTGCAGCACACCAACATGGCACATGTATACATATGTAACAAACCTGCACATTGTGCACATGTACCTTAGAACTTAAAGTATAATAAAAAAATTAAAAAAATAAACGTGATGCACTTAAAGTAAAAAAAAATAGTTATTTAAAAATAACTATTAGGCCGGGCGCGGTGGCTCACGCCTGTAATCCCAGCACTTTGGGAGGCCGAGGCGGGCGGATCACGAGGTCAGGAGATCGAGACCATCCTGGCTAACACGGTGAAACCCCGTCTCTACTAAAAATACAAAAAATTAGCCGGGCGTGGTAGCGGGCGCCTGTAGTCCCAGCTACTCGGGAGGCTGAGGCAGGAGAATGGCGTGAACCCGGGAGGCGGAGCTTGCAGTGAGCCGAGATCGCGCCACTGCACTCCAGCCTGGGCGACAGAGCGAGACTCCGTCTCAAAAAAAAAAAAAAAACTATTAAACATCTAGTAAGTAAGCATATTGAAGAAAAGTGGGAAAATATCTGTAAAATGTGAGTCTGTAATAAAACATGCTGCAATATGTTTTGGAAATATATATTTATGTGTATATACTTAACACATAAACACACACAGAAACAGAGAGAATGTGTGTGTGTGTGTGTGTGTATGTGTGTTGGTTTTAAACTATAAACTAAAGCTGTTTAGGTACTATAATTGAGATATATTTAGTTCAAGGAGTGGTTAATTATGATTTAATCAATGATTATAATTCAGAAGTAGCTATCATAAATGCTTCAACTTCCTTTAACTCTAAGTCACCATTATAGGACTTTTAAAAAATTAGCTACATGAACGCTACAGTTATGTTTTCAAATTGATAAAATTGTGGTAAATCAAATATATGGAGTTGCTACAAATATAATATAGACACAGTCTACGATTAAATAAACTGTGCATAATAGTCTAGTGAACACTATAGTCTGCACTTTGAAATTGAAACTGAGCTTGGTTTTGAGTCCCGCAACTATATTGGAACACTCTAGGTTTCTGATGTCTAGATAACTGTAAGATTAGTTGAATCCTGGATTACTGCTATATGTCTCCATGGAAGAATTTAGTCTCAAACACCCATTTGTGCCCTTTTTCTAACTTTTGGAACCTGTAGAAACCAAATGAGAAACTTGCACATGAGCAAAGTAGTTCAGGCAAATTTGCAACCTGCATACACAACATGTTAGAATAATAAAGAAGACATTGTCATGTGTTTTGTAAGTTACGAACAGTTTATTAGACAACCACATGTAGACTCAAATCTATGAAATAAGAAAATCCTCGATGAACTAAATAATCTTCTAGGAATAAGCCCTCAAAGACTAATGAACATAAAACTAAAATTTAAATATTGCCTTAGATTTAAAAGAATCAAACTGCTTCCCCAAACAAGGCTTAAGATTATTTACAAGTTACAAAAATATTTAGCACTCAATTACATAAAGTTTACAATGTCTGGTATCTAATAAAACATTATGAGGTATGGGATGAAACAGGAAAATATGATCTATAATGAAAATAAATGAATTAGTTGAAAACCACCCAGAACTGACACAGATGTTAGAATGGGCAGGCGCAGGCATTATAACAATTAGTAAGACTGTATTCCATATGGTGAACCACTTTGAAGAATAGTTTAGCAGCTTCTAAAAAATTAAAAATATACCTACCATCTGATCCAGATATTCCACATCCAAGAAAATTAGAAGCATATGTTTATACAAATATTTGTAAGTAAATGTTCATAGCAGTTTTATTTTTAATACCTGAAACCTGGCCAAGCACAGTGGCTCATGCCTATAATCCCAGCACTTTAAGAGGGTGGAAGTGAGCGGATCACTTCAGCCTAGGAGTTTGAGACCAGCTTGAGCAACATGGCAAAACCATGTCTCTACAAAAAATACAAAAACTGTAATAGCTGGGTGTGGTGGCATGTGCCTGTAGTCCCATTGGCTGGGGAGGCTGATGTGGGGTAATCACCTTAGCCTGGAAGGTTGAGGCATCAGTGAGCCGTGATCATGCCACTGCAATCCAGCATGGTGTCACAGTGAGACTCTGTCTCAAAAAAAATAATAATAATAATAATACCTACAACCTGAAAACATATCAAGTATTCAGTCACAAGCTATGCGATAAACAAATCATGGTATATCCATGTAATGGGATGTTACTCTGCAATATAAAGAAATGAGCTAGTGACACAGACAAGATGAATGAATCTCAACATAATTATGCTACATGAAAGAAGACAGAGTACATGTTGAAAAATTATTTATTTCTATGAAAGTCTAGAAAAAGCAAACAAATCTGTAGTGACAGAAGGGAGAACAATTGTCTTGTGAGGACTGGTGGTAGGATAGAGGGTTTACACAGACACACAATGATATATTGAAGGGTGATGGGTATATTTATTATCTTTATTGTGATTATTGTCTTATATGCATATATACACAGAGAAATTTTTCTCTGTATATACACACATATGTATACACATATATACAGACATATATGTATAACCTACATATATGTGTGTGCTGTCCAAATTTATCAAACATTAACATGTATAATAGACAAAATGTGAAAACAAGCCAGTGTCAATCCACAGGCTAATGGATAAACACTGCTATTTATTTTACGTCAATTTATACTTCAATAAATCTGTTTTAAATACCAAGAAAATGTAGTTTTTACTAGCTGGAAATTAAAAATTACCAAGCTATAGAAAATATCTGTACTATTTTAACTGTATATCATCATAGAAAACTAAAAAATTTCTTTCATATATTTTTACAAAACAAACATGATTTTTAATTTTTAAATAGTACAAAACTGTAGTGTAATTTCATATTTAGAAATTTTAAATAACATTTTGGACAGACTCCAGAATTAACCCCAATAAGTTAGAAGAACAATTATTATTGTTTTCTCCCACAGTATTTTATAGTTCTATTTTAAATATGAAAAATTAATTAAAAATAAAATAATGCACACAAGAAAAAGTATTTCTATTTTATAATAAGTCTCTGCAAAACTCCTTAAAATACTTAGAAAAACCATGAGAAAGTAGACAATTATTAGAAGAGCTGATTGAAATGTAAAAATATAAAAAAGTAGTTTCTCATAGTTCTCCCATTTATAAAATAAAAGAAATAAAAATTTTACTAAAGAATACAAAATATCCAGAAGTATAGTTAACATGCAATAAATGTCCTATGTGAAGAAAATATTAAAACTTTACTGACAGCTCTATAAGAAGACATAAAAATGTTTAAGACCTTTCTTATTTTTTGATAGCATAATTTAGCCTTGTAAAGATGTCAGTTGTTCCTAAAAGCTTGGGAATATTGTCTTAATTTCATGTTGCTGTAATAGAAAACTGGAGACTAGATAATTTATAAGAAAAGAGGTTTATTTAGCTCACAGTTCTTCAGGCTGTGAAGTATAAGAAGCAAGGCACTGGTGTCTGGTTGGCTTCTGCTGAGGACCACATGCTATGTTAAAACATGGTAGAGAAGGTCAAACGAGAAGTAAACAGGTGAGAAGAGAGAAAACCTGAGGGAAGCCCTGGTTTTATCACAACCTGTTTTGGAGGAAACTAGCCCATTCCGGTGAGAACTAATCTAGTCTCACCAGATTGAGGACACACTACCACAAGAAAGGCACCAAGCCATTCATGAGGGATTCGCCCACATGACCCAACACCACCCATTAGGCCCCACCTCTCAACACCTTCACACTGAGAATTAAATTTCAACATGAGTTTTGGTGGGGACAGTTGTATCTGGACTATAGCAAATACCTATATTTAAATGTATGGTATTTGTTCCTGTAGCTCAGTTTTCCAAACATTGTTTTCTGAACTTTAACATCACTGTGTTAATTTGGAAATAATCACTGATTTTACAGTATAAGTTTTCTATTGTCATTAACTTATTATTTTGTTTTTTTGCTGAAGATGAAAAGCAAAGAGGGATAATGTGAATTTCTGTTTAGGAATACATTCCATTATAAGGGTACTCACAGACATACAGAAATAGCTACCTTTTCAAAGAACTCCTGTGCAAAAGTAACCTGTGTGAATTTGTCCCGTTTCTTATAGGATATTTCATAATGTTCTAGGAAATTCATTGTGTCAAATTTCTGTTTCAAGAGTCGAGGTCCTTAGTGGCTTCACTGTATGAGCCCTATAACTTATATTGCAAATTCCCTGGAATATTGAATGCTAGGAGTGGTTTTTGTTTTTTACTATCAGCTCTCGGCAGTAAAGTCAACCCTAGCATTGTATTTCCAGTTCATGTGTATCTCTGTGTTATATCATATCTTTGGTCTTCCAGAAAAATTCTTTAGTAGTAGTTATCAGATAGCATAGCATATTGAACATTACAGCATAAAAAGTTTTAAACCCTATTCTATTCTCTAGCATTTTTTAGGCTAGTACATCTGGGTAAGAGTACTCAGCATTAAATAACTACAGTTCAATCTAGCTTCCTGCTGTTTTGAATCCCCCTTTAGATTCATAATTATTGCTTCCAGTGTTGTTGAGTGTTTTCCTATGGTTCTGTTATGAAGAGTTCATTGTTTTTCTCCAAAAATATCAGGATATCAAATGGAAAAAAAATTGGTACAAATTCTTATTCTGCATGAGTCTTTCCACAATGCTCAGGGACATATGAAATCATGTCCTTTAACTATCCGTGGGTCTATCTTGATAAATCGCAAAAAAGGTTAAATTATAAATTAGCAGATCTTGGTTATAAAAATATTGAGAAAATATTATGTACTTAGTACAGTTCTGCCACTAGGGAATCATTTGAAATTTTTAATTCAACAATTATTTATTGAGTACCTACTCTCTCTGTCTGTCTCTCTCTCTCTATATATATATACACACACTTTTGGTTATGTGCTTCAGAGGACATGAAGGTGAATCAGAAACACTCCTTTTGCTCAAGCTACTAGTATTTATCTTTATACTTAGGCAAATGAACACATTTTTACAATACAAAGTGTATTTGTATAAGAAGAACAATAAAAATGCTTTGTGGGATTTGATGATTCAAAAGAGGAACAATTAACTTCCTGAAAAAAAAAAGAATACACCATGAAGTCAATACTGAAAGGAGACATTTGAAATGAAAGAAAAGTTCAATTCTACCCTCTCTTTAAATCTGTATTGAGAGAGTAAAATATAGTTGTTCTGAACTCTGCATTCTTAGATTGAATTATTATTCCATCATTGTTGTAATGAAATTGAGCAAGCAATAAAACCTTTGTAAGGCTTCAAATACAGTATATATGATAGCGATAATAGCATGTTAATGCAGTGATGCTCTTAAGTTTAAATGAGAAAATATTTGTAAAGCATGTAGCACTGTCCCTGGTATATAGTTCAAAGTTAGCTATTATTAATATTGCTATGATAGTAATTGTCATTATTACATCTACTGGTGGAAAAGACATAAGAACAGTGAAACAAATTGAGCAAAAGCCTGGAAGCAACAAAACATGAGGTTTTCTGAGAAACGGTCACAGTTAAATTTGATTTGATCATAAGGTTCATTTGGGAATGAGTGACAGAGTAGCATTACTGGCAAAAATAGATTGAGGATCTGTGGTGGGGCTTAAGTGCCAGGTTAATAAATTTATAATGAATTTGGCATACAACGAGTTACAGATGTTAATTGAGCATGGCAGTGGCATAATTAGGCCTGTTGTTTAAGAAAATTAGCCATGGACTTCAGTAGAAAAAAATTTCTTTAATCCCTAGGGCCTGTAAAGAAAAATGCCACAGATTCCTAAGAGACCATTCTTAATAGGCTTTTTTCAAAAAGTCCATTTTATCACAGCTAATGTTATTTGTCCTAAAACTTTCAACATCTACCTTTGTCTGCAGGGCACTGTCTATCACTCAGGAAACATGAATTACAGTGCTTAGCACCTGTTAACACTCCCTCCAGTTATACCATGCCCATTCTAGACTTTATATGCCCCTTTGAATAGCTCATGACTATCAAATCCTAACCACAGAATATTCTTACTTCACTGTAATCCTCTAATTTTCTTGACACTTCTAATTCTTTCTACAGCTAACATTCATATTCATAGCATTCTACCTTATATTTTATTAAATACCTTCATATGAATATCATATATTAGTAAGTTTTGCTATCTTTCTTATCCTGGTTCCTGAAGCTAGTCCATTCTATTTACATATAATGAAAAAAATATAGTAACATAATAATTGCTTGTCTGTATCTATCTGTATTTAAATACTTTCATAGATATTATATCTTATTCCCATTTTGTAACTGAGAAGAAATCAGTTCAAGGAGGTTAATTGACTTGTCCATGTAAGGTAGCTAGTACATGGCAGAGGAAGTCCCCAATTTCTGTACCTAGGCCATTTCCTATACTTCGAGCTCACTATTTTCTTTCATTTCCAATTACTTTCTCCACATAAATATAAAAAGCCCAGCACTACAGCACAAAGTGCTGTATATAGATTAGCATTTTTATTTTCTATTTCTTCAAAGTGCTGAAGTGCTGTCATTAAATAAGAACTTTGGGTTTGACTTTGTTTTGGATAATACACCAGTTAAGAGATGCAAGCTTCAATCATACAGGATAATAGATAATCGGCTGAAGAGAGAAATTGATTTTAAAGTTGTAATTTACTTGAAGTGTTTGATGATCTCATAAAATACGGCACAAAATTGAAGTTATTTAGTATTTCATGGCTCTTTTAAAGCTTGAATTACTACTTCAGTGCCAAAGTCCTCACAAAAGAGCCACAGTTTCCTGTATTACAGACTACATATTTATTGCAGTGTAAATATATTTCCTGGTACAGAAGCTTTTCCTTTACTCTCTTAATATCTCATTCATAACATTTCTCTCTCTCTGTCTCTCTTTCTGCACCTCAAAAATTACCCAATCCCATGTTGTTTGGCTGTCTGGTCAGGGTCTATATTTCTGTCAAAAAAATGGTTTTGTTTAGGGAAGTGGAAATGACCCTGCATGTATCTTTAGCTATCATCCACTTCCCTTTAACACCTTTCTAGTTTAGTATTATTATACAGGACTTTATAACTTACCTTTACCATTTACCATTATTGGGCATATTTAAGCAAGGACAGTAACATCTAGAAAGGGAATAAGAGAAAAGAGTCTTCTATGGCTATTTTTTTTTCATTAAAAGAGAGTAAAATAGTTGCATAAGAAGCTTGGAGGGTTGCTCTAGTGCAGTGGTTCTCTATCTAGGAATCATAATAGAGTCGCCTGGAGACCTGACGAGACAAATCAGAATCTCTGGAGGAAACAGATTTTTAAGCTCTCCAGGTTGTTTCAATGTGCAACTAATGACAAGGACCACAGCTTTAGTGGAATCCCTTTATCTGAAATATGAGAACGTTGGAACGAACTACCCTTCCAATCATGTATGTGTGTGGAGGGAGATGTATAGGTAGGTAGGTATGTAGGTAGGGAGGGAGGGAGGTAGATAGGTAGGTAGGTAGATAGATAGATAGATAGATAGATAGATAGATAGATAGATAGGAAAAGTAAAAATCAAATTAAAATATGTATTGTATCTCTAAATTGGTCCAAATCTATAAAAGTAAAATGAATGTGATTAATTATCATTAACTCAATGCTTTACTTGAGGATAATATGTTGCCATATCTTCTATAGATATCTGGAAGTATGAATGACATAGATGATATGGATCATATATATATATTTTTGACAACTAAATTTCTATACACCTTCTGCATTCTTTTTAGTAATGTCTAAAGACCAATTTTAGAAAGAATAATTATTTAAATAATCAAGTTTGTAAAAGCATGTATAGTAAATAAAAGTAATTGGGACTTTGTTTTGTTGCTGTCATAGTGATGATGATGGTTTTTGAAGTGTTGTTAGGCTGTGCTTAAAAATAGAATTTTAAAATTACAAAGGTATTGAATTTAAATACTCATGGTAATTATAATAAAATACTCCTATAATCTTTGTGTATATATATGAATACCAATTTAGTGAATAATTTAGCAGTATTCTGGTACTCAGCAAATAACTGCATAAAAATTTACACTAACATTATACATTTGATCTTTGGGGGGCTGGCAAAGAGACTAGGTCTATTTTATTTTCACTAATCTATAAAGAATCATCCATAAATTCTGATAATAAATCTTTCCATTTGTGGTAGAATTTTAAAGCCAAAAAATAAAGCAAAGAACTATTTTGCAAAACCTATGTTTTAGAAATAATAAACATTCAATAATCATAAAAATAAATGTGCAGTGAGAATTAGAATGATGATAGGAAACCAGTATCATTTATACTCCTGTATTTGATAGGGATATAAAATCAATGTACAAAAATCAGTAGCATTTCTATATACCAATAACGTGCAATCTGAGAACCAAACCAAGAATTCAATCGCATTCACAATAGCCACAAAAAAATTGAATACCTAGGAATACCTTTAATAAAGGAGATGAAAAATCTCTACAAGGAGAACTAGAAAACACTGATAAAATAAATCATAGATGACACAAATGAAAAAAACACCCCATGCTCATGGATTGGAAGGATCAATGTCATTAAAATGGCCATACTTCCAAAGTAATATACAGATTCAACACAATTCTTATTAAATTATCAATTGTCATTTTTCACAGAATTAACAAAAATAAAACTAAAATTTATATGGACTAAAACAAAAGTCCAAATAACCAAAGCAATCCTAAGCAAAAGAACAAAGCCAGAGGCATCACATTACATGACTTCAAAGTATACTAAAAGGCTGTTGTAACCAAAATAGCATGATACTGGTTCAAAAATAGACACATAGATCAGTGGAATAGAATAGAGAACCTGAAATAAAGCCACCTATCTATAAGCAACTGGTCTTCAACAAAGTTGATAAAAACACAATGAGGAAAACATACCTTATGCAATAAATGGCACTGGGAAAACTGGATAGTCATATGCAGAATAATCAAACTGGACTCATACCTTTCACTATATACAAAAATTAACTCAAGATGAATTAAAGACTTAAACATAAAACCTGAAGCTACAAAAATACAAGAAGAAAACCTAGGAAAAACTTTTCTGGACGTTGGCCGACACAAAGAATTTATGACTAAAATCTCAAAAGCAAATGCAACAAAAGCAAAAATAAACAAATGGGATTTAATTACAATAAAATCTTCTGCACAGTTAAAGAAATAACAAAGTAAATAGACAACCTACAGAATGGGAGAAAATATTTGCCAACTATGCATCCTATAAAGGACTAACATAAAAATTACCTATTGAGTACAATGCTTACAATTTGTGTAATGGGTACACTCAAAGCCTAAACCTCACTATTATGCAATATATCCTCATAACACACTTGCATATATATCCCCTGAATCTATAAAAATTTTAAAATGGCCAAAAGCAAAAAACACTGAAACCACAGAAGTAATTGTGAAGATTCTTTTTAAAATTTGCCGGGGTTACTTTAATGGTAAACATATAATCAGTAGCAAAATATGCACAATGTTTGATGTAAGTTAAACAATATGATATGTTATAGAATTATAGACATGGCTGGAATCTTATCAATGATTACACCTAGTAACAAAGCCAATACTCTTCACTGACAACTGTTGATAAGACAAATAAATAAATTCAGCAAACTATTTGGCATTTATCAGATAGTAGCTGCCTAAGAATTTCCAATTTCTAACTAAAAAAGTCTGTAAATTTGTCCCATACCTATAACTGAAAAAGATCATTTTTCAAACTGATTGCCAACTTACTTATTTGTAAACAAATGAAACTCAGCCTAGAAACTAGGTTTTAGAAAATGCACACAGGATGCTAAAAGTATAGTGAGTCTAATGTGAGTATTGTTCCTCAAATTCAAGTTATGAAGTTACTTCGATTTTGCGGCTTTGGGTGCAGAATGGACTCAAATATACACACATGAAAGCCCACTTCCCCACATACACTACATGAAGAAATGTGTAAATCATATTAATAACAGACCATTCAATTTTTATTCTCTCTCTTTCTCCTTATGCCCTTCTGTCTCTTTATCTCTCTTTCTGTTAGACCACAAACAACTCCTTTTACAGTGATGCTTGTTTATTGGCCTTTTCTACACTAACATATTCTGCCTACATTATTCAAAGAATCTAAGGTCTTCTGAACAAGACTTTTGTTTCAGAGATAGTACATGCATCCTTTGTTTAGCTTTGCATGTTAGCAGACTTTGTTAATTCACTTATCTTTAGAGACACATTTATATCAGAAAATTTAACTTGATGATTTAAAAAATTGGTGAAATACGTGTAGACTTTTGTAACTGGATTATAGTTTCATCTAAGAACTCACTAAAAATATATTGAACTTCAGGAAGAGATTTTTAAATGGCTTTGGTAAGCCATTTAAAAACCTTATTTTCCCAAATGAATTAGTGTTGGTGTGTGGATGAGGAACTTTGCTGTTATTCTGTGAGCATTACCCGATAAGAACTAATCAGATGACAGATGGAATCTGAAGCTTGTTCTGATGAATTTTTGAGGTGAGTTGGTTACACACAATTTCTATTTTATTAAGAAATTTATGCATAATAACCTATCCTAGGAGAAATCACAGTTAAACAATTTTGACCATTTGTGACTAGATATCTATGAGTAGAAAATCTCAAGATATAGAGCATCATAACTATAGGACAGAATTAAAATTCTTGTGTTATAATTTCTAATTTTTAACTAGGTCACATCAATCAATTATCAAATGCTTTGACTGTTTTCAGCCTCATGCTTTTCTTTTAAATTATTTACAGATACATATCTTTGCAAACTAGGTCAAGACTTTCGTTTTGTAATCTATCTCATTTTAATATGTTTTTAATTTAATTATATGATTTTATCTATTTTAAATTGCATTATTTTACATTTAATTTGGCAAGTGATATGGGTGTGTTTTTTTTTTTTTAAGACAGTCTCACTCTGTCACCTAGGTTGGAGTGCAGTGGCACTATCTTGGCTCACTGCAACCTCCGCCTCCTGGGTTGAAGGGATTCTCCTGCCTCAGCCTCCCAAGTAGCTGAAATTACAGGCATGCACCACCATATCCTGCTAATTTTTTTGTATTTTTAGTAGAGACAGGGTTTCACCATGTTGGTTAGGCAGGCCTCCAACTCCCGACCTCAAATGATCTACCCGCCTCGGTCTCCCAAAGTGCTGGGATTACAAGCATGAGCCACCGAGCCCAGCTGGGAATTTCTTTAAATGAAATGAGATATAATTCTTAGTATTTTTTTTTAAAAATTGAGAAACAAGTGGATTTAAATAAGTAATAGTAACACAGTGGTGTGCAGGTACACTATATAGTTAAGATGATATAAAAATGACTGAAGTTGTTAAATATTGCTTACATCAGTGCCAGTTATTCTCCATGCCACTTATTTTATATTGATTTATTCTCTTAAAATATTATCCCCTTATCAAATATGAAAAATACTATATGAGCAGAAAGATATCAGACTAGTAGAAGTACAGCAGATAGAATTAGCTGTCTTTTTATCTGATTGACAGAGATTGTTTCCCCGATTCAGGGAAGAAAACAGTGGGGAATAATAATAATAATAATAATAATAATATCTCACTTTCACTGAAGCCTGACTGAATTTATTCTGTTTCTCCACTGTCCCCACACCATTCCTTGAAGTTCTATCTCCATAATAGCGTATTCTAATTTAATCTTTGAACTTCTAAAAAATATTGGCTAGCAAAATTTTGTAAATGTTATTCATTTAAAATAACAAAAAAGTGGCTGGGAGCAGTGGCTTATTCCTGTAATCCCAGCACTTTGGGAGGCTGAGATGGGTGGATCACCTGAGGTCAGGAGTTCATGACCAGCCTGACCAACATGGTAAAACCCCGTCTCTACTAAAAATACAAAATTAGCCGGGCATGACAGCACATGCTTGTAATCCCAGCTACTTGGGAGGCTGAGGCAGGAGGAGAATGGCTTGAATCGAGGAAGCAGAGGTTGCAGTGAGCCGAGATTGCACTATTGCACTCCAGCCTGGGCGACAAGAGAGAAACTCTTTCTCAAAAAATAAATAAATAGGGCTGGGCGCGGTGGCTCACGCCTGTAATCCCAGCACTTTGGGAGGCCAAGGCGGGTGGATCACGAGGTCAGGAGATCGAGACCATGCTGGCTAACACGGTGAAACCCTGTCTCTACTAAGAATACAAAAAAAAAAAATTAGCCAGGTGTGGTGTGGGTGCCTGCAGTCCCAGCTACTTGGAGGCTGAGGCAGCAGAATTGCGCGAACCCAGGAGGCGGAGCTTGCAGTGAGCCGAGATCGCGCCACTGCAATCCAGCCTGGGCAACAGAGCCAGACTCCGTCTCAAAAAAATAACAATAATAAATAAATAAATAAATATAAATTAAATTAAATAATAAAAAATGAAACTAATATAATGAACAACATGTTCCACTAAGTCTTCTGCCATATTTTTTTACATTTTCCATCAGCTAATAAAATGAGATGACACAAATACAGCTGTCTTTGAAACATACTTTGTACCCCTACTTGTAACATTGTTTGAATTAATATTTATTCATTCCTCTCTCTCTAAAGGAAATCCATTTCTGTGTATTTTAAGCATCTATATATCTGTACTAATGTAATTATTCTTTAACATAGTATTATGCTTTTTAACATTTACATAAATCTATCATACTATTCATGGTTTTTGACTTTTTTATTCAAGAAATATGATGTTTTAGAATTAAATCTGTAGAGAAATACAGTTTATAAGTTGTAAGTGCTGTATTGATTCAATAAATGAATATTCTATATTTTATTTATGTTTTCTTCACCTGGTAGTTACTATGTTGTTTCCCAGTTTTCAATATCATAAATAATTGTGAAGATACTTTGAAAAATTTGCTGGAGTTCTTTTAGTGGTAAACATAAATTGGTATTTCAATATCATAAGCATATTCCATGATTATTCTTGCGCATGTATATTTTTGTGTATATGTAAACATTTATCCAAGACAGATTCATAAAGGAAACAATGGATAGTGTTATGGTCTTTCTGCTCCTTAGGTCAGATTGGTCTAAGTTCTTGTCTCACCAGGAAGCATTAGGTGCGCAGACACCGTAGAGGGAGTACAGTAAAATTTATTAAGCGAAAGGCAAGCTCTCAGCAAAGAGGGGACATGGGAGATGGTTCCCCTATCCAAAGGTGGGACAGTCTCCCAGGTGGCTGGTTCTGGGGCCTCTTATGGATTCATAAGTGTGCTGATTGGTTTGTGAGTATGCAAAAAAAGGTTAAAGTGAAGACACCACTCAAAGGTAGGCACAACAATGTAGAAAACCAATGAGGAAAGGGTAGGTATATGTAAAATAGGTGAAGGGTGGGGATCAATCAGAGGAAAGCATGTCAAACAGGAAGACAAGTTCTCAATCCATTCTGAGGATCTAACTTGTAGCTTGCATTTCAGGCTTTAAACTGTCTTCAGCTTGAAGGTGGAGTTTTACTGGGGACCTGCCCCTATCTGCCTAGGCATTTGGTGGTCTCCTGCCTCTCTCAATAGGCAGTTAGATATTTCGATCTTAAAATTTAAAATATATTGCCAAATTGTTATCAAAAGTGAATTGGTCTTTATATCCTATTCTACAGTAACAGAGCTCCACCTTTCCAAATCCTTAATAGAAAGTGACAATGTAAATCTTTGCAATTTTGCTAATCTCATAGACATGAATTTACTTGTTTTATGCTTTCTTGATTCCTAGTGAAAAGTACTTTTCGCATACACGTTGACTATTTTAGTCTCCTCCTCTGTTAGTTATCTGTTTATATCCTTTGTACGTTTCTCCATTTAGGCTGTTGAATCTTTTTTAAATGAAATAAATTTCTGTAAATTCTGAGTATTCAATTTTGTTGGTTATATACATTGAAAATATATTTTCCCCAGTGTGGCATTTTTTTAACCTTACCTTATAGAGTATTTTGCCATACTAATAATACGTTTTAAATTTTAGTCTGATCAAGTTTTCTTTCTTAATGGCTTGTATTTTTGTGTCATTGAGAAATGCTTCAATTTCTAGATGACATGAAAACATACTACTATGAATACTTATAAAAGTTTCAAAATTTTCATTTTACCAATAGTTTTATAATCTATCTGGATTTTTTGTATGCTATGAGGTGGCAGCATAATTTTCATTTTTATATGGAGATCATATTATTGTATACAATTTATTGAATACTTGAATTAATCCCCACTGATTTGTCATGCCCTTTCCTTCTCTGTCACAATTGTCCTTAAATGTTTGGGTCAGTTTATTTTGTTCTCTATTTTTTAGTATTGGTCTGTTAGCTTTTCACTCTGCCAACTCCACAGTATTTTTTTTATAACTTCAATATGTCTGTCTATAACTTCAATAAGTCTTAGTAACTGTTAAGTAAAGGTCAATTTTTCTCATATTTCTTCTTAAAATATAATCTTGGTTATTTCTACTTCTGTACTCTTCTTTATATAATTGTGATCAGCTTAATATTTTACATGTCTTTATTGAAGCTGCTTGAAATTTATATATAAATTTGGAAAAAGTTGATGTGGTTATTTATGATATGCCGCACGTGACGTGATTTTGAGTATTCTCATCCATGCAAATGGCATTGTCTGTTGCCTCCTCCTGAACTCGCGATACACAACTAAGTCTTATATTTGTGGGTCAGAGATCCCATAGTATAATGATATTTGGGATAGGCTAAATTCAGTTGCTGGATTGTCCTTTCAGTAGGTTCCTTGTCTTTCTTGGCGGCATGTTTGCATATGTTCACTCCAACTTCTCTTTCTAAGCCCCTTTATATAATCCAAAAACACGTGCTGTGTTTTTCAGCTTCTTTTAAGATGAATATACAGCTTCAAATTTTAAGCAATGAAGCTGATGTTGTTCCTTATCTTGAATCAACAATTTTTGTTGTTGTTTTTCTTTTCAGCAGCTACCTCTCATTTATATTTACAAAACAAAAGGCAGCCGTCAATCAGCTTCAGTTCTAGGAACCCTTTTGTTTACAATCCATATTCTGTTCTTTCACATGTATATTTTGTTATTGAATGTAGATATATTTATTTCATTTTAGTTTAATATTTAACATATCATTATTCTCTATTTGGTTCTGAGAATTTCAAAATATTAACTCGCAATACTGTACTGACCAGAAATCCACTGCTAATAATCTTTGAAAGTTTGAGGGATGAGGCATTTTATATTTGTTTGTTTTGTTTTCAAAGGAAGTTGGGAGAAGCTATATTGGGGCAGTCATTAACAAAATCAGTTGAATTAGATGACTGAGAAAATCCTACTAAAAAGATAAATATAGTGAGTATAATGAATCTATTACCTATATTCTGATGAAATTATTTAATGATAAAACTGTTTGCACATTTATTACAATATCAGTGGTGATTGGAACTCATTAGGCATTCTTAAACTGCTATTCCTTAAAATAAAGAAGTTAATTCGTTTACTTGAAGTTCTTATTTACTATCAATTAAAATTTGGTAAAGATAATTGGTGTGCTCAATAGCTCACAATGACTTTTAATTTTAGTTGTAACAAAAATATTCTGAAGGCTATGCTTTGAGGAATTTAAATCGAATTAAAGTTAAATAGGAATTAAAGTTATATTTGGCAATAATGATGTCAGGAAATTATAGCCATAGCTATAATTTTTGACTTCAATGTGGACATATGAATAGATATATAACCGAAATACACACAGACATATGCACAACAAAATTTAAAAAAACGGTATGACATTACAGTCCTCACTGATGTATCTGGTCACATGTTAATTGCTGGTATTTATATCTGCCTCTTTCTGCTACTCATTCTGTATTCCCTTTGTCTTCAGCAAGCACCTTAGCTGGTCTTGCTTCTTCACCTGGTATGGTGACCCAAATCTTCATTCCAGAAGGGGCTGGGCCATTAGTTGTCCTGCCTGAATTGAGTTGTTGTAGTTTTTCATTGACCTTAATTGCAGGGCACGGTAACACTGAGAGACACTCTAAGGAATCTCCTATATTTAAGACATATTTTTCCTTACATCTATGTTACAGTAGTAGTCCAATTTCCCTTTGTTCATCAGGATCAATTATCCCAAACAGCATTGTAATTCCTTCTTTGCCTATTGATTCAGAGGTATGAGGAGCCCAAAGTGACCTGCTGGAAGTCTTACTTTCCAGGTCAATGAAATCACTGTGTGTCTCCTGGTAGAACTATTTCTCCTTCTGAAAGTAAGACCTACAGGCCCCTAGAGCATAAGGGCACAAGAACAGCAAGTAAAAAATTTGCTAGTGTGTCCAATCTCACCCCATGATTCCTGGGCCCATAAATTCTGCCTATTAGAGGAACAGTGCCAAATACTGAATGTTAATTTGGAGTATATAGACCCCTCGGGAGGACCTTGCCCTAACCCTGCAAGGTACTGCCACCTAGCTTGTGCTGTAACTGAATCTTCTAAAGGCCTTTCCACTGTCCTAGCAAGCCAGAAGCTTTAGGGTTGCAGGAAACATGGTAGGACTAGTGAATTCCATGAACATGTACCCACTGCCACACTTCTTTGGCTAAATTGAATTCCTTGACCAGAAGCAATGCTACATGGAATAAAATGATTGCGGATAGGCTTACTCAATTCTGTAGGTCCATGGGTGGTTGTTTTGGAAGAGGTATTGCATGCAAGGAAGGCAAATTCTTCTCCAGAGTTAGTATCTATTCTACTAAAGGCAAAACACTTCCCCTTCCATGTTGGAAATAGCCCAGTTTAATTGACCTGCCACTAGGTAGCTGGAATGGTGCCATATCAGGGGGTCAGTGTTGCTCTCTGCTGCTGACAGATTGGGCACTCAGCAGTGCTGTAGGCAGGTTGGCTTTGATGTGTGGAATTTCATGTTTCTGAGCCCATGCATAATCTTCATTCCTACCATCATGGCTACTTTTTTCATGAAATTTGAAAAATACATGAAAGTGGCTGCATTGTCCTTGGATTTATGGCATTAATTTTTCTACTCCCAGGATAAATAGAACCTTGGCTAAAATGTTAACTATTTTTGTTAAAAATAAATTTAATTTCTATGTTTTTGCTTCAGGTTTTGCAATTGAAAATTCACCCAATCTGCATACATCTGTGTCATCACAATAGTACAAAATTTTTCACAGTGCTTATATTTTTATCACATCTATATATCTATTGATATATCTGTAGATATAAAATCATATATAATTTCTTAGGATACAGAGAATTGTTTGGTAAAGTGAATAAACATTTCAGCTAATTAGTTATATATTTCCAGAATGTTTTTCAAATGTTTTTGATGAGTTTTTATTCAAATACAATTAGAATAGGTCTGAGAAAGAAAAATGAGAAAATAAAGAAGACAGGATAGGGAATAATTTTGAAAACATTGTGCTGAAAAGTGAAGAGTCATGGGCTGATGGCTAAAGTGTTGGATTCTCAAGAAGATATTTTCCTTAATGGAAAATATTATAGAATGTTTATATGCTGCTAGGTGTAATTCATGAGCTAAAATAAATGAAGATAAGAAGATAAAAGGGGGAATTTCTGAACTGAGTTCCTTAAATTAGTAAGAATAGAAGATGCATTAGTCTGTTCTCATACTGCTAATAAAGACATACTTAAAACTAGTTAATTTATAAAGGAAAGAGGTTTAATTGACTCACAGTTCCACATGCCTGGGGAGGCCTCATTATCATGGCAGAAGGCAAAGGGGAAGCAAGACACATCTTACATGGCAGAAGGCAAAGGGGAAGCAAGACACATCTTACATGGCAGAAGGCAAGAGAGCTTGTGCAGGGGAGCTCCCACTTAGAAAATCATCAGATCTTGTGAGGCTTATTCACCAGCATGAGAACGGTATGAGGGAAACTGCCACCATGATTCAATTATCTCTACCTGGTCCTGCCCTTGACAGGTGAGGATTATTACAATTCAAGGTGAGATTTAGGTGGGGACACAGCCAAACCATAGCATTCTGCCCTGGCTTCTCCCAAATCTCATGCTTTCACATTTTAAAACCAATCATGCCTTCCCATCAGACCCCCAATTTTAACTCATTTCAGCCTTAACACAAAAGTCACAGTCCAATGTCTCATCTGAGACGAGGCAAGTCCCTTCTGTCTATTAGCCTGTAAAATCAAAAGAAAGTTAGTTACTTCCTAGATACAATGGGGATACAAGCAGCTGATAACTACACCTTTTTCATATGGGAGAAATTGGCCAAAACAAAGGGATTACAGGCCCTGTGCAAATCTAAAATCCAATGTGGCAGTCAAATCTTAAAGGTGCAAAATGACCTCCTTTGATTTCATGTCTCACATCCAGTTAACACTGGTGCGTGAGATGGGTTCCCATGGTCTTGTCAGCTCCACTCCAGTAGCTTTTCTGGGTACAGCCCCCCTCCTGGCTGCTTCCACAGGCTGGCATTGTCTGTGACTTTTCCAGGTGCATGGTGCAAGCTGTCAGTGGATCTACCATTCTGGCATCTGGAGGCCTGTGGCCCTCTTCTCACAGCTCCACTAGGCAGTGCCCAGTGGGGACTCTGTGTCAGTGCTTCCACTCAACATTTCCTTTCTGCATTGCCCTAGCAGAGGTTCTCCATGAAGGCTCAGCCCCTTCAGCACACTTCTGCCTGCACACCCAGGCATTTCCATACATCTTCGGAAATCTAGGTGGAGGCTCGGAAACCTCAATTTTTGACTTCTATACACCCATAGGGTTAACACCATGTGGAGGCTGCCAAGTCTTGGGGCTTGCATCCTCTGAAGCCACAGCCTGGGATGTACCTTGGCCCCTTTTAGCCACAGCTGGGACACAAGGCACCAAGTCCCAAGACTGCACAAAGAAGCAAGGCCCTGCACCTGGCCCAGGAATTCATTATTTCCTCCCAGGCCTCTGGGCCTGTGATGGGAGTAGCTGCCATGAAGTCCTCTGACATGCCCTGGAGACATTTTCCCCATTGTCTTTATGATTAACATTTGTCTCCTCTTTACTTAGGCATATTTCTGCAGCTGGCTTGAATTTCTCTCCAGAAAATAGGCTTTTCTTTTCTATTGCATTGTCAGGCTGCAATTTTCCAAATTTTCATGCTCTGTTTCCTCTTGAATGCTTTGTCACTTAAGAAATTTCTTCTGCCAGATACTCTAAATCATCTCTCTCAAGTCCAAAGTTCCACAGATCTGTAGGGCAAAATGCCACCAGTCTCTGCTAAACACAGCAAAAGTGACTTTTACTCCAGTTTCCAATGAGTTCCTCATTTCCATTCGAGACCACCTCAGCCTGGACTTCACTGTCCATATCACTATCAGTATTTTGGTCAAAGCCATTAAACAAGTCTCTAGATCCCAGTCCTGGTACAAATTTACCGCGTTAGTCTGTTCTCACGCTACTAACAAAGACATATACAAGACTGGGTAATTTGTAAAGGAAAGAGGTTTAATTGACTCACAGTTTCACATGCCTGGGGAGGCCTCACAATCATGGTGGAAAGGAAAGCAAGACATGTCTTACGTGGCAGCTGGTGAGAGAGATTGTGCAGGGGAACTTCCACTTATGAAACCATCAGATGTTGTGAGACTTATTCATTACCATGAGAACAGTATTGGGGAAACCACCACCATGATTCAATTACATTCACCTGGCTCCGCCCTTGACTTGTGGGGATTATTACAATTCAAGGTGAGATTTGGGTGGGGACACAGCCAAATCCTATCAGAAGGGTTCTAGTGCTTAAATATTACATTAATCCTATATACAAGAATAAAAGTTTCAATTATGGCAACAAATATGAAGGTAATTATTTATACAAGCACACATAAATGGAGATGTGACTGTGGGCTTTTGTGGAGTTTTTAAGTTGATCCTATGTTCTCTAGAAAGAAAAACATAGTTGAAAGTAAGAATTAAGAAGTATTTGTCAGATATTTGAGGAGAAAGAAGAAAGTATAGAATACTTGTCATGAGAGAATGTTTAGACTAAGGAAATATAATATGAGTACAGGCAAGTGCTATGCAAACTATTTCTGTGCACACTCATGGTCAAATCTCTCTTTATTGAGTAAAAAGAAGTTACTCTTCCAAGCACTTTTGCAGTTAGTTGGCTCAATGTGATGTGTTCTGCCAACTGACTCTGAGTAGAAAAGGCATGTGTAATTTCTCCTCTGAAGTCAATGGAAGCCATGTTTTAAAATGGTGCCATCAAAGAGTGGGCTAAGTCTGCATGCTGAATTGTAGGTTGGTTGTGAGATACCCTGGAAAGTGACAAACCTATAGCAGAGTTGTGTGGGTGGAAAATAAACTTATGTTTTTTTTTTCTTTTTCTTGCTTGCTTACTTGCTTGCTTTCTTACTTTCTGTGCTTTCTTGCTTTCTTCTTTTTCATTCTGTCTTTTTTTTTTTTTTTTTAAATAGAGACAGGGTCTCACTCTGTCACTGAGGCTGGAGTGCAGTGCAATGGCAAAACATCCTGGGCTCAAGCCATCCTCCTGCCTCAGGCTTCTTAGTAGCTGGGACTACCAGTGCAGCACCATGCCCAGCTATTTTTTTTTTCCTTTAATTTTTTATAGAGACACAATCTCTCACTATGTTGCCCAGGCTGGTTTCAAACTCTTGGCCTCAAGCAATCCTTCTGCTTTGGCCTCTTAAAGTGCAAAGTGTTGAAATTACAGGTGTGAGCCACCACCTGCAACCTAAAAGTCATTTCTTTAAACAAATATGCTAGCAGGGGTCCAGGCAGAAGGCAGGCAGAATATTGGCTTCTCCCAAAGCAGTATAAAAAAACAAGAAAGGGGCACAAAAGTTGAATGAATATACAATGAAATACTAGACTACTGGAGCAATGAATTAATACTGGGTTGGGTGAAAAAGAAGAAAAGTAAAATTCAGTAAAAAGCTGTAGGAGTAATAATTTGTGGTTTCTGAGAAGCTCAGAGAATTGTTGGTTTTGAGGTAATAGGATGAATATGGAAAGATGGAGTGATGTGGAGAGGTGGAGTTGTTGTAAAGAAAATGGGGCACTTGCAATTGCAATTTTTGTGTGTAGGAATATGAGCAGATCTATGGAATGCCATCAAAGTAAGGGGATAATATGGAGTAGGACACTTCGACAGAGAAGGATATTGAAATAACCAAGAATTTTGTGAAAATAAATGACCATGTAGTTGGTGCATAATGGACTCCATCTACTTGAAGATGTGTGTCTTTTCTCAAAATCAGTGCAATTTTCTGCTATTTGTTTTACAAATTTGTCTCGCCTAAAATAATTCTACGTAAAAGTTTCTTCTGATTTTCTTTTTAATTTTGTTTACATTTGCTCTTATATTGCAATCATTATATTAGAACCATTTATCTATTTTTCCTAAGTTCAGGAAAAATGTCTCAAGGTACCCTTTCTACTATACTGGTTACTATTCCCATTGCGTAAAATATCTGGCACTGGTATATTTTAAATAAATATTCTATTTTCATATCAAAATATAAGATATGTAAGAATTACAGAAGAAGCAAATATATCCTGCAAAGGACCAAAATCCCTTAATTCTCTGGAAAATTTCTATCACATAAAGATGTATCTTATGCTTTCTAATGACTACTGATCTCTAAGTTAATACTCAACATTTTAAAACAGCTTCCTCTGTGATTTCTTCTTGTGTTTAACTTTGAAATATGAAGCCTGCCTTCCCCCACTTAATCCTCACTTACTACCGGAGATAGGATTAGGTGCTTTACATTTTATTCCCATTCGTTGCCAAAATAATTATATATATTACATATATAGGATAAAAGATTTAATATATAATTATGTTATATAAATTATATAGTATGTGCTATTAATCTGTTAGATTATGTTAATTATATTAATATGTTACATATTAGAGTTCACATATTAAATCATCAAGAAAATAGTGGGCTAATATGTAACATAATTATGTAGTCATATATGAGAAATAAAACGTAAGAAAAAGATTAATAAAGATAGTTGGAAATAGCATGATTAATGAGAAAAAGTTAGCAGATTCTGGAAATTCTAATATTTGAAGTATGTAAAAAACAAACAAAGAACAATTTACTTATGCATTAGTATGATAAACTTGGACTTAACGGAAATTTTTTTAAAAATAGCATTATAATTAAATTTAAAAAGTGTGCGAGTTTTAAGTTTACATTGTATTTATTTGTAAAAATTGAAATTGCATAAATATCAACAGAGATTTGACATGTTAAAATGAATTATTTATAAGAATAAAATACCGGGTAATCAGGTAATCAACATCTCAAACACAAAGTTTTTAAAATTGAAATTTATTAAAATATTATTTTGAATTAGTGTAGTTTTAAGAGATAAAAAGGGTAGAATCTGATATCAATAACATTTGTTTAAGAAAAATGGGTAGAAATCTAATTGAAGTAGCATTTCTTAAGAAGAGTGGAGAGATATCAACTTAGAATATGAGGGTTTATAAACTTTATAAATGTGGTGAGAAATACCTTGTTACAAGTTAAGAGACTTCAACCTTTATGTGAATACATAAATATATGCATATATAATTCCACTTATCCTTCAATAAAGCATGAAAATTCCACATTTAGAAAAGTGTACCCTTCCTCATTGATCATAATATCAGAAGTATGAAACAAAATATTTCCTTTGAAAAATTTTTAAAAAGGGCGAAAGAATTGCTTTTTAAACATGAAGTGATACTTTTATCATATATAATATTATTTCTAAATCTACAAATTTAATCTAAATTTGGCTGTGGAGATGTGTCTTAGGATGAGTAAAAATCAGAATTTTATATTCACTAAATTGCTTTTAAATGATCCTTAATTAAAACAACATATATTTTTCTTATTTCATTTCCGTTATGTAATTTTCCTTTATTTTATAAATAAATTTATCATTTGTTAAAGAGTTTATCTGATTTATTTTTTTCCTCCTGAAGGAATATAATTCTCTGTCATTTGCTTTTATTTATTTATTTATTTATTTATTTAGAGACAGTCTCCCTCTGTTGCCCAGGCTGTAGTGCTGTGGCAGGATCTTGGCTCACTGCAACCTCCACCTCCCAGGTTCAAGTGACTTTCCTGCCTCAGCCTCCTGAGGAGCTGGGATTACAGGCATGCACCACCATGCCCCGCTAATTTTTGTATTTTTAGTAGAGGCAGGGTTTTACTATGTTGTCCAGGCTGGTCTCAAACTCCTAACCTCAAGCTATCTGCCCACCTTGGCCTCCCAAAGTGCTGGAATTACAGACATGAACCACCATGCCTGGCCTGTCATTTGCTTCTATAATAAAGCACATACACAGTATTTGCAAAGACAGTTACATATGAATAAAATACGTTTATAGATTCTTACAATATTTTCTCAAAATACGTTTAACAACCTTTTAAATTTCAAATATTCTGTGACATTCTGAGAATAGAAGATAAAACTAAAAATGTTATAGGAACTAAGCAAATGGAGAACTCTGTTTAACTGGGAGATGGTGAGGAAAAGAAATAAAGGTGTTGACATAGATGGAACCATAATCTAAAACACGTCTCATTTAAATTTAAAGATTAAATTTGTTCCACTCTAGTAGAATGTAGCCTCAAATATTAATTTTTGTTTGTTATCGCAAAGTACATAATGCGATAGACCATGTAATGATTAGAGAAAGAGGAGAGAAACATGAAGGGCGGCTCGACAGTCAACAGTGACAGGTTTATTTTGAATAAACCTGAGAAGGGCGGCTGGCCGAGTTAGGTCAGAGCTACATTCTCTTATAGAATAACAGTTTTTTTTTCTTTTTATTATTATTATTATTTTTAATTTTATTATTATACTTTAAGTTTTAGGGTAAATGTGCACAACGTGCAGGTTTGTTACATATGTATACATGTGCCATGTTGGTGTGCTGCACCCATTAACTCGTCATTTACATTAGGTATATCTCCTAATGCTATCCCTCCCGCCTCCCCCTACCCCACAACAATCCCCAGTGTGTGATGTTCCCCTTCCGGTGTCTGTGTATTCTCATTGTTCAATTCCCACCTATGAGTGAGAACATGTGGTGGTTGGTGTTTTGTCCTTGTGATAGTTTGCTGAGAATGATGGTTTCCATCTTCATCCATGTCCCTACAAAGGACATAAACTCATCATTTTTTATGGCTGCATAGTATTCCATGGTGTATATGTGCCACATTTTCTTAATCCAGTCTATTAAGCTTGATTAATAGACTTTGGCTTGATTCCAAGTCTTTGCTATTGTGAATAGTGCCACAATAAACATATGTGTGCATGTGTCTTTATAGCAGCATGATTTATAATCCTTTGGGTATATACCCAGTAATGGGATGGCTGGGTCAAATGGTATTTCTAGTTCTAGATCCCTGAGGAATCACCACACTGACTTCCACAATGGTCAAACTAGTTTACAGTCCCACCAACAGTGTAAAAGTGTTCCTATTTCTCCACATCCTCTCCAGTACCTGTTGTTTCCTGACTTTTTAATGATTGCCATTCTAACTGGTGTGAGATGGTATCTCATTGTGGTTTTGATTTGCATTTCTCTGATGGCCAGTGATGATGAGCATTTTTTCATGTGTTTTTTGGCTGCATAAATGTCTTCTTTTGAGAAGTGTCTGTTCACATCCTTAGCCCACTTTTTGATGGGGTTGTTTGATTTTTTCTCATAAATTTGCTTGAGTTCTCTGTAGATTCTGGATATTAGCCCTTTGTCAGATGAGTAGGTTGCAAAAATTTTCTCCCATTCTGTAGGTTGCCTATTCACTCTGATGGTAGTTTCTTCTGCTGTGCAGAAGCTCTGTAGTTTAATTAGATCCCATTTGTCAATTTTGGCTTTTGTTGCCATTGCTTTTGGTGTTGGAGACATGAAGTCCTTGCCCATGCCTATGTCCTGAATGGCCTACGTTTTCTTCTAGGGTTTTTATGGTTTTAGGTCTAACATGTAAGTCTTTAATCCATCTTGAATTAATTTTTGTATAAGGTGTAAGGAAGGGATCCAGTTTCAGCTTTCTACATATGGCTAGCCAGTTTTCCCAGCACCATTTATTAAATAGGGAATCCTTTCCCTATTTCTTGTTTTTGTCAGGTTTGTCAAAGATCAGATAGTTGTAGATATGCAGCGTTATTTCTGAGGGGTCCATTCTGTTCCATTGGTCTATATCTCTGTTTTGGTACCAAAAGGCTATTTTGGTTACTGTAGCCTTGTAGCATAGCTTGAAGTCAGGTATTGTGATGCCTCCAGCTTTGTTCTTTTGGCTTAGGATTGACTTGGCAATGCGGGCTCTTTTTTGGTTCCATATGAACTTTAAAGTAGGTTTTTCCAATTCTGTGAAGAAACTCATTGGTAGCTTGATGGGGATGGCATTGAATCTATAAATTACCTTGGACAGTATGACCATTTTCACGATATTGATTCTTCCTATCTATGAGCATGGAATGTTCTTCCATTTGTTTCTAACCTCTTTTATTTCAGTGAGCAGTGGTTTGTATTTCTCCTTGAAGAGGTCCTTCACGGACCTCTTGTAATCCCTTGTAAGTTTGATTCCTAAGTATTTTATTCTCTTTGAAGCAATTGTGAATGGGAGTTCACTCATGATTTGGCTCTCTGTTTGTCTGTTATTGGTGTATAAGAATGCTTGTGATTTTTGCACATTGATTTTGTATCCTGAGACTTTGCTGAAGTTGCTTATCAGCTTAAGGAGATTTTGGGCTGAGACGATGGGATTTTCTAGATACACAATCATGTCATCTGCAAACAGGGACAATTTGACTTATTCTTTATTATTATTATTATTATACTTTAAGTTCTAGGGTACACGTGCACAATGTGAAGGCTTGTTACATATGTATACACGTGCCATGTTGGTGTGCTGCACCCATCAACCCGTCATCTACATTAGGCATATCTCCCAATGCCATCCCTCCTCCCTCCCCCCACCCCATGACAGGCCCCGGTGTGTGATGCTCCCCAAGAGTTTTTAAGGATTCAGGGTGGAAGAGTTTATCAGAGGCTCGGACTGCTTCTGTGCCTCTTTGTTGTGCTTATATGGGAGGGAGAGTTGTGTGTCTGTTCCCATACATCTTTCTGCAGGTGCAGGCGTACCCCCGGAGTCTGCTTTTAGCCTCCCTATCTTAGTGCACCTGAAGGGAAAGGAATGTGCTTGTTAAGGCCCACTGTTTTACTGGGGCCCATTGTATGAAAGTGAAGTTTGTCAGTTACTCAAGAGACTTTCCCCCCACCTTCCTCTGTATCCAAGCTGTTTTTTCTGTGTTTTACTGTCTGCTCTTTCTGGCTGCTTTTAGTTCGAAGAGAAATGATATACTTGAAATGCATGAGGCTAGAAAGGGAGCTGGAATTTAAAGTGGTGGTGTTTGTCTGAGATGATGGTGCTCCTGCTCTATCAGACTGAAATTTACATTACATATGATTTTGTAATTTCAAAGAAGAGAGTACTAAGATATATACTGAAATATGTGTTTCTCTTTCTCTTTGGGCTCTTTGGTCTGCCTTTGTTTATTTTTTATTTATGCATTTGCATAAAAGATTAATATGTGCTTTTTAATTTTAGAGAAATGTTCTATTTCTAAAATTTAAATATATTTTGACACACTAGGACTTGATGTTTTCATTCAAGATTATGTTTTTGGAGAGAGTCACATTGATACATGTAGCTTGAATTTATTCATTGTAGCTGCTATATGGTGTTCCACTGAAAAAAGGGAAACATATATTTATTATTCTAAAGGGGACTGGTTTTAATTTGTTTTTGTCAGCTGTTGGAAAAATATGTTGCAATGAACATCTTCGATATGTTTCCTTAGATATAGCTGTGTGTCCAAGAATTATTCCAAGTAGGCACTGACAATTAGAATTTCCTGGTGGTCAGGGCATGCACTTCTATCTGTTTAAAACAGTTTTTCTGCCAACCCTCAGGTCACAATTTTCAGTACAGATTAATGCTGTGCCAGTTTGTTGGGGATAATAACATTCCTTTGCTTTGTTGGCTGAGGAAGGCAGAACTAAGTCTATTTCTCTTCACTGGAAGGGTTGTAGTAATTTAGGAAGCTCTGATTTCAGATTAGTCTTATCAGCATACTCCAGAAAGGATGCATTTGCTCAGTTTTCTTTCTTTCTGACAACTATCACATCTCTGTCAAATATCTAAATCCTGTTGTATCACTTTTTGCAACTCTGCTTCGTCACAATCCATGGGAAATTTTGAAAGTCCATGATAAACGTACATGTGAATTCTATTAAGGAACATGAGAATTACCTCAGATGGCCTGTACTGGACCATAATCTAGGGTGTATAGTAAGTCAAAAATGCAATGAATACAATAAAATACATCATAAATGATTTTTCATGTGTTTTTATTAGAAATAGGCACAGATCTTGCTCAACAGGATAAATGGGTCTGACCTCTGTTGTCTTTATTTTTCCACAATTATTGCTTCATTTTCATCTATAATTCAGTGACTATTTCCTTTCTCAAGGAAATCTTGAGATAGGGATCTTGGTTTTATATTTTGTTTTTACATTACCTTCAAGCATACTGGAAACATTCTGCTCTATCAGTATGATATAAATAGTGAAGTTGACTAGATTTCTCCAAATCTATTTTTAAAATTAAAAAAAAAAAACATACAGATGTTTTGCTGTTCCTGCTCCGTTTAGCAGTTTTACCATGTTTCTGAATTCTTCCTCAGATTAGGAATATATTTAACTCTGCTCTTGTATTATAAAAACTAACTGGGGTATCTGCCACTGTTAAATGCATGATAGGATAGTGTCTTTCAGGCTCATCCTCATTGTGGCGTATGGCAAGATCTCATTCTTTTTTTAGGACTGGATAATATCTTATTGCATATATATATATTCCATGGTTTATGTATCCACTTATCCATTGACAGAGACTTCATATCTTGGCTATTGTGAATAATGCTACCATGAACATGGAAGGACAGGTATCTTTATTAGGTGGTAATTTAATTTCCTTTGGGTATATCCTCAGAAGATGGATTGCTAAGTCATATGCTAGTTCTATGTTTATATCTTTATTTTTGTTTTATTTATTTTAAGTTCCGGGATACATGTGCAGGATGTGCAGGTTTGTTGCATAGGTAAGTGAGTGTTTACCTATATAACATTCCCTAATACCTAGGTAATAGTTATTATTCCCTAGGTATTAAGACCAGCATGCATTAGCTTTTTTTCCTGATGCTTTCCCTCCCACTACACCCCACCCCTGACAGTCCCCAGAGTGTGTTGTTCCCCTCCCTGTGTCCATGTATTCTCATTGTTCAGCCCCCACTTGTAAGTGAGAACATGTGGTGTTTGGTTTTCTGTTCCTGGCATTAATTTGCTGAGGATAGTGACTTCCAGCTCCACCTATATCCCTGCAAAGGACATGATCTCATTCCTTTTCAAGGGTGCATAGTATTCCATGGTATACATGTACCACATTTTCTTTATCCAGTCTATCATTGATGAGCATTTGGGTTGATTCCATGTATTTGCTAATGTGAATAGTGCTGCAATGAATGTATGTGTGCATGTGTCTTTATAATAGAATGATTTATATTCCTTTGGGATTCTTGGCTCAAATAATATTCCTATTCCTAGGACTTTATGAATTGCCCCACCATCTTCCACAATAATTGAACTAATTTACATTCCTATTAACAGTGTAAAAGCACTCATATTTCTCCACAGCCTCACCAGCATCTGTTGTTTCTTGACTTTTTAATAATTACCATTCTGACTGGCATGAGATGGTATCTCATTGTGGTTTTTGATTTGCATTTCTCTAAGGATCAGTGATGTTAAGCTGTTTTTCATGTTTGTTGGCCACGTAAATATCTTCTTTTGAGAAGTATATGTTCGTGTCTTTTTGCCAGTTTTTTAATGGGGTTGTTTGTTTTTTCTTGTATATATGTTTAAGTTTGTGGATTCTGGATATTAGACCTTTTTGTAATGGGTGGCATGTAAAATGAGTAGATTTTAGCAGCTCTTACCATAAAAACAACAAAAAAAATGGGCAACTATGTGAGACAATAAATATATTCATTTGCTTCACTATAGTAACCTTTTTGCTATCTATATGTATCCTATAACATCTTGTTGTATACCTAAATATATAAAATTACATTTATTTTTAAAATAAATAATGCATGATAGAGCACCCTTCTTAGGGGCCCAACTGTATATGAACTCTTTTTATTTATCTAACTATTTTTTTCTGGAACCTATAGAATCTTAGTTTTGGTTACTGTATGATATGGATTGAAAGAACCTTTTTGCTATTGATTATGTATTCTTCCATAAACTTTGCTTTTACCAGGTCCTGACATTTGGAAATAAAAAAGTTAAAATCTGGCCCTCTTTTTCCTTCTGCCTGTACTCTAATCATCCATCCCTTCCTTGAAGTGATAAGTGTAACATACCTTAGCTACCTTATCTACCATAAAGGACTAAAAAGTGATGCAAGGATTCAAAAACAGAACAACCAAATATTATTGATACATGAAGACATAAAAAATATTAATTCCAGATTTACACATCTGGCTTTAAAAAGGAAAGGTAAGATGGTCTTGATTTATACTTAAATGAAAACAATTAGAAAACAAGGAAAAAACTAGCAATCATCTATTTTCAGTTATTGTACAATAGACAGTGGGAAAGTATGATTCTTGAGAAACAGGAAACAAATGAAGTGAGCCTTACTATAGCTAGTCTTTCTATCTAGAGGAAATTCCTGACCTGTTTTCTAGTAAGAACAGAAACTATAATTTGTTGATCTTGATATGTTGAGAATTTATGATATGAATCTAGAATAGTCAAATACGCTTTGAAAAAAGAACAACTTTGGAAGACTGACACTATCTGATTTCAAGACTTAACAAAGTTTAAAAAAAACCCACATTTTGGTCTTATTGTAAGGATAGTCACATTGATCAATAGAACTGAATAGATAGGCCTATTCATATATAATCCATTTTTTTTTTTTTTTGACACAGATCCCAAAGATGACAAGTTAATATAACACAAGAAAAAATAGTATTTTAAACAAATGGTAGTTGGACATACAGATATCCACATGGAGAACAAAAAGAAAGATCAAACTCAAATTCCATTAAAACAATCCCTAAATAAATCATAAATCTTCAGGTAATATATTCCTTCCATAAACAATAAATTTTGAAAAATGACTTTGGGTTAGGTAGATATTTTTAAAATAGTACACTAAAAGTACTCAAATTATACATGCAAAAGTTTTGAAAGAAATGTTTTTATAAACAAGAAAACAGCCAGGTGTGGTGGCTCACGCCTGTAATCCCAGCACTTTGGGAGGCCGAGGCGGGTGGATCATGAGTTCAGGAGATGGAGACCATTCTGGCTAACATGGTGAAACCCAGTCTCTACTAAAAATACAAAATATTAGCCAGGCGTGGTGGCACGTGCCTGTAGTCCCAGCTACTCAGGAAGCTGAGGCAGGAGAATCACTTGAACCTCGGAGGTAGAGGGTGCATTGAGATTGCCCCACTGCACTCCAGCCTGGGCAACATAGTGAGAATCCATCTCAAAAAAAAAACAAAAACAAAAACAAACAACAAAAAAAAAAACAAGAAAACTTTTACTTTTCCAAAGTCAATAAATACTAAGCAAATAAAAGGAAAACAAGAGATTTGCAGGTCAGAGTTGCAAATAATAGCTGATAAAGTTCTTGAATATAATTATATATATAAAGGACTCTTACAGTACAATATTGTAATTTAAAAACAATTTAAAAATGAGCACAATATATGAACAAATACATCACCAAATAAGAAGTACTAATAGTAAGTATATGAAAATATCCTCAACATGTTTATTCATTAGGGAGATGCAAGTTAAAACTACACTAAGATATCACTGTATAAAAACTAGAAGACTGGTGTTAAAAAGTTTCATAATACCAGTAATGTTTGTTATGATATGGAATAACTGGAACATTTCTGGAAGTCATACATTGTTGGTAGAGATATAAAATGATTCAACTGCTTTGGAAAACAATCTGTCATTTTCTCATACATTAAAAAACCTTCATTTAACATGAATTATTCTGGTAATTCATTTTTTTTCTGGTTATATGTATACTCCTTGTTCTGTACTCTAGTTTTTCCAATATTAATATAGTCACTACAGCTTTCTTTTGATTAAACTTTGCATAGCGTATCTTTTCTCATCATTTTACTTTTAACTTGTTTTAGTGCCTTTATATTTGTGATGAGTTTTGTATACACCATATTGAATTAGGTTCTCCCTCTCCTTCCCACACATTTGAGATAATTTTTTCTTTTACTTCATACATAGTGTTGAACTTTGTTCTGGTACACAGATAATTTTACTTTGAATAAATTTCTTTTAAGGCTTACTTTCAAACTATATTAGGAAATGTCCAGCGCAGTCTTTAGTATGGGACTAGCTCACCCCTATAAATTACTAAGTACTAAGGCAATAACCTCTGAGAACTGTACACTGGATCTCGTATATGATGAGCTCTGTTTACTCTGGTGTAAAGAACTAACTCTTCACCTCTTGTGGATTTTAAGAATGCTTGCCTGCTGCTTTCTGCTGAGTTTTCCTTTAACATGCAGCTTGAAAATCAGCAAAGGACTGGAATGAAACCATCTACAGATCTTCTAACTCGCTCACTCTCTGTGCATCTCTTTCTTAAGGTATTTTGGCCTGCAAATTCTAGCTGCCTCTCTACAACTTGATCTTTTGTCTTCAACCTAGAGACCCTGAGTTTGTTTGGTTTATCATTCTCTCTGCTGTGGCTTGGAAACTGCTCCTAGGAAGTGAGTGGGGGAAACTATATGGGACTACTTTCTGTCTTCTTTCTCCCAAGGATCCCGATCATGTGCTGTCTGTAGTCCAATGTCTGGAACCATAGTTTAATTGATTAGTCTAGTTTTTTTTTTTTTTTTTATTGTTTAAGGTAGGTTAGTATCAGTCCCTTTTCTCCCTCATGACAGGATTTAGCATTTGCTTAATTGATATTTCAGCAAACAAATAATTGATCCCTCCCTAGGCTGCTTTGTCAGCATCATTGATGAATTTTTCTTTGAAAATTCCTTAATTATGGTAACCATGCCTCTCATTCTTCTACTTAAATATCATCAAACCGCCTCACCAGATAATACAAGATATAGTTCGTTCTGGCTTGTAATAAGACAATTCTTAGAAAGCCTCTTTGTAAGTATATAGAAAAGTGTGCAATTTTGATGTTGAAGAAAACAGTGTATACCAAATATTCAACCACTCATTATTGAATTCTCTCCAATCATTTTTCCCTATAAGCAGGGTTAAGTAATAAAAAAATCTTTAGTTTTTAAAAAACACTTTTCCACAACATGGATGAATACTGTAATACCTAGTGATTCATTTGGTAGATGCCAGGAAGACATTTAATAAAATTTACATAAACTTCTGATCAAACTTCTTAGATAAATAGGAATAATTTGCATAATAAAGAATGTACATTACAACTTAACATACAACTTCTTCCTAAAGGATATAACACTAAAGGCTTATCAATTGACTTCATAAATAATAGATAATAGTAGATGTATATTTCTCACATGAAATGCCTGAATGTGACTTTACTAATGTGGCCTGGCGCGGTGGCTCACGCCTGTTATCACAGCACTCTGGGAGGCGGAGGCGGGCGGATCATGAGATAAGGAGATCGAGACCATCCTGGCTAACACAGTGAAACCCTGTCTCTACTAAAAATACAAAAAATAATTGGCTGGGCGTGGTGGCGGGCGCCTGTAGTCCCAGCTACTTGGGAGGCTGAGGCAGGAGAATGGCGTGAACCCGGGAGGCAGAGCTTGCAGTGAGCCGAGATCGCGCCACTGCACTCCAGCCTGGGTGACAGAGCGAGACTCCGTCTCAAAATGAATGAATAAATAAATAAATAAATAAATAAATAAATAAGCAAATAAAAATTTAAAAATAAAATAAAAGGCACCAATGAGTGGATTTAGAGTCCATTCTGAATTCAGGGTGATTTCATCTTGATCCTTAACTAATTACATCAGCAAAGACCCTGTTTCCATATATGATCACATTCTGAGGTTCTAGGCGGACAGGAATGGAGGGAAGAGGCACTTTTCAAGTCACATATCATATTTTAAATATAGATTGATTTTGTTTATTTAGGTGATTATTTTGGCAAGGAACAAATACTCAAGTTACATTAAATATGGGAAAGTCATCATATGAATATTAAGCATAAAATCAGGAAAGAACAAGAATCTATGTCATGAATAGAATGAATAAATAAAACCTACAAAGGTGAGAGTAGGGGTGTTAAAATCCTAGATGACCATGTTTTTTCATACTACGTGGGTGAGAGTATAAAATGTGCTTTTTTCTTTCTCCTGAATTTTTACTCCAAGGATACGTAATGAATTATATAGATGAGCATTTTTTTTTGTAGTAAATGCTTTGCTGTTATTGCAATATAAAAAACAGGAAAAAAACTTACAAAGTTCTATTTAAATTATTTTATATCCAAGTAATGGATGGAAAGTTAAATGATGTTTCAAAAGTTGCATTAGCTGTCAGAAATCTATATATGATATACTTAAACTACAAAGTATATTAATAAAAAGAAATACAACATAATTAATTTATGTGTTAGAACAATAAAAGTATCAAGATTTTTCTTTCCTATGAAATACAAGTCTGAATCCAGAGTCTTATATTTGTAGTGAGAAATAGTTCTGTAACAACTGTTTTATCTTCCCTCAGTGTTATTGATTTAGTCAGGCTTCCTGTAAACATGGGTAGTTCTATCAGTCTATATATTATCAATATTTTCTAAGTTTTAGCATAGGCTATAATATATTACTATTTAATTTTTCTAATCTCTTGAGTACTTAAGTCAATACACTTGTTATATTTTATTTTTCATCTATATATTTGTATCTTCTTCCTTTTTATTTGATTAGCCTTACTAGACTATAACTATTACATTTGATTTTGTAAAAAATAGGTTTCATAGAATAATTTTATGTCATTGTTTATAAAATAAGCTGTCTGGGACTTAGAAATGTGTATGTGCATATTTCAGAAATTACATCACGTAAATCAATGTGAGCAGACACAAGAACTCTGTGCAATGGCTCTACACTGAGAAAATCTAGCAGCATTAGCCAGCCTCAGAAATTAACTTTAGAGTTATATATGAGTGGTATGTCCAGGTACACTTTGGTAGTTTGTTCTAATGCCTATTGCAGAAAAATAGCACCATTAGTAGAATTTGTCCAAGCTAGGTTGAGAAAACCTGGAAGTTAAATTTATTTAAACAAACAAAGAACAACAATAAAACACTACTGAGACCCAAATAATTCTGCTATGCCATCCTTTTAAAAGTGTTAAAATTCAAGAAAGAAAAAAACACATTTATCTATTTTATAATGGAGAAATAAGCATCATTTATTAGCAGAATGGAGTTGATGTCTTAAGAAATGTGACATGAGTAGAAAATAAGAGCTTGCCCTGGAGCAGGGCACCTGTGAAGTCAGGGCCCCAAGTGGAATGGAGGATAAATGGCAGTTCCCAAGCAGGACAGCATCTGCTGAGTGTGTGACAGCCAAACACTAAAAGATGTGTTCTGGCAACCAACAAAGATTTTTCTCAGTTATGGGATGAGGCAGGCTTTCTTTTGTAGAGTGTCATGCTCAATTGTATTTTCAAGCTATTCTACGATGAAGTTAAATTTTATGTATATACTTGTTATAATAAAAATTTTACTTTCAAAATAATTTTACATGAAAAAGCATGCATTAAGAATTCTAAAAGATTCACAACTACACAAATACATCTACATTGTTTAAAACACACAAGGATTTTTTAAAATTTTGGAATACTGAAATATGAATTCAACTTTAGCTATTCAATTTCTTAAAATTAAAAAAAAAACTTTTAGTTTTGGAAGTACATGTGCAAGTTTGTTATACAGGTAAATTGCATGTCATGGGGGTTTGATTTACAGAATATTTCATCACCCAGGTAATAAGTATAGTACTGGATAGGTAAGTTTTTTAATCCTCACCCTCCTCCCACTCTCCACCCTTAAGTAGGCCACAGTGTCTATTGTTCTCTTCTTTGTGTCCACATGTACTCAATGTTTAGTTCCCATTCATAAGTGAGAAAATGTGGTATTTGGTTTTCTGTTTCTGAATTAGTTTGCTTAAGATATTTACCTCCACCTCCATCCATATTGCTGACATAATCTCATCATTTTATATATCTGCATAGTATTCTATGATGTATATGTACCACATCTTCTTTATCCAGTCTACAGTTGATAGGCATTTAGGTTGATTCCATGTCTTTGCTATTGCAAGTAGTGCTGAGATGAACATAGGCATGTATGTGTCTTTATGGTAAAGTAATTTATATTCCTTTCAGCACATACCCAGTAATGGGATTGCTGTGTCGAATGGTAGCTGTGTTCTAAGTTCTCTGAGAAATCATGAAACTGCTTTCCGCAGTGGCTATACTAATTTATGTTCCAACCAGCAGTGTACAAGCATTCCCTTTTCTCTGCTACCTCACCAACATCTGTTATTTTTTTGACTTTTTAATAATAACCATTCTGACTGGTATGAGATGTTATCTCATTGTGGTCTTGATTTGCATTTCCCTAATGATTAGTGACGTTGAGCATTTTTTCATATGTTTTTTGGCCACGTGTATGTCTTCTTTTGAAAAGTGTCTGTTCATCTCCTTTGCCTACTTTTTAATGGGGTTATTTTTTGCTTGTAAAGTTCCTTATAGATCCTGAATATTAGACCTTCGTCAGATGCATAGTTTGCAAATATTTTCCCCCATTGGGTATGTCGTCTGTTTACTCTGTTGATAGTTTATTTTGCTGTGCAGAAGCTCTTTAGTTTAACTAGGTCCCATTTGTCAATTTTTGAATTTCTGTTGCAGTTGATTTTGGTGTCTTTGTCATGAAATCTTTGCCAGGGCCTATGTCCAGAATGGCATTTCCTAGGTTATCTTCCAGGGCTTTTATAGTTTTAGGTTTTACATTTCTCTTTAATCACTTGAATTGATTTTTGTGTATGGTAGAAGGAAGTGGTTCAGTTTCAATCCTCTGTATATGGCTGGCCAGTTATCTATAGCTGTTCAATTTCAGAGTGCAACGCAATGTTTATAAGCCCCCACAAGTTCAAAATATTATAGAATCAAGATGATAAGCAAATTACAATTTCTGCATCTGAATTCTACCTAAAAGGCAAGATGACTCCAAAATAATGTGTCCCAGAGCACAGGAAAAAAACGCAGTGTGTGAAAAGGATCACAAAGGAGTTGTAGTTTGGTTATTCTTTTGTTCAAAATATTAGCTTAGGAGTCAGATACACCATAAATAAATGTGTAACTCTACTAGTTATGAGCTGTATGTATGTCTTTTCTAAATTACTTTATGCCTCAGCTTCCATTTCCTTGTTTATAAAATAGCACTAGTAATAGCTATCTTATTAGATTTTTAAAATAAATATTATATGAGAAAAGATATAACATAATTAGCCCAGTGACCCATAGAATATTCTCAAACTAGGAACTGTGATTGATATATAGAGTTAAATATTAGTTCATAACAGTATTGATGACTTTAATTACACTAAAATAAAATGTATTTGAATGGTCTTTCTGATTTCCTGAAGGCCTCCTCACTTCATTTCTCATGCCACTAGAAGTTATCAAATTTGGTGTGTGTTTAATTAAGAATTCCCATATCCCTGTTATAATTATAGAATGCACAGCCTCTGTTAACACGCAGTATGCAGAACACGTTTCCTAAAGCAAGTTCTAAATGGGGGTAGACTCAGAGGTCCCTGAAGGCAGTTACCAATCAGCTGACTGCTAAATGGAATAACCTCAGAATTGCATTAGAGGCTTTGATCAAACATAAAAAGCTCTTGTTGAACAGACATAATGAAAGAACTCATTAACTATGGGGTGGCTGTGTGTGTGTGTGTGTATGCACAATGTGTGTATCAGTGTGTATGAATGAACGAGATCATACCATTTTTTCAATTAGAGAATAGTTAACTAATTGTCTGGTATTTGTATTATATGTGGAGACGGCCACTCTCTTGGTCTTGATTTGGGTTAGATTGCTAAAATTCATTTGTTATTCAACTTTGAGGTTTAAGATCTATTATTAAAAGTTTTTTACATTTTATTGATTCAGAATTAAAAGATTATTTTGGCTGTGAGTCTACAAAAATACAGAGCTCCCAACTCAGTTAAACACTTTTTTTATGCTTTGTGGAAGGAGCAAGTCCTGAGAACTTATTGTTGTTTAGATTATTTTTGGTACCTGTGTTTCTTGGTTGTCTTCCAGTTTTGATATTTAAAATTTCTATCATGTAGAAGCTCTTCCACTGCCCATTCTCTTCTTTTTAAACACAAATCAAAAAGCAGCAACATAGTCCATAATCGCAAAAGCTATATTTAAAACCAAATATGATGAAGACAAAATTAAACTATTGACTGACATACAAAACAACTATGTGGTAGCTTTAGTTTACCTTTTAGTTGGTAGTCAGATGTTTAATGTTACAAATTTGAAGTTCTGTTATCCTATGTTTAACTGTCCAAAAAAGTTCACTATACAAAAATCGAATCCACCAGTGTAGGAGAGCCATAAATTATAAACACAATACATTATAACTTGCAATTGCAAGAGTTGCATAAATACCACACATGTAGACTACCATTAGAGGCCTTTTGTTGCAAAATATATATCTGTCTGTCTATCTATCTATCTATCTATCTATCTATCTATCTATCTCAATAACCTGTCTTTTCTTACTCACACTGTCTTTTGACCAGTTGCTCTATTCTTTGTAACAGGCCCTCTGAGACTTCTCTGACTTTTTAGGATTTGGCTTGCATCTCAAGCAAGACATGGCATGATACCCTCCTCATTGTACTTCTGTAACATTTTTTTCAAAAGCACCCACAAAGTTTATAATTATTTCCTTATTTGAATTAAGTTTCTGGCTGCCCCATGAGATATGTTATAATTTAATGTGACATGTATTAAACTGTAACAATATATGTGTGATTTATGAAATCAAGAAGACAGAAGTTAGAGCAATGTAAAGTGCCTTAGTTCAGGAGACAAATAATAATTAAGTTTTGTGTATGCATTTTTGTGTTTATGGACTTTTTTTTTTGAGATGGAGTCTCTTTCTGTCACCCAGGCTAGAGTGCAGTGGTGCAGTCTCAGCTCTGCAACCTCTGCCTCCCGGGTTCAAGCGATTCTCCTGCTGCAGCCTCCCAAGTAGCTGGGATTATAGGCGTCCGCCATCACATCCAGGAAATTTTTGTATTTTTAGTAGCGACGGGGTTTCACCGTGTTTGCCAGGCTGTTGTCAAACTCCTGACCTCATGTGACCCGCCCGCCTTGACCTCCCAAAGTGCTAGGATTACAGGCATGAGCCACGGTGCCCAGCCTGTTTATGGACATTTTAAGTTGTGCATATGCCAAAAATTGTGAAGAAAATTTAATAATTTAGTAGTAAAACAAAATATACATGAAGGAGAGTTTTCTGGACTAGAGATGTGTTGAAATCCATGGAAGCTAATGAGATCACAGAGTTAAGCAATTATGTACTTAACTAAGAAAGCTAGAAGTCATCTTCAAAACAACATAAATTCCAAGTTGTTAGTATATTATGTTAAAAGTAATAAATTATGTTAAAAATTACATTTAAAGCATAGAAAGCAGGAAGGAGTGTTGCTTTCATCCTACAACAAGAAAAGATCTGAAGTAAGTTCATATTCATTTTTTTAACCCATTGGGAGCTGAGATAACAGAAACAACTAGCCCCAAATCAAATAGAGAGAAAGACCTGCAGGGAGAGATGAAATTAAAGTACTTGCTCACCTGGAGTATATTAACATGACTGATCACAAGTAAGAAGAGTTTAGTCAGAACTGTTGATGACTTGTTGAGGATGGAAAGCAAGCTGGTAGGCCAATTTGAACCCCCAGAGGGCCACAGAATTGATGGAAGTTCAAGATCTTTTGCTGACTCTTTTCTCTTTTCTCAGCAGTCCCACTGATTGTTCAGTGTGGTGTAGATCTTAGTTGGGAAGTGAGAAGAGGGCAAAGGTATTGGTAACTGTACGCAAAAAGCAAGAAACTCTACCCAGATCCTTCTTCCCTGCAGGAGGAGGGGTGAATTCAGAACTTGAAGGGAAAAGGGAAAGAAGCAATGCTTTCCTTTGGCATCAATAAAACTCATGGCAGCTGGGGGAAAAAAACAACGGGAAAAATTCTACTCTTGCAGCAGAAGCAACATTATACATTGGACAGTGGTTTACATAGCTATAAATAAGGAAAGGATGGGAGAACTAAGAAAGTCACATCTGTGAGTTTCCAGGACACATTCAAAATCTTAGAATGATTAGAATAACAGACTCCTAGCACGAAGCTAATAAGCCTTAAATAACAACAGCTTAACACTACTGGGAGAGAGAAAGGAGAGGAACAAAGTCCTGAAGAATGGTCCTCTCTGATAACATTTCAAGGGGAAGGTGTAAGCTCTGAATCAAACAAACATGCTCCAGTAAATCTACACCCACCCTGTAAACAAAGCATTGCTATAAGCTTTGAAGCCTGGGATGCACCATGTACTATGTACATAGCATAACAAACCTCAAACACAGCCAAGCCCCTAACTAGGTTAACTCGAACACTCATGACAAAGCCCTGGCACAAGGAATGCTTTGCTCTTTTCAAGGCATAAAAGTAATGTACCTCAGTGTGTAATGTCTTATACAAAATATCTGGCTTTTTAAAGAAATGTAAAAGCATACAAAAAGGAAATATAAGACTCACTTTGAAGAGATAAAATAAGCAGCAGAATACTCAAATATGGTACAGATAGTGAAACTATCTGACATGGGTTTTTAAATAATTAAAATTAGCATGTTAAAGGCAGAAAAATTCCTGAGTAACATCTAAAAGCACATGATTAATATGATCAGAGAGATGGAAATAATAAGAAATAACCAAATGGAGCTGCAAGAAATGGAAAAGATGGTAACAGAGATGAAGAATGCCTCCAGCAAGCTCATGGATAAACTTGATACAAATAAGAAAAGAACCAAAGAACTTGAAGACAGGTCAAGAACACACACACACACACACACACACACACACACACACACAGAGAGAGAGAGAATGAAAGAAAAAAGCACAAAACATCCCAATAATATTGGACAATATCAAATGATCTAACATGCTGATAATTGGAATTCAAGAAGAGAGGAAAGAGGCAGAAGGAACATTTGAAAAGATGACAGTTGAGAATTTTTCTAAATTAATGATATATTGATAAAATCACATATTCAAAAAGCCCAGAGAAGACCAAGCAGGATGAACACCACCACCCCTTAAAGTTGAAGGAGAAATAAATATTTCTCAGGCAAACAAAAATGAGAAAATATATTGCTTACAGAACTAGTCTGCAAGAAATGTTAAAAGAAGTTCCTCAGAAAGAAATTATATGCAATTAGAGCATAATCTGGATCTATACAAATAAAATAAGAAACATTGGAAATGGAATATGTAAAAGTGCAATAAAATTCCTCTTTTGTGTGTGTTTAATTACTGTAAGAGATAACTGGCTGTTGAAAGCAGAAATGGGACTATTTCATTATGTACTTATTACATATGTAAAAGTAAGCAGCATGACAGCATAGCCTAAATGACTGGAGGAGGGTTTTGAAAAAACACTATTGAAAAGTTTTAAAACTTTATGCTAAATGGTATTATTTTAATGTAGTGTAATGCAGACTTTCTTTAATTGGTAGTTTTAATTTTTAAATTCATAAATGATATGCTGGTAGAGGACAGAAAATTAAACACTTAAAGTTTTGAATTAACACAAGATAATATAGTGAAAAAATGGAGAAAAGCAAAGGAGCAGAGAGTACAAATTGAATATGAGCTGCAAAGATGGTTGAATTTAATCAATCATACCAATAATGACATTATATATGAATTGTCTAAACACAACATTTAAAAGACAGAGATTATTAGATTGGATTTTAAAAAGTATAAATGATGGCAGAGTTACATTTTTATCAAATAAGTACATTTCTACATAGAAAAAGAGCCTCTCCAAAGATGCCCTCATTCTAATCCCTCAAACCTGTGAATATGTTACCATACATGGCAAAAGGGATTCTGTAGATGTGATTAAGTTAGGAATATTAAGATAGGGAGATTATCCTGACTTATCCAGGAAGGCCAAATGCAGTCACAAGTGGCCTTAAAAGATAAAAGCAGGATTTGGGACATGAAAGGAGGAAATTTGATGGTGGAAGCAGAGGTCACAGAGAAAGAGAAATATTTGCAAAATAGGTAATATCACCCTACGTTAAAAAGATAATTGAGAAATACGATGAAAAAAACTCTATGTCACTATGTCCACAAAACTGACAGCTTTGATAAAATGAACAAATTCCTTAAAATCCGCAATCTATCAAAATTCAGTCAAGAAGAAATAAGAATAATTTTATATCCATCTTAATTATTCAATAGTTAAAATTTTTAGTAAAATAACTCTTAACAAGAAAAACTCCTGGTGACTTCTACCAAACATTAAAAGAAAGAAAACCAGGCAAAAGCAATAATAATATAAAAAAGAAAATAAACAAATTCATGCATAAATAAATTTTGAATCTACCTTCTTTTGGCCGTCTCTAGCATCATTAGCTCTGCTCAGGGACCATCAGTCTATCATTTGTGTCATTGCAATGTCTTCTTAACCAGTGTTCCTCGGTGCAGCTTTGATTCTTCAAGCATAAAATTAATGCACACATCCGCACATGTGCATGCTTGCTTACATCTCAATTTATGTCACTTAAAGCCACTCAAATATGTTCCATTGTTTCTAAAACAAATCCAAATTCCTTACTAGACTTACAAGATTTAGAGGTCCAGATCTTTGCTTTCTGTTGGATCTGATCTTGTCCACTCCTTTCCTGGCTCACTAAGTCTCTGGACCCTTGTGTAACTAATATTTATTGAAATTATTTAAGTTCATCTCTGTCCTAGAAATGACACCTCTACCTAGAATGTTCTTGACCATTCTCTAAATGATTTGCTTCTTTAATTTCATAGGTTAGGATTTAAATTTCACTTCTTTTTGGGTATCTCCCTGACTAAAGCAGGCTTCTATATTAAGGTTCTTATTTACATACTTAATAAAACTTATTGCAAATTGCAAGTATAGAATATATAGATCATATATAGAAATAGCATAATTTTAGTTCTCTCTCTCTGATACAGGTAAATATGAAATCAGAATTAGCAATCTTTAAAAAGGAACAGCTGGGTGCCATGGCTCACGCCTGTAATCCCACACTTTGGGAGGCAGGGGCAGGTGGATCACCTGAGGTCAGGAGTTCGAGACCAGCCTGACCAACATGGTGAAACCCTGTTTCCACTAAAGAAATACAAAATTAGCTGGGCATGGTGGCGCATGCCTGTAATCCCAGCTATTTGGAAGGCTGAGGCAGGATGATCGCTTGAACCCGGGAGGCGGAGGTTGTATTGGGCCCAAATCGTGCCATTGCACCCCAGCCTGGGCAACAAGAGTGAAACTCTGTCTCAAAAAATAAAGAAATGAATAAATAAATAAATAAATAAATAAGATAATAAATAATAAAGAATGCATGTCAATTAGAGAAAAAAATCAGAAGTAAATCATTGACTTCTAAAAGTGCTTTGTTATTTCCAGTGATTCTTAAACTTGTATGTGCATCAGAATTACTTGGAACACTTATAAAAATGCAAATTATTGAGCCACACCCACATAATTTTTGACTAAACATATCTGGGTTGGCCAAGAATTTGTATGTCTAACTCGTTCTTCCTTGAAGGTGATGATGCTGGCGCAGACACCACTCTTTGAGAAATACTGATGAATTTATATTTTCATGGCACAATGCTGTGCTGAACTTTTAAACTGAAAAATGATATGTTTCTGAAACATATCACCTTTTTATAATACAGATAGCTAAACAATTTGACCGACTAACTAGTTTGACTTGAAACTTTCAATTGAGGTTAAATTTATATCTACTCTGTGCTTTATTAGTGTGACAGATTAAGCTGTTTTATTTTCCTGTCATTCGATGCACAAAGATAAGGTCCCCATTATTTTCAAACTCTTTTATTATGAAGCCATACTTGACCCATCTGAAATGTAAACCTCTATGTTTGTAACAAAGATTTGTGATGCAATTTATATAATTTTTGAAAATGATATAGCATGTTGTAGTAGGCAGAAAGATAGCCCCTCGTAGATCTAAACCTCTGGAAATATTGCCTTACATAGTAAAAGTGTTTTTGTGAATATTTTTTAAATTAAAGATATTGAGATGAGGGAATTATCCTAGAATATCTGATAAGTCCGATGTAATAACAAATTTCTTTATAAATGAAAGAGGAAGGTCATAGAAATAATCAGAGGGGTTGTACCAACATAAGCAGAGGTCTAAGTGATGCTATTCCTGGCTTTTAAGAGGGAATGAAGAGAAGCTGGTTGATGAGTACACATACTTGAGTTGGGTTGGTGCAAATGTAATTGCTGTTTTTGCCTTTACTTTTAATGACAAAAACAGCAATTACTTTTGCACTAACCTAATAGCTAGAAGAAATAAATTGCACTGTCTGAGAGCAGAATAGGGTGACTATAGTTAACAACAATGCATTATATATTTTAAAATAACAGAAAGAAAGACCTTGAAATGTTTGTAAAATGTAGAAATGATAAATACTTGAGGTCATAATACTTAAATAACCTGACGATCACTACACATTCTATGCATGTAACAAAATATCAGACTTATCCCATCAAAATGTACAAATAATATGTATCAATGGAAATTTTCAAAAGAAAGATTTATTTAAAAAAAGACAGACCAGGGGCCAAGGCTCTTAGGTTTAGAAATTGTAAAAAGAAAGGGAAGAGATTCTGGCCAAGGCTTTCAGAAGACACATAGTGCTGCCAACACCTTGATTTTAACCCAGTGGGACCCATTTTAGTCCTCTGACCTCCAGAACTATAAGATAACCGACAGGAGGCCAATACATATGTTAATACTGGCAAGATGTATAGCCAGTAAATTATACTTTTGCTAATCACTTTAAATAAAGCTTAATTTACAATAAGCACAGGGATTCTTTTTTCTTATTTGTAATTAAAATTATTGTCTTTAACACTGAAATCTTCAATGTAACTTTGGTTTTGAAACAGATCTTTCAATAAAAGTGCTTGACTAAGTCAAAATATAAGTTAAATATACCAATGTTTATCCTCTGTTTATTTGCTTTTGTGCATGTATTCTTTAGTATAATGTAATTTTAAAAAGTTGGTTATCTTGTTTATGACTGTATTCCTACAACCAGTCACACAGCCTGACATATGATGAACACTCAATTACCATTTGGTATAACTACCTTGATTAAAAAGTATAGATAAATGATACCATACTGGATATAAACTATAGAAGCTTGCAATTTCATTAAACTACACACTGTGAACAACTGTTTGTATTAACTTAAAGAATTCCTTGTGTTTTTTGAAACACCTTCCTAAAATTCCTTTCCATGAATATACCACACTTAACCGATTCTCAGTGATATTATGCTTTATAAATAGTAATTTTAGGTGTGAGTATAATTGTTCAGCTACAGTGATTCATCCATCTAATAATTCACCTGAGATAAATTTACAGAATAGGAATTGAAGGATCAGAGGTGGTGGGATTTCTTCTGGGGAGATTGTAATGTGAAAGTCATGCTACCCAGGGCATAATCCCTCCTTTTAGCTATTGCTAGTATAAATGATCATATGTATTCTACTGATGGTTGAATTTTCACTTCCTTCATGATTAGGGAGAGTTTCTAACACAATGCCTGGAAGTTCACCAACACAAGTGAACAGCTCGACGTGAGTGTTATTGGTACTAAATTTATCTTTTGTTCAACTGTAACTCCAACAGGTAACTTAGTGAAGACAGAACACATATTTTATAATAGTGTGTGATAGTACAAGCATGGAATGGTTTTTACTCTCTCCCTACATTAAAGTAAGTATCATGAACATAGAAGAAAGCAAAAGAGATATTGTCAACACAGTAATATATCAAAATTACATGATGCAAGATAACACTTTCTAGTTATTAGTATTAAAAAGTAATCAGAACGAATCTATACTCTCACCAACAGTGTATAAGCATTCCTTTTTGTCCACAACCTCACTACCATGTGTTATTTTTTGACTTTTTAATAATAATCATTCTGACTGCTGTGAGGTGGTATCTCAAAGTTTTGATTTGCATTTCTCTAGTGATGAGTGATGAACTCTTTTTAATATGTTTGTTGGCTACATGTATGTCTTCTTCTGAGAAGTGTCTTTTTATGTCCTTTGTGCATTTCAATGGGTTTGTTGGCTTGTTTTATTGTATTTAAGTTCCTTATAGATGTTGGATATTAGACCTTTGTCAGATGGCTAGATTGCAAAAATTTTCTCTCATTATGTAGGTTGTCTGTTTACTCTGTTGACAGTTTCTTTTGCTGTGCAGAATCTCTTTAGTTAGATCACAGTTGTCAATTTTTGCTTTTGTTGTAATTATTTTTGGTGTATTCATCATGAAATCTTTGCCTGTGCCTATGTCCTGAATGGTATCACCTAGGTTTTTCTCAAGGGTTTTTATAGTTTGGGGTTTTACATTTACGTCTTTAATCCATCTTAAGTTGATTTTTGTATATGGTGTAAGAAAGACATGGAATTTACCTAAATGCTCATCAGTGATATACTGGATAGAGAAAGTGGTACATATACACCATGGAATACTATGCATCCATAAAAAGAAACTAAATCATGTCCTTTGCAGGGACATGGATGGAGCTGGAGACCATTATCCTTAGCAAACTAATACAGGAACAGAAAACCAAATACTGCATGTTCTCACTTATAGGTGGGAGATTAATGATGAGAACACATGGATATATTGGGGGGGGGAACAACACACACTAGAGTCTGTCAGAGGGTAGTGGGTGGGAGAAGGGAGAGGATCAGGAAGAATAGCTAACGGATGTTAGAGTTAATACTTGGGTGATGGGATGATCTGTGCAGCAAACCACCATGGCACACGTTTACCTGTGTAACAAAGCTGCACATCCTGTACATGTACCCCTGAACTTAAAATGAAAATTGGAAATTAAAAAAAGAGTAATCAGAAAATGTAAGCCATCAAATAAAGGGCAAATGAGGAATCTACAATAGTCTGCCCAGTAAAAGTGAAGAAAAAAAAATATGGAAAAATCTGACAGAAGAGGGCAAGGCTAATAGGCAGAAGGAAAAGAGGGACGAATAATTGAGACAGAAAAAAGCCGGACTCCCACTGGTTTTGCACCATCATGTGTACTTTCTGTATGTTTGTGACTAAATAATACTAGTCATGATCATATTTAACATTTTCAGACATTTGGAGTTTATGAAAGATTCTATTAGTAAAGAGGTAAAATAGGAAGTTAGGGGATATTTGACTCATTCCAGAACTTGTTCTGATCATTGATGTTCCACCTAATCTTCTGTAGCCAAATACTTTTGTGACTATTCTAGACATCCAGAATCAGAAAGCATGTGGATTTTTATATACCAAGTACATGAAATGTACACTCTATATATCTACTTCCTCAAAGACAATGTCTTCATTTATTTCCAGGAAATAATGCCTTCATAATCTTTACATTGAGGCAAATACTCTCTATTACAAATCTTATGAGAGAGGAAATTCATTTTGAAATCCAGGTCATTTAGCATTAGAAGGGACTGGTTGAAATATAGAGGAAACATTAGTGGGAGGTTGATATTAGAAAGAGTAAGCAACCTTCTGTCATTCAGCTCAACTTATTCTGTTTCTTTTGTATAATTAGTACAGTATTCTTTTGTATAATTAGTATTAAGCTCCCAATATTAAAAGATTTATGAATGCATGACTTTGAATAGTCATGACAGTCCGAATAAGTGATGCAAACACCTAATTTGAAATGCAGAGAGAACATGAGTCTCAAAGTGTGAAATCCTAAATTCTAGTCTAATCTCTGGCATTTAGTATGTATGTTAACTTTGTAAACCATTTAAGTCTTTTGGGACTCAATCTCACCATTTCTAATATGTTTTTATAACAAAATTATTAAGGCTTAAAGGAGAATGTGAAGGCAACTTGTTAAATATTATATTTGATAGAAATGTATTGTTTTAAAAATAATTAATTTTTCCCAGCTGCCCTCCTTTTTGGAAGAACTCTATGTTGTCTGACTATATGCCATGTGGCTCTTGTGGGGACTGTCAATTACTTCACTCAACTTCCATGGCACCAACCAAAGGTGGAAATGTTATCTCCCCCACCTCCACATCAGTGAAATTCCATTCCTGGGAATTTTTAATTGGAACCAATGAAAGCAAGTCCTTCTATCTGATGGTGAGGATGTGATGATGTGGGATAAATGAAAAGAATAAAATCAGCATGCAGACATAGGCAGATATTTAGATAGAATGGAGGCTGGCATATCCCCCTGAAGCCCTGCCTCTAGGGTTCAACTTCATTCAAACTCTTCATGTGGTTTTATTCTCTGAGCCAAATAATTTTTGCCCAAGTAGATCAGATTGAGTTTTTGTAACCTGCAAGCAAAAATGATCTCATACAATTATAAGAAAGGGCTCAACATTCTTTAGCTTCCCAGTGGTCCTACAGCCCAAAAACATCAAGGATACTGTTTCCTGGAGAAGATAAACTTATTTTTCACTACAGATAAATTTAATAGGTATTTGATAATAAGATATAGATGTTTTTGTTCATATTACCATCGTCTCCATAATGAAAGCAGAAGATAATGGAGATAAGACATAGCTATAATTTTGAAGGCAACTTCCTGAAGATAAATTTGGTTCTGCCAAAATCTTATTTCCTTTAATTTCTAATCAAACATTTTACACAGTTCTGAGGTCATTGTTTCCAACCCGGGGTAGTACTGAAGTTTCACTGGTTTGTGACTATTTAAAAAGTGCTGTGATGTTTTGGATGATGAGTAGATATATCACATTTATGTATCTTTTTCCCAAATACTATCTATCCAGTTCATGAGAAATATTATTTGTACTGTAATTAAATCTTATTTTACAATATGTATTGACATATTTCAATTTATTCATAATTTCTGATTGTTTTTAATATAATTCAATTCAAAGTTTAAATGTTTAGCTTGCTTTTATTTATTTATTTATTTTTGCATTTTCTTCTTTTTAAAAAAATAATTTCTATTACTGGGAAAAATGCAGGATAGAAGCAAGCTATCCCGCCTGACCCAAGACAACTCCAAATAAATACACAGTGCCAAGATTTTTACCGGCAACAAACCACAACTCAAATCTGAGAGTAAGATAGATCCTAAGGACACAGAGAAGTTAAAAACAAAAACAAACAAAAAAACCTTCTGGGCAGATGGTAGGAGAATCAAACTTCTACGCCAGTAATGTGCCTCAACTCTGATTCTGCTCCTGTGAGAAGCACACAAAATATCATCCCCCACCTCATGGTACTATGCTGAAAAAAGTTAGATTGAGGTGGTTAACCAGCTTTCCCACCGTCTTGGGTTACCTGGCAGGAGACCTGTCCTTGCCTTAACCCATGGGAAGCATGTGATTGTCTGAAGAAGAAATATTCCTAAGGACAGTCAGAGACAAAAAGGGGAAGTGGGACTATAATTTCTACCTCTGGAAACTTCTCTAACTCAGACCAAGGAAATGCTAAATCAGAATAGTTGTTCAGCAGTACCACACTGTAGAAGATATGTCCCATGGGTTCCTTGGCCACAAAACCCTAGCCAGTGTTTCCACACTACCAGGATGATTCCTTGCATCTCTACCATTTGAGATAGGCAGCACTGGGCTTAAGACATCAAGTAGAGCTTAAAAAAAGGCTGAGACCTAACAGTCAAGATTTGTGAAGCAAATATATACAGTAAAAAACAAATCAAGACAGACAGATAAAACTGAAATAAATAACTAATCTTTCAATGAAAAGACATAGACATATACCCAAAAGAAACAGTAGCAAATGAGGAAGCATGACTTCCCCAAAAGGACAAAGCAAAAATCCGGTGACTGACCCTAAGAAGTTGGCAGATAGTGAGCTTTGTGACCATGAATTCAAAGTAGCAAGTTTAAGGAAACCCAATGATCTTTGAGATAACACAGGAAAGGAATTCAAAAATTTATCAGAGGAATTTAGCAAACAGATTGAAATAATTTAAAAAATCAAAAATCTTGGAACTAAGAAATACATTTGCTGCACTGAAAATCTCAATAAAGGCTCTAAAGAGCAGAACGTACCAAGTAGAGGAGTGAGCTCAAAGACTGGCTATTTGAAAATACATAGAAGAGAAAAAAGAAAAAAACAAAAAGTAACAGAGACTGCCTACAGGATATGGAAAATTATTTCAAAAAACCAAATCTAAGAAATATTGGTGTTCAAGAGCAATGGGTAGAAAGAGTATTCAAATAAATAATAGCAGGAAACTTTTCAAATATTGAGAAAGATATAAATATGCAGGCACAGGAAGCTCTAAGACTACTACAGAGATTGAACCCTTGTAAGACTGTCTCAAGTCATATAATAATCAAATTCTCAAAGATCAAAATAGAGAGAAGTTCCTAAAATCAGCAAGAAAGAAGAAGTAAATAGCATATCCCAGAGATTCAATTCATCTGGCAACAGACTCCTCAATGGAAACAATACAGGCCAGGAGGGAATGGAAAATCTTTTTAAAGTGCTCCTAGAAAAATACTGCCATTCAAAATTATTGCCTGCAACAACATTATCTTTTAAATATAAAGGAGAAATAAAGTCTTTCCCAGACAAATAAAAACTGAGAGAATTCAACACCACCAGACTCGTCCTACAAAATACTAAAGGGATTTCTTCAGTCTGAAATAAAATAAAACACTCATATGCAAAAAGACAACTTTATTTGGTATAAAACCCTGATAAAAACTGGTAAAATTAAGAACATGGACAAACCCATAATACTCTAATACTGTAATTGTGATGTGCAGTCTACTTATAAATCTCTTCTGAAACCACAGAGACAAATCTATCCAAAACACTAATGGCAACAGCAGCCCGTTAAAAGATAGGTAATTTAAAAATATGTAAATTGAGCAACTAAGTCAAAATATAGAAAAGAAAATGTAAAGTGTACAATTTTTGCGTGTTTGCCTATGTTTCTAGTCTTTTATTTGTGATCTAAGATAAGGAGTCATTTCTTTAAAATAATTTGCTATATCTACAAGATGTTTTTTGTAAGCCTTATGGTAACCACAACACAAAAACCTATAATAGAGTCTCTGAAAATATAAAGCAACCAATTAAAACATACTACCAGAGAAAATTACATAACCACAAGGTAGACAGTAAGAAAAAATAAATAAAAAGGAAGCCTCAAAACAACCAAAAAACACAACAAATTAGCTGTAGTAAGTTCTTACTTATCATTAATAACACAGAATGTAAATGATCACCGTTCTCCAGTTATAAGGCATGGCTGAATGGATAAAGAAACAAGGACCAACTAGATGCAACCTTCAAGAAACCCTCTTCATCTAAAAAGGCACACATAGACTGAAAGTGAAGGTATAGAAAAAGATATTCCATGCAGCTAGAAACCAATAAGGAGCAGCAATAGCTTTCTTATATCGGAAAAGGTAGACTGCAAATCTAAGATTATATACAGAGACAAAGAAGGTCACTACATAATGGTAAAGAGTTCAATTCAGCCACAAAATATGACAATAATAAGTACTTATGCACTCAACACCAGAGCACCCATTATATAAAACAATCATTAATAGATCTAAAGAAAGCGATAGACTACAATACAATAATAGTGGGAGAGTTTAACACCTCACTCTCAGTAGTAAATCATCCAAACAGAATAGCAACAAAGGAACAGTTGAGTTATGCTGCGTACTGAATCTAAGAGGCCTAAGTGATATTACAGAGGATTTTACTCAACAGCTTCAAAATACACATTCTTTTCATCAGCACGTAGTACATTCTACACAGTAGACCATATCATAGGGTGCCAAAAGTTGTAAACCAATTTTTTAGAAATACAATTTTATCAACTATTTTCTGACAATCATAAAATAAAACTACAAATCAGTAATGAGAGGCACCTCAGAAAGGACACAAACACACAAAAATTGAACAACATGCTAATGAATGACAAATAGTGAAGAAATTAAGGTGGGAATTAAAACAGTTTTTGAAACAAAGAAAAATGAAAATACCACATACCAAAACCTATAGGATATCGCAAAAACAGTACTAAGAGGGAAGTTTATAGCAATACACATTTATATCAAAAAAGTAGATTTAAAATAAACAACTTAATGATGCACCTCAAGGAATTCGAAAAGGAAGAAAAAAAAAACCCAAAATTAGTAAAGGGAAAGAAACAATAAATATCAAAGCAGAAACAAATAAAATTGGGATTAAAAATGCAAAAGATCAACGAAACAAATAGTCATTTATTTGAAAAGTTAACCAAAATTGACAAATCTTTAGCTAGACCAAAAAAAGACCTAAAATTAGAAATTAAAAAGGAGACATAAATGAGACCTCTGAAATTCAGAGAATTATTGCAGACTATTATGAACAACTATATGCCAGCAAGATAGAAAGTCTAGAAGAAATGGATACATTCCTGAACACATACAACCTACCAAGATTGAATTATGGAGAAATGGGAAAGCTTAACAAACCAATAATGAGTAATAAGATCAAAGCCATAAAAAGTCTCCCATTGAAGAAAAGTTCAGGACCTGATGGCTTCACTGATGAATTCTTCCAAACGTTTAAAGAAGAATACCAGTCGTACTCAAATTCTTCAAAAAACTGAAGAGGGAGGAATAATTCCATTACTTATTCTATGATTCCAGCATTATCCTGATACCGAAACCATACAAGGACATAACAAAAAAAGAAAACTACTGATCAATATTGCTGATGTTCATAGATGCAAAAATCCTTAACACACACACACAAGGACATACTGGAGGCTGAACCACAGTAGTTACTGGATTTTTCTCTGCTTTTAGGATCATCTAATGTTTGCGCTCCAGATCCATTGTCTTTGACCCACAAATGAAAACAGTTTTTGTGTCAGTCATGTTACTTGACTGTTAATAACTCTAGCTACCATAAGTGTAAAAAGAAATTACTGGAACAATATTAGGGAATCACAGACTCACTTAGAAGCCTGGAGAAACAGGCTTGGAAATGAGCAAGAAGCAAAAATAGAAAAGCTTCTATAACCATGACCATTGTCAGGCCACTGGAAAGTCTAAAAGATTTTATAAATATATGATGTTTTATTTATTTGTTATTATAGTTTAAGTTCTGGGATACATGTGCAGAATGTGCAAATTTGTTACATAGGTATACATGTGCCATAGTGGTTTGCTGCACCCATCAACCCATCATCTACATTAGGTATTTCTCCTAATGCTATCCCTCCCCTAGCCCCCACCCGCCAACAGGCCTCGATGTGTGATGTTCCCCTCCCTGTGTCCACATGTTCTCATTGTTCAACTCCCACTTATGAGTGAAAACATGCAGTGTTTGGTTTTCTGTTCCTGTGTTAGTTTGCTGAGAATGATGTTTTCCAGCTTCATCTATGTCCCTGCAAAGGACATGAACTCATCCTTTTTTATGGCTGCATAGTATTTCACGGTGTATATGTGTCACATTTTCTTTATGAAGTCTATCAGTGATGGGCATTTGAGTTGGTTCTAAGTCTTTGCTATTGTGAATACTGCTTCAATAAACATATGTGTGCATATGTCTTTATAGTAGAATGATTTATAATCCTTTGGGTATATACCCAGTAATGGGATTGCTGAGTCAAATGGTATTTCTGGTTGTAAATCCTTGAGGAATCTCCACACTGTCTTCCACAATGGTTGAACTAATTTACACTCCCACCAACAGTGTAAAAGCATTCATATTTCTCCACATCCTCTCCAGCATCTGTTGTTTCTTGACTTTTTAATGATTGCCATTCTAACTGGCATGAAATGGTATCTCATTGTGATTTTGATTTACATTTCTCTAATGACCAATGATGAGCTTTTTTTCATATGTTTGTTGGCCACATAAATGTCTTCTTTTGAGAAGTGTCTGTTTATATCCTTTGCCCACTTTTTGACGGGGTTGTTTGTTTTCTTCTTGTAAATTTACTTAAGTTCCTTGTAGATTCTGGATATTAGCCCTTTGTCAGGCAGATAGACTGCAAAAATTTTCTCCCATTCTGAAGGTTACCTGTTCACTCTGATGATAGTTTCTTTAGCTGTGCAGAAGCTCTTTAGTTTAATTAGATCCCATTTGTCAATTTTGGCTTTGTTGCCATTTCCTTTGGTGCTTTAATCATGAAGTCTTTGCCCATTCCTATATCCTGAATGGTATTGCCTAGGTTTTCTTCTAGGGTTTTTATGATTTTGGGTCTTACATGTAAGTCTTTAATCCATCTTGAGTTAATTTTTGTATAAGGTGTAAGGAAGGGGTCCAGTTTCAGTATTCTGCATATGGCTAGCCAATTTTCCCAGCACCATTTATTAAATAGGGAATCCATTCTGCATTGCTTGTTTTTGTCAGGTTTGTCAGAGCTCAGATGGTTGCAGATGTGTGGTGTTATTTCTGAGGCCTCTGTTCTGTTCCATTGGTCTATGTATCTGTTTTGGTACCAGTACCATGCTGTTTTGGTTATTGTAGCCTTGTAGTATAGTTTGAAATCAGGTAGCATGATGCCTCCAGCTTTGTTTTTTGCTTATGATTGTTTCGGCTATACGAGCTCTTTTTTTGGTTCCATATGAAATTTAAAGTAGTTTTTTCTAATTCTGTAAAGAAAGTTAATGGTAGCTTGATGAGGATAGCACTGAACCTATAAATTACTTTGGGCAGCATGGCCATTTTCACGATATTGAGTCTTCCTATCCATGAGCATGGAATGTTTTTCCATTTGTGTCCTCTCTTATTTCCTTTTGCAGTGGTTTGAAGAGTGGTTTGAACTCTTCTTGAAGAGTTCCTTCACGTCCCTTGTAAGTTGTATTCCTAAGTATTTTCTTCTCTTTGCAGCAATGGTGAATGGGAATTCACTCATGATTTGGCTCTCCATTATTAGTGTATAGAAATTCTTGTGATTTTTGTACATTGATTTTGTATCCTGAGACTTTGCTGAAGTTGCTTATCAGCTTAATGAGATTTTGGACTGAGATGATGGGGCTTTATAAATATAGAAATCATGTCATCTGCAAACAGAGACGATCATACTGAATGGGCAAAAGCTGGAAGCGTTCCCTTTGAAAACCGGTACTAGACAAGGATGTCATCTCTCACCACTCCTATTCAACATAGTATTAAAAGTTCTGGCCAGGGCAATCAGGCAAGAGACAGAAATAAAGGGTTTATTTGTTTTTTTTTAGAATGAGATTATACCTTCTATAATATTCTGAATACTTTGCTTCCTGCACTTCTTCCATTTTCATAATTAAGCAGTCCTCTCAGCTGCCACTCAAGTCACCTGCTCACAAGAGTAACAAATGCTCTTCTCCCTTATAAATCCTTTAAAACCAAAACCCCTGGTGTGTTTAATGAATGCAGACAAAAGGTCACTCTGTAGCATGCCTGTACACATTTGCTTCAACTAGTTCCCTAGCGATTACCATGGTATTAGCAACTGTTATGGGGTGACATGTGTCCTCCCCAAATTCACATATTGGATCACAAAACCCAAATGTGACTGTACTTGGAGATAGGACTTTTGGAGGTAATTAACATTAAATGAAGCTGTAAAGATAGGGCCCTAATCCTATAGGTTGATGGTTTTATAAGAAGAGTGAAAGAGAGCTCTCACTCTCTCTCTCTCTGTCCATATGGAAGAGAGATCATGTGAAGGCACAGCAAAAAGGTAGGTATCTGCACCAGAAACTGAATCAGTCAGCACTTTCATCTTTGACCTTCCAGTCCCTAAAACCACGAGAAAATAAATTTTGATTATTTAAGTCACTCAGTCTATGGTATTTTGTTGCAGTAGCCTGAGCTGCCTAATAGAGCAAGCATTATTTAGACTACTGCTTACTATATCATGTGATAAGCATGTAAGTCTATAAAATTTGAGTTTGACAAGGAAATTGTATGAAAGCTAAGGTAATTGAGAAATATGCTGTAAGTTTGCTTAAAAACTGCAATCATTTTAGACAGGTGAAGTAGGCTAAAACTCTAGAAAATATATACTCTAAAAAGTTTCTGTACTCTGTTTTCTTTATAGCTCTCTTAAAATTGTTTCCTTTTAAATAAACTCAAAATAGGAATTTTAAAATTTTAATTATGTTGTGGTTTATGCAAGAGATTTAGTATGGAACTACAATCAGCAGACTAGTCCTCAATAATGATGTCTTAGCCTTTCCTGAAAAAATTCATGAATAAATGAAAATAAAATGTTCCAAGTGACACAGTCATCATTTAAGACTACTTACATAATGCATACATATATTTGGTAAATATTCAGATTAGTATTACTTAAATATTGGCAAATAAAATAAATAAATAATGGTAACTATTAACATTAAAGTGTATATGTATATAATCTTAATCTATAAGAGATGTCTAAACTATGTCCTATTTTGTTCTTTCTTCTGTATTAGTTTGCTGGAGATGCCATAAACGCATACCACAAACTGGGTCCTTTAGACAACAGAAATTTATTCTCTCACTGTTTTGAAAGCTAGAAGTCCATGATCAAAGTGTTGGTAGATTTGGTCTTTTGAAACCTCTCTCCTTGGCTTGCAGATCGATGCCTTCTTATTCTGTCTTTATATGGTGTCTGTCTTTGACCTAATCTCTTTTTATAAGGACCCCAGTTACATTATATTAGGGGCCACCTGTATGACCCCATTTTACCTTAATTACCCCTTGAAAAGCCTTAACTCCAAATCAGAAACATTCTCATTTTGAGGTACTGGGGTTAGGACTTCAGCTTATTAATTTTAGGGGAACCCTTATCATCCCCCCAAAACAATTCTATGATTGTAGACAGAATCCTACTATTATTTATAAAATATAAGATGATATACCATGTTCAACTCAGACAAGTGGACTTACTGGGAATTTTTCCAACTTTTCACAGTTGAATGAATTTTTGTATGATTTTCCTTAAAATAGTTCACTGATCTTTACTAAGGTTGACCAAGACTTATAGTTATTTAATTTGTTGTTGTTTTTAAATTAATATTTTAAAATGTTTGTCTGGTTTTCAATTTATATTGTCTTGTTGTAATTTGAAAGAATCCTTTACATCGTATCTCAGTTTGGGCTGCTATAACTAAGTACCATAGACTCGGTGACTTATAAACAGTGAATTAATTACCCACAGTTCTGGAGACGAAAAGTCCAAGATGAGAGTGCCAGCATGGCTAAGTCCTGGTGGGGGCCCTTCTCAGGATTGCAGCCTTCTGAATTCTTCCCATGTATGTCCTCACAAGGCAAAAAGAGGGCAAAAAAGCTCTCTGGAGTCCTTTTTATAAGATTAATAATGCTATACATGAGGGTTCTACCTTCATGGCTTTACTACATCCCAACCTAACTACCTGCTAAATGCCCCACCTCCTTATACCATCACATTGAGGGTTAGGATTTCAACAAATCAATTTTGGGAAATCACAAGCATTTAGACTATAACACAGGGTCAGTGCATTCATTCTTTTTTTCTTTCCGTAAAAGTTGCAGTTTTTCTATTTTCTCATGTTTTATCTTGTTTATACTTTTCACTTAAAAATATCTATGAATATTTAAATTATGTCTTTTATTTTTGACATTTTGAAGACATTAAATAATGTCTTCTCATAGTTCTAAAGGTCTTCTTACTCAGTACAATACAGCAAAAAAAGAAATATAAATATTGAAAAGAAGAAATAAAAATAACATTATGCATATTTGTTATTATTGTATAAATTATGTACATATCAAGTATCTACTAACAATTTTAACTAATTGGGAAATATAATAAGATCACTGGATAAAAGGTCAATTGTACTTTTACTTATAAGAGAAATAAAAAATAAAATTAAAAACATTATTTACAATAACATTCAAAAATATGAAATTCTGAGGAATAAATATAAAATACTTCTACATGAAAATGTGACATATTACATATTCAAAGATCTGTAGAATATTTGGTTAACAAATAGCAAGCGTCCATTAATATACACAAAAGGATTGCCCTATAGTCCAAGGATATATACATATTTGTGTTTTCTAAATTTCACATGAAAATTTATGTAGTGAGAAAAAACTAAAATTACAATGATTTCCATAAGCAGAGATTGTACAGGCCACATCAGCTTATCATGTCCAGTGAAACTGAAATTTTAAAGGAATATAAATATTCAGAAGGAATTATTGTGATATTATTTGAAATCCGGAAAAAAATCTCCTTTAACTTGCTACCACTGGGTGGAGGCTGGGAAGAAGGTGAGGATAGAAAAACTACCTATTAGGTACTGTGCCTATTACCTGGGTGAAAAAACAACCTTGCACCAAAGCCCCATGATACCCAATTTACCGATATAACACACCTGTGCATGTACCCCTAAACCTAAAATAAAATAAAATAAAGCTACAAGTTGTTTTAATTGAAAGAATTTACTTTAAAAGGTTTAGCTATGAATATATTTCATGAAATTCTCCTTGTATATGTCTTTATTTTTATGAATGAATGTTCAATGGCTATATATTTTACACTTTGCTTTTTTAAAGTAAAGACATTGACTTTAAATTTTACTTTGTTATTCTACTTTTCTTTGTGTTTGCCTTGTACATTACTACTCAACATTTTATGTTTACATTTTTCTATTCATGAATTTTGCTTTAGGTCAATTCTAAAGTTAGTGTCTTTTTAAAGAGTAATTTTGTCACTTGTCACTTATTTTGATAATAGATGCACTTATATTTTTATATTATTTTCCTCTTAATTTGTGTGGTTTTGTTTCATTTTCTTCTCATTTTCTCAACTTTTCTCGTTATTTCTGAAATTCAGGAAATGCACTGTTAATCTTAAATATGTATGTTTTTTTCATTAATTTTTCCTGATAATGAGTGTTTTAAACTGAAAACTTAAGTAATATTGAGATTTTGATTTTTAAATTATTTCTGTGATTATTAATTCACCATTTCTTAATGTTCTCGTCTGAAATTACTAACTTTTAGGTTTTAGGGATTCTACCCTCCCCATTTTTTATCACATTAATTATTTAAAAATATCTTTTTCTCCCTCTCTTGTTTCTTGTCATTTTATATCTCTTTTCTTTGATGTTCTCAGTGAATTTTCTGTCTTCAGTTTATTTATTCATTTTTAAATAAACATGTTATGTTATTCCAGTGAGAAAGAATTATTGGTGTTGCATTCTAAGTATCCTTGATTATGCTCTATGCATTGTATTAAAATTGTCTCCTTCTACAAATTAACCATAATAAATCCAAGAGTTCATTCTGTTTGTCTGTTTTTTTTAGTCTGTTCAGTCTTGATTGTTCAAATTACTAATTCATTGTAAATGAATTACAATTTTTATTTGACTGTTCATGTTGATATGTGACCTCAGTACCCAGGTAAGCAAGCTATTAGGATGGCTTAGGCAGAAAAAAACAGATGGGCAGTAGAATCTTGGAAAGATTTTTCCTTTATTACCTGGCATCTAATGAGCTGGACAACTGTCACCCTCTGCTGAGATGCCAAGATGAAGTCTCTTTGCTCCCACATTGCTGCCATTGCAAGTATTATGTTCTTCCAATCACTCAGATTTGGGCTATCTATTGCACCTGTGGAGGCACATGCCAGGTTAGCAGATCTGGACAATCCTTCCAAGGACTACAGGCAGTAAGCCAGCAGACCACATTCCTTCTCTGTAATTCCTTAGCCTAACCTCCACGGGAAGGGAAAAATGATGAGGATTTAGTTCAGGCTTTAATAGCTGGCAAGCATTCTTTAATGTCTGTGTTGTCTGAGGTTTCATCCAGAATATTGCCTAATGAATCACTGAACTGTCTTAGTCAAAGATATTGGCATAATAATTTATTTCATTTACTAACACCAAGTGAAACTTTAACTACATTGGCAATAATTTTATTCCAAGCAGAGAGCTGAGAGAAAAAGATGGGTAAAGAATTTCTGTTTTGGTCACTGATATACCACTTTTGGTTATTTTTATAGTTGTTCGTATTATAATAAAAATACTAATTCATCTAGAAGCACGTGTGTATTTATATTTAAGTCCAAATTTATCTAAAAGTTGAGCCAGATTTTATGATTCCACTTGCTGAGACACACTTTCAAACTACAACATGTTGGAATTTTAAAAACATATTTGTTTTTATTTATCTGCCTAGTTGTAAAGACAAGCACACAACACTAATGCAACACCTGTAGACTGTTATAATATTTTTTCTATCTCTGGGACATAAACAGTTTCATTCACTTGTTTCCAAATATGTAGTTAGATACTTGCCTTAAGTGTTCTTCGCATTGTTTGCACCTTTTTCTCTTTTGAACTGGTCGATCACCCTACCAGATAGTTATCTAGATTACTAGATATTGGTTACTTTGTCACACTAATCAAGATAAAGCATAAAGTTATTGGTTACTTTGTCACACTTATCAAGATAAACATGATGAGATGTTTAAATTGGTATTGAGAGTAAATGAATTGCTCAATGGTAAGCCCAAACTTCTTGTGTAAAATTCTTAGTGTGTCAAGACTAGTGAAGAGCCCACTGTGGTTCAGAATGATAATGTTGTCATTCTGTCTACCACAAGAACAATCTCCATCATGTGAAAATAGTAACAATAATAAAAGCGGACATATTACCAATAATATTTTAACTTTTAGATACTTTTATTATGTATTATATTATATATGAGACACTATTTTAATTTCAAGGATTTTCATTCATTATGTTATCTAGTCCTCACAATAGCACTAATAAAAATGTTATTCTTACTTAGAAATGAGGAAATCAAGGAACAGAGACAGTAAATATCTTATTCAATTTTCCACAGCTAGTGTATAAAGAATATTGGGACCATATTCTTTGTTTAATGGGTATGTGTCTGTTCCATTTTATCTTATTTTACGTAAATTTACGTTAATCAAAACATCATGACAGATTTTAAAAAACGAAAGAGGCTAGACTTAAATTCTTTTAGTTAATGTAGTAGATTCTTCATCAAGAATGGCTCTCTATACAGGGATAGCATTTAAATCTCATCCATGTACTTGGCTACTTGGTTCATAGCTGATTACTATCAAAGTGAGCCCCTATCCTAATTTAGGATAGAATAGGTGTTTTGTCTTCCCCAAGAGACACAAATATTAGATGATTGCATTAAATCTTTTCAATTCTATCTCATATACTTTAAACCTGCTATTTAGATACATAGAATGATTTTGTTGCCTGTCCTTAAAAAGGCTTAGTTCAATTATTCCTTAATTTCTATGACAGCCTGCATTATTAATCAGGGGGGTGTGTGTGTTTGTGTGTGAATTCTCTGAATCAAGTCCTTTGTTGAAAATAATAATGCCTTCTCAGCTTATTCAAAAACCTTTAGCCTATTTTGCTAAATATAAATAAATGGGGATTAATAATATGTATAACAATTATGAAGGATTTGTAAATAACATTTAATTGTGTAACAATTAACTTATTAGTGCATCAAAATTATATGGTGCCAGATATGAATTATACTTTATTCCTCCCTTACAATGAACTTCTACTGCAGTGTGAATAAATAAGAAAATAATATGCTGAAGATGCACAAGTGCCAAAAAATAGTTAAGATAAACAAAAAGAGAATGTGAAATAATTACTAAAATCATAATTTATTAATAAATGCCTAGTAAAAATATATTCTGATTTGATTTGTTTCATATATACCTTATACACATAATCTGTATGTAATTCATACAATATCTTTAATAATTTTATGTGTGAAACAAAGTGTGTGTACATGGAAGCATCGGAAAGCAAGAATGTCACTCTCTCAGCCACCTATGTGGGCAATCTCTGGTTGTTTGGCATCATCCTTGGCTCAAAATGTATATGCTACTGATAAGCAATCATTTCTTACACTTATTCAAACATAAGTACTTAACATTTTCAAAATATCGTTAATGCAGCAAGAAATAATGTGTTCAGTGTAACTAAGCAGAACATTAAGATCATGAGAATACCTGGATCAGCTGTGAAACAACAGCAGAAAAAAAAAACTGCAGGTTTTCAGTCTCCGATTAAGATGCTGTGTTTTGATAAAAGTTAATGTACACTGACGCTCTGGAAGGCTGATGCGGGCAGATCATTTGAGGTCAGGAGTTCAAGACCAGACTGACCAACAGGGTGAAGCCCCATCTCTACTAAAAAGACAAAAACATTAGCCAAGTGTGCTGACATACGCCTGTAGTTCCAGCTACTCGGGAGGCTGAGGCAGGAGAATCGCTGGAACTTGGGAGGCGAAGGTTGCAGTGAGCTGAGATCACGCCACTGCACTTCAGCCTGGGAGATAGGGTGAGACTCTATCTCAAAAAAAAAAAATTAATATATATTGGTTTTTAATTTTTTTATTGAAAAACATTAGAAGGACTTAAGGGACCAGGAAGCAGTTCCTCTAGTGATGAGGAGGCTTTCTGTTGAAAGGCTTTTAAAAATATTTCCTCCAGAGTCATCTGTCTCATTAATAGTCCTTCTTGTCTTAGAAACCTTTCTTTGACTTTATAAACTAATATGAAAACTTGTTGTTCTCAATTTACACAGCTCTAATCCTTCAAAAACCCATCATACATTTTCATCACATTGTCTCTAGGCATTTTTTCTCACTGTTAGCAACATCATCTTCATCATCGCTGATATCATAATCACCTTGCTTCATCAACACCAGTGGCCAATGAATAAACAACCAGAGCCACATCACTGATGTTAAAACATCTTCAATATCTACTTCTTCCAGCTTACTGACAAACTCTGAAGACATATTTATTTTTTTGCATATGTAACATCAGACACCATTTTTTTTCCCACTCAACATAAAGAATCCTTCAAAGCTAGCAGTTTCTTCATCATCATCACAGAACATAGTTACAAGCCAGAGGTTGTGCCAGGCATACACAACTGTGTCTTTAATCACTGAGTTCCAAGCATTCACAACAGCATATACAGTAGCCTTCATGCTAAATTCCTTTTTGAAAACCTTCCACTCCTATGCCTCCATTTACTGCTGCTAAAGTGCTGTTTAAGCATTTAAGAAATGCTGTTTATATTTACTCTTCATTGATCTAAAGATACCCTTGTCACATGGCTCAATCAGTAAAGTCAAATTTGGAGGAAAGTACATAGCATAAAGTTTTTTGGTGAAAAATTGAGCTTGAAGATGAGAAGAACAGTTGTCAAAAAAAAAAAAAATCTTTCAGTTGTTATCCCATCCAGCTTTCTTGCAGTGAGCATAAACCACTAGTACCAACTCGTTGTGGAACCAATCAGAAAACAAGTTCCTGGTTTCCATGTTTTTTTGTTAGCATAATGTACTGGTAAAAAATCTACTGCTTGAAAATGGTGAGGATGCAAGCTTTTGCCTATCACAGCAAATTTACACTTATGCCTGCCTGCTGCATTAGCACATCCCGGCATAGTTATTCTGTCCTTGTCATTCTCAATTTTTGTAGAAACTGCCTCATCAGTTCCTTTCTCATTAGTGTCTTTCTGTGGCAATAATGTCAAAACTCTAATGTTTTATCAACATTAGAGACTTGTTCTACATCATATTTTCATTGGTGATGACTTTGGCAACCTCGTCAATGAATTTCTCCATGGCTTCATGATTATCAGATGCTTTATCACCATAGATCTTTAAATTTTTAATGCCATGTATTTTCTTGAATTTCGTCAGCCCATTGAATATTCACAGTTTTCTACAATTTTCTGTTTGTTGTGTTAGATGTTTGCTTGTTTCTCGATCAGCATACCATTAGGTGGCATGTGTTCACTACAATATTAACAGTTTCATACTTCCAATACACAATTGAGATCTTCATTTTTAGCTTCATACAGTGTTTTCTATTTTTCATTACCTTCCATTTATCACTTTCAGCATATAACTTTAGCAGTTTATCTTTTTGTTTCTTCAGGTCATATATGGTAGACATTCCAATATCTTACTCTTCTGTATATTTCAAACTTTCACCATTGTTCAGAGTCTCTAGTAGCTTGAGTTCTGTGCTATGCATAAACAAAAATGTTTCCTCCTTTTATCAGTTACTCATGTTGGTATCTGCAGGTCTTTTTGACATTTTCAACAATACAATATCGTTACATTACAGATCAAAGCTTAGTGGACATAGGTCTTGGCCCCATGTAGAGCATTGTAAGGAACCTGCCACTGATGTGTATGGCCTTCATAAGTGTGATTTTGTTAACATTTATGGCATGCTTATATAGGGGAATCTGGGCATACATGGGAAAGATACTGGTATGGTTGGCCGTGTTTCCACCCAAATCTCATTTTGAAGTGTAGTTCCCACAATCTCCACATGTCATGAGAGGGACCTGGTGGGGGGGTAATTAAAACATGGGGGCAGTTACCTCCATGCTGTTCTCATGATAGTGCGTGAGTTCTCACAAGATCTGATGGATTTATAAGGGGCTCCCCCTGCCACTTTAGCTCTGCACTTCTCCTTGCTGCTGCCATGTGAAGAGGGGCGTACTTGTTTGTCTTCTGCCATGATTGTAAGTTTCTTGAGGCCTCTCAAGCCCTGCAGAACTGTGAGTCAATTAAGCCTCTTTCCTGTATAGATTTTCCAGTCTCAAGTATGTCTTTATTAGCAGTGTGAGAATGGACTAATACAGATACATTCCAGCTGAAGAAGGCTGAGAGGATCTTTTTACCTTGGAGTCACTGAATGAACTGTTGTGCGCCTGTGTTTAGACTGGACCCATCGAATGAAACCAGGTGTGGATTTTCCACTTGTGGTGTCATGTCAGTCCTTAAAAGGTTTTAGACTTTGGAGCATTTCAGATTTCAAGTTTTTGGATTGTGAATGTTTAACCTATACTTACGTATTTAACATTTCAGATTTTATCATAGTCTTATTATGTTCAAAAAGATAAAATACAATATTACATATATCAGCAAAAACAGTGCACTGTGGAAAAGCAGACTATTAAAGTATAGTATAGAAAAAAGGAAGGAAAAGAGAGAATAAAGGCTTTCAAAAGACAGTTTTAGCTAGATATATTGGTGTGCATCTGTGGTCCTAGATACTCAAGAGGCTGAAGCAGAGGGATCTCTTGAGCCCATGCGTTCAAGTCTGGCCTGGGCAACACAGCAAGACCTGACTCTAAAACACAATAAATTTTATAAAAATTTAAAAAGACAATTTATCTGAGAGCCTATCCTCTTAAAATAATTAATGAATTATGGAGAAAAATATGTATTTTGCGTATTGAAAGGGGATAAAATACTGTAACTATGGAAATATCCTTCAGGAATTAAGGTTGAATAAAAATATTTTTGGATAAATAAAAAAGTGGGATAATTTGTCACCAGCAGACCCATACTAAAGGAAATACTAATGAGCATTCTGAGAGAAAATAAAAAACTATCCAAGAGGAAAAGAATTATAATAAATAATCAACACTATACACAACAATAACATGTCTTAAGAAAATATATTTATAAAACATCATATATAATATATATGTTATATATATAACTTAGTGAAAGATAAGTAAAATTAAATTTTTAAGATGCTTGCCTTATTCAGGCAGAGAATAAAAATGTCACGTAACATTAAATTTTGTGATTTAAGGCTACATATTGTTATCTTTAAATAACTACTAAAATATAAACATTACAGATTTAAAAAATACAATTATATAAGATATGAACACACAAAAATCAGTAGTGTTTCTGTATACCAGCATTAAACAATTTGAAGGAAAATTAAGAAAATAGTTGGTTTTACAAAAGCATTTAAAGAATAAAACACCTATGAATAAATTTAATTAAGGAGGTGAAATATTTTTACACAGAAAACTATAAAACATTGCAGAAAAAATAAAGTCCTAAAAAAATGGAAAGACATCAAATGTTAATGGGTTGTAAGAATTAATATTTTTAAGATGTCTTTACTATCCGAAGTGATCTCCGGATTCATTGTAATCTCTTACAAAAATTCTACCAATGTTTATTTCAGTCCTCAAATTCATGTGGAATTGTAAGGGGCCTTTCCAAATTTACTACAAAACTGCAGCAATCAAAACGACACAGTACTGGCATAGTGCTAGAACTATAAACCAATGGAATAGAATTGAGAATCCAGAAATAGAAACAAACATGTAATATTAATTGATTTTCAACATAAGGTCCAAGACTATTTATAGGAAAAGAATAGTCTCTTCAACAAATGGTGCTGGAATACCTTAATTTTCCCATGCAAACGACTGAAATGAAAGATTTTAATATACCTCTCTCAGAAATGTATCAAGTAAACAGAAAAATGTTACAAAAACTCAGGAAAAATATGTAAGAATCAAACAACATTATTAACTAAATTTACCTATTGTATACACATAGAATGCTTTACTGAACAACCTCATAATACCCATTGTTTTTAGAAACATAAGGAAATTGGTAAAAACTGTTGTATTATTTGATTTGTAAGAATAAAATGATATATTCACGGATAAACAGATGAGGCAAAAATACATAGAATATACCTCCTATCTTCCTTCTGTCCTCTTCCCACATGTCTGAATTCAATTATTTTTCCCTATTATTGAGGCATTCTATTTTTCATTCTAAAACAGGTATTTTGTTTAGTCTAAATTTTAAATTTCAGCTTATTGACAGCTTTTTTTGCCATGGTTCCTCAAGTGAACTCTTAGAATGCTTAAAACAGTGTCAAGGAAAAAAAAATCTTGAAATTTTTACGCTTTCAAAATTGTTTTCTATAACTTTTATAGTGAAGGACAGATTGGCTAGATACAGAATTCTTGGCTCAATGTCTTCCTTTGAGTGTTTTCAGGCATTGCTGTATTCTTTTGTGACATTAAATTTTGCTGTGAATAAATCTGAAGGCAAACTTTATTTTTTCCTCTCATAAGTTACTTGATATTTTTATCCTGGCCATAGAAGGAATCTTTATATTTAAAAGATCGGAATTTTTGCTAGGTTGTATTGTGGTGTTGATGCTTTTGTGCCTGTTATCCTTTTCAGGGCCTCTCTCTCTCTCTCTCTCAATCTCTCTCTCTCTCTCTCTCTCTCTCTCTCTCTCTGTGTGTGTGTGTGTGTGTGTGTGTGTGTATTCACTTCTTAAATGCACTCTCAGATTTACATTTTATTATTTGGTTTTCTTATGTTTGTGCTCCAGTTAGGCATATCTACTATTCTATTTGGCTAAATATATTTACAAATCTATTAGATCTTCTTTGCTTACCTATTATGACTACGTTAATTTTCTTGGCATTGTAAAACTGTTTCATTGTTTTGTTTTGTTAATTTATATATGCTGTGTTTTTCAACTGTTCATTCCACAGTGACTAGTCTTTCCTTTCAACTTCAACTTTACTTCCGTGATACTTCCTTGATTTTTTAGCTTCTTTTAAAATATATTTTAAGTCATTGTTTCATTTTCATTCTTAAATTATAATTATATGTACCTATGTGGTAAAAAGAGATGTTTCATGTATATATGCATACATTATGAAATGATTAAATCAAGCTAATTAACCTGTCCATTACCTCATATACACTAACTGGGTGTGTGTGGGTGTGTGTGTGTGTGATGCAAACATTTAAAGTCTACTTTCTTAGTAATTTGGAAATACAGCTGACTTTTGGACAACCTAGGGGTTGGGGTGCTGACCTCCTGCGTAGTTAAAAATCTATGTAAAACTTTTGATTCTCTAAGAAAATTAAATGCTGATATCTTAGTGTTGACTAGAAGCCTTACTGATAAAATAAACAGTTGATTAACACATATTTTGTATATTATATGTATGATGTACTCTATTCTTAAAATAAATTAAGCTAAGTATTTATTACTTGTTAAGTGGAAGTGAATCATTAGAAAAGCCTTCATCCTCTTCTTGTTCACACTGAGTAGGCCAAAGAAGAGGAAGTGTTGGTCTTGTCTCAGGGATGGCAGAGAAGGACAATCGCCATTTAAGTGGACCCATGGAGTTCAAACCTGTGTTGTTCAAGAGTCAACTGTATGCATTATATTATTATTAACTATAGTCACCATGCTGTGCAATTCATCTCAAAAACTTCTTCATCCTATCAAACTGAAACTTTACACCCTTTGACCAATATTTTCCCATCCTCCTTTCCTTTAGCCACTTATAATCTTCATTCTACTCTGCATTTCTCTGAGTTCAACTTTTTAAAAATATATATATTTTTAATTGACAAGTAAAAGTTTTATGTATTTATGGAGTACTACTGTCTCTTGGATATGGTGTGTTTGTCCCCATGAAAACTCATATTGCAACTTGATTCTCAATATGGTGGTCTTGGAAGGTGGGGCCAAATGGGAGGTATTTGTGCATGAGGGATCTGTTCTCATTTTGGCTTGGTGCCACACTTGAGGTAGCGAATGAGTTGTCATTCTGGTGAAACTGGAATCATTCTCATAGGAAAGAATTGGTTTCCCAGATTCTGGGAAACAAATCTACTGTTATTGGTTGGATTGTTAAAGAGTCTGACTTCTTCAATTTCATTCTCCCTGCATCCTATCTTGCACATACCCTGATCCCCTTTTGCACACACCCTGTCCCCTTTTGCTTTCCTCCAAGAGTGAAAACTGTCTGAGGCCATCACCAGTTACCCCACTCTGGACTTCCCTGACACCAGAATCATGAACCAAATAATCCTCTTTTCCTTATAAATTATCCAGTCTCAGATATTCTGTTACAATAACCACAAAATGGACAATACAGGTACAAGGAGATGTTTTAATGTATGTATACATTATGACAGTTGAGAAATATTATCTAAAAACTACAGATTATTAAAAATAACTGCTCATTTTCTTTGTTGGTTCCAGTATTTCATTTTAGTGGTATTTTTTGGATTTATAAGTAATCAACTATATCATCACAGATTACTAAACATATAAAGTTTCAGGAAAAAGACGTGTAGTTTACCTGGTTAATGGAGATTTATTATAATCATGCATAAAAACACAAAACACAAGTAACACTGATTTCTTGTTAGTAAGAATTTCAGAGAAAATATGTTTTGGCTGACTGGCAGGTGGTATTGCACTTTGGAATAGTAACTACTTTTTAATTGAAGAGGGAAAACACATTAAATATGTTTTTTAACTAGAAAATTTTAATATTATGCTCTTTAAATTTCTTAATCATAGGCTACAAACAGGGCAAAGTCATTTTATCCTACCTCTAATTTAAGAAATGGAATGTGACTATGAACTTGTGGGGTGCTGATACAAATTTTATCTTTAGAACTATTGATTCAAAGCTTTTATTATTCAGTAAGTGAATGTACATGAACTGTAATAGTCTTGAGCTGGACTCACTGGTGGGGTCACCTAAGTAAACTGTTAAAGTGAGGGTTATGGCTCAGCTCCTGAATGAAATAAGATTTTTCATTCATAGATAGACCTAAGAATTTTAATTTCTTTTCTAGTTTTAGAGTAAAACAAATGAGAAAATAGACATAAAACATGAAAATCACCTTTTAACTTCTTATGCTTCTAAAACATGTCCAGATAAAATTTACACAATGTTACAAGAACAAAATTCCCTTTTATCTTAGAGCATTGAAGAATGTTTTCTAATATAATTATATGTTACACTTTATGTGATAAAATTTATAAGTCTTTAGAGTAACATTAACATTAGAATTTCCCTAAACTTAGATTTTAATCTTGTGTGTTGGAAAATGAAGGTGCATTACAAAGAAGTTGTGTCGATGTTGTCAACACAGCTATAACAATTCAAATACAGTCATGCATATAAAGCACTTTTATGTTTTACTAACATGCTTCACAACCACATTAAAAACAGTTTACTACACTTTACCCATGAGATGTTAAGAAGCAGTGGTGAGGAGAATAGCACAATGCTTCCTCCCAGCAAAATGGACTTGCTTTCTAACACCAAACTCTTACCCAAAGTCCCATGTTCATGATCACATTTCTTACTTCCTCTAGACCCAAATTTTCTCTCCTATTAAAAAAAAAATCCTTAAATGCACATTTTCTGCTTTTTCACCAGACTCATGTGATGTGTCAGTAAGCTTAAAACATTAGTATGGTAGTTTTTCTTGTCATTTTTAGTCTTTCCTTTTCTTTACTCAACTGTTGAAACAAGTAGTTGCCCTCATTTAATACCTCCAAGAAGGTAAAGAATAGTGTAGATACATACATTGACTTTGACTAGAAATACATATTAAAATTTCTTTTCTTTAAAAATTGAAGTTTGTGACCACTTTGACAGGAAAAACAAAACCAAAAACTCACTACTTCCTTGTCTCATGGACAAACTCTCCCCTTTTATGTCATCTGCTAGGGGAAAACAAGCTTGAAGTTTCTCCTGAGGAATCTGGAGGTTCTGGGTATCTTGATATGGCCTAAAGTTTAGTCTGACAATCAATGAAATCATGGAGTAAAATGTGATTTTCAACATGATTGCATTTAAAAATGTTGCAGAGTTCCAGAATCAGTTTTGAGGTAAATAGCATTTTTTGGTGAAATTATATTTAATGGATTGTGCCTGACTTTTTCTTCAATTCTGGCTCCATGAATCTTTACAGAGCATCCTAGGGCTCACTAAGGCCCATTTCAACACTTCTGATAGAGTTGAATTTATTTTTCAACTGAGAAACTGATATCTACAAGGATAAGTCAACCACTCTAAAATCATCCACTTAATCCAGAGACAGAACTAGCAGTAGAATATGTAATTTATCAATATGACTTTTTTGTTCCTCTAAAAATGAGATTGGTTTAGAGACGTAACAGCCTCTGAAAGCCATAGGTGCTGATATGGCCAGGAATTATTTTTTATTTGCCAATCAGTCTTTTTATCCTATTATTTTCTGATAACATATCTTGATTGGGTGAAAGGGAAAAGGAGAGAAGACACTAGTAGAAGGGAAGGATGAAGAAAAGAGATGTATGGTTGGATGCAGGTGGCCAGTACTACACATTTCAAAATTTTGCCCATTGTTTGCCCTTGTATTCACTGAGGCTATAAAAACACTTTCTGTCAGTTGCTGCCAGGCTATGCTGGCTGACTTTACTTACAGGTTACTCTAAGAAGGTGAGATCAATCCTGTGATGTGATTCCAAATCGATTACTAAGTTAGACCAACACAAAATATAAGGAATTTTCAGAGAGCTGAAAAAGGTAGACTAGATAATAGCATCAATTGTGCTTATTTACTGAATTGAGGCAGTAGCCTCTGGGAGCTCCCCTGTAGAATCTGATGCCCACTCAACACCTGTACCAAGCCCATTAGGGAGAATTTCAGGGGAACGCATTTTATCACTGACATAAAATATCAACATCTCCATTACAAATGTTCCTATAACAAAATTCCTGAGACATAAACAATTTTTTAACCATAGATATATTTTAGCTATTTGTATACATGTCTGCAAATATGCATGAGTTTATGTTTTTTGAAACATTGCAGAATGATGGAAAAAAAAGATTCCAGGTTTGAACACTTATTATTTCAACTATTTTTTCCTATTGTTATCCTGTAAGTCTAATAAAAATTCTCATTTTTGGGACTATAAGTAAGCAGAGCCAATAGATTTCCCATTAAAACTAATCTTTATTAGCTCAATTGAATATAAACCAATAACAACTCAAATTTGCTTCCTAATTTAGTTACTAAATAGTTTGAACTTTTGACTCCAACAAAACAATACTTAGGTTTATACAAATATTTACTATTAGTTTTTGAACATTTTATCCATTTAGTGTCATTCAGTGTTCACCAGAAATATTAGGGATGTAGATGACCTGGTGTCAACATACAAGTTCATGTTTTACTGATTTCCGAGTGTATGCTTTAATCACTCAAACTCTTTACCAGAGCATATTTACTTGAGTTAGCATCAAATTGCCTAGCCTGAGAATTGCTCTTGCCTGAATACTGTTAGCAAAAAAGTTCCTATAATAAGAAGTTTACATGAAATTTATATAGATATAAATGTAGATGTCTGTATAGGTAGATCAATAGATGTGGTAGTTACAAAAATGTTCCTATAATAAGAAGTTTACATGAAATTTATATAGATATAAATGTAGATGTCTGTATAGGTCGATCAATAGATGTGGTAGTTACAAAAAAGTTCCTATAATAAGAAGTTTACATGAAATTTATATAGATATAAATGTAGATGTCTGTATAGGTCGATCAATAGATGTGGTAGTTACAAAAAAGTGCCTATAATAAGAAGTTTACATGAAATTTATATAGATATAAATGTAGATGTCTGTATAGGTAGATCAATAGATGTGGTAGTTAGGTAGAGCAGCTAATGATAATGAAAAATAACTTTACTGTGAATTAGAAAACCATGTAAGATTAGAATTTAAAAAGTACATGTTTACAAAATTGCATTTGACATAATAAAGATTTATCTGAAGTCAAGACCACTCTACCTATAGCAAAGATACCACTGACAAGGAGGTATTGCCTCTATCTATTGAGGAGTATGTATGATTTATATGTATTTTTATCTCTTTGCTTATTCAAAATGGCTCTCTCTCTTTTTCAGTATATTTTATATTTTTCAATACAAGACAACCTAGTAAACATTTTTCAAATACATGTATGTATAAAAAAACTCATAATACTTAGATAAAATTTAATTATAATGAGTAGAATTAATTCAAGCCAGTTCTTTATTGCTTAGCATGTGTGTGTGTCTGTTGAAAAAATATCTTTTTTTATCTTGTATGGAAATTTATTTTGATAAAGCAGCATAAGATAAGAACAATATTTTTAAAAACATCATAGATAAAATACAGTTTTAGTATCCCTCATCTGAAATGCTTATAACCAGAAGTTTTTGGTATTTATTTTTTTCAGATTTTGGAATATTTGCATATGCATAAATGAGCTATTTGAAACCAAAGTCTAAACACAAAATTTATGTTTTTTATATTTTTATACAAATAGACTGAAAATAATGTTATAGAATATTTTAAATAATTTCGTGCATGAAACAAACTGTGATATTGAGTCATCAGAAAGCAAAAGTGTCAGGTGTAGAATTTTGCACATGTGGTCGTGTCATGTCGACACTCAAATAGGTTTGAATTTTAGAGCATTTCAGATTTTGGATTTTTGAATTAGTGATGCTTAATATGTAATATTTTTTCTTAGAAATGATTGTTTTAATCACTTAACCATATTTGTTATTCTTAAATCTAAACCTGTATAAAGAGATCCTTATATTGGATAATTTTTAGCCATATATATCCATTTTTGGCGGTAATTTTCTAATTCTATGCAACAATTCTGCAATAATCTATCATATACACACAAAAATGCATATACATGTATGTATAAACAGGCATAAATCTTTAGGCTTCAGTAGCAATTAAACTCAGTTGTGTATTTTAGAAACCCTAAATAAAAATGGTTTAATCAGAACAGTACAAATGTGACTCCTTCAAAAAGAGAATTGAAAAATAAGGAGTTGCGTGTTGGTGTCATGGCTCAACAGATACTAGGAACCTAATCTCTTTCTCTATGTCTACTCTTCTTAGCACATTGCTTCTATTTTTGCTGATACATAATACTTATATATACTTATTGGATACATGTAACATTTTAATGCATGCATATAATATACATTGATCAAACCAGAGTAATCAGGTTATCCATCATCTAAAACATTATTTATGTTGGGAACATTCCAAATCTTCTTTATATGGCTATTTTGAAATATGAAATGTATTATTAACTATAGTGATCCTAATAATGATCCTATTGTTCTATTGGACCCTAGAACTTATTTCTTCTAGCTAACTGTATTTAGGTATCTATTAAACAACCTCTCTTCATCTCCCTCTCCCTCCTACCTGTCTCAACCACTGGTAACCATCATTCTATTCTCTACATCCATGAGATCAACTTTTTCACTTTTACAGAATAGGAACATGCTGTCACTGTCTTTTTATGCCTGGCTAATTTCATTTAATATAATCTCTTCCAGGATCATCCATGTTGCTGCAAGTAACAGGATTTCATTTTTTAATGACTAAATAGTATTTCATGGTGTAAACATACCACTTTTTCTTCATTCATTCATTTATTCATTCATTGATGAATGCTTAGGTTGATTCCATATCTTGGCTATTATGAATGGTGCTGCAATAAACATGGGAGTGCAGATATTTTTCAACATACTGGTTTTATTTTATTTTTTGATATATACCCAGCAGTGGGATTTGTGGATCATATGATATTTGTATTTTTAGTTCTTTGAGTAACTTACATACTGTTTTCCATAATGATTGTACTACAATGAAAACTACAGAACACTGATGAAAGAAATAAAAGAATGCAGAAGAAAGTAGAAGGTCATCTCATGTTTATGGATTGGAAGAATTAATATTGCTAATATATTTATACTATCCAAAGCAATACCCAGATTCAGTATAGTTGCTATTAAAATGCCAATGACATTTTTCACAGAAAGAGATCCTAAAATTTGTATGTAACCACAAAAGAACCCAATTAGCCAAAGTATCACACTACCTGACTCCAAAATATACTACAAAAGTATAATAATCAAAACAATGTGGTACTGGCATAAAAGCAGACACATGTATCATTGAAACAGAATAGAGAACTCAGAAGTAAATCCACATATTTACAGCCAGCTGACTTTCAAAAATGATGCCAAGAACATACATTGAGGAAAGACAATTTCTTCATTAGATGATGCTAGGAAAATGAGATATTTATATGCAGAAGAATAAAACTAGACTGCTTTCACCACATACAAAAATCAAGACCATGGGAACCCACCTCTTGCATCAGCATGACGTGGGTGTGAGACATGGAGTCAAAAGACATAATTTTGGAGCTTTAAGATTTGACTGCCCTGCTGGATTTTGGACTTGCATGGGGCCTATAGCCCCTTCCTTTTGGCCAGTTTCTCCCATTTGGAATGGGTGTAATTACTTAATGCCTGCACCCACATTGTATCTACGAAGTAACTAATTGGTTTTTGATTTTACAGGCTCATAGGCAGATGGGGCTTGCCTTGTCTCGGATGTGACTTTGGACTGTGGACTATTGAGTTAATGTTGAAATGAATTAAGACTGTAGGACTGTTGGGAAGGCATGATTGGTTTTGAAATGTGAGGACATGATATTTGGGAGGGGTCAGGGGTGGAATGATATGGTTTGGCTGTGTCCCTACCCAAATCTCACCTTGAATTATAGCTCCCATAATCCCCATGTGTCATGGAAGGGACTCAGTGGCATGTAATTGAATCATTGGAGCAGATTTTCCTGTGATGTTCTCATGATAGTGAATAAGTCTCATGAGATCTGATGGCTGTAAAAAGTGCGGTTCCCCTACACATGTTCTCTTGCCTGTCTCCATGTAAGACATGCCTTTGCTCCTTCTTTGCTTTCTGTCATGATTGTGAGGCCTCCCCAGCCATGTGGACTTGTGAATCCATTAAATCTCTTTTTTTTTTAAATAAATTACCCAGTCTTGGGTACGTCTTTATTAGCAGCATGAGAATGGACTAATACACTCATATACTTTTTCCTGGCTCAAAAACTAATAAAGTCTAAGCTAAAAATAAATGTGACACTGTTATATACTTCAGTAATTCACAAATGGGGGCTTACTTGCCTTTCAGAAATATTTATATTTTATCTGTATAATGCATTTACTTCAGTCATTTGTTACAAAAATTGCTTATTTTTACATTTAGAATAATACTTAAGTAGCCAGCCGTAATGTTTGCTTTCTGTCAATTAACTTTTAGCATTGGTTTGTAATCTTCCACGTTCTTGTCTTTACATTTTGAAATTGACACAAACATGCATACTTATATTTTACAAAGATTTGCTCAAATAATATAAATTGGTTATTTAATATTTTTCTTAATACAAAATGCATAATGGGCATCTTTCCAATTAAAAATTACACTTTTACATTATTCTTCTAGGTTGGAATGGTATTTTATATTAATTTAGATTTTTTTACATAATCTGTCTTCTTTGACAAGACTATCAGGTATTTTTCAGTAGTACCACTCTCAACCTTATAGAAAAATGGCTGAATATATACATTTGAAATGGAGAATATTTTCACAAAAAATATATCTTTAATACCAAGAGAATTAACCTGTCTTGATGGCATTTTATATTAGGGAAAACTTCTTAATGGCATTTTGTATTAGGGTAAACGTATTTGCTCATCCCCTTCCTAAATCATACCAAGGACATCAAAATAAGACAATTTCTTAAAAGACAAACATAAAATTAATATGATGCACTGCCTTTGTTTAGCAATTAAAAGCCATGATTAGTTTCTGTACATTTTCCGAGTACAGTATAAGAATCCCTAGAAGATGCAATATGAATGCAAAAATTAAAGGTCTCAAGAAATATACTTATCATTAGAAGTCTAACTTTAAAACAATTTTGTCAGTTGGCTGTATGATCAGCTATCCACAGGTAAACTAAATATTTATTGAATTTTGACAGAGACACAGTAACAATCCCGAGGCAGTTAAATTCCAAGAATGTTTTTTAAACAATGCATTTATAGACCTGGTGTCAATTATTATTCAGTGTAGAATAGTGAGTGAAAATACTGATATGCTAAGAATTAGAATAATTTCTAAAAATAGAGCTTTAATTTGTGTACACAAATTAATTGACTTCAAGTCTACATAGTAGACTACAAATTGACTTCAAGTCTACATAGTTGTTAGAGAGATACTTGGTTTTCCAGCTTACTTTGCAGATAAGAGTAGTTGTATGAGTCAATTTTAACCAGTGGTATATATGCAGATGTCATCTGGGGGGCTTGTTGGAAAAGTCTTGCTTTCTTTTAAAGTATCGAGCATGAAAGAAAGTTGCTTAACTTGCTCCTTGTATCCCTTCTCCCTGACTCAATAATGGACATGACATCTACAGCACTACCTTCTTCCAATGATCATGAGGCATTTAGCACAAAAACAAACCACCTGCATTATAGGGATTATGACACAGATCCTGGGTTGAATTCACAACTGAGTCATTACACAAAACCTAAAATTGCCTATACCTTGTTGTCTTGTTACGTAATTTAAAATGGCCTTATATTTGCAATAAGTTTTAGTTTGTTACTTTCTCCTGAATGCAATCCTAACTGGTATATTTTTATAGCTGTATAATTTTTATAGCTGTATAATTTTTGCTCTATATATTCCAGTTTAAGAAATGTTACATTACTTTAATTTTTCTAATCCCATTTAATTGTTCTTTAATAGCTTGTCTTTTTGGGGTAAGAAATATTTATCTCACTCAATCATGGTCAAGGTTGGGGAGCTGTTTCCTCCTCACTGCAATTTTACAAATGCTCCATGGAGATTTACACTGACCAGAAAATTGGGGTAAAGCACTTCCCCATGCCCACATTTACTCCCCCTTATGATCTGTTCAATACATGGAACCAAGACCTGTGCTCATTAAAAGCTTCCAGCTTAGTTGGCTACTAATCTTGTTTCTACTATCATTCACGTAGACAGACCTAGTTGTCTGGTTTCAGACCAAAATCCTATGTGTCATTTTTCACATTCAATCATAGGCAATTGCAAAGGCTTTGCTCTGACAAGACTCACAAGGGGATACCACACTGCCCACCCCAGACTTGGTACACAGCCAGTGAATTGCACTCTCTGGAAAAAGTTGCAGTCAAGGACTCAGGATCCCTTAGTTGTCCATGTTCTTACATATATCTGAATTCTTAGTCCAAGTGCCTCCAATTTGAGGCTTCTTTATCAGAGCCTGTTGCAACGGCTTATCTCAGGCTCCTCTGTCCAGATCACTTATCAGGGCTTTTTAAAAATATATTTCTCTACTCTGTTCTTAGCACTTCCCATCTCTCTTCCCTCATCCCTTGGGACTATAAAAATGGCAGAAACTTTTTGTTCCCAGATTTCTCTGCAGTGAGACAAACCCCATATCTTCAGGGATCACCCTGACCATCAACTAGGGCAATTTCAGGGGTTAAAATGGAACATTGTCGGAACCAGCACTTTCTCCTGTGTAGCCTTTTATTCATACTACTGCAGTAAATGATTAAAGGTTTGACCATTACATTCATTTGACTTGTCATAATTTGCTTACTGGACCTCTGGCAGCTGATATCTCCCCAGCTCAGCTCGGCTCTTGACAAGACCCATAGGAGGCACATAGCCACACAAGGTGTTGAAAGTAGGACTGGCCATAGGGATATTTTTTTTTTTTGGAAAATACTCTAGTAAAACTGTCTTTGAGGGTATATAGCTTTTTTCAGTTATGTCTTTTTTGTGTTTCCATATATTGAAACATTGCTCTTCTAAAATTTGAATATTTTTCTAAATATTGTTGGGATTTTACTATTGTCCCTTCAAATCCAGAGACGCCACAATTCCTAGGACATGAAATTTATCTGACTTTGAGGGGGAAGATAACAGATGCCTCTCATTCTTTTTTTTGCAATGGAGTCTTGCTCTGTCACCCAGGCTGGAGTGCAGTGGTGTGATCTCGGCTCACTGCAACATTGCCTCCTGGGTTCAAGCGATTCTCCTGCCTCAGCCTCCCAAGTAGCTGGGATTAAAGGCATGTACCACTACACCTGGCTGATTTTTGTATTTTTAGTAGACATGGGTTTCATCATGTTGGCCAGGCTGGTCTCCAACTCCTGACCTCAGGTGATCCACTCACCTCGGCCTTCCAAAGTGCTGGGATTACAGGCGTGAGGCACTGCACCCGGCCCCGCCTCTCACTCTTTAGTGTTTAGGGTACAGTTGCAAGAATAAAAGAGAAATTAGCTTCCATTAAACAATCCTGTCAAATTTGTAATAGTACAACCTACTTTCTGCGTTTGAGTACTGCTCTTGGTTCTTTTATTTCTCCTGTATCTTAAGCCAGCTACTCCCTTTCTTGAGTCTCACCCTGCTACCTTGCCTCTGCTTCCTATGTGCTTAATATTTATGATAGCAGGTTTTTGGCAACATTCTTTCAATTCTCTCTTATGATCTTTTCCTTTACAGTCCTTTCTTTTTTTTATTTCTGAGAAAGAAAACTCAGACTCTTGGCCAAACTACTCTGTTACATAGCACAAGAAAACAAAAATGACAATATGACAGGAAAATGACACACACACATATGCACACACACATGCACAGTCAGAATAGTGGATACTGCTGTGTTGCTAATGTTGTCATGCTTTATTCTTCTTGAAACTGTCTTTTTCTATTCTATGAATTTGCCATGCATCTGATGAATGTCTGTATCTGAGAGAGGGAGAAAGAGAGAGAGGATATTCATGTCCTATTCTCTTCTCACATGGTTGTTTTTCTCTGCTGAGAAGTTATACATCCTTTTGGAAAATGTCAGCTTTTTCTCCTTAGAAGAAAAACTGGGTTTTGGAAGGAATAACATCATAAAATTTTATGTCCTGTGGACAAACATAATTGGCTACTGTAGGTCTAAAGCAAGAAAGGTAGAAAGGAGAATAATACAACATATATTACGGGAATCTATATTTCTCTCTAAGATTCTAAGAATATTATGATTTATTCTATTTCTTTGTACTTCCTAAGTTTGAAATGGAGAATAAAACCAGTCCCTTAAATATTAATTCTCAAACACATTTTAATATTTTAAAGAAGGAAAACATGTTTGCATTGCTCCTTCAATAAACTTACAAAAATTAAATAATTTCGTTATCTTAAAATAGCTTCTAGATGCATCAGAGTTATGAGGATCTGAGCAATATTATAATACCACTCAAAAATAAACTATATCTTCAGTCCTACTTGCCTTTCTTTAAGAATATGTAAATCAGGTATTGTCAAATCACTCTTTTCAATTATTTTAGGCAGATCAGAATTCTGCTGTCAGTTGCTCAAACTTTTGACATTTTCAGGCTGTGATTTTTTACTTGTAAGCTCACAATTCCAGCTGATCTCAAAAAAGCAACTTCCTATTAAAAAGTCCCTAAATTTTTATTCACTAAAATAATTACCAAATGAACTAAAATAATGATGATGATGATTATCATTATTATTATTATTTTGATAGAGGAACGTCCTTGGAGGGCTTCCTGACTCTTCAGAGACTTCGCAACTATGCTGATAAAAATAGCATGTTTGCTGATTAGAAAAAAGTCTATGGAAATCAGATTTGTAAGATAATAACAAAACATATTGTACCACTATTACTCAGGTAATCTTTTGATTACATGTGATACCAGTTCAAACTAAATTAAGCCACAAGAAGAACTCATTGGTCCACATACTGGGAAGGCTAACTAGCAGTGCTAATTTAAGGTAAAGATGAATCCCAGGGTTCAAATATGCTACTTGCAATCTGTCATTTTCTGCTTCTCTTGTTTTTGATTCCTTTTCTAGACATACTCTTTTCATCATCATAAATGTGGCTCCCCAAGCTTCAGTGTAATTGAGCACCTGTTTTTTATGATCTTACATGCAGGGAAAACCTTTTTCTCAGCTTCCATATCAATATCTTCACCTATCTCTCTTTCAATCACTCTGACAAAAGAATGTCACATCGCAACAAATCAAAACAATCAATCAAATAATCAATCATAATTCTGACTGGCTCAGCTTGAACAAGAGTGGTCATTCTTAAACCAGTTACATGTCTAAGTGGAAGGAGTATTCTAATTAAAAAGTTGGTCAATGTGTGTTGCAGCGATTATTATTTCTAAACAAATTACTCAAAAGCCTAGTCTTAAAAAAAATCAATAAAAAAATTATTCATTTTGCTGGTGGATTTTGTATATCGGGAATTCACATCAGGCTCAGTGGGGGAGCCTTGTTTGCTTCACTCAGTGCTTACCAGAGGGGCCTCAGAGGCTGCAGCCTGGAATTGTCTAAAATCTTGCCCACTTACATATCTGGAGTTTGATGCTAGATGGTTTTGAGGAGCATCGGAATAGGATAGAGAAGAATCCTCAGGAATCTGTTTCTTGCTCTAGGTGTTCTGTTCACCTGATCTCCCAGTATGAAAGCTTTAGGGTAGCCATAATTTTACATGTCAGCTCAGAGCTGCAGGGAGAGAGTCAGATAGAAGTTGTTTTGTCTTCTTCTGACTTACCATTGGAAGTCAAAACTCTGGCACTTCTGATACTTTCTATGCATTAGAATTGAGTCAGTAAGCTAGTCCATGTTTCAAGGACTGTTTGAGAGGAGGCTTAAAGTATTCCAGTATGTATTTAAAACAGTTTCAATGTGACTAACTTTGGGAAGGATAGATGACACACCTTGATAGAGATTCTCACCAGGGAGGAGGATAGGTAACAAAAACAGATGTGTGGGAGACTGTATTTGTTACCAGAAGATGAGAAAAGAATATATAGCTAGAAACTATAATTTATTGTAGCTTCAGAGGTATAATATACCATAGACATTACCTTATTAATTATAATTTGATTTCACAGTTCTAACAAAATTTCTAATTATTTATATTAACTCTGTATTATCCCTAAGGCTTTCTAATTGTTATACATTTTACCAGGCTTGGCGTTTAGGAGTATTAATTTTTATTTTTCTCTCAATTTATAAGATTATGTCTGTAAAAAATATTTTAAAGGAAAGCAAACAGATTTATATTTTTTGAACCCTATTTACTTTGAGTATTTTTTATATTGAAAGTATGACTGCACAGAAAATTATCTTGTCACAAGCTTTTATTTTTTAACATTAAATTACTTATGCTGTTTTACTTTTTATATTTTTCTTCCATCATTTTTAGTTTTAACAGAAAAGGTGAGGGTGATTAGTTTGTTTATTTTTTACTATGTGTATAAAGCTGATCTTCATTTTTTACTTTGCTTTTTACATTTTATGAGATGAAATTTCTCCTACAACCCCATTTGTTTACATGTAGGTGTTTTTAGAATGATGTTGTATGAACTATTTTATTATATATACAGTGCAATATATAATTATGGCTACCACTTCTACCCTATTTGTTGTGTTCTATAAGTAATCACCAATAATCTGCATTTTAAATTACCAGTTTGCAGTTTCCGTAACTACACTACACTACATCTTTTCTCTTTTAATTTTCATCTGTGTCCTATGTATTCTGGGAAAGTATTTCAAATTTTTCCGTATATTATCTAGTCAATAACTTATTTTATTCTTCTGAGAATCCAATACTATTTCCAAAACATTTTTTAGATCAATGCCATAGATCATTTTCAGAATTGATATTATTCTTTGAGTTTTTGTACATCATTCAATATATTTGATTCTGCATTATATTTCCATAAGTTACAAGTTGTCAGTATGTTTATTTTTTCTTTTAATATCATTTGAATTGCAATCTTTCCAAGATTGTTTATCAACAGATGGAGTAAGTTAACTATATCTCTATCCTTATGACAGTGCCACCCTGTCTTGCATAATGTAATTTGTAGTGAACTTTGAAATTAAGAAACATACATCTTCCAACTTTTTTTTTCAAGATTATTATGGTTATTCTGAGTGTCTTAAATTTCCATATGAGTGTTAAAGCAAGCTTGTAAATATCTGCAAAAAAAAAGTAGAATTTGATAGAGAATGCATTGAATTTGCAAGTCAATCTGAGGTGGTCTATTGACATTTAGCAATGTTCAGTCATCCGATTCACATATATGAGATGCTTTTTATTTATTTAGATCCTCCTCAATTATTTTCAAAGGTGTTTTACAGTTTTCAGTGTACAAGTTTTGCATTTGCTTTGATAAATTTATTTTTAAGCATTTTATTCTTTATGATGCTCTGGCAAACAATTGTTTTCTTAATTTTCTTTTTTGATTGTTCATAGCTACAATTAGAAATACAATTGATATTTTACATTTATTTTGTATCCTGAAACCTTGCTAAACTTCAGAATTTGGTAAGTTTTTAGACGTTATTGCCAGGTGAGGTATCAGAGCCCCAGCATCAAAGTGTTCCGCTCACGGGTCGTATGGTAGTAAGAAGAATTTGCTGTCAACAGTATAGCTTTGAAAAGGAAATTTTTATTAGATAGAAATATTGCTGCCAAATTTTACAGCACGGTGCCTCAACAAGAGAGAGCTGAGCCCACAGTGGATTTTTCCTTAGGGATATTTATAGACCTTAAAGTGGGATTTTAAGGGTAATTTGAACCACATTAGCCACATTGGTCATTTTGGTGCCTTAATGTCAGCAACGATTGCACAAAGAGTTTTGATATACATGCATTCCAGAGATGTATAGAAATTCTAATTACTTATAAATTTGGGGAAAAGACCCTGGAACCAGAAGACTGCTTTAGATAATAGGAAAGGCTAATTACTTCTGAATTCCTTAGATGAGGAGTTTTGCCTCTAGATGGTTTGCATGATGTCCACCAAGTGATCTTTGCTGTCAATTATTATTTTTCGCTCCTTGTTTCTTTCCTCTTCTGGAATTTCCATTATGCAAAAATTAGTATTCTTGATGTCGTACCATTGTTCTTGAGACTAGGTTAATTTTTTTTTTATTCTTTTTTTATTTCTCTTTCTCTACCTGAATGATCATATCTGACCTATCCTTTAGTTTTCTTATTTTTTTGTCTTTAAGGACAATTCAGATGTTTTTGTCCTGCTAATGAATGTCTCATTCCAATTACGGTAATTTTTGACTCTATAGTTTTTAATTTTGTTTATAATTTCTCTCTCTTTACTAACATTCTCTATTTGACAAAACACAATTCTTGTTTTTTTTTTTTTAGTTCATGAGAAATATTTTATTACTTGGAACATATTTATAAAAGCTGAAATAAAGTCTTTTAAAAGCAAATGCAAAACATGAGTTTTCACAGGGACGGTTTCTTTACTCTTTTTTTCTTTGTATGTACCACACTTTTCTGATTCTCTGAATACCTCAATTTTTTTTTCCAAAAATTTAACATTTAATATAATATGAGACTATTGTAGAAGTTAAGATTTTTCTTCCTTCCTCTACAGATTTTGTTACATTATTTTTTATTTTTCTGTTTTTAATGTTTGTGAGTACATAATAGGTGTATATATTTATGGGGTGTATGGGATATTTTGATACAGGCATATGATGTGTAATAATCACATCAGGGTAAATCAGGTATTCATCACCTCAAGCATTTATCCTTTGTGTTACAAACAATCCAATTATACACTTTTAGTTATTTTAAAATGTACAATTACATTTCCATTGACTATAGTCACCCTGTTATATTCTCAAATACTGAATATTATGCATTCTTTCTAACTATTTTTTTTGGTACCCATTGACTATTTTCACTTCCCCTCCAGTGCCCCACTACCCTTCCCAGCCTCTGGTAACCATCATTTTACTCTCTATCTCTATTAGTTCAACTGTTTTAATTTTTAGCTCCCACAAATAAGTGAGAACATGAGAAGTTTGTTTTTCTGTGATGGGCTTATTTCACTTAACATAATGACCTCCAGTTCTATCCATTTTATTGCAAATGATAGACTCTCATTCTTTTTTATGACTAAATACTACTCATTGTGTATATGTACCACATTTTCTTTATCCATTCACCTGTTGATGGACACTTAGATTGCTTCCAAATCTTGGCTATTGTGAATGGTGCTGCAATAAATATGAGAGTGTATCTCTTCAATCTACTGATCTAGCAGTGGGATTACTGGATCTTATAGTAGCTCTATTTTTAGTTTTTTGAGGAACTTCCAAATTATTCTCTATAGTGTTTGTACTAATTTACACTCCTACCATCAGTGTGTAAGGGTGCCCTTTTCTCCACATGCTTGCTAGCATTTGTTATTGTCTGATTGTTGGATAAAAGTCATTTTAACTGGGGTTAGATATCTCATTGTAGTTTTCATTTGCATTTCCCTGATGATCAGTGATGTTGGGCACCTCTTTATAGGCCTGTTTGCTATTTGTGTGTCTTTTTCGAGAAATGTCTATTTCGATCTTTTGCCCACTTATTAATCATATTATTATATTTTTTTCTTATAGAGTTGTTTGAGTTCCTTATGTATTCTGGTTACTAATTTCTTGTCAAATGGATAGTTTGCAAGCATTTTCTCCCATTCTGGGGTTTTTGTGTTCATTTTGTTGATGGTTTCCTTTGCAGTGCAGAAGCTTTTTAACATAATGTGATCCCATGTATCCATTTTTGCTTTGATTGTGTGTCCTTGATTGTGGGGTACAACTCAAGATTTTTTTGCCCAGACCATACCCTGGAGAGTTTCCCAAAGTTTTCTTGTAGTAGTTTCATAGCTTGAGGTCTCAGATGAAGGTCTTTAGTCCATTTTGATTTGATTTGTGTATATGGCAAGAGATAGTGGTCAAGTTTCATTATTTTGCATATGGATATCCAGTTTTCCCACCACCATTCATCGAAGAGACTATCCTTTCCCCAATGTATGTTCCTGGCACCTTTGTCAAAAATGAGTTTACTGTGTAGTTGTATGAATTTGTTTCTGGGTTCTCTTTTTGTTTCATTGGTCTATGTGTCTGTTTTTATGTCAGTACCATACAATTTTAGTTACTATAGCTCTCTAGTATAATTTGAAGTCAAGTAACATGATTGCTCTACTTTTCTTCTTTTTGCTGAGGGTAACCTTAGCAATTTTAAATCTTTTACGGATTCATATAAATTTTAGGTTAGTTTTTTTATTGCTGTGAAGAATATCATTGGTATTTTGTTAGGGATTGCATTGAATCTGTAGATTGCTTTTGGTAGTATAGACATATAAACAATATTGATTCTCTCACCCCACGAACACGGATTATCTTTCCATTTTTTTGTATCCTCTTCAATTTCTTTTATCTATTTGTATAGTTTCATTGAAGATGTAAAATTCCATTGTAGAGGAATTTAATTTTATTTGTAGCTATTGTAAATGGAATTATATTCTTGATTTCCTTTTCATATTGCTTGCCGTTGGTATGTAGAGATGCTACTGATTTCTGTATGTTAATTTTTTTATCCTGCAACTTTACTGAATTTGTTCCTCAGTTCTAGTCTTTATTTGGTGATGTCTTTAGGTTTTTCCAAATATATGATTACATCATCTGCAAATGAATAATTTGGCTTCTTCCTTTCCAATTTATATATCTTTTATTTCTTTCTTTTGTCTAATTGCTCTAGCTAGGACTTCTGGTACTATGTTGAATAACGGTGGTTTAAGTGAGCATTCTTGTCATGTTACCAATCTTAGAAGAAAGACTTTCAATTTTGCCCATTCATTATGATACTAGCGGGGGTCTGACATATATGGTTTTATCATTTTGAGGTATGTTTCTTCTATAAGTTTTTCAAGGGTTTTCAAGGGTTTTCATCATGAAAGGATGTTGAATTTTATCAAATGCTTTTTCAGTGTCCTTTGAAATGATCAGATGGATTTTGTCCCTTATTTTATTGATATGATATATTACATTGATTAATTTGCAGATGTTGAACAATCTTTGCATGTCTGGAATAAATCACAGATGGCCATGGTGAATGATCCTTATAATGTATTGTTGAGTTCGGCTTGCTTATATTTTGTTGAGGATTTTTGCATCAATATCCATCAAAGATATAAGTCTGTAGTTTTCTTTTATTGATGCGCCTGTCTGGTTTTTTTAGGGTAATACTGTTCTTGTAAAATGAGTTTGGAAATATTTTTCTCCTCCTTTATCTTTTGGAATCATTTAAATAGGATTAGTATTGATTCTGTTAAAATCTTTGGCAAAATTCAGCAATGAAGCCATTGGGTCCTGGGCTTTTCTTTGCTGGGAGATTTTTATTATGGCTTCAATTTCATTACTTGTTATTGGTCTGCTCAGGTTTTTTATTTTTTCACAGTTCAATCTTTGTAGGTTGTAAGTGTCTAGGAGTTTATTCTAAATTTTTAAATTTACTAGCATATTGTTGCTCATGGTAGCATCGAATTATCCTCTTTGAATTTCTGCAGATCTGTTGTGTCTTCTTTCTGATTTTATTTATTTGGGTTGTCTCTCTTCTTTTCTTAGTCTGGCTACAGGTTTGTCAATTTTCTTTACATTTTCAAAAACCAAGTTTTCATTTTGTTGATCTGTATTTTTTTCTTCATTTTGATTTCATTAATTTTTGCTCTGATGTTTATTATTTCTTTCCAACTAACTTTAGGTTTCATTTGCTCTTGCTGTTCAAGTTCTTAATATGTATTATTAGGTTGTTTATTCGAAGCTTTTCCTCTTTGTTCACATAGGCCCATATTGCTGTAAAATTATCTCTTAATATTGTTTTTGGTATATCTCTTAAGTTTTGGTATGTTATATTTCCATTATGATTTCTTTTAAAATTGTTATCAATTTCTGTCTTAATCGCTTCATTAACCCACTGGTCATTTGGAAGCACATTGTTTAATTTTTTCTATAGTTTCCAAAATTCCTGTTGTTATTGATCTCTTGTTGTGTTCCACTGTGGTCAGAGAAGATACTTATTATGGTTTTAATTTTTTTTAAATTTTCAGGCTTGCTTTCTGGCCTACCATATGGCCTTTCTTTGATACCATATGTGCTAAGAAGAAAAATATACATTCCTTGGCCATTGAATAAAATGTTCTTCAACTATCTATTAGGTCCATTTGGTCTATAGTAAAGATTAAGTTTAATGTTTCTTTGTTGATTTTCCGTGTGGATGATCTGTTTAGTGCTGAAAGAGGGATGTTGAATTATCCAAGTCTTATTCTATTGCGGTCTATCTCTCTCTTTAGCTCTAATAAAATTACTTTATATATCTGGGTGATCCAGTTTTGGTTGCATATATATTTATAATTTTTATATTCTCTCACTGAATTGACCCCTTTATCATTATATAATAACATTTGTCATCGTTTTTTGCAGTTTTATTTCTGTTGAAATCTATGACATCTGATGTAATTATAGCTACTCCTGTTCTTTTTTTTTTTTGGTTTTCATTTGCATTGTATATCTTTTTTAATCTCTTTATTTTCAGTCTATGTGTGTCTGTATAAGTGATGTGTGTTTCTTGTAGGCAGGAGATCATATAGTCTTGTGTTTTCATCCTTTCAGCCACTTTGTCTTTTGATTGAAGCATTTAGTCCACTTACATTCAATGTTATTATCAATAAGTAAGAACTTACTCCTGCAATGTTGTCATTTGTTATCTGCTTTTTAGTAGTCTTCTCTTTCTTCTTTCCTTCCTTTCTGTTGTCCCTACAATGAAGGTGATTTTCTCTGGTAGGGTGTTTTAATTTCCTACTTCTTATTTTTTGTGTATACTGTGTATATTTTTAGATTTGAGATGACCATGAGTCTTGCAAAGAATGTCTTAAATCCATTATTTTAAACTGATACAAATTTAACACTGATTGTATAAACAAACTAACAAGCCAAAAGAAAACTATTAAAAACTCTGCACTTTAACTTTGTCTCCCCACTTTTTAATGTTTTATTGTTTACATTTATATCTAATTGTATGATTTATCTCTTAAAATTTACTGTAGTTATTATTTTTATCAGTTTATATTTTCATGTTTATACTTAGGATATGTGTAGTTTACCCACCACAATTACAGTGTGTTTTTTCTAACTCTAATCCTGACCCTAACCCTAACCCTAACCTGAAGCTCACAAGCTTACCAGTGAGCTTGTACTTTCAGACAACTTCTTCTTGCTCATTTATATCCTTTTTTTTGCCCCTCAGATTCAACAACTCCTTTGGTCATTTCCTGTAGGACAGGTATAGTGTTGATGAAATTCCTCAGATTTTGTTTGTCTGGGAAAGTCTTTATTTCTCCTTCATGTTTGAAGAATATTTTCACCAGATATATTCTTCTTGGGTGAAAAATTCTTTTCCTTAAGGACTTTAAATATGTTATGACATTCTGTCCTGGCCTGTAAGGATTCCACTAGAATGTCTGCTGCCAGACATATTGGAGCTCCATTGTATATTGTTATTTTTCTTTTATCATGTTGCTGTTAGGAACCTTTCTTTACCCTTGACTTTTGGGAGTTTTATTATTAAATGCCTTGAGATAAACTTCTTTGGGTTAAATCTGCTAGGTGTTCTGTAACCTTCTTACACTTGAATGTTAATATTTTTCTCTAGCTTTGGGAAGTTCTCTGTTATTATCATTTTGAATAAACTTTCTGCCCTGTCTCTCTCTCTACCTTCTCGTTAAACCCTATAATACTTAGATTCATCCTTTAGAGGCTATTTTCTAAATCTCGTTGGCATGCTTCATTCTTTTTTATTATTTTTTCTTTTATTTTCTCTGACTGTGTATTTCCAGACAGCCTGTCTTGAAGCTCATCAGTTTCTTCTGCTTGATCAATTCTGCTATGAAGAGACTCTGATGCATTCTTCAGTATGTCAATTGCATTTTCGAACTCCAAAATTTATGCTTGATTCTTTTACATTATTTTAATTTCTTTGTCAAATTAATCTGATAGGATTCTGAATTCCTTCTTTGTGTTATCTTGAATTTCTTTGACTTTTCTCAAAATAGCTGTTTTGTATTATCTATCTGAAAGGTCACACATTTCTGTCCCTCCAGGATTGGTACCTAATGACCTAATGCCTTATTTTGTTCATTTGATGAGATTACATTTTCCTACGTGGCCTTGATTCTTGTGGATGTTCATCCGTGTCTGGGAATTGAAGATTAGGTATTTATTGTAGTCTTCACAGTGTGAGCTATTTATACGCATTCTTCCTAAGACATCTTTCCAAGTCTTCAAAAGGACTCAGATGTTCTAAGTTTTTGGTCATTGCTGCCCTATCTGCATTAGGGACCCCTCCAAGCCCAGTAGTGCTGTGATTCTTGCAGACTTGTACAGGTACCACCTTGGTGGTCTTGGAAAATATTCAGAAGAATTATCTGGTTTACCAGGCAGAGACTATTGCTTTTTTCTCTTTATTTTCTCCCAAGCAAATGGAGCTTCTCTCTTTCTTTGTTCTAAACTGCCTGGTGCTGAGAGAGAAGTGACACAAGCACCCCTGTGGCCACCACCACTGGGATTTTGCTGGGTCATACATGAAGTGAGCATAGCATTGAATCTTGCCCAAGGCCCACTGTAATCACTATCTTGCTACAGCCTATGTTTACTGAAGACCCTAGGGCTCTACAGTCAGCAAGTTGCAAAGCCAGACAGGCTTGTGAATTGCCTGTAGAGCAGCAATTTCCTGTGGGCTTCAGGTAGGTCCAGAGTTACTGTGTAGGAGCCAGATCTGGAGGTGAAAACTTAGAAATGTACTAGTGCCCTATTTGACTGTGGCTGTGCTAACACAGAAACCACAAAACAAAGTCTTTGCCACTCTTCCCTCTCCATTTTCCATCATGTCCACCACAACCAAGGTCCATGCTGACTAGTGCCAGGATATGACCGATTTCACTTAATGCCCAAGAACTCTTTAGTCAGCTCATGTTGAATGCTTCCAGGCCTGAGACTCAGCCTTCATAGCCATAAACTCCCTTCTGGCCCACAGTAGGTCCAGAAATGCCTTCCAAGAGCCACGGCCTGGAATCAGAAACCCCAAGAGCCCACTTGGATCTCTTCCCCACTGTGGCTGAGCTGGTACCTAAGCTGTAAGATAAAGTCTCTTTCACTCTTCCCTCTGCTTTTCTGAATCAGAACACATCTCTCTCCTTTGTCACCACAGCTGTGAATGTGCTAGGTCATAACTGAAGCCTGCACATCTTAGAATCTCAACCAAGGCCTCTGGCATGCGCCACCTGGTTACTGCTGCTGATTTTTCAGGGCCCAAAGACTCCTTAGTCAGCAGGTGATGAATCTTGCCAGGACTGGGTCCTTCCCTTCAAGACAGGGGATTTTCTTCCTGCCCAGGGTGTATCTAGAAATGTCATCTAGGAGCTAGGGCCTAAAACTGTGGCCTCACAACTCTGCCTCATGCCTATCCTACTGTGGCTGAGCTGGTATACAACTTGTAAGTCAAAGTCCTCTTTCCTTTTCTCTCTCCTCTCCTCAAGTTGAAGAAAAACCCCTTTTATGCAGCTCTTTCACCTCCTTGGTTACATTTATTCCTAACTTCGTATAACTTTCGTAATTATTCTGAATAGCATTGTTGTCTTAGTTGTTTTATTTCAGATGTTAATTGCTAAGTTTATAGAAATGCTATTAATTCTGTTTATTGTTTTTTTATTCTGCATCTTTACTGAATTCCCCTATTAGTTTGAACAGTTTTGTAGGCAAACATGAGGCTTTCTAAATATAAGTTTATATTATTTGTAAACAGGGACAATTTTACTTCTTTTCTAATTTCAATGCCTTTTATTCCTTTATTTTCCCTAATTACTCAGGCTCAGATTTGAATACTAAATTGAATAGAAGTGATGCAAATAGGCATCTTTGTCTTTCTCCTGGTTTTGGAGAAAAACTTTCAACTTCAGAGCATTAAGTATGGTGTCAGCTATGAGCTTGTCATATATTGTGTTGAGCTACATTCTTTCTATATGTAATTTGTTGAGAGTTTTCATCATGAAAGAATGTTGGATTTTGTAAAAATGCTCTTTCTGCATATATAACATGATTATATGGTATCATAGTAATAGTTATACCAATTTCTAAGATTTTGAGATGAGTTTGAGAAGGTTTGATACTATGATTTGGGTATAGTTTGTTCTCATCAAATCTCATGTTATAATTTGATTCCTAGTTTGATGGTATTGGGAGGTGGGACTTAGTGGAGATTGTTTGGGTCATGGAGGCAAATTCCTCTTCAATGGCCTGGTGCTGTTTTCACAGTAGTGTGTGACTTCTTGCTCTCATGAGACTTGATAAGTTCTTGGGAGAATAAATTGATTCCTCTGAGAGAGTGAATTGTTATAAAGGCAGGATGTCCCATGGATTTTCCCCCTCTTCACAAATTCTTGCTTCCCCATTTACCTTCTCCAATGCATTTGGATGCAGCACAAGAGCCCTTGCCAGAAGCAAGAAGATCCCAGTGCCATGCTTTTTTACAACCCCGAGAACAAAGAGCTAAATAAACCTCTATTCATTATAAATTCCCCAGCCTTGGGTGTTTTGATATAACAATACAAAATGGAATAAGAAAATTGGTACTAATTCTTCTTTAAATATTTGTAGAATTCAGCACTGAAGGTACCTGATCCTGGCCTTTTCTTTGATGAGAGACTTTGTATTACTGATTCAATTTCCTTCCTCATTATTGGTAGATTTTCTATTTTTTTTTAAATTTAAATCTAGGGGGTACATGTGCTTGTTTGTTACATGGGCACTAGATGAATAATGGTGGGGGTTTGGCTTCTAGTGTGCTCATCACCCAAATATTGAATATTGTACCTAGTAGTTAATTTTTTGACCCTCACCCCCTTCCAACTCTTCTCCCTTTGGGGTATCCAGAGTCTATTTTTTTCATCTTTATGTTCATATGTATCCCTTGCTCTCACTTATAAATGAGAGCATGTGATATTTGATTTTCTTCTTCTGTCTTAGTTCACTTAGGATAATTGCCTCCAGCTTCAACAATGTTGCTGCAAAAAATATGATTTTATTCTTTTTGATGGCTGTATAGCATTTCATGGTGTACCATATTTTCTTTATCCAATAAACTGTTGGTTAACGCTTAGATTGTTTCCATGGCTTTGCTATTGTATATAGTGCTACAATAAACAAACAAGTTCAGGGGTCTTCTTAATAGACCGATTTTTTTCTCTCTAGGTGGACATACAGTAGTGGGATTGATGGGTCAAAAGATAGCTCTGGTGCAGCAAACTGCCATGGCCCATGGTATATACCTATGTAACAAACCTGCATGTTCTACACATGTATCCCCCACCTTTTTTTTTAAAGAAGAAATAAATAAATAAAAGAAAAAGAGAAAGAAAATTCTATTTTTAATTCTCTAAGATATTTACATAATGTTTTCCATCGAGGTTGAACTAATTTATATTCACACCAACAGTGTATGAACATTCCCGTTTTTCTACATGCACGTGAACATCCATTGTTTTTTGACTTTTGAATAAAAGTCATTCTGTCGGGTATATCATGATATCTGTGTGGTTTTAACTTGAATTTATCTGATAATTAGTAATGTTGAAAGTTTTTTATGTGCTTCTTATATTTCTTCTTTGGAGAAATATCTGTTCCTTTCCTTTGTCCACTTTTTAATGAGACTGTTTGTTCATTTCTTGTTGAGTTGTTTGAGTTCTTTGCAGATTCTGGAAATGATTTTTTTTCTCAGAGGCATAATATGTTTAATCTGTAGGTTGTCTGTTTATTCTGTTCATTATTTCTTTTAATGCACAGAAGCTTTTTACTTTTATTAAATCCCATTTGTCTTTTTTTTTTTTTTGGCATTTGCTTTTGGAGTCTTCATCATTAATTTTTTGCCTAAAGTCCAGAAGAGTTTTTCCTAGGTTTTCCTCTAGGACTTTTTATAGCTTCTTGTCTTACTCTTCGGCCTTTAATTCATCTTGAGTTAATTTTTATATATCATGAGAGACAGAGTTCCAGTTTCAGTTTTCTGCATTATGGCTAGCCAGTTTTCTCAGTACCATTTATTGAATCTGATATCCATTCCACATTGTTTATTTTTATTGACTTTATTGAATATCAGTTGGGTATAGTATAGGGCTTTATTTCTGTGATCTCTATTCAGTTCTATTGCTCTATGTGTCTATTTTTGTATCAGTATCATTCATGAATTTTTTTTTTACTATAGCCGTGTAGTATAATTTGATGTCAGGCAATATGATGCCTCAGGATTTGTTCTTTTTGCATAAGAATGCTTTGTCTATTTGGAATCTTTATGTTGCACATGCACTTTAGAATTTTTTTTAATTCTGTAAAAATAATGTTTGTAGTTTAATAGGAATAACATTAAATGTGTAGACTGCTTTGGACACAGTGGGCATTTTAACAATATTGATTCTTCCAATTAATGATCATGAAATGTATTTCCATTTATTTCTATCATCTACAATTTCTTTCGTCTGTATTTTGTAATTCTTGTAGTTATCCTTCACCTCATTGGTAAAATGTATTCCTAGGTGTTTTACTTTTTTGTGGCTATTGTAAATAAAATTGAATTCTTAATTTTATTCTAGCTTGAATGTTATCAGTGTTTAGAAATGCCGCTAATTTTTCTACACTGATTCAGAATCCAGAGACTTTAGTAAAGTCGATAATCAGGTCTAAGAATCTTCTAGAGGAGTCTTTAAGGTTTTCTTTTTATGTCATCAGCAAACAGAGATAACTTGACTTTCATATTTTTCAGTTCGAATGTCCTTTATATATTTTTCTTGCCTGAGAGCTCTGGCTAGAACTTCTAGTACTATGTTGATTTGTAGTGGTGAGAGTGGACATCCTTATCTTTTCTTCCAGTTCTTAGAGAAAATGGTGTCCACTTTTCCCCATTCAGTATGATGTTGGCTGTGGGTTTGTCATATATGTTTCCTATTATTTTAAAATACGTTTTAACTATGGCTATTTGTTGAGGGTTCTTATCATAAAAGGGATGTTGGATATTATGTAATGCTTTTTCTGCATCTATTGAGATGACCATAGGTTTTTGTTCTTAATTCTGTTCGGGTGATGGATTATACTCATTGATTTGCATATGCTGAACCATCCTTGCATCCCTGGAATAAAGCCTACTTGATTATGGTCAATTATCTTTTGGATGTGCTGTTTAATTTGGTTTGCTTGTATTTTGTTGAATTTTTTTGCATCTATGTTCATAATGGATATTGATCTGTAGTTTCCTTTTTTGTTGTGTTCTTGGCTAATTTTGTATCAGAGTGATACTGGATTCATAGAATGAGTTAGGAAGGGATTCCTTCTCGATATTTTGGAATAGTTTCAGTAGGATAGGTAACAGCTTTTCTATGCACATCTGTGCAAATTCCACTGTGAATTCATCTTATACTGGGATTTTTTGTTGGAAGATTTTTAAATTAATGATTTGATTTGATTATTCATTATTGACATGTTTAAGGTTTCATTTTCTCTAGGTTTTCTAGTTGGTCCTCGTAGAGATATTAATAGTATTCTCTGACAATCTTTTCTATTTCTCTGATATAACCTGTGATGTCATTTTTATCATTTCTGACTGTACTTATTACAATCGTCTCTCCTTTTTTCTTAGTCTAACTGTCAGTCTGGAAATTTTGTTTATCTTTTCAAAACATCAACCTTTTATTACATTGACATTTTGTGTCATTTTTTGGTCTCAATCTCATTTGGTTTTGCTCTGATCTATATTTCCATCTGCTAGATTTGGGTTCAGTTTGCTTTTATTTTTCTACTTCCTTGAGCCATGATGTTAGATTGTAATTTGAGACCTTTTTGATGTAGGCATTTAATGCTGTACATTTTCTGCCTAGCACTGCTTTTGTTGTATCCCAGAGGTTTTGGTATCTTAGTCTCTATTTTCATTCATTTCAAATAATCTTTTTAATTTTTGTCTTGATTTTGTTATTTACCCAAAAGTCATTCAGGAGTTAGTTGTTTCCATGCACGTGTATAGTTTTAGGAGTTCCTCTTTGTATTAATTTCTAATTTTATTCCATTGTGGTCCAAGAAGATACATGATATAATATTTTTTTGAATTTATTGAGACTTGCCATATGAACAGGCATATGGTTGATTTTGGAGGATATCCCCTGTGCAAATGAGAAAAATTTATATTCTATAGTTGTTAGGTAAAATATCCTGTAGAAGTTTATTAAGTCTATTTGGTCTATAGTCCATTTTAATTCCAGAATTCCTTTGCTGATTTTCTGCTTTAATGATCTGCCTAGTGATATCAGTGAAGTGTTGAAGTCCCCCACTCTTATCATATGGCTATCAATCTGTTTTCTTAGGTTTAGTAGCATTTCTCTTGTGAATCTGAGTGCCCCAGTATTGGGTTCATATATATTTAGAATAGTTAAATTTTCTTGTTGCATTGAATTCTTTGTCATTATATAAGGCCCCTCTTTGTCTTTATTTGTACGATTGTTAGTTTAAAGTCCATTTTATCTGATAGGAGAATGGCTATTCCTGCTCACTTTTGTTTTCCATTATTTCTTTTTCACCCTTTTACTTTGTATCTGAATGTGACTTTAGCCAGTAGGTGAGTGTCTTGTAGAGAGCAAGTGGTTAGGTCTTTTTAATCCAATATGTCACAGTGTATCGTTTAAGTGGAGTATTTAAGCCATTTACATTGAAGGTTAAAATTTATCTGTGAGGTTTTATTCCTAACATAGTTTTGTTATCTATTTGTTTTGGAGTTTTGATTGTGTCATTCCTTATAGGATCTGTGAGCTTAGTACTTACGTGTCCTTTTCTGATGGTAAGTATAACCCTTTTGTTTCCATGTTTGGAACTCTTTCATTTCTTGTAGAACCAGTGTAGTACTGAAAAATTTTCTCAGTCACTGCTTGTCTGGGGAAGGCTTTATTTCCTTTAATTTATGAAGCTTAAATTGTCAGGATATAAAATTCTTGGCTGGCTTTTTTTTTCCTTTAAGGAGGCTAAAAGTGCATCCCCAATATCTTCTGACTTATAAAATTTTTGTTTAGAAGTCTGCTTTTAGTCTGATTTGTTTTCCTTTGTAGGTAATTTGACCCTTTTCTTTAGCTGCCTTAAGATTTTTTTCTTTAGCATTGACCTCTGGTGAGTATATGCCTTGGTGACGTTCATCTTATAGTATCTCACAAGTATTCCCTGGATTTCTTATATCTGGATGTCAACCTCTTTAACAAGATTAGGAAAATGTTCTTAAATTATTCCCTCAAATAAGTTTTCCAGGTTTTTTTTTCATCTTTCTCAGGAATGCCAATAATTCATAGGTTTGGTTAATCCTTTGTTCCTTGAAGGTTTTGTTCATTAAACAATTTTTTTCTTTATTTTTATCTGACTGGATTAGTTTGAAAAAACAACCTTCAAGTTCTAAAATTCTTTCTTCTGTTTGGTTTAGTCTGTTGATAAAGCTTTCAATTTTATTTTGAAATTCCTTAAGTGAATGTTTTATTTCCCAAAGTTCTGATTGATTTTTCTATGGGTATTTATTTCTTCCTTTATTTCTTAAATTGCTTTAGTGGTTTTTTAATATTGATTTTCAATCTTGTCTTTGATCTCATTGAGCTTCCTTTTAATCCATATTTTGAATTATTTATCTGTCATTTCTGAGTTTCCATTTTTGTTAGGGTACAACACTAGAGAGCTGACATGATCCTTTGGTGTTGTCACAACATTCAGATTGTTCATGGTGCCAGAATTCTTATGCTAGCTCCTTCTCATCTGAAGAGGCTGCCACTTCTAATTTTTCAAATGATGTTCATGTGGGTAGGATTTTTTTTCTTTTTTTATTTTTTTCTTTCCCTTTCCTCTATTTCCAGAGAGTGTGACTGTAGAGTATGTTAGTTTGGATCTTTTGGCTCTGCCTCGATATTCCTATGCAATTCTGTTGGCAGGTTTTATTTTGGCCTATGGGGTTCAACCTATAGGCCAGCAGTTGATGCTTATGGGTAAGAGCCAGCTGTGACACAAGCAGATGTGTATATACTTGGCACTATGAGCTACTCATAGTGCCAAGTTTACCATGAGGTCTTTGTTTACTACGTTTTACTGTGAGTTGCCCTCTGTTTACTATGTTTACTATGAGGTACTCACTGTTGTTTTAGGTGATGGACTGGACAATGGAGTGTCTAGTGCCCTGAGCTACCTGTTTCATGGATGTGGGGATACACTTCTGAGTGGAGCTGGGTACCCTTGCTTGCCCATGAAAACCCAAATGGTGACTGTAGGCGCCAACCCTGACAAGGGTGGCTGTGGGGAGCTCCCGGTGAAATTTACTGAGGTGTGTGTAAGGTTCGAGGGGGCTGCACTGGCTTCACGTCTTAGGCAGAAACGTGATGTCTTCCCTCTCAGACTCCTGTCCTAGCGCTCATAACTGCCTGCTTAGATGCACACTGTAGTTTATTCCCAGACATCAATGTGGCTGAGAGCCATGGGAAATGCCTATCTTGTGACTCTTTGTGGGATTGGTTTTGAAGAAGAACCTCCTCACTCGGCCCAGTAAAGATAGCCTTATGGCTTCCCTATTCTCCGATATGGTAAGGCTGCTGCTTTGTGTGTGTGTATGGGCTTTACCTTTGGGCCTGTGGGTCTCACCACTTCCCTTGTAAGTCCCAGAATTATCGCTATCTATTCCAATATTCCATTAGATCCAAGTAACTAAACAAGGCTACTTTCTTCAGTGCCCTAGTAAAATGTTCCAAATGCCTCATGACATAAATTAGGTCTCATGATCAGCTCTGAACTGATTTCTGTGAGTAGGAGAATGGGAGTTCTTAATGGAGTATATGGTGAGTCAACACCGCAGAAACCTTCAAGTAAAAAGCGGGGTTGGAAATGTTATTTCACAAGTTAACATCCGGGTGCCTCAGTAAAAATTCTGAAGCATGCATCTTGGATCAGGGAACAACAAATACCAACTTTAGGGTGAATACTCTTAATAGTATAATGCATTCCCTATAGAGTCGTTTTTCTCCGCATGACAGGCTTACTCAGCATGTGTGACTCTACTTCATCTCTGTGTTCTTCATTAGTTTAAAGGTTTTCTTAATGCCTTTTTGTCCTTGGCTTCTCCTGTGTCAACATTTTCAGTTCTAACAAGTTTTTTTGTTTTCACACTTTGATATTGTTCATAGGGTGTTTAGATTCTGTTCTGTAACAGAAAGGCATAAATGAAGAAGCAGTACATAAATTTTGCCTGCCAATATCTGTCTTACAAAGACAGTCAGTATTGTAGTATTTGTTATTCTCTTGCTCTATTGACAAATGAAAGTAAGTGAATATAGTTTGAAGAAATCTGTTCAACTGTGCAATTATCAGGGTCAAGCTAAAGGATGTAGGCTGGTTGCTTCATCTGATTACATATTCATTTATCCTCACGGGAAAAGACAAAGAATCAATGATGTTGACAATTTCTGGAGTGCCCAGCCAACCTGATATGAAAGATCTCTCTGATGAAGGAATCAGACCAATTTCAGAGTCCCAGAGAAAGTCTATACTTCTCTCTAGAAGCACGACACAACTTTGGGAATATATTTAAAGTAGGAATGTATCCACATTATAAAACATATATGAAGCTCTGGACTTTTAATCTCCTAGCTGTAGGTGTCAGCTTGAACAAGAGCAAAGAGACAGTCTCTATCTTCAAATATAAGAAGTTGTTTAGAGAAAAAATGCATAACTACAAAAATAACCATAATAAATCTATCTAAGACTGCTGAATAGCAAGATTTAGAATTTTATTTAGGAAACTTCGAGTTTTTTTTATGATTAACCTGAAGTCTTAAACTTCAATTGATTATTTTACTTGGTTATGCAATGTATAATGTTAAAGGCATTAAAATGGAGTTTTTCTTTTTCTTTTCTTTTTTTTTTTCTCCTCTCACAAAGTAGGCATTTAATAAACATTAGGGAAAAGAAGGTACAAAAAATAAAAGGGTATGTCTTGATACTGCACATTTTATTGTATTGAGAATAAAAATTAAAATGTTATGAAGATACAGATTTTAATCCTCAGGTTACAGTTTATAAAATTCAGATGGTAGATATAAACCTTCTACATCTTAAAAACAATATTGCCAGTGTGGTCAGGCAATCAGGAAACTTTCCAGAGAAGAAAGCATAAAAGACCAATACATACAGTCAGGTGTTCTGAATTCAAATAAAAGAAAGTCCCAAAACAATTTCCATTAAATAGTGTATATATTAATCATCGCATATAAGATATTTAGAGACAGGAACAACAAATTTAGAAAGTTCAGCCACCCAATGATGTCAACGGAAACCTACTTTTCATCTTTCTTCTCTGTCATCATGAGTGCCTTTAATTTGTCTTACCCTTAGATGAGGTTCATGCCTGGTGGACAGTAGGGACATGTTAATGCAGTTATAGCAGAAAAATTCACTCTGCATTAAAAGCAACTTTTCCCAAATGACAAAGCCGATAAAGTTAGTTAGCATAAAGCCACAAGTGAAATTAACAGCACAGTTGCCCATATTACCAAAAACCCTTGAGAAAGCTCCCATTGTGCCCTACACAGTCATGTAAGCAAACCTAAGACTAAAGTATTTCAATGAGATTCTATCCTGAATACACTGATTCCTTGTGCACTTGTAGGGATTTCTACAAGATTGAGATTTTTCCTCACTAGATGTGAATAGTTTGCCTTTTCATCTAGTGTGATGTGAGTGGCCACTGCTATAGTCATTCTGAGAGTCTTATGTGCTCAGTTCTATTTATACATTTTGTATTTCTTAATTATTCAAGCTAATTTTGTCTGTATTTTATTTAGGAGTAATTTTTAATGTTAAATTTGTGAGCAAAATTGTCTATATTGCTGAAAAATATTTTTAGTCATTTTATATTTTCTTGTTTTATTGAAAACTTGAAAGACTAAGCCAGTAGGTGGAAAAAAAACACATTCCGGTATTTTTATTCTTTACTTTACAAATGGCAATGTCAGGCCATATATTTTCATGCATATACACAACATAGTACTAAAAAAAATTTTGCATCAATATGAATATTTTGATCTGCTGTATTTTCTTAAATTATTTTATAGAAAAAACAAACTGATCATAGCACTGTAGGATATATAATTATTGCTATTAATACAATTAATTAAGATTAAAAATAACAAATTACTTTTAATGAGTTTCCTAGACATAAATTTATTTCAGTCTACAAACTCATTAATGTTTGTAGTATATCCAAATTAAATTAGCACTCTGATGTTGACAGAAGTGCTCTTTCTTTGCAAAGTAACAAACATAGCACATAAAACCATTTTCTAAGCAGCAAGTTTGATATCACTTTCAAATAAATTAATAATAGTCTGACAAATTTTCTACTTCATTTTATTTTTATTTTTATCTTTTCAAATGGGTAAACTCAGGCATCTCTATATGCAGATGTGGAGTAGAATCATAACAAAACACTTTGAAATAACCAGTTACATAGAAAACATTTCATGAATTTCTTATACAAAAAAATTGCAAATATTGCTGTATTATTGTAAATATAAAAATATAAATTGTAAACTCTAGGGTCAAGGTGCTTAGATTGAAATTCTGGATCAAACACTTTCTGATATAGACAAGTAACTTAAAACCTTTATACCTTTTTTTTTTATATTTAAAGTAAGCACAATTTTAGCATCTTCCAAATGAGTTATTATGGCAAATGAATGTTTTAATGTAGGTTAAAAACTCATTAGGTTCATATCATTCAAATTACTAAATAAGGGAATAATTTCTGTACCTTCAACCTACTTGTTTTACATATATAAATATTATGCAATATATGCATATCTGTACATATTATTATATTTGTTAATTATATAATATACATTAATAACAGATATGCTATCCATCCATCTATCTATCCATTCACACACACATATACAATGTATGCACAAAGTAGAAAGTAGGACCTTCCACAAGATGATAATTATTACTACATTTTGCTGGTAATTTTTATTAATGTTTTAAAATGTTTTTTTCTTTAAAATTTATATTAATTGTTGCACTTACTCATGCCTACCTTTCTCAGCCTCTTTATGCCTTTAGGTACATCTTATCATTCTCAGACTCTTCTGCTATTGGCTTTACACTGCAGCGTATTAGGTCTTAATGCCAACTTTTTAACACTTCTTAAATTTAAAAAGGCATACCTTCTGAGAAGCACCATTCAAATGCAGCAAATGCAGAGCACAGAAATGGTCTATTTTTGGTTACAACTTGAAGAGACAATTCTACAACAACTAATCAAAGTAACTCTGTTGAAATGCTGAGAACTTGGAGGTAAGCATTGATAACCTAATCAGATGGTTTTGTGATCTGTAATAGTGTTCAATTTTAATGACATACCTAACCAGAAATTAAAATGTTGTGTATAATCACCACTGGACATTTTATTTTGAGATGCATGAGATTACTGTTGATTTCATGGTAATTGTTTTATTTTCCTTTTTAGCTTGTAAAGGGTCCCAGAACTTTATTCCTTCTAATTATCATCTGCTTTTGGTAGCTACTTAGTGTCGAGAACTGTGTTAGCCTATCATATTTTTTATAAGTCAAGCAAAAGACATGAGACTCCTCGGTCAAGGACAAAATCCTTTATTACTCATGGCAGAGAAGCCAGCATGAGCTGCACACACACATGTTCTCCTTGTCCCCAATTATTATCAAAGTGATGTGCAAGAGGGCATATTGAATGCTGTACACTCAGTGGTTTGTGTCACAGCTGAAGAAACTTAACATTTAAAGGAGGATGCTAGCAAACATCCTCCATTTTGCCCTGGAGGAGGGAGATATTTTCATTAATGTTCTAGACAGCAATGGTAACCACAACCACAACAATGCTGACCTGTTCCCCAGAGGAACACACTGTGTGTATTTTCTAAGGTAGTTTGCCATTAAAATTCCTGAAAAGATAGAAAAAAAGTTGTCAGTATCTCTGCCGAGATGATTTAAAGAAATATAATAAACCCATGGAGAATTATGTCCTAATTTTTAGGTTTCTTATATTCATTATTATATCAAGGAATGTTAATGGTCAGTGTAAACGGGATAAAATCTTGTATAGACTTGGGGAACATATGCTCTGAATATAGAATATAATTAATAGAACATTTATCTCATATAATGTATTTACAGAAACCCCCTGTGGATTAAAGATTTAATATGAACTGTAAAGTCTAAATCTTTTACAAACATAAATAAGAATATCTTTTGATTCTAAGTTGTGATGTATTTACAAACAACACACTAAAATCAGTTAAAGGACTGATAAATGTAACTGAATTTATAAAATAGCATGTATATGTGTAAAAATCTTTCGAAAATCAGTTATAAACTTTTCACAATATTGATTCTACCCATTCATGAGCATGGGATGTGTTTCCATTTGTTCTTGTTGTCTGTTACTTCTTTCAGCAGTGTTTTGTAGTTTTCCTTGTAGAGGTCTTTCAAATCCTTGGTTAGATATATTCCTAAGTTTTTTTTTGTTTGTTTGTTTTTTTACAGCTATTGTAAAAGGAGTTGAGTTCTTGATTTGATTCTCTGCTTGGTCTGTGTTGATTGTGTAGAAGAGCTATTGATTTTTGTACATTAATCTTGTATCCGGAAACTTTACTGAATCCTTTTATCAGTTCTAGGAGCTTTCTGGAGGAGTCCTTAGGGTTTTCAAGGTAAACAATCTTATCACCAGCAAATAGTAACAGTTTGACTTCCTCTTTACCGATTTGGATGCCCTTTATTTCTTTCTCTTGTCTGATTGCTCTGGCTAAGACTTCCAGCACTATGTGGAAGAGGAGTGGTGAGAGTGGGCATCCTTGTCTTGTTCCAGTTCTCAGAGGGAATACTTTAAACTTTTTTTCATTCAGTATTAGTTGGCTCTGGGTTTGTTATAGATGGCTTTTATTACATTAAGTTATGTCCCTTGTATGCCGATTTTCTTCCAGCTATTTTGAAATACACAATAAAACACTGTTAACCATAGTCACTCTGGTATGCAATAGAACACCAGAACTTATTCATTTTATCTAATTGTCACTTTTTACCTATTGGCCAATCTGTTCCTTCTAGCCTTCCACCTTCTGGTAGCCACTATTTTACTCTCGACTTCTATGAGGTCAATGTTTTTAGATTCCACATATGAGTGAGATCATGTGGTATTTATCTTTCTGTGCCTGGCTTATTTCATGTGATATAATGTCATCCAGGTTCATCTATGTTGCTGCAAATGAGAGGATTTCATTATTTTATGATTGGATAGCATTCCACTGCATATATATATGATCCCAGTAGTGGGACTGCTGGATCATAGGTAGTTTTAGTTTTAATTGTTGAGGAAGCATTATACTGTTTTCCATAATGGCTGTACTAATTTATATTACATTCCCACTGACACAGTGTATGAGTTATCTGTTTTTCATCATCACCACATTTGATATCTTTTGTCATTTCGATAATAGCCATTCTAAGCAGAGTGTGGTAATATCTCATTTTGGTTTTGATTTGCATTTCCCTGACGATTATTGGTGTTGAGCATTTTTTCATATGCCTAATGGCCATTTCTATTTTTTTTTTTTTGAGAAATGCCTATTCACATCTTTTGCCCAGTTAAAAAAAATCAGGTTTTTTTTTTTTTTTTTTTTTTGCTATTGAGTTGTTTGGGTATATATATATATATATATATATATATATATATATATATATAGTCTCATTATAATCCCTTGTCAGATGCATAGTTTACAAATATTTCCTCCAATTACGTAGGTTACCTCTTCACTCTGTTGATTGTTTCCTTCGCAGTACAAAATATTTTTACTTATACAATCTCACTTGTCTGTTTTTGTTTTGTTGCCTCTGCTTTGGGGGCCTTATCTGAAAAATTCTTGCCCAGACTAATGTCATGAAGTATTTCCCCTATGTTTTCTTCTAATAGTTTCATAATTCCAGGTTTTACCTTTAACTTTTTAATCTATTTGAGTTGATTTTTATTTTGTATGTAGCTATCCAGATTTCCAACCGTTTATTGAAAAGGCTGTCTTTCCTTCATTGTGTGTTTTTGGCAACTTTGTCAAAAATCAGTTTTAACTGCCTAAATTTATTTCTGTGTTCTCATTTCTGTGCCATTTGTCCATGTGTCTATTTTTATGGTAGTACAATTTTATTTTGGTTATTATAGCTTGTCATTTATTCTGAAGTCAGGTAGTGTGATGTCTCCAGCTTTGTTATTTTGCTCAAGGTTGCTTTGGCTATTTGAGCTATTGTTGCTCTATACGAAATTTGTGATAGTTTTTCTGTTTCTATGAAGTATGTCATTAGTATTTTGATAGGGATTACACTGAATATGTAGGACACTTTGGTTAGGATGGACATTTTACCAATATTTATTCTTCCAATATATTATCACAAAATATCCTTCCATTTAATTGTCTCTTATTTATTTTCTTTCACCAGTGTTTTCTAGTTTTCAGGGTAGAAGTTTTTCACCTCCTTGGTGAAATTTTGTTCTAAGTATTTTATTTTTGGAAGCTATTGTAAGTGTGATTGTTTTCTTTATTTCTTTTTTTCACATAGTTTGCTATTACTGTATAGAAATGCTACTGACTTTTGTATGTTGATTTTGTATTTTGCAACTTTACTAAATTTTGTATTAGAGCTAACAAATTTTTAGTGGAGTTAGTTTTTTCTATATAAGAAAACATATTGTCTGCAAACATGAACAATTTAATTTCTTCCTTCTCCAACTTAGATGGCTTTATTTCTGTCTGTTGCCTAATTGCTCTGGTTATGACTTCCAATACTATATTGAACAGAAGTGATGAAAGTAAATATTCTTGTCTTGTTCCAGATCTTAGAAGAAAAACTTTTAACATTTTCTCATGCAGTATAATAATTAGCTGTGAACTTGTCATATATGGCCTTTAATGTGTTGAGGTATATTTCTTTTATATCTAATTGTTAAGAGTTTTTAATCATGAAGGAATGTCATCAGATTCTTTTATGCATTTATTGAAATAATCATGTGATTTTTGTCCTTTATTCTCTTGATATGATGCATGATGTTTATTTTGTATGTTGAACCAACCTTGCATCCCCGAGATGAATCTCGCTGCATTGTGATGAATGCTCTTTTTAATGTGCTGTGGAATTTTATTTGCTAGGATTTTTTTTTATGATTTTTGCATCTATATTTATCATGAATAATGCCAAGTTATTTTCTGTTTTTGTTTTGTTGTCTGGTTCTGGCATCATGGTAACGTTAATTTTGTAGAATGAGAGTAGAAGTATTTTCTTCCCTTCAAGCTTTAGGACAGTTTGAGTAAAACTGGTATTCCTTAAATGTAGAATTCCTTGGTGAAGTCATCAGGTCCTCAGCTTTTCTTTGATGGGAGAATTTTTATTATTGATTCAATCTTATTACTCATTATTGATGTGTTCATATTTTTATTTTCTTCATGCTGTATTCTTCTTTGGTTGTATGTGTCCAGGAATTCATCCATTTTTTCCAGGTTATCCAATTTAGTGGCACATAATTGTTCCTAATAGTATCGTACGTTCCTTGCATCTCTGTCATATCAGTTGTAATGGCTTTTCTTTTTCATCTATGATTTATTTATTGGAGTCTTTTTTTCTCATTTAGTGTGACCAAAGTTGTTAATTTTGTGTATCTTTTCAAAAAGCCAGCTCTTCATTTTGTTGAACTTTTGTATTCCTTTTTAGTCTTTATTTCATTTATTTTTGTTTTGATCTTTATTATTTCCTTCAATTTTTGATTTTTGATATACTTTATTTTTCTTGTTTCTTGAGGTACAATATTAGGTTGTTTATTTCAGATCTCTGTTCTATTTTGATGCAGGCTTTATTGCAATAAACTTCCCTCTTAGAATTGCTTTTGCTGTATCTCATAGGTTTCGGTATGTTGTATTTTTATTTACATTTGTCTCAAAAAATTTTTTAATTTCCCTTATAATTTCTTCTTTGGCTCACTAGCTGTTAAGGAAAATGTTGAATTTCCATGTATTTGTAAAATTTCTGAACTTTCTCCTGTCATTGATTTCTAGTTTTATACTATTGTGGTCAGAAAAGATATTTGATATAGTTCTTTTTTTTTTTTTTTTTGAGACAGAGTCTTACTTTTCGCCCAGGCTGGAGTGCAGTGGCGCGATCTCGGCTCACTGCAAGCTCCGCCTCCTGGGTTCACGCCATTCTCCTGCCTCAGCCTCCCGAGTAGCTGATGATATAGTTCTTATTCTCTTAAATTTGTTAAGACTTGTTTTGTAGCCCAGCATGCAATCTACCCTGAAGAATCTTCCTGGTGCAATTGAAAAGAATGTATATTCTGCAGTTCTTGAATAGAACGTTCTGTAAATATCTGTTAGGTCTATTTAGTGTAGAGTGCAGTTTAAATATGTTACTTTGTTGATTTTTGGTTTTGATAATCTGTTCATTAATGTATGAGTAGTGTTGAAGCTCCCTAATGTTACTGTATTACACTTATTTTTTCCTTTTATATCTATTAATATTTGCTCTATATATTTAGGTCTTCCAATGTTAGTCCTATGTATTTAAGACCATTATAACCCCTTGCTAAATCATCCCGTTATCATTGTGTAATGACCTTTGTCTCTTTTTATCCTTTTATTATGCAAAGTTTATTTTAACTGATGCGAGTATAGCTACTCTTGCTCATTTTTTTGTTTCCATTGGCATGGGGAGTCTTTTTCTATCCCTTTATGTTCAGTCTATGTATGCCCTTAATATTGACGTAGGTGTTTTGTTGGCAACACATAGTTGGTTCTTGTTTTTTTTTTTAATCCATTCAACTATCCTATGTCTTTTAATTGGAGAATTTAATCCATTTACATTAAAGGTGATTATTTATACTTAAAAACTTTTTACTGCCATTTTGTTAATTGTTTTCTGTTGTTTTGTTAATCCTTTTTTTTTTTTTTTTTTTTTTTTTTGAGATGGAGTCTCACTCTTTCGCCAGGCTCGAGTGCAGTGGTGCAATCTCAGCTCACTGCAACCTCCACCTCCCAGGTTCAAGCAATTCTCCTGTCTCAGCCTCCTGAGTAGCTGGGACTACAGGCGTGTGCCACCACACCCAACTAATTTTTGTATTTTTAGTAGAGACAGGGTTTCACCATGTTGGCCAGGGTGGTCTTGATCTGTTGACCTCGTGATCTGTCCGCCTCGGTGCGAATGCTTTCTACCTTTTTTTCTCTCTTGCTGCCTTTATTTGTGACTAAATAATTTTCTATAGTTATATGTTTTGATTCCTTGCTTTTTATATTTTGTGTACCTATTTTAAATTTTTGCTTTGTGCATACCATGAAACTTACGAAAAACATTTTATAGACATAACAAGTTTTTTTAAGCTATTAGAAACAACTTATTACAATTAAAAAAGACTTTATGTTTTAATTATACCATCCCCATTTTGGATTTTTGATGTCCCAATTTACATATTTTTGTATTGTATATATCTTTAGAATTATTGGTAATTATTATTTTAATAGTTTTGCTTTTTAACCTTCATACTACAAATGTAAGTAATTTACAAGACTTCATTATACAACTAGAGTATATTAAATTTGTATATTTTATCTATGAGTTTCACTTTCAAATGTTTTCATGATACTCACTAGTGTCCTTTCCTTTCAGCTTTAAGAACGCCTTTTAGCATTTTTTGTAAGATATATGGTGGTGAGGACCTCCCTCAGCTTTTGTGTGTGAGAAAAATCTTTATCTCTCTTTCATTTTTGATGGACAGATCTGCCAGATGTAGTATTTTTGGTTGACAGGTTTTTTTATGTTTGGTTATTTTTTCTTTTTTTTGGCTTCTACCTTCAACACTTTATACATATTATCACACTCTCTCCTGGTTTGTGGGGTTTCTGCTAAGAAGTTCACTCATACTTGACACTCCTTTGCATGTGATGTGTTTCTTATCTCTTGCTATTTTCAGAATTTTTTCTTCATTTATTATTTTTGATAGTTTGGTCATTATATGTCTTGGTGTAATACTCTTTGGGTTGAATTTTATTAGAAACCTCTGTGCTTCTTGTACTTGGATGTTGGCATCTGTCCCTAGATCAGGATAGTTTTCAACCATCATCTCTTTAAATATTCTTTCTTACCCTTTTTCTTTTTCTTCTCCTTCTACAACACCTATTATGCAAAGGTTTGGTCTCTTGATATTATCCCATACATTTTTGTAGGTGTTCTTCATTTAAAAAAAATAATTTTGTCTTTTTTCTCCTCTATTATTTTTACTTTTTAATTTTTTTTTAATTTTTAGATCCAGAGGTACAGATGACTAGATAATTTTAAATGCTCTGTCACCCAGCTTATTAATTCTTTTGATTCTGTTGTTAAAGGTTTCTTTTTTTTTTCAGTTTAGTCATTGTATTTCTCATCTCTAAGACTTATTTCTAATTGTTATTGTTTCTATTTATTTGGTGATTTCATTTTTTGTGTATTGTTTTCCAGATTTCATTAAATTTTCTACTTGTATATTTATCTAGTTCCTAGATACATATGAATTATTATTTTAATAGTTAAAATATATTTACATATTTTCTTTATATAAATATATATGGCATATGTGTGTATATATAAAATCTATATATATAAAAAATTTTTATATATAAATATTTTTTATAATTTATATATAAATTTATATATATATAAAATTTATATATAAATAATATAATATATAAATTATATATTTATATATAAATAATATAATATATATAAATTATATATTTTTATATATATATATATAATCTAACTTTTGGATTATCCAAAATAGTTCAATTTTTGTTTGCCATATACATATATATATATAGTAGTCCAATTTTTTTCAGGCATTTCATGATCTCCATTGATGGGGTCTGTTATTAGAGCCTTATAAATTTCTTTTTGTGATTTCTTGATTTCCTGATTCTTTGTAATCTTTGTGTCTTTGCATTACTGTCTGTGCATTTGAAGAGATAACCCCTTTTGTGGACTTTACAGGTGCTTGTTGGCTGGGATAAAATTTCACTATTTTGTCTAGCTTGTTACTAAACCTGAGTCAGAGTCTGTTGTGATTTCTCTAGTTGGCTGGGCCACTGCCTTTGCTCTCATGTCAAATGGGTACACTAGCTGGGTCTCACTGGCCTGTGAGACTACTGGTTGCAGTCTACTACCAGGAATTGCTGTTTGCTGGGTATTGCAATGACTTCTGGTCACATGATGTATTTATCCTGGGCAATTCTGCTATTTAAAATCTGCAGTTTGACAGGAGTGCAGATTGTGCTGTGAGGTTTGGTGGAATTGCTCAAGAAAGGCAGGAACCAAGGCAGTGCTCTTTTAAAATGCATGGTTGGGGACTGCCTCCCTTTCTGGGTGGCGTTCTGGGTAGAGCTGAATCTTTTGACAGAATTGAGGGGCAGTTTGACCTTCTGAATTAAGCAGAACTAAACCCTGTTTTTTTTTCAAAATGTAAACCGTTGGGTGTGTCCCCAACTAGGTTGGGTTGGTGAACAGGATTTTTGGCTGAGTAGAGTCTCTGCTTGCTTTGCTGGTTCAAGTTGGTGAAGCCTCTTTAATTCTCTGAGATCTGTGGAGGTGGAAATCTCCCTACCTGGGCTGGGACTTTGGGGCAGGTTTTATGTCTGTGTAGGGAGATTAGTAGTCTAGCGGCTGAAGTTAGATTGTGCTTCTTATTGTGCTTCTAAAGGAGACCAGCTCAGCTTTGCAGGTGTAATATGAAATTATCTCTGATCGAGTGCCAATCTACCAGGAACACCAAGATTCACACGCTGATCACTTTTTTTGTTCCTACCTGTACCCCAGATGATCAAGCCATTCCATGTCCCCTAGTGTTCCCTGGGAAGTTACATCACAGCAGCCTTCCTAAGAAGCATCTCAGAATGCTAGGGAACCAGAATCACGGCCTGCGGTTCTCTTTTACCCATGAAAAAACTGTGAGCATAGAAAAAATCTCTCGGTCTGGAGCAATGCTAACTTGGAGGTGAAAGGTAGAGTTGCACAGTTGTAATAAGACTGTTCATCTTAACCTTCTAGTGTAGATTTCATTCAGTTCTGTGTATCATGTGGATGTCTCGGGCTCATTTCCAGATGTTAGGTTATTCAAAAGAATGTTCTAGTTTGCAGATAGTTGCTTGCTAAACTTCCTTTGTGGAGGAGTTTATTCCAACACCTCTTACCCTTCCATCTTGCTGACATAATTTTGCTATGCATTAGATTTGCCATATCCTTGCACCACTCAGTAGTTTAAACTTGAACAGCAGTTTATATTGTAGTTTAGTTCTTAAAATCTTTGCTATACATCTTGGCGCCTGTTTGCACATATACAGATAGAGTTTCCACCCAGGATATTTTTTGGTTTACTTAGAATTAATGATCTCCTTTCTTCAGTCCTCTCCTGGAGGATTTTCTCTACTCTCTAACTCCCAAGAATATTTTTTCTTATTTATCTGATAAGAATGATGTGTTTGCCTCAGATTTTCAGTCCCTTGGTTTGTTGCATACATAGTTCAGCACAGTTTGGACCACCCTCTAGGCAAAGGGGAGGGAGAAGAGGGACAAGGAAAAAATTAAAAACAATTCTTACCACATTCTTTGAACCACTGTGGGCTACTTTCTGGTTCCTCTGAGCAGTGGAATAGGAATTTCTTAGACTTTTGCATAATGTGATGCTGCTTCAGCTATATCACAGCTCCATTACTTCCTTTGGATCGGGGCTTCCTTTGGATGAAGGCCAGAAGAGGAGAGGAAGAATCAAAGAAAAAAAGTAAAACAAAACAAAATAAGGCTTTACTCCTTCCCACCAACCCTACTCTCCACTTCACAGAAGCCCATTTTTTTGTCCTCTTGCCAGAAAGAGATGCCATCTTTTGGGTTTTTGCTGTTGTTACTTATCTACTATGCAGTTCTGCAAATTGGGCCAGCTTCAGGCCAAAGCAGGGAGATACAAGGGGAAACACCAAAACAAAATAAATAATTAAAGGGTTATTGATACTTTTTCAAGTTTTGATTTCTTTGCCTTATCTGTTTGATACAAGTTATTTGTCACAGCCCTCAAGTAGTTGCTTTTTGTATTTTGTTTAGAAAGTTAGTTGTAAGGTACGAAAGCTATAAACTTTAGGGGACCTACTCTATCTGGGAAGACACAAAAAGCAAATGAAGCTTTTCTAAAAATTAGAAACACTTTCTGCATAGGGGAGTTTTTAAGATGATATACTGTTATCTGCAAGGAAACAGTTGTAATACATTTATAAACACCTGATGAGCATGGATATAAATGGTCCCAGTGCAGGCCATGCAACACACAGTGTACACAGCCTGTATGAGGATGCTGCCTATTTGCTGATGTTGGAACCTCTATTTCTACACTCCATATATCTTATCTTCCCTATCCTTTCATATTTTCTATGCCATTGTCCTTCCTCCTTGGTTTCACAGATTTTTTTCCGTCTAGTCTGAACTTCTTTCTCTCTAATTTGTTCTTTATTTAACCTTTTCTGCTATTTATTCCTTTATTTTTGCTATTATTTTTAATCTTCATTCTTCCTTCTTCCATATGTTTCTTTTTATGACTTCCTCTTCTTGCTTCATATTACTAATGTCTTATATTACCTTATGGGAGATATTATTATAATAATTATGTTAACTTCTAGATTTTTCTATTCTAGTTATTCTGGTTCATGTTGTACATGTAACTTGATTGATGTCTTTCTTTTTTAGGAGTAGAAATTATGATGTGTCTAGTTGTTTTAGCAAATAAGTTACATGGCTGACAGTATCACTTCTCCTGTCCGGTGATATGTAATGGAAAATATTTAGATCATATGAAACTTTGAAGCCCTTTGAATGGGTTGAGGCAGAAGACGTAGAAAACTACTCATAGTCACTATTGGCTGTTAATATTCCACCAGACAACCACTCTGCTCGTTAAACACTTACAAGGAAGCTGAAGTTGGAAGAGATACTCTCTGAACTCCAGTTTAATATACCACTGGTTTTTTGTTGTTGTTGTTTTGTTTATTTTTTTGAGATGGAATCTTGCTCTGTTGCCCAGGCTGGAGTGCAGTGGTGCAATCTCGGCTCACTGCAACCTTCGCCTCCTGGGTTCAAGTGATTCTCCTGTCTCAGCTTCCTAAGTAGCTGGGATTAGAGGTGCCCACCAACACGCCAGGCTAATTTTTAAATTTTGAGTAGAGATGGGGTTCCTGCATGTTGGCTCGGCTTGTCTGGAACTCCTGACCTCAGGTGATCCACCCTCCTCAGCCTCCCAAAGTGCTGGGATTACAGGCATGCGCCACTGCACCCGGTCAATGTACCACTGTTTTTATTAAACGACATTCACATTGTGTTTTGATTCAAAACCTTTTATCTTTATATAGTATCTAAATAATTACACTCTTTACACTTACTGTTTATTATTCAAATGATAACACACATTGTACATTTCATTTATTGTTTTCAGAAAAGAAAGTATTGTATACTCAAATGGATCTTAAACCCTTAAGTATTTAGTCAGCACCCTGCCTTATGCTTTATTTTTATCAGTTATTCTGTATACTTTTAGAGTAGGTGTTAAATGAATAGTTATTCATTGTCAAAGTATGTAATTAATTGGAAAACTGAATTTACTAACCATGTTGAATATTTAGGATTATCTTCTACATCATACTATCTTATCTTTCAGTTGGTTATAACCTTTACCTGCATTTAAAAGTATAGTATTATTATCATGACCATTTATAGCACTGTTGGAATAAAACATATTATTTAAATATGTGAAGAAAATGTAAGACGTGCTGGAGGCATGTCATCTCTAATTCAGCACTGTTTAATGAAAGGTTTTAACTAGGTAGCTATGCATTATCTGGTACTCTGAGCATTTCATCAGCAGAATATATTATTTGCATACTAATGAAGATACATGCTCTGGGACAGGCATTAAATCACTTTTTTACATTTGCTTTCTTTTTCTACAGACTTCTAGCCCAGGCTTCCTACATAAATATCTGCATTTCATAATGAAGGATAGGAACTATTTATGCATTGAATTCCTCTCAATAATACTTTACCATCTCAATTTTAAGAAATGGGTATTTTGTCTTTTAAATAATCAGGTTATAATAGTTTCTAAAATATATATTGATTACGATATTACAGTTGAATTGTTGAACTGAATATTTCAGTTGAAATATTGAATTGAAAATTACAATTTTCAAAGCCTCTGAAAACAAGGAAATGCAAAAGCAATCCTACAAATTGTCTACTGAGAAACATGGAAATAATACAAAGAATATTAATGCATTCTAATTTATACAATTAAACAATTCTGAAATGTGTTCTTGGTGATTTGAAGATTAAAGGACTGAACTCCCAAACAATCATTTGAAGGAATCAAGTTCAGTGGGGGCTTTTAAAAATTAGGGAAAACTGCAAAAGATATTAAAGGTTCTTGACAAATTAGAATGGCTGCTATTTGTTTTCTCCAAAATCAGCTCTGGAGAAAATACAAAAGTCACAGCTGAGTTTGGATATAAGAAATGAAATAAAAATTATGAAAAACACAATGGGGTTACAAAAACAGTTATAAACTGTGAACTCATTGAATGGGAGATTGTATTGCCTTTAGAAGACAATACATTGGGGAAAGAATTAAGCTCTACTTTTGTCATACCCTTAAATTATTTGAGAAAACTTTAACAAATGTACCACAGTAGAAATGACTAGCATCAGTCAGGCTCCTTAGTGTGAGTGAGATAATGCCATTGGGTTTTTATGAGCACAGGAATTTGTCTGGCCTCTTTGGAGAAATTTCAGAGCAATGTGTAAATAACTATCTGCTACCTTCTCTACAGTGATATAACTGTACTTTGGCCTGTACTGAGTATAATCTATGGAAATGTAGTAAACATGGATTTGCAACCTCTGTTGAACATAGATTCAAATACCATTTTACCTTTTACTAGTTCTGTAACCTGGGCAAGTTAGTTAAACTCTAATACTTGAGTTACAATGTCTATGATAGCATTAGCTTATATTGCACAATTGTTTGGCACTGTGTTTTAATTCAGTTCCATGACTCTCTTTAAAGAAAAGTAAAGGGGTGTGAAGAGTAGAGCTTAGATGCTCGGGTCCTGTTGATACCTTCTATGAATGCTCAGGTCCTGTTGTTACCTTCTATGAATGTCCTGGTTACAGCCTTTCTACTGACCTCTACCCAGTTCCTACAGACACTGAAGGCCCAAAGATGACTACATTGCTTAGTGGAGTTTTCCAAAATGAAGGACAACTCCCTTTGTAAGAATATTTTATTTGAAACGTACTTAAACAAAGCTACCTATGTTACAAAGTCTGAAAGGGATTTTAGTGAAAATCTTTTAGGGTTGTGACTTAGGTGTGTATCCAAAGGGGCCTCAGCTGAGAGACATGTCCAAAAAATGATCACTTTGTTATTCTCAGAGTTTCATCTCTCATCTAATGATTAGGGTCCTTCATGGGGCTGGAACATTTTATCTAGTTTTTCTTCTATAATGAATTATCTCCCTGATTAGTCCTCAGTCCCTAATGTGAAGACCATACCATTTAGTTGATATATAAACATGCTCCAAATGTTATGACGGTCAGTGAAATTTTTATATTATTTCTGACTTTTCTCTATCATACATACTGGGAAAATGAATATCTCCATTTTGAAGGCTTTTTGCTTACAATTGTTTATTGCTTTGGGATCACTTCCCAGAAATGGTATAACTTTTTCAAATAATATGAATATATTTATGATTTCAGATGAATTGTTTAGAAAAAAAACTGAATAAATTTATAGTTCCTCTAAAAGTGTAAGAATTGAGCCAATTCCACTGTACATGTACCATCACTGGGAATATTAAACAAAAGAAGAAAGAAAAATTATAGCAAAATGCAGCTTAGCATTATGAAAATAAGTTTGAAAAAAGATAATATGAATGATTTCTACAAAAACATAAAATATTATCTTAAAGCCAGAAAAATGTAACTATACCAATAAACTTAAAATACATTGGATCTTTGTCAAAAATTACAATACAAAAGGCAGTAATCCTAGAACATTATAAGGTGAATTATTTCAAATACATAATGATCATGCTAAAATCTGATGCATAGCATATAATTTTAAAAAAATAAAACAATAGCAATAAATTAAAACTACTTCTACTAGAAACAATTAGTATTCACAATTATCACCAATATCCAGAAAAAAATTAGCATAAAATTTTATTCATAAGAATAATGGGAAATATAAGCCATTATGACATTGATTTATATACAAAGGACACTCAGAATTAATTCGAGCAAAATAGGCAATTAAGTTAGTATTACATATTTAGGGATATCCAATAAATATAGCAATTATTTTTATGGCAATGGTGGAGATGGAGAAGCCCGTGACAATTCAGGTGAATAAGGAATATGTAAGATCAGTAATATAGAAGTAAAATAGAAGATCAATGTGAACTAACTTGTCTTTTCAGCTATTAAAACATATTAAACATCAACAAAATTGGTGCCTAAGTAGAAAGATTAATGTAAATATCAAATAAAATTTAAAAAAATAATTAATGCATGACAACATGACATCCCAATTCTGTATTTAAAAAGATCAACAAAACAAAAAGAAACAATAAATAGTGTTGAAATAAGCTTATAGCCATCTGGACAACCACATTTAGAATTTTACTCACATCATATACTACCATAAGTTCAAAATGAATCAAGAATTTTAACTAAAACCATTAAAAAAATACAAGTTACAAAAAAACTTTGAATAATACTTTCAAATACAATATACCATAAATTAAATAAACCATTTACAAAAATGACTCAAAATTATATATTATAAAAATAACGTGCAAACACACATGCATACTTTAAAACTAAAGAATAAGTTATACATAAAGGAAAACTAGAAATAGTACTTCCAGTTTGTATCAGAGATAAGCTCCACAGCATTTAAATCTCCATAATATATAAAAACCTTTGATAATGAAAGATCTATAAGAAAAGAATATCAAACTTGTAGAAAAATGCATCAAGTCACATGATACAGATGAATAATTTAAAACGATCTTTAAACATAGGGAAACATAATCAACCATATATATTAAAAGAAGCACAAAGTAAAATTACAGGGATACCGCTTTCATTAAAAATTGCCAGAATTTAAAAGTTTGACCACACTTTCTTGGCAAGGATGTAGGGAAACCAGCATACAAAATGTTATTTGTGGCAATAAAATCTGTTGTTATACCTACCGAAATTTTAGGTATGTAAAGACATTGACCTAGCAATTCTATTTCCATAAACTTATTATATATTTAAGCAATTTCTTAGCATTATTTATTAGGCTTATTTGTCATTGAAAATTGCTCTGAACAAGTGATATATTCAGCAATAGAGAATAGTTAAACAAATCATGATATGACCATAGAGTGGAATAGCTAGACAAAGCTTCAAAAAGGGTGAGAACATATTTTAAGGTAAGTCTGAATCCAAAATTCTAAATCTAAATATTTACAATTATTAGAAATTACAAATGCATGCAAATAAATACAAATAAATCAGATAAGAAAATGAAGGTAGAATTTAATACTGTAAATATATGCATGATTCAAAAGTGAAGGCATTTTTTGAAACTTTGTTTAACCAAGAAAGCCAGTGATTTCCATAGATAGATTTACATTAAGATTACAAAAATTAAAAAATAATGGCACTTTCCCAAAATAAATTAGTTGAACATAGAAGAAAGTCAAGAAAGTGTTTGAAAATAGATATTGGGAATATCATTAAGGTGGCTTTCCAAATTTGGTAATAACAGAATATTCAATAAATGTAGCCTGGGTGCAGTGGTGGCTCATGCCTTTAGTTTCAATACTTTGGGAGTCTGAGGTGATAAATCAGATATAGTGGTATGTGCTTGTGGTCCCCATTATTCAAGAGGCAGAGGTGGGAGGATCACTTAAGCCAAGAAGATCAAGGCTGCAGTGAGCTATGATTATGTCACTGAACTCCAGCCTTGGTGACAGAGCAAGACTCTGTCTCAAAAAAATATATATATATATATAAAAAATTTAATAAATTGATAACTATACCTTTATCTTATAATCCTATTAAATAAATAATATTTTTTCATAGTGGTGGTAATAAAGTTAATATTTGTTGGCCATTGCTACATGCTAAATATATTCCCTAAATTACCTTACTAATACCCAAATATCTATGGGTTTATAAAGCTCTTTTGCAAATCAAATTGATATTCAAACATTCAAATAGTTAAACTATGAAAGTTTAAAAGTGCCAGTGAAAAAGGGCACCATGTTGCTTGATTTAAAAAATTTTATTTATAGTATCACTAAGTCTCATTTGGCATATAAATGGAGTAAAAATGATCACTGTGTGTGTGTGTGTGTGTGTGTGTGTGTTTCTTTTGTTCTTTCTGTATGTGATGGATTCTTTTCATCACTGACTTCACAATAAAGAGATGTGGGCAATTTACCTGGCCACCATCTTTAAGACAGGTAGTTAACAGCAGCACTTTCTCCAAAACATTAAACAAAATCCCAAGGTTAGGGCCTGATTGGTTCTTTTTATGGCACTTACTAATCAACAGCGTTATCATTATGGCCTCAAAATGGTTATACCGATGAAGTTAAGTCTCAGCTACATGCTACAACTTACATGTAGCTGGATGGTGATGGGAAAAAATAGGGGTACTGTAACCCAGAATAGAGGAAAGCTGACTCTATCAGAGGAAAAACAAATAATCATGCCAAATATGTGTGACAACTCAAGTATAAACATCACAATATTAAGAATATTCTTAAATCACTGAGATATTAACTAACACCCCTCCAAAAATATCAGTTAAGAAAATAATACGAATGTTTCTGCTAAAAAAAAAATGTAAAATGCCAACGTAAGGGGTGGGGCGAGGCGTGGGCTCTTTAGTAGTGACTAATGGAACAGCTAAGTAAACTAAAAAGTGATAGAAATTTAGGCCTATAAATTGATCTGTAATACTTTGATCTTCTTAAAATATAATATTCTTGATGATAAGAGAAAGCAAAATGGGTACTTTTTGTTGCTAATAGAGGTGTAAAATACTGCCTATCCATCTATACACATATCAATAATATTAATATCTATGCACAGGCACCAATATATGCATAAGTATATGGATATATGCATGTGAGGGAGTGTGTAGCTAGGAAAAATTTGATAATGTCTTTGAAGACCGAAAAATCTTATCTACCATGGTTTTTAAAAACTTTTTTTTAAACATTAGATACAGGGAGTACATGTGCAGGTTTGTTCCTTAGGTATATTGCTCTCAGGCAATCAGCAGAGTATGCAATATGTAGTTTTTTGACCCATAATCCCCTATCTCCCTCCTCCCTCTAGTAGTCTGCAGTGTGTATTATTCCCATGTTTATGTTCATGGGTGCTCAGTGTTAGCTCCCAGTTTTAAATGAGAACATGCAGTATTTGGTTTTCTGTTCCTGCATTAATTTCTTAGGATTGTAGCCTCCAGGCCCATCCATGTTTCTACATAGGGCATGATTGCATCCTTTTTTTGGCTGTGTAGTATTTCATGTTGTGTATATACCACAGTTTCTTTATTTAATCCCTCATTCCTGGGTAACTATGTTGATTTCATATATTTGTTATTGTGAATAGCATGGCAATGACTATCGAGTGTGTGTCTTTACGGTAAAATAATCTATTTTCCTTTGGGTTTATACCCAGTAATAATATTGCTGTGTCACATGGTAGCTCTGTTTTTACTTCTTTGAGAAATCTCCAAACTTCTTTCCACAGTAGCTGGACTAGTTTACATTCCCACCAGCAGTGTATAAGTGTTCCCTTTTCTCCACAGCTTTGCCAGCATCTGCTATTTTTTGACTTTTAATAGCAGCCATTCTGACTGATGTGAGATAGTATCTCATTATGGTTTTGACTTGCATTTCTCTGATGATTAGTAATGAGCATTTTTCCATATGTTTACAAGTCGCTTGTATGTCTTTTGAGAAGTGTCTGTTCATGCCCTTTGTTCATTTTTAAATGGGATTATTTGTTTCTTAATTGTTGATTTATTTAAATTCATTGTAGATTCTGGTTATTAGACCTTTGTCAGATGCATAGTTTGTGAGTATCAATTGAGAGAGAAAGAATATTGATTTGAGAAATATATACATATATAATAATTATGGAATTTACTTCTATTTATAAAATATCTAGTAATTTCATTCTACAATTGAGAAAACAGTGGGAAAATCTCCAACTGGACTATAGGAAGATATTAGACAGTGAGGTCAGAGTTAACTCCAGAAGAGAAGTCCTGTTAAGAGTGTCCATAGTCAAGGGATTTTGATTGTTTGAAGTCCATCAGGATTCATTTTTACCATTACAGACATAAGGTCAAGTTAGCAGCCTTATTAAATCTAAGCACAAATATGATGGTGGATCTGACTTTTATTATACTACCTGTAAATGTCATGAGTATCACACCCTCTGTTGCAAGATTGAAGCTGACTTTGGGGCCAATCAACTGACTCATATGCATAAAAAAGAAAGGTGTAAAGTCACACAAAAAGGAATGCGTAAAGTCACACAAAAAGGAATGCTAGGATTGATAACAGTGATGTAATCTATCAACCTCCAGTAATAAGACCAAAAACTTAGGATGAGTTCCATGTTCTGATACTAACACTCTGGTCACTTTAGCAACACACTTAACCCCTGAAGTATTCACGAAACTATTACATTTTTTAATTATGTACTACTTTTATTTCAAAATCACTCTTTTTCTCTAGCTGTTTCTCAATCTCTTCCCATATATGTATATGTGTTTTGTGTGTTTGATTGGTTTGTGTGTGAATGTGTGCATGTGTGTATATATATATATGTGTGTGTATATATATGTGTGTGTGTGTGTGTATATATGTATGATCAAATGGAAATTGGAATTCATGTATATTAAATAAAATATAGTTTGAGATTTAACAACTGCCATCTATTCATTTTGTGTATTTTGTATCACACAGAAATGATTCATGACTAGTTTCCACTAATTTTGCAACTGTATTTTCACAAGCAGTTTTCATAATGTTTCTTGCTCACAATGTATAAATGAGTCAAACATTCTATAGTGATACTAGAAAAAACAAAGATCATTAGCCTGGTTTAAAAGGTGATTTAAACTATATCTATCTGGTTTAAAATATATCTATCACTGGCATGAGAAATACTCCAGCAACATATTATTTTTATGTTACAATAGTAACAGTTTTAACTCAATCTTACAAATTAGTTCAGTTCATTAATTTTTTAAAGCTTTATAACATAAAATTTTTAATTAAATTAGGAAATTCCAGTAACTTCCTTTTGGTATTAAATAAAGAAAACAAGCTTTCATATTTAACTGAATTATAGTTGAATATAATTTATTTTTAGTTTTTTTGTGTGTGTCAACCTTGGGCAAGCCACCAAATTTATATTGATTACAGGGGTTTATAGGTTCTTGTTCATCAGCTAATGCATCTCTGCCTCAGAAGTATTGATATGGTTTTTCTGTGTCTCCACGCAAATTTCATCTTGAATTCCCACGTGTTGTGGGAGGAACCCGGTGGGAGGTAATTGAATCATGAGGTCAGGTCTTTCCCATGCTGTTCTTGCGGTAGCGAATAAGTCTCACGAGATCTAGCCTTATTATAAGGGGGAGTTTCCCTGGCCAATCTCTCTCTTTGCTGCCATCTATGTAATATGTGACTTGCTCCTCCTTTCCTGTTGCCATGATTGTGAGGCCTCCCCAGCCATGTGGAACTGTAAGTCATTAAACCTCTTTCTTTTGGAAATTGCCCAGTCTCAGATATGTCTTTATCAGCAGCATGAAAATTGACTAATACAAGTATCAATAGGGAAAATATTACAACTGAAATATTTTTGTTTACTGTCTCATCTAAAACATGGGCAGAGTGAGATTAAACAGAAGTTATGCAGTTGTTTCCCAAGAGGGGAAAATGACAAAGACGTAGTATTCAGATAAAATTAGTTGAAGGAAATAAATGATCACCATAGTGGTGGAGAAGAAAAAGTGAGCTGAATGGTAAAATCTTCAAGAAATGGGGTTGAAAGAACCCTAATTCTGTAGAAGGCTGCAATGAAGAGGACCAGTAGCTTGAATAAGCTTGTTGGCATGAGCTGTAAATGAGCTGGAGGTTTAGGATATTAAAATGGACGGTAAATATGAAAGGGTCAATAAGGAATAAGGAGAATACCTACCCCACCTCCAGGCTCTGTGGAGTATTGACTACAGAAACAAAAATGAAAACAAACAGAAAACAAGCTTCACTATAAAACATCTTCAGAGAAGAGCTGAAAATATAAGTTATTGTACTAATGACTGAAAATGCATGCCAGAGATACAGAGGAAGAGTTATTGGTTTGGAAAGGAGTAAGGAATTGAGTTAGACTAAGAAATTATAGACCTAAATCGAGATGAGAGTCCATAAAGGAGGGAAAGTAGTAAGGATTTTAGAGGTATTTCACCAAGATATTTTTTCCTAAAGTTAAGGCACAAGTTTCGAAAGTAACAAAAAACGGTGAAAATTAAGATAGACCCTAGTGAGAATAATTGTAATGATGGTTAATGCTTCTATATTTATTTTAAACAAAATGTTTACATTTCCATTATGAATATTTAACTTTTATTTAGTTCTCATTAATTTACAAAGCCTTTCACATAGTCCCTTCTACTTGATCCCCATAACTCAGAGGTAGAAATAAGGTAACAACCTACACTATTTTCTAAGGTCACCAAGTTAGTGAGTAGACAGCTAAATATTTGAATCTGGGCTTTCTTCTGTAATAAAACTTTATTTTCTTTTTTTTAAGCATCACCTTTGTGTATAATAAGCCAAGAATCCCTGGCTCATTAAAAAAGACCTCTCAATTTACAAACAGAGAAGGTTAACTTACTTTAAAAATCTAATACAACCTCAATGTTAACATGATTGCATATACTATGAGCAACAGCATTTAATAATCATATGATTTTTGGATATGCTTTGCTAATGATATGTGCATTTATTATATATTAAAATCAGGACATGCAGATATTATTTAAAAATTATCAAATGTATAGAACTAAATCTATATCAATAAAAATAACAATTATATGCTGTCTAAATAAGTACAGAGACATCCTGATTAAAAACATCTTCTGGCCTTGAAAATTAAATATAAAGACTGTAAAAGCATACAAGTGGTTATGATGAAGATCACAGTCTTTATATTTAAGTCTTGTTTAATAAAAGCTTAGAATATATAGCAAAATATTGTTTATGATTGATGTGAAAAATTGAAAAGGAAATATATAATAGGAAAATATGAAATAACAGTTGTTTGGAGGGTAGATTTATGGGTAATTTTCTTTGCCTTTTTAGAAAAGTTTCATCATATTTTTGTTATCGTGTTTGAATTATTCAAGAAAAAGGAATATAAATTTTGATGCTACCATCTTGTTAATTAAGGGTATCTTTGCATGATTGTACCTATTGGATGTTTTTCACTTGCATTTGCCATTACTCATTCTCTGAGCTTTTACTTAAAGTTGTGATTTTGAACATAAATCTAGTGCTTGTAGTGATCCTTAACCCCACTCTGCAAATGCAGAAAAGGTTCTTTCTGTTTTACGTCTATTATTATTTACTAGATTCTGTCAGGCCAGTTATCCCTCTTCTGCCTGTCGAAAAGTGTGTCCAAAGGAGTATGAGTGTTGACCCTTGGTTCATATGCATAATTGTGGAGAATAGAGAGTGTTTATGATATTAGAGCTGACGAAAGCCATTAATCCAAGTAACAAGAACAAGAACAGCAACCCTCAGGTAAGTTTTAGCATAACTCAAGTTGTGTTATTTGTGACATTATCCTTTATATTCATGGATGGTAGATGAATTATTCACAATACAATTAAAAATGCACGCTCTTAGTTTTACTTTCTTTAGCAATTTAAATGATCAATGTATAGTATGATTTAACAAGCTCCTTCAAAATACCTTAAAATGGGCAGTTTGTTAATTAGCCCAGGTTACAATTTAAATCAGAAATGAAAAAAATGTATTATAATAAAGTTCTATACAACTTCAAATATGCAGTTAGTGGGACAATTTAAAATCATCTGGAAAAAAGACATCAGTTTTTACTATGAAATGCAAAATATATGAGATCTAATTAACAAATTTCAATCACTTTCAATAATCAGCACTTGGCAATTTCATAATTGCTTATTTTGTGCTATTTAAGTATCATTTACTTATCAAGGGTAAGTAACACATTCTGTAGTACTGCTAAAAGCAGGATTTATACCTCTTGTGTAATGCTAGGAATTTTCAGGCAATCTTTTTCAGTTTAAATAACAACAAACACACCTCACTAAAATAAATACTCTAGTTGATTTATAGAAGTAATACATGTGAAAGAAAAAGGAATAATTCATGATCAGACCAAAATGATCTTGACCTCAAAGGATTATTTGGGAAAATATATTCATACTGATATATGACATGAAAGCTCTAGAACACATGGCTTCCATCTGCTTGTATTTACTCTTGATGATGTTAAGACACAATGACCATCCAAACTCCTAAATCTCCTGAGTAAAGTGTCTAGTCCATCAATCATGGGCATACATGTTTCAAGATAGGTGTCAGATGTTAGGAAAAAGAAATACTGGTGATTTTAGGTAATTGCATTATATTTAATATTATATTGATTATGAAATCAAAAGGAAACTGAACAGCAAGTATACCTTGGTATAAAATATACAATTCTGAAGCATGAATTATTTCCTTTTCCCTCACTCACATTATTTCTGTAAATCCACTAGAGTATTTGTTTTAGTGAGATTTGTTTTTCACTACTTAAACTGAGGTATATAAAATATACTACTCTTTTATGAATAATTTAGAAAAGCCTCTGAATTGCAAAAGAAAGATAAAAAGCCAATATTTAACACGTATTTTTTTTACAAATTTAGAAAACATAGGGAAAAGGGGTAACATTATTAAGAAACAAATTTAAGATTACTTAATAAAAATGACATATGTTTGTTTTAATTTTCCGTAAAGAAAATAATATCTTCAAGTGAAAACATTGTTTACGGAAAAGAGACATTATATTTTTTTTACCTACAAAGATATTTTATATTTTAAAATGTATACTTTTCATTATATTTAGGAATTCTTCTAATGTCAACATATTCAGTAATGTAAAAGTTGGATTTGTTTTCCTATTTATTTCAGTTTTATTAATCACAGCAGAAAAATAATAGTGACCAGTATATTAAGAATAGTGAGTTTAAATGTAATTGTATTATTAATAATTTTGAATATTAAAAAAGAAATAGTTATCTAATGTACAATGTAAACAAGTTTAAGATTAAAGATATATTTGGATTGTGATATGTATTTATACAAAGTGATTTGATGAACTCAATAAGTGGTTTTATGATTATAATTATACAAAAAATGTGTATTCTTTTAATATTCATTCAAATTAATATAGAGGAAAACAGAAAGACCATTTGGCTTTACTAGCAGTTTTAAATATAAACTGAATAATAATTCTATAGGTGGTATGTCTATAGATTTTCACTGCCATTAAATTGCTGGCCAATTTATTAATTGGATATTTGTCTTCCCAGGATGCTAAAAATTTTGTTTCAGAATAATAAATAGATATATAAATCCTTCATGTGTCTTTAAAAGAAAGGAGGCTTAAAACCAGCTGGGATTCCTTTGGTTCATTTCCTAGTTGCAAGTGTCAAGGAGCATCCCCTCCTCCCAAGGCTTCTGTGATGTGCGAATGTAAATTGCCATTCACTTTTGACAGGCTGCTGTTCTGAGGAATGTGGCTATTTATTTCAACAGGGAATTTTTCCAGGTTACTAACCTTTCTAGTGTTGAAATGAATTTTCTAATACACAACTGACCTTTCAACTGTCTAACCTCCAAACACATAAACAATTTTCTTTCCTATTTTTTAAAATTGCTCTCCATGTATTATTTGTTGTGCTTCTCTCTATGTATGCATTTTCTTTCCCAGAGGTAGATGGAAGAATTAATAGGAGGGAGAAGTTACACTTGTGAATTCATAATCCATAAAAAATATTTTTAAATGATTACATTTTCTTTCACTAATGAGGAAGGATTTCATTTTAATTCCTATAGTAAACTTTATACTTTTTATGTATTATTTCACCTGTTTTTCTTTGTTTTGAATCATACAATTTGTAAGTAATAAATCTAAATCATTTAAAGAGCTTGTAACATGAAAATATGGTCCATGTGGTAGACAGAAACTGCAAAAATAATTATTTTTTTATGACCAGGAGTTAAAAATATAAATGGATAGACAAAATAAAGATGATTATTAAGAGAAAAAGATTTTCTGCTGAACGATGTCAGGTATTAAAATGTATAAAAAGTGAGTTCTATGTCATAATAACTTTAAATACATATATGTCCTAAAGTTAGCTTCTTATTTAATGGGAAAACACTAGAGTCATCTTCACCAAAGTTAGTAATAAGTCAAGAAAGCCCACAGTTTTCATTTTTATTTAACAACTTATTGGAAATATTAGCCTATGAAATTAGGAAAAGGGTAATATATGCAGGCATAATGTTCGTAAAAGAACAAATGTTATTATCTATATGGATGACGTGATTTCCATCACCAATTCCTTTGTGTTGCTCATGTAGTTTAACTCAAAGCAAAAAATTATATATATATGTGATACATTTATTATATATATATACAGGATGCAAAATCAACAGACAAAACTAAAGAACTCAAAAAACAGAAATTTTAAAATTATAATGAAAGAAAAGAGCTTATTTACCATGGGCATGCAATTCTATCAGAATACCAATGACATTCTTTATAGAAATAGTAAAAATCATTTTAAAATTTGTATGGAAGCACAAAAGATCCCAATTAGCCAAAGCAATCTTGAGCAAAAAAGAACAAAGCTGGAGGCATCATACTACCTGACTTCGGAATCTACTACAAAGCTATAGTAAACAAAACTTCATGTTATTGATATAAAAACAGACACATAGATCAATGGGACAGAATAGAAAATCCAGAAGTAAGTCTACCTTTTTACAGCCAACTGATTCTCGACAAAGGCATCAAGAATACACACAGAGGAAAAGACACCCTCTTCAATAAATGGTGCTGGAAAAAATTAAATTTTATATGCAGAGGAATGAAACTGGACCCTTGCCTCTCACCATATACAAGAATAAAGTTAAGATGAATTAAAGCCAAATGTGAGAAACAAACTATAAAACTGCTAGAAGAAGACATTGGGGAAACACTTCAGGACATTGGTCTGGACAAAGATTGTATAGCTAAGACTTCAAAAGCCAGGCAACAAAAATAAAAATAGATGAAATTATATTAAACTAAAAAGCTTCTGCACAGCAAAGGAAACAGGCAACAGAATGAAGAGACAACATGTTAAATAAGAGAAAATATTTGCATCTGACTGGGGGCTAATATCCAGAAAACACAAGGCATTCAAATAACTCCACAACAAAAAGAAAAGACTTACAATCCCATTAAAAAGTGAAGTTAGGACATGAAAAGATATTTCTCAAAAGAAGATGTACAAAGGGCCAACAAATATATGAAAAAATGCTCAACATTACTCACTAATCATCAGGGAAATGCAAATCAAAACCACAATAAGACAGCATCTTACACAATTAGAATGGCTGTTATTAAAAGATAAAAAATAGTGGGGTACAGTGGCTCATGCCTGTAATCCTAACACATTGGGAGGCTAAGGTGGGAAGACTGCTTGAGGCAGGAGTTCCAGACCAGCCTGGGCAACATAGTGAGATGCCATCTCTACAAAAAACCACCAACAAAATTAGCTAGGCATGGTGGTGCATGCCTGCAGTCCTACCTACTTGCACGGCTCAGGTAGGAGGATTGCTTGAGCCTGGAAGGCTGAGACTGCAATGAGCCATGACCACTGCCACTGCACTTTAGCCTGGGTGACAGAGTAAGAACCTGTCTCAAAAAAATAAGAATAACAAAAATAACAACAAAAAACCAAACTTTGGCAAGGATGCAGAGAAAAGGGAACATGTATACACCACTGGGGGCCATGGAAATTATTACAGTCACTATGAAAGAATGGTCTGGAGATTTCTTGAAAAGTGAAAAAATTAAACTACCATACCATCCAACAATCACACTACTCAGGATTTATCCAGAGAAAAAGAAATCAATATATCAAAGGGATGCCTGCATTGCCATGTTTATTGCAACACTGTTAACAATAGCAAACATAGGAAATCAACTTAAGTGTCCAGCAAGAGATGAATGGATAAAGCAAATGTGGCATATATAAACAATGAAATATTATTTAGCCATAGAAATAAATAAAATCATGTCATTTGCAGCAATGTAGGTGGAACTGAAGGTCCTTATGTTAGGTGAGATAAACAGGTATAGAGAGATAAATATAGAATGTTCTCATTTATATGTGGAAGTTAAAAAACTGGTCTCATGTGAGGATAGAATGGTAGATACCAGAAGCTAAAAAAGGCATGTGGGGAGGTGGAGGGATAGAGAGAGGTTGGCTAACAGGTAGAAACCTACAATTAGATATAAAGAATACATTCAATGATAATGTTCGCTAGCAGAATAGTGTGACTATAGTTAAAAATAATGTATTGTATATTTCAAAACAGATACAAGAGAGGATTTGAAATGTTCCCAACACTTAGAAATAATAACAACTTGAGGTGATGGACACCCCTAATACCCTGACTTCCTCACTTTAACAAAACATCAAATGCATGCCATATATATGTGCAAATATTTGTATCAATATAAAATAGTAATGTAATGAAATAAAGAAATGTAGAACTTTAGTATATAATAAAGGTAATGTCCTAAATTGCTGGGGCCAAAATAATGTTGTTAATAAATGATGTTAGGACAACTGGATAGATACTTAGTAAGGGATAAAATAGCATCCATTTTTAAGATATACCAGTAAACCTTAGTGGATAAGATATTATGTAAAAATGAACATTATAAATGTAGCAGAAGAAAACATGACAGCATTCCTTTAAATTCTTTCTTTTTTTTTTTTTTTTCTGTCGCCCAGACTGGAGTGCAGTGGTGCGATCTGGGCTCACTGCAAGCTCCACCTCCATGATTCACGCCATTCTCCTGCCTCAGCCTTCCCAGTAGCTGAGACTACAGGCGCCCGACACTATCCCTCGCTAATTTTTTGTATTTTTATTTTTTATTTTTAATTTTTTTATTTTTTATTTATTTTATTTTATTTTTATTTTTGTTGTTATTGATTTTTTTTATTATACTTTAGGTTTTACGGTACATGTGCACAATGTGCAGGTTAGTTACATATGTATACATGTGCCATGCTGGTGTGCCGCACCCACCAACACGTCATCTAGCATTAGGTATATCTCCCAATGCTATCCCTCCCCCCTTCCCCCACCCCACAACAGTCCCCAGAGTGTGATGTTCCCCTTCCTGTGTCCATATGTTCTCATTGTTCAATTCCCACCTATGGGTGAGAATATGCGGTGTTTGGTTTTTTGTTCTTGCAATAGTTTACTGAGAATGATGATTTCCAATTTCATCCATGTCCCTACAAAGGACATGAACTCATCATTTTTTATGGCTGCATAGTATTCCATGGTGTATATGTGCCACATTTTCTTAATCCAGTCTATCATTTTTGGACATTTTGCTTGGTTCCAAGTCTTTGCTATTGTGAATAGTGCCACAATAAACATACGTGTGCATGTGTCTTTATAGCAGCATGATTTATAGTCCTTTGGGTATATACCCAGTAATGGGATGGCTGGGTCAAATGGTATTTCTAGTTCTAGATCCCTGAGGAATCACCACACTGACTTCCACAATGGTTGAACTAGTTTCCAGTCCCACCAACAGTGTAAAAGTGTTCCTATTTCTCCACATCCTCTCCAGCACCTGTTGTTTCCTGCCTTTTTAATGATTGCCATTCTAACTGGTGTGAGATGATATCTCATTGTGGTTTTGATTTGCATTTCTCTGATGGCCAGCGATGGTGAGCATTTTTTCACGTGTTTTTTGGTTGCATAAATGTCTTCTTTTGAGAAGTGTCTGTTCATGTCCTTTGCCCACTTTTTGATGGGGTTGTTGTTTTTTTCTTGTAAATTTGTTGGAGTTCATTGTAGATTCTGGATATTAGCCCTTTGTCAGATGAGTAGGTTGCAAAAATTTTCTCCCATTTTGTGGGTTGCCTGTTCACTCTGATGGTAGTTTCTTTTGCTGTGCAGAAGCTCTTTAGTTTAGTTAGATCCCATTTGTCAATTTTGGCTTTTGTTGCCATTGCTTTTGGTGTTTTAGACGTGAAGTCCTTGCCCATGCCTATGTCCTGAATGGTAATGCCTAGGTTTTCTTCTAGGGTTTTTATGGTTTTAGGTCTAACATGTAAGTCTTTAATCCATCTTGAATTAATTTTTGTATAAGGTGTAAGGAAGGGATCCAGTTTCAGCTTTTTACATATGGCTAGCCAGTTTTCCCAGCACCATTTATTAAATAGGGAATCCTTTCCCCATTGCTTGTTTTTCTCAGGTTTGGCAAAGATCAGATAGTTGTAGATATGCGGCGTTATTTCTGAGGGCTCTGTTCTGTTCCATTGATCTATATCTCTGTTTTGGTACCAGTACCATGCTGTTTTGGTTACTGTAGCCTTGTAGTATAGTTTGAAGTCAGGTAGTGTGATGCCTGCAGCTTTGTTCTTTTGGCTTAGGATTGACTTGGCAATGCGGGCTCTTTTTTGGTTCCATATGAACTTTAAAGTAGTTTTTTCCAATTGTGTGGAGAAAGTCATTGGTAGCTTGATGGGGATGGCATTGAATCTATAAATTACCTTGGGCAGTATGGCCATTTTCACGATATTGATTCTTCCTACCAATGAGCCTGGAATGTTCTTCCATTTATTTGTATCCTCTTTTATTTCATTGAGCAGTGGTTTGTAGTTCTCCTTGAAGAGGTCCTTCACGTCCCTTGTAAGGTAGATTCCTAGGTATTTTATTCTCTTTGAAGCAATTGTGAATGGGAGTTCACTCATGATTTGGCTCTCTGTCTGTTATTGGTGTATAAGAATGCTTGTGATTTTTTGTACATTGATTTTGTATCCTGAGACTTTGCTGAAGTTGCTTATCAGCTTAAGGAGATTTTGGGCTGAGACGATGGGATTTTCTAGATATACAGTCATGTCATCTGCAAACAGGGACAATTTGGCTTCCTCTTTTCCTAATTGAATACCCTTTATTTCCTTCTCCTGCCTAATTGCCCTGGCCAGAACTTCCAACACTATGTTGAATAAGAGTGGTGAGAGAGGGCATCCTAATAGACATCAACAGAACTCTCCACCCCAAATCAACAGAATATACATTTTTTTCAGCACCACACCTATTCCAAAACTGACCACATAGTTGGAAGTAAAGCTCTCCTCAGCAAATGTAAAAGAACAGAAATTATAACAAACTATCTCTCAGACCACAGTGCAATCAAACTAGAACTCGGGATTAAGAAACTCACTCGAAACCGCTCAACTACATGGAAACTGAACAACCTGCTCCTGAATGACTACTGGGTACATAAGGAAATGAAGGCAGAAATAAAGATGTCCTTTGAAACCAACGAGAACAAAGACACAACATACCAGAATCTCTGGGACACATTCAAAGCAGTGTGTAGAGGGAAATTTATAGCACTAAATGCCCACAAGAGACAGCAGGAAAGATCCAAAATTGACACCCTAACATCACAATGAAAAGAACTAGAAAAGCAAGAGCAAACACATTCAAAAGCTAGCAGAAGGCAAGAAATAACTAAAATCAGAGCAGAACTGAAGGAAATAGAGACACAAAAAAACCTTCAAAAAATTAATGTATTTTTAATAGAGACGGGGTTTCACTGTGTTAACCAGGATGGTCTCGATCTCCTGAACTTGTGATCAGCCTGCCTCAGCCTCCTAAAGTACCGCTCCAGGCCCATTCCTTTAAATTCTATATGGAGAAAAACATTTTCAATTACATTTCTAAATTCAGATTCAATAATAATGATTAATAATTGAATATATGAAATTTTTAAATCATTTCATTTTGGAGAGTAAAAGAGTTAGCAATGACAAAGACAAATAACTAACTGGGTACAAATATTTGCAACATGTGCTGCAGAATAAAAGGGACATTAACCTTAACGTATAAAACAAAATTTCTAAAAACCTTGAGGGAAGACTAAAAGCTTGTGATAATAAACAATGCCTGAAATTAATTTTTAAGATGTTCAAAAATATATTAAAAAGGTCTATATATATATGAAAAGATACTAAAAATCACTTATAAGTGAAATACGAATTATAACTACGCTTAGTCACAATGTCTCACCTATCGGACTGACAAAACTCAAAGACATGACAACATATACTGTTGGCCAAGTTGTGAGAAAATGACGTATCACTGCTTTTAGGACTGTAAAATGGTACAACCCTGATGGAGAACAATTTGGCAATATCTATCAAAACTACATATGTACTTACCATTTGGTTCATAAATTACACTTCTCAGAATTAACCCTGGAATTTTGCTTAACGCATTAGGTGAAAAAAAAATGCCACTAAAAAGGTCTAATTTACTGGCTTTGTGTAGGAAATAACAAGAAAGAAATATATATGAACATACCTGCTCAGATTTGCAAAAAAAGTATTGGCTGCTTACAAGAAATAGGATAAAAAGAATGGCAGAGAGAGGAGAAAGACCAATACCTGACTTAAATGTTTTTAATTTTTTTGTTTTTGTAATTGAGGTGAAATTCACATAACATAATAAAGTGAAAATTCAATGGCATGTAATACATTCGCAATGTTGTAAAAACACTATTTCTATTTATTCCCAAAATATTCTCCTCACCCCAAAAGGAATCACCATACACATTAAACAGTTACTTCCAATTCTTCCTTCTCCCCATCCCCAATTCCACACAATTGGGAACTACGAATCTGCATTCTGTCTCAACTGATTTATCTCTTCAAGATATTTCATATAAATTGAATCCTATCATAGATACGTGTGTCCTTTCATATCGGTCTTCTTTCCCTTATCATAATATTTTGGGGGCTGATCCACATTGTATCATTCACTTCATTCCTATTTGTGGCTAAAATTATATATCATCCATTGATGAATATTTGGGTTGTTTCACTTTTTGGCTATTGTAAATAGTGCTGCTATGAACATGCATGTACATGTATTTGTTGGAGTAACTATGTTCAATTCTTTTGGATGTACACCTAGGAGTGAAATTGCTGGGTTATGTGGTAATCCTGTTTAGCTTGAGGACTCACAAAACTGCTTTCCACAGAAGCTCTACCATTTTACATTCCTGAGGCAAAGTGAAAGAATTCCAATTTTTCCATATCCTCAACAATGCTTGTTGTTATATGTCTTCTTGATCATGGCCATTCTAGTGGGTGTGAATTAGCATTTACATTTGCAATGTGATTTGCATTTACATTTGCTTAATGACTAATGATGTTAATATTTGCAAATATTTTCTACCATTCTATAGATTTTCTTTTCACTTTCTTGACAATGTTCTTTGATGCACAAAATATTTCCCATTTTTGTTAAGTCCAATTTATCGAATTTTTGTTGTTGTTGCTGATACTTATGGTTTTATAGCTAATAATCCATTGCCAAACCCAAGGTTGTGTGTATTTATCCTTATGCTGCCTTCTAAGTGTTGTATGGTTTTAGTTTCTATGAGTAGGGCATTGATCCATTTTGAATTAATTTTTATGTGGTGTGAGATAGCAGTCTAACCAAATTATTTTGCATGCAGTTATACACTTGAGTTAAAAAACGTATAGAGGTATATGAGTTTCTGATCCCGGAAACAGAGCACAGTGTGGAGATTGAGAAGTTCATATATATGTGAAGAATTTATATGTATCAAATATATGCATTTGATATAGATTTATATATATAGATATATATTTAGAAATGTATAAGAATTATCTATCATATATGTATTATATAAATATGTATTTGCTATATATATAAATTCTGTACATATATATGAATAACTTACCAATGTTCAAATATACGTGTGTTCTTTTTCTTAAGTAAAAATCAGCCACAACATTTAAAGGTCTGTGTAAGTAATGATGCTAAACTGCGGATATGGCAGAAAATTCTTGGGAAAAAATATCAAAGTTTCCAAGGACGTATGCTTCAAAAATCACTGTGTCCAAACAAAAACAAGCATACTCTTTATAAAGTCTTATCCTCCTCCTGTATTCTATGTCTGTTAATGCTACCATGACCTTCCCAATCAATAACATTACCTTCATTCCTATTTTTTTTTGCTCACACACTCCTCACCAATAAGTCACTATATTCTGTCAGATCTTTCCCTTTATTATCACTTGAGTTTATATTGTAATTTTTATTTCTATTGCCTTTCCCTTCATTCATATCATCATATCTCATTTCAATTACTACAGCTGCCGTGTAAAACTTTTTTCTAATATGACCCCTTTTAAATCCTTTCTCTTCTCTGAGCTGCAGTTGACTTTCTAAAATACAAAATTGCTCCTGTCACTTCCCAGCTAGATTAATAGCTATAATAGTTTATTTTTTAAAATATAATTGTTTAGGTTTATATTCTATGCAACCTACAATTCTGGCTGACATCTTAACTGACAATATATAAAACAGCCCATGGATGTTGGACATTGCCAAGTATCTAAAGGGTGATTAATAGAAGGAACAGTGTTCTATATAGCTAAGGGAGGATGCATTTAAAAAAAAAGAAAGTGATCAACTAGAGAAGCTAAAAGATAACTTTCTTTACTAAATAAGAAACAACCAAAATGGATTATCAAAACTGTGTACTATAGTATACATGTAGTACACATATAGTATATTGTCCTCCAAATTTCTAAAGAAAGGAATGATGCTGGTGTTAACATGAAAAGCTCCAGGATATTCAGCAATTCTGTAAATGATTTGTTTATTATCTACACTCTTCCTATCTTAGACATGCATGTAGTTTCTTTCTACTGTATTCTTCAGTGCTTCTCTTCAGCTTTATCTCTATTATTAGTGGAGAATCCAAATTGAGGCAAGTCAAAAGAAATTTTAAAGTCCTCACAGCCTTTCTTCCCTGTGCAGTTATTTTATCTATTCCTTCTTTAGAGGTGAAAAATCTGAAACTCCAAGACACTACATATTATATCGATAGCCCCATATCTATTTTATACAAGAGTAGAGTATTGTTCAAGGTAAGAAAATTGATGAGAGGGTCAGGGTACAGTCAATGTCAAAACAAGTACAAGTCTGGCTTACTCAAATTATAGTTACAACTTAATGGTGACACTTGCCCTGAAACTAGGATGTCTAGTTTAAAGTATTTTTTTTTCCTTTATACTTTAAGTTCTTGAGTACAGGTGCAGAACGTGCAGGTTTGTTATATACATATACACGTGCTATGGTGGTTTGTTGCACCCCATCAGCCCGTCATCTACATTAGGTATTTCTCCTAATGCTATCCCTCCGCTAGCTCCCCACCCCTGACAGGCTCCAGTGTGTGAAGTTCCCCTCCCTGTGTCCATGTGTTCTCATTGTTCAACTCCCACTTATGAGGGAGAACATGCGGTGTTTGGATTTCTGTTCTTGTGTTAGTTTGCTGAGAATGATGGTTTCCAGCTGCATCCACATCTCTCCAAAGGACATGAACTCATCCTTTATTATGGCTGCATAGTATTTAATGGTGTATATGTGCCACATTTTCTTTATCCAGTCTATCATTGATGGGCATTTGGGTTGGTTCCAAGTCTTTGCTATTTTGAACAGTGCCGCAATAAACATACGTGTGCATGTGTCTTTATAGTGGTATGATTTATAATCCTTTGGGTATATATGCAGTAATGGGATTGCTGGGTCAAATGGTATTTCTAGTTCTAGATCCTCGAGAAAACGGCACACTGTCTTCCACAATGGTTGAACTAATTTACACTCCCACCAAAAGCGTAAAAGCATTCCTATTTCTCCACATTCTCTCCAGCATCTGTTGTTTCCTGACTTTTTAATGATCACCATTCTAACTGGTGTGAGATGGTAGCTCATTGTGGTTTTGATTTGCATTTCTCTAATGACCAGTGATGATGAGCTTTTTTTCATCTGTTTGTTGGCTGCATAAATGTCTTCTTTTGAGAAGTGTCTGTTCATATCCTTCACCCACTTTTTGATGGGGTTGTTTTTTTTTTCTTTTAAATTTGTTTAAGTTCTTTGTAGATTCTGGATATTAGCCCTTTGCAGGTAAATAGATTGCAAAAATTTCCTCACATTCTGTAGGTTGCCTGTTCACTCTAACAATAGTTTATTTTGCTGTGCAGAAGCTCTTTAGTTTAATTAGATCCCATTTGTCTCTTTTGGCTTTTGTTGCCATTGCTTTTGGTGTTTTAGTCATGAAGTCCTTGCCCATGCCTATGTCCTGAATGGTATTGCCTAGGTTTTCTTCTAGGGTTTTTATGGTTTTAGGTCTGACATGTAAGTCTTTAATCCATCTTGAGTTAATTTTTGTGTAAGGTGTAAGGAAGGGATCCAGTTTCAGCTTTCTACATATGGCTAGCCAGTTTTCCCAACACCATTATTAAATAGGGAATCCTTTCCGCATTGCCTGTTTTTGTCAGGTTTGTCAAAGATCAGATGATTGTAGAACGGTGGCATTATTTATGAGGCCTCTATTCTGTTCCATTGGTCTATATATCTATTTTGGTACCATTACCATTCTATTTATGTTACTGTAGCCTTTAGTATAGTTTGAAATCAGGTAGCATGATTGCCTCCAGCTTTGTTCTTTTTGCTTAGGATTGTCGTGGCTATGCAGGCTCTTTTTTGGTTCCATATGAAATTTAGTGTTTTTTTTTTCCAATTTTGTGAAGAAAGTCCATGGTAGCTTAATGGGGATGGCATTGAATCTGTAAATTACTTTGGGCAGTATGGCCATTTTCACGATATTGATTCTTCCTATCCATGAGCATGGAATGTTTTTCAATTCGTTTGTGTCCTCTCTGATTTCCTTGAGCTGTGGTTTGTAGTTCTCCTTGAAGAAGTCTTTCACATCCCTTGTAAGTTGTATTCCTAGGTATTTCATTCTCTTTGTAGCAATTGTGAATGGGAGTTCACTCATGATTTGGCTCTCTGTTTGTCTGTTATTGGTGTATAGGAATGCTTGTGATTTTTGTACATTGATTTTGTATCCTGAGACTTTGCTAAAGTTGCTTATCAGCTTAAAGAGATTTTAGGCTGAGATGAGGGGATTTTCTAAATATACAATTATGTCATCTGCAAACAAAGACAATTTGATTTCCTCTTTCCTAATTGAATAGCCTTTATTTCTTTCTCTTGCCTGATTGCCCTGGCCAGAATTTCCAATACTGTGTTGAATAGGAGTGGTGAGAGAGGGCATCCCTTGTCTTGTACCGGTGTTCAAAGGGAATGCTTCTAGTTTTTGCCCATTTAGTATGATATTGGCTGTGGGTTTGTTGTAAATAGCTCTTATTATTTTGAGATACGTTTCATCAATACCTAGTTTTTTGAGCATTTTTAGCATGAAAGGCTGTTGAATTTTGTCGAAGGCCTTTTCTGCATCTATTGAGATAATCATGTGGTTTTTGTCATTTGTTCTATGTGATGGATTTCGTTTATTTATTTGCATATGTTGAAGCAGCCTTTCATCCTAGGGATGAAGCTGACTTGATCATGGTGGATAAGCTTTTTGATGTGCTGCTGGATTCGGTTTGCTAGTATTTTATTAAGGATTTTCGCATCGATGTTCATCAGGGATATTGACCTGAAATTTTCTTTTTTTGTTGTGTCTCTGCCAGGTTTTGGTATCAGGATGATGCTGCCCTCATAAAACGAGCTACCAGCTCCTCTTTGTACCTCTGGCAGAATTCAGCTGTGAATCTCTCTGGTCCTGGACTTTTTTTGGTTGGTAAGATATTAATTGGTGCCTCATTTTCAGAACTTGTTATTGTTCTATTCAGGGATTCAACTTCTTCCTGGTTTAGTCTTGGGAGGGTGTATGTGTCCAGGAACTTATCCATTTCTTCTAGATTTTCTAGTTTATTTGCATAGAGGTGTTTATAGTATTCTCTGATGGTAGTTTGTATTTCTGTGGGATCAATGGGGATATCCCCTTTATCATTTTTTATTGCATCTATTTGATTATTCTCTCTTTCTTCTTTATTAGTCTTGCTAGCAGTCTATCTGTTTTGTTGATCTTTTCAGAAAACTAGCTCCTGGATTCATTGATTTTTTTTGAAGGTTTTTTCGTGTCTCTGTCTCCTTCAGTTCTGTTGTGATCTTAGTTATTTCTTGCCTTTTGCTAGCTTTTGAATTTGTTTGCTGTTGCTTCTCCAGTTCTTTTAATTGTGATGTTAGGATGTCAATTATAGATATTTCCTGCTTTCTCTCGTGGGCATTTAGTGCTATAAATTTCCCTCTACACACTGCTTTAAATGTGTCCCAGAGATTCTGGTACATTGTGTCTTTGTTCTCATTGCTTTCAAAGAACATCTTTATTTCTGACTTCATTTGGTTATTTACCCAGTAGTCATTCAGGAGCATGTTGTTCAGTTTCTATGTAGTGGTGCAGTTTTAAGTGAGTTTCTTAATCCTGAGTTCTAAGCTAATTGCACTGTGATCTGAGAGATAGTTTGTTTTGATTTCTGTTCTTTTCCATTTGCTGAGGAGTGTTTTGCTTCTAATTACGTGGTCAATTTTAGAATAAGTGTGATGTGGTGCTGAGAAGAATGTATATTCTCTTGATTTGGGGTGGAGAGTTCTATGGATGTCTATTAGATCAGCTTGGTCCAGAGCTGAGTTCAAGTCCTGGATATCCTTGTTAATTTTCTGTCTCGTTGATCTGTCTAATATTGACAGTGGGGTGTTAAAATCTCCCACTATTATTATGTGGGAGTCTAAGTCTCTTTGTAGGTCTCTGAGAACTTGCTTTATGAATCTGGGTGCTACTGTACTGGGTACATGTATATTTGGGATAGTTATCTCTTCTTGTTGCATTGATCCGTTTACCATTAGGTAATGCCCATCTTTGTCTCTTTTGATCTTTGTTGGTTTAAAGACTGTTTTATCAGAGACTAGGATTGTGACCCCTGTTTTTTTTTTTTTTTCTTTCATTTACTTGGTAAATATTCCTCCAATCCCTTTATCTGGAGCCTATGTTTGTCTTTGATAAGGGACAGACTGCCTCCTCAAGTGGGTCCCTGACACCCATGTATCCTGACTGGGAGACATCTCCCAGTAGGGGCCGACAGACACCTCATACAGGAGAGCTATGGCTGGCATCTGGTGGGTGCCCCTGTGGGACGAAGCTTCCAGAGGAAGGAACAGGGAGCCATCTTTGCTCTTCTGCAGGCACCTCCGATGATACCCAAGCAAACAGGGTCTGGAGAGGACCTCCAGCAGACCTGCAGCAGAGGCGCCTGACTGTTAGAAGGAAAACTAACAAACAGAAAGGAATAGTATCAACATCAACAAAAAGGACGTCCACTCAGAGACCTCATCCAAAGATCACCGATTTCAAAGACCAAACGAAGTTAAATCCACGAAGATGGGGAGAAACCAGAGCAAAAAGGCTGAAAATTTCAAAAACCATAACACCTCTTCTCCTCCTCCAAAGGATCACAACTCCTCACCAGCAAGGGAACAAAACTGGATAGAGAATTAGTTTGGCAAACTGACAGGAGTAGGCTGCAGAAGGTGGTTAATAACAAACTCCTCCGAGCTAAAGGAGCGTGTTCTAACCCATCACAAGGAAGGTAAGAATCTTGAAAAAAGGTTAGATGAATTGCTAACTAGAATAACTAGTTTAGAGAAGAACATAAGTGACCTGATGGAGCTGAAAAACACAGCACGAGAACTTCGTGAAGCATACATAAGTATCAATAGCCGAATCGATCAAGCGGAAGAAGGGATATTAGAGATTAAAGATCAACTCAAGGAAATAAAGTGAGAAGACAAGATTAGAGAAAAAAAGAGTGAAAAGAAATGAAGAAAGCCTCCAAGAAAGATGGGACTATGTGAAAAGACCAAATCTACGTCTGATTGGTGTACCTGAAAGTGATGGGGAGAATGGAACCAAGTTGGAAAACACTCTTCAGGATATTATCCAGGAGAACTTCCCCAACCTAGCAAGGCAGGCCAACATTCAAATTCAGGAAATACAAAGAATACCACAAAGATACCCCTCAAGAAGAGCAACCCCAAGACACATAATTGTCAAATTCACTAAGGTTGAAATGAAGGAAAAAATGTTAAGGGCAGCCAGAGAGAAAGGTCGGGTTACCCACAAAGGGAAGCCCATCAGATTAACAGCGGATCTCTCAGCAGAAACCCGACAAGCCAGGAGAGAGTGGGGGCCAATATTCAACATTTTTAAAGAAAAGAATTTCAACCTAGAATTTCATCTCCAGCCAAACTAAGCTTCATAAGCGAAGGAGAAATAAAAAACTTTACAGACAGGCAAATGCTGAGAGATTCTGTCACCACCAACCAGCCCTGCCTTACAAGAGCTCCTGAAGGAAGCACTAAACATGGAAAGGAACAACTGGTACCAGCCACTGCAAAAACACACCAAATTGTAAAGACCCTCGACACTATGAAGAAACTGCATTAACTAACAGGCAAAATAATCAGCTATTTTAAAATATTTAAGTTTTAAATGCTCACATATTCATCACTAATGGTATTGTTTCCAATATCAATATTAATAATAAATTATGGACTTTAACACCTGGATGAAAGGATTATTTATTCCATTAAATGTCCAGAGTAACATATACATGTCTATGGACGATTTTTGGATGTTTAAGACTAGACTCAAACAGATGGGGTTAGTGAAGAAGTATACAGTCTCTGGTCTTCTGGTCCTATAAGATAAAAATACATTTTGAATGCCAAGGTAATGAAAATTATTAAGTTGTTTCTCACAGAAGAAAGTTACCAATAATTGATATATAAACAAATGACATTACTCTGGTATGTTGTTCAAATAAGTGGATTTTCCTTAAGTGTCTTGTAAAGTGCTTGTTGGCACCTGTGTACATGTAAATACCCACATATGTCTAATGGTGCATGTAATCCAGGCACTTTGGGAGGCCGAGGCGGGTGGATCACCTGAGGTCAGGAGTTCGAGACCAGCTCGACCAACATAGAGAAACCCCGTCTCTACTAAAAGTACAAAATTAACCACATGTGGTGGCGCACGCCTGTAATCCCAGCTACTCGGGAGGCTGAGGCGGGAGAATCTCTTGTACCCAGGAGGTAGAGGTTGTGGTGAGCTGAGATTGCACCATTGCACTCCAGCCTGGGAAACACAAGAAACTTAGTCTCAAAAAAAAAAAAAAAAAAAAAGAGGGGGGCTTTTATTTGCATAAAAGTGATGAAAAATAAAAAGGAAAAAAGGAGTTTAATTTGCATAAAAATATTACACTTGAAGTGCTGCTTTTATAAGTGCCAATATAAGAAGCAATAAGAATTGATAAAACATAACTATTGAGAATATAAATAACAAAATGATTCAATTATATAACATATATAAACTATCTCATATTTCACATTTTATAAAGTCCTACTAATAAAGTTTCAATAAGTGTACAGATGAATAAATGCATATGAACATAACGTTTATAAAGTTGTTATTTGAAATATACTTTACTTATTTCTATTTGTTTTTTATTCTACATTTTCCTCTATCATTGATGATTTTATTATGTTTTTGTATATGTATATATGAAATATACATATATCTATCTATCATGTATCTGAAATATTAATCTGTTTCTAAACATATGTACTGTAAAACATGGCAATCTTGGAAATTTAACTCCTGTCTTATTCCTTCTATTCTAGTCTATCTTCATCCTTGCCCATCCATTGTCACACACCCCTGTAAGAAAGCATCTCATGAATTTTAAAATTTATTCTTTCTCTACTCCTTTTACAGAGATGAGCAGATATGGGTATATTCTTTATTTTTCCTGATATATAGAGTTATGTGCTCTATATATCAGGAATTTTGCTATATATCAGGAATTTTGCTCTATATATCAGGAAATATATGCTGAATTTTGTTCCCCCAAAATTCATATGTTGAAGAGCTAATTCTCAGTTCCACAGAATATGACCATATTTAGAAATAGGGCCTCTAAAGTGGTAATTAAGCTTAGATGAAATCATATGAGTGGACCTTCATTCAGTATGACTGGGTCATTATTTTAAAAAGAAAATTTGGACATAGACACAAGATCCATATGCACAGAGAAAAGACCATGTGAGGACACAGGAAGAAGGCAGCCATCTGAAAGAAAAGAAGATAGACCTTAGGAAAAACCAAATTTGCTAACACCTTGATACCAGACTTAGAGACTTTTTGAAGCTGTGAGAAAATGCATTTCTGCTGTTTAAACCACATAGTCTATGGTATTTTGTTATGACATTCCTAGCAAACTAATACACATAGTTATAAAGCCTTTATTGTATGTATATATTCAGCAATTGACATTTAAATGTGAAAATAAGAATAATTATTAGGGATCATTTAGCCATAAACCTCTGGAAGCTATCTAAGTACATACAAACAGAATAATTATTAAGTTATGTTACAGCCAGTAGACATAATTTTTTGTAGTTATTATTACAATTCATTTAGATGAATAATTATACAATGTTTATAACTTTCTGTGCTAACTGGTTCTAGAAACTACATTTGGAAAAATAAGTACACAAGCAATCAATAGAAAATAACTGCAAAGCTTCTTCTTGTGTTGTAGTTTTTGTGTACCACATTACCAACTTTAACCTTACCTCTACTGGAAGCTCCCAAAGTATTTTTCATAGTTTTTGGATCAATGTCTTGTAAAAATCATATTAGTAACTGCTGAGCCACTGAGGCAAGAGAGCAGGCTGTCTCATATGGTCAGGAGAAGCAAGATGAGCAGTAAGCACAAGGACAGTACATTGCTCTTGGTCTTTAAAAAAGGCTCAGATGCAGTGCTGGCTTCACCAATTCTGTCAACAATGCAAGAAGAAATATATTTACCATTTAGAAGAGTCAAGTGATGGATGTGAAAGAAAGTGAATAAAAGTGCTGTATTTCCTCAGCACAGATGCAGAAATGGCACCAACTGCTGACCTGAAAGAAAGCCTGTCTTTTGCTTCCAACATAGCAAAGTATGATTGAAGCAGTTTGATAGTGAAGATTATTTTCTGTTTTCTGTAGTATTATTCACCTTAATTTCAGTATTTGATGTACTTCCAAACATCAAGCCGGTTTCATGATGTTAGCAAATTGAGCATTGGGAATTGATATCCTTGCAAACAAAGGGGGTCCAAAAGTAAAACTGGGAATTAGATTGAACAGTTGAAATCTCTAAGAGTGTAAGGGAAATTCTCAAAGAGTAGAAGAAATATCTGTGGCTTTGCTTTAGAGATTCGAGTATCCACAGGAGTAATCTGCTAATTTCCAAACCCATAGTTTGTCTTTACTGTCCAGCTATGGCAGGAAAAATAACCCATGGTCAAAGTGGATGATTTAAGGAGATTTTAATAAAGGGGGTATTTTTAAAGATATGAGGAGAATTTAAACAAAATATAAAGAATGGTGCAGTACCAGGGAGCTGGTAAGAGGAAGAGAGGGGTCTGTCACCACTGCTCTCTGGAAACGGGTCAGATAAAAGGAGAGTAACTACTGGACCTGGAAAGACAGAGTCACATGTACAGGGTCTCCTTGGCCCGAGCTGTGAAGTCCATGGTAACACATCCAATAAGAAACCAAAGGGCTGATTTTTTTGGATGTCTTGCTTCTCCCTCCTTCATATCTCCTGCTAGAATTCACCATTGAATAAGCCTAGATGTTAGGGAGTATGAAGGTTAATTTTAGGTGTCAGTTAGGTTGTGTTATAGTATGCAGTTTTTAGTCAAACACCATTCTAGGTGTTGCTGTTGAAGCCATGTCGTTACATGTCTTTCGTCGGGGGTAATACCCGAGGTTCGTTGTCTCACGCTGAGGAAATCAAGGACACAGACACAGGTGGAGTAAGGTTAAGAGCAGAGGGTTAATAGGCGAAGAAAGAGAAAAGCTCTCCCTCCTGCAGAGAAAGACGAGCTACTGAGGGGGTCTTCGGTTTCCCTGGTGAAATGCACGGGGTTTTATAGATGAGTTTGAGGAGGCCATGTCTGATTTACATAGGGCATGAGAGATTGCTTGGACCAGATGTGCCATTTGTATAGCGCGGGGAGAAGCTGGATGCCCCACCTTAGTATTTTATTATATAGATGGGTTATCTACCTAGTCGGCGCCATGTTGCTTGTTTCTTTACTGTACACGTGGTTGACAAAGAAAAGAGAAAATGAAGCCTCCGTGTTGAACATGGCTGGCCTCTAGGTAACCTTTCCTTATTGGCACAGTTGCTGACATTCACCCTTGCAAGCTTGTAGCTTGCTTTTCTACTTCTGCAGTTTGATTTTTCAGGCTGCTCTTAGGTAGAAAAGAGACGATTTGGGGGCTGCTTTTTTGTTAAAAGGGCAGGCTTACCAAGGACTCTCTTACCCTCACCAACTGCCTAAATAATTTCTTTTTAGTTCCTGTATCACTGTGAAGGTAGTTTTAGAGACGTGATTAACATGTATATTAGTAGTCCTTGAGAAAAGCAGATTACCCTCCATAATATGCATAGACTCCATCCAATCAGTTGAAATCCTTAAAAGAAAAGAGGTCTCTCTGGGAGAAAAGAATTCATCATCCAGACTGCCTTTAACCCAAGAAAGACTGCAACACCCATTCTTGCCAGAATTTCCAGCTGTTGGCCAGCCTTGCAGATTTTGAACTTGCCAGTCCTCACAATCACATATCCCAACGTCTTAAAAATGTTTTTCTATATAGATAGATAGATAGATGACTTCCTTTATTTCTGTTTCTCTAGGGAACTATGACTCAGAGAGAGAGAAAGAGAACTCACTGAAATAGTATATGTATTTGTATATATCAGCCTCTTGAAAAAAGAGTAGGGTGGAAAAGGGGGAAGAAAAGACCAATTGAGAGGAATAAAAAAAATCCAGAATGATCACCAATCAAATTTGTAAGTACAGTATCTGTGTACACATTTTTGCATACAGATACAGTAGTCCTTCCCTATCTCTGAGGAATATGTTCCAAGAACCCTAGTAAATGTCTGAAACCATGGATACCAAACCATATATATACTGTTTCTTTCCCATACATACATATGTAATAAAGTATGATTTATAAATTAGGCACAGTTGAGGATTAACAATAATAACTAATAATAAATTAGAACAGTTGGCCAGGCGCGGTGGCTCATGCCTGTAATCCCAGCCCTTTGGGAGGCCGAGGTGGGTGGATCACGAGGTCAGGAGATCAAGACCATCCTGGCCAACACGGTGAAACCCCGTCTCTACTAAAAAAAATACAAAAATTAGCTGGGCGTGGCAGTGCACGCCAGTTGAATTGCTTGAACCCGGGAGGCGGAGGCTGCAGTGAGGCAAGATCATGCCACTGCACTCCAGCTTGGGCAACAGAGTGAGACTCTGTCTCAAACAAACAAAAAATAGTAATAATAATAAAATAAAACAATTATAACAATACACTGTAATAAGTTATGTGAATTAGGACTCTCTTTCTCAAAATATATTCCTGCGCTGTACTCATCTATTTTCAGATGTAATTGACTGCAGGTAACTGAAACCATGGAAAACAAAACTACGGATAAGGGGGAACTAGTATAATACTGGCTATAATGAAAACAATTTGAAATTTTCCAGGGAATACTAAAAGGATAAACAAAACTTTTGGAAGTTACCTGATTGACAATATGTAAACCTTGACCTTAGATAAAGCTACCTTTCTACTGTGCTAATAATGCAAGTGTCCAAAGTCAAACCTAATAATTTTATAGCAATGAAAAATTCCCATCATTATCACCTGGGAAATTGTTAGAAATGCAAATTCCCTGGCACCACCCCAGATGTACAGCATCAGAAATTTTATTGTTAAGGCTTAGCAGCCTGTGTTTTAGACAAGTTTCTGAGTAATAATAATGCATACTGAAGTGTGAAAATCAGGGTTAATTAGTAAAATAGAAAATCGAATGTATTTTTAACATAGTGCTAGTTTTGTATTTATTATTATATTACTTATTTTGTGATTATAGTAAGAAATCAAGATCATCATACCATTTAAGTATAGTCTATATGCACTTGTACCCCTGAACTTAATATAAAAGTTTAAAATAAGACAATATTAAGTTAAAAATTTAGTAAAAAAGTTTTTTAAAAGTATAGCCTATTGATGATGTACATTTTCAGCAAATGACAGGTAAAAAACTAGAACTAGGTCTGCTAGCAGACTTTTGTTACAAGTCTATCAATAGTAGCACCACGAAAGCCATGGAAAAATACGATACATTAGTCATGATTTTTAAAGAGAAAGTCACCCATGGAGAGAAAGAAAAGCAGCTTTGACTTGCTGTGGGAGGGAAATGGCAGTGCAGTGTGGAGAATTTGATCCAGGTGTCAAAATTGGGAAATAGACATATTAATGAAATATTAGTGCCTATGGATGAGAAACTCCTATCCAGTCCCAGTCCCAGATGATGACACAGGGAAAAAAAAAAAAAAATCAGTGCCCAGACTCAGGCCATGGAAGGATGTGGTATGCAGCAAATGGAAGTGGCCAGTCCCAGGCTGTGGCACTGAGACTATCTGCTTTAGGGCACAAACCATCTTAAATTCACAGAAGAGCATAAGGAGGAGCAGGACATCTGCCTCTCTCCCCAGGTACGTATTATTTAATAACTGCCAAAGTGGCTGATGTTATCAAGGGAAATACACTAATGGAAAAATAATTAGATAATTGAGGAGTACAATTGCTGTTAAAGATGACAAGCTGAATAGATTTATAATAGATAAAATAAAGCTATTGAGGGCTTAATATTAGTATTTGCAATGTGAAAAATCATATGGAAACACTAAATGTAAAAAAATATATTTTAAGTTAAAAAAATTTAAAAATGGAACAAAATTGAAAAAGTAATTATTGAGCTGAATAATCTGATTAACACTTTTCTTCACAGAAAAACATGATAAAAAATGGGAAATAGAAAAGAAAATTTAAAATACATGGAAGATACAGAGAGAAATGCCAGTATCTGTATACTAAACTTCAGTAGTTAAATGTTTGAGATTGTAGTTTCTGTTTTTCGGATGCCACAGAAGTTTGTGTTGGACTAAGAATACATATAGCTCATAACAATGATAAAATCTGACTTTAAAAAAGATGATATTTAAAGCCATTGGATAACAACCATAAGGAGAGAAATAACATAATCCATCTCAGGCCTTCTAGATCATCCAGTATGCCAGACACTAGGCATATGAACAATGTCATTCAAGATCACTCACCTCCTAGCTGGCCTAAACCAAAACCACCTATCTCAAACTGCTAAATTGTTGGGGGGAAAACAGTTGTTATAAATTACTGTTTTATGGAAGTTTGTTAAGCACTAAATACAGATACCCAGGGAAAATCACATGTAACCATATATAAATTGGATGTCCTATTTTACAACTTCTCCAATATTGTATTGGAGAAACAATTGACATTATAAATTCTTTTAATTTTAATTATTCTTATCACATGTGCTAGTATTTTTTGTGATTTAACTTTATATTTTCTTAATGAATAATAATATTGAGCATCTTTTTGCCCATCACTGTGTTCTTTTGGTCAAGTGTACCTTTTATTTTATTTTATTTTATTTTTTGAGATGGAGTCTTGTTCTGTCACCCAGGCTGGAGTGCAGTGGCACGATCTCGGCTCACTGCAAGCTCTGTCTCCTGGGTTCACACCATTCTCCTGCCTCAGCCTCCTGAGTAGCTGGGACTACAGGTGCCTGACACCACGCCCGGCTAATTTTTTTTGTATTTTTAGTAGATACTGAGTTTCACCATGTTAGCAGGATGGTCTCGATCTCCTTACCTTGTGATCTGCCCGCCTCGGCCTCCCAAAATGCTGGGATTACAGGCATGAGCCACCGCGCCTGGCCAAGTGTACCATTTTTAATAGGATTGTTTCCTTATTGGGTTTTGACAATTCTTCATATGCTGTTATGAGATATAACATAACTTGCAAATATTTTCAACCAATCTGTGGGTTTTAATTCTCTTACAGTCTGATTTAAAGGGGAAAATATTTTAATTTGAAATCCAATTTACCAATATGTCATTTTATGGATGTTTGTAGTTACATCATAGAAATTTTAGTCTAACACAAAGTCACAGAAGTTTTGTCCTATTCAAGGATTGGCTTAGGTAAGATGAGTAAGTGACCTCAGGCACACAACTTAAGGAGGCACTCAAAATCACAGCCACGCAATAAAAGCCCATGTATTTTCCCTTCCCTGGGCCCCTCCCACCATTAAAGTATAATCTCTGTGAAGGTAAATGTTTTTGCCCGTTGAGCTTTTTTCTGTATTCCCAGTTCTGTCACATACTAGAAATTCAACTGGTATTTGTTAAAAGAACAAATTAAGAACAATGTTTTTAATTTCAGAGAGCCAATAAAAAGATAACTACAGGATGTGAAAGTTTCGTTGTACTCCCATTTACATATGAGATTTAAACCATTCTGCAGAGGACTGATAGATACATCCATTCTAGAAATAAATATATGTTTATTTATAATAGCTATGAGATTAAGGAGTCAAAATGATTTCAGTAGTCTTCTTTATACTCTTCTAGTTGCAGTTTTTTAAATAATCACCCATTCTTTTAATAATTGAGAGAAGAAAAGCATAAGAGGTTGATGAGTTAAGGTAAATTCCACTAGTATAACCTAAGCATGCTTGCACATCCTTTTAAATGCGGGATGTAATTTATTTTTATTCCTAAAATTATCAGATTCATATAATGCCTGGTATACATTAGAACTAAATAAAAAATGATATACTATTCCATTTCAATTATGAGAGTCATGTATTATCTCATATTTTATTTTTTATTTATTTATTTTTTAAATTTTTTAAATTATACTTTAAGTTTTAGGGTACATGTGCACAACGTGCAGGTTAGTTACATATGTATACTTGTGCCATGTTGGTGTGCTGCACCTATCAACTCGTCATTTAACATTAGGTATATCTCCTAATGCTATCCCTCCCCGCTCCCCCCACCCCACAACAGGCCCCAGTGTGCGATGTTCCCCTTCCTGTGTCCGTGTGTTCTCATTGTTCAATTCCCACCTACCAGTGAGAACATGTGGTTTTTGGTTTTTTGTCCTTGCGATAGTTTGCTGAGAATGATGGCTTCCAGCTTCATCCATGTCCCTACAAAGGACATGAACTCATCATTTTTTATGGCTGCATAGTATTCCATGGTGTATATGTGCCACATTTTCTTAATCCAGTCTATCATTGTTGGACATTTGGCTTGGTTCCAAGTCTTTGCTATTGTGAATAGTGCCACAATAAACATACGTGTGCATGTGTCTTTATAGCAGCAGGATTTATAATCCTTTAGGTATATACTCAGTAATGGGATTGCTGGGTCAAATGTTATTTCTAGTTCAAGATCCCTGAGGAATAGCCACACTGACTTCCACAATGGTTGAACTAGTTTCCAGTCCCACCAACAGTGTAAAAGTGTTCCTATTTCTCCACATCCTCTCCAGCACCTGTTGTTTCCTGACTTTTTAATCATCGCCATTCTAACTGATGTGAGATGTTATCTCATTGTGGTTTTGATTTGCATTTCTCTGATGGCCAGTGATGATGAGCATTTTTTCATGTGTCTTTTGGCTGAATAAATGTCTTCTTTTGAGAAGTGTCTGTTCATATCCTTCGCCCACTTTTTGATGGGGCTGTTTGTTTTTTTCTTGTAGATTTGTTTGAGTTCATTGTAGATTCTGGATGTTAGCCCTTTGTCAGATGAGTAGATTGCAAAAATTTTCTCCCATTCTGTAGGTTGCCTGTTCACTCTGATGGTAGTTTCTTTTGCTGTGCAGAAGCTCTTTAGTTTAGTTAGATCCTATTTGTCAATTTTGGCTTTTGTTGCCATTGCTTTTGGTGTTTTAGATATGAAGTCCTTGTCCATGCCTATGTCCTGAATGGTATTGCCTAGGTTTTCTTCTAGGGTTTTTATGGTTTTAGGTCTAACATGTAAGTCTTTAATCCATCTTGAATTAATTTGTGTATAAGGTGTAAGGAAGGGATCCAGTTTCAGCTTTCTACATATGGCTAGCCAGTTTTCCCAGCACCATTTATTAAATAGGGAATCGTTTCCCCATTTCTTGTTTTTGTCAGGTTTGTCAAAGATCAGATGGTTGTAGATATGAGGCCATCTGATCTAAGATCAGAGGGTATTATCTCATATTTTAATTAGTCACAACTGCACACCATGAATAGGCCTTTAAATATTTAACTATAAACAGTAAAATGATCTGTGTTTAGGTCAAGAAAGTTGTCTCCAAAAAATCCTATTGGCTTTTCCGAAAAAGGGAAAAGCTCTCTAGGCTCTAAAACGCATGTTGCCTTTGTACATGCTATTACTTTTTACCTAGATGTATTATAAAATAATTTATATGCATTAAGCCTTCAATACAGAAACAAGTTTAGTTCTCTTCGTGGTTCTCCTTCCCCCAATATTTCCACCAAGAAAATACACCTACCAGGTAGTAGTTGGAAAGGGTGTGGTCTCTCGTGCCTCTATCAGTTTTTTCAGCTCTCTTTAGGAATAACACAGCACTAAGTATGATTCACCCAAAATTTACTTTTGGTTTATCTATCATTGCTATTATTGTATCTTTTGTTTCAATTTCTCTCTTCAATGCTTTTTTTTTAAAATAAGAGTATTATGTCTAAATCTCAAATTTGAGGGCTTAAAATAATGATTGGAAAGAATATGAATGATTAACTTTTGTCAAATAAGTAGGGATATGCATACGTGTGTGTGTGTGTGCATGTAGTCACAATTGTGAGTAGAGACTATAATTTTAAGTTACATTATTTATTTTTTTAGAATTCTAAAACTAGCCTGTTATGGTTTACTAATTTTGGTTTATTATAGAGTATATCAGTCTTGATTTTTGAAGAAACAATTGCTATCTTTGGTGTTTGTTATCTTATTTTTTTTTAACAGATTGAAAGGGTACATGTGAAGTTTTGTTACATGAATATATGGTATAATGGTTAGGTTTGGACTTCTAGTTTATTATTATTTTATACTATATTTGACCTGAATAACAAAGTCCCTGAAATACTTTTACTATTTACATTTTCAGTATGTCTAATTTATAATGAGTACATTACTCAAAACACCTATCTAGTCATTAAACCTTAACTCTTTAATTTTTTAGGTTCTATTTAAATGGGGTTACTAATAAGGCATTAATGCTTATTGGCCAAATTTGTGGCCAAGGGTTTAGGAAGTTTAAATCTACCAGAAGGAGTATAGTTTGCTACCAAATTATTTACCTAATTACCTCTGCTTATTTTATTCCCAGTATTTGGTGCATGTATTACAAATAATGCCTCCATAAGATACTTGTTTGTAGGAATGCTGGTTTATTTACTCAGAACAAATATCTGGTTATAATCAGTAAAAAGAAAATCTTATAATTAATTTTTCTGATTTCTTAAAAGTGTTGAGGAGCAGGGTAGAGAGCCAAAAATTGCCCACCAAATTTGGGAAAACATGAGAATCTGGAAAGACAGGAAAAATATCTCCCAAATATCTTTTGCTGTGAAGGAATTTTCAAGCAAGAACATACTGAGGCTTTGAATTGGTGATGACACAAAAGTCAAGGTTCAGGATCTCCTCATTATAGGAAACTCATATTTAAAAAGCTGCAAACCCAAAAGATTACAGAATTAGGAATAAAATTAAAAAGAAAACACTTCTTTTCCATGATAACCCTCACTTCCAGGAGACTGTAGGAGTGGAATAGAGAAAAAAGAAAAGGAAAAAAAAATCTCTCTGAGGAATCTTGGTTGCTATAAGTCAGCTCTCTTAAGTTGTTGTTGTTTTTGTTTGGCTTATTTTTTGTAGCTAGTTGATTTGATGATACAAATGTTATTTAGCCTTGTCTCCGACTACCAGAAACTTTGATACCCTGCAGAAGCAAAGACAGTCGTCTCCAAAATACCTGTTTTTCAGATCATAAGGAATCAATATAGTTAATACAGGCATCACTCATTGAAGACAATTTGGTTCACAATATAGCATATATGAAACACATCAGATATAGAAATTAGTGGATGTATGTTATAAGACAGTAAAATTTGATATTTTTGAAGAAACATAATTTTACAATATAGAGAAAAAGAAATTATATAGCAGGATATTACAGATATAAGAAAAAAATAGAATATACAAAATCAGGAGTTCAAAGGTCACTTTGACAACCAGTGTGATGCAACTAAGAGAGAATAACTGAACTGGAAGATGGACCAGAAGAAATTATCCAGAATACAGCTCAAAGACAAAAAAAAATATTTAACAAAGGAAACAGAGGTTTAAAGATTTAGAGGATAGTATGAAAAGGACTAAGATATATTTATTTAGAATATTAGAGAGGAAGGAAAGATAAAAACAGAGGCAATATTCAAAAAAATAATGGTAAACAATTTTCCAGAATTGAGGAAAGACACAAGCTGCAGATTCAAATTCACAATGGAATTGAAGCAGATTAAATAAACATAATTTTACACTGATAGTGCATCCTCATAAAATTAAAACAACAAAAGAAAAGAAAAGAAATAAGCAGTGATTATAAAGGTAGCCCAAGGCAAAAGATGGAGTGCCTAAAAAGGAATAGCAATAAGATTGAAGATTTCGTCACAGTTTAATAGAAACCTGAATACAGTTAAATTATTTTTCCATTGGAGAGAAAAAAATAATCACCAACCTAAAATTCAAATATTAATAAAAATGAATTCCACAAATGAAGAAATAATAAGCATATTTTTAAAAGCACATACACACACACACACACACACACACACACATTAATTACCAGCAAATTCTAAAGTGAAATTTTAAAGGCTGTTGTAAGTGAAATTCTAAAGGCTATATACCTCAAGCAGAAGGAGAATGAACACTCAGAGAATTAGAAAATTTATATGGAGCCAAAGTATGATAAATAACTTAGGTAAATAATAATAACACCTTATGAGGTTTCTTTAAAATGGCATAGAATTAATAGTCATGACAAGAAAACATATAAGTTGCAAAGTATATATATGGCATAAAGTGTTTTAAATGTATTAACTGTAAAAAATGGGGTTTTTAAAATTCAACTTATATGTTGATATAACTTCATGATTTAACTTTGAGGGTAGCAAATGGAAGAATGGGCACATATATAACTTTCACATTAGTGTAGTGGCAATAAAATTAATGAGAATAAATGAACCAAACAAGGAAGACTAAAGAAAAAATAAACATGGGTAAAGCAGAAAAATTATAATGCACAAACAAAATGTATTTAAATGGAATATGTCAGTATTTATATGAATATTATATGAACCAAATGCTCTATTAGAAAAAGAGTACAATTTTGGAATGGATTTATTTTTTAAGAGGCCAGATTATTTATAAAGATAAATCTGAAACTAAATTCAAATAATAAAAAAAGCATGAACCTAAATGGTGATACTCTTACGGGATCTTTGGAATGTTGCTGTTCTAGTTGGAAACCTGTAGCCGGTGGCACCTTTGCCTGAGTTTTGCTCAGGTCTGCTGGGCTTGTTCTTCCCACTTGGCCTGGCAGGTTGTACTTGGCTCATGCTACCGGCCTGGATTCCATGCCTCCAAGGGAGACTGTGAGTCAGGCATGGAGTAGTGAGAAGTGTGTGAGAGAGCATGGTGTCTGGCCACTGTGCAGTCAGACATGCCAGCTGCTGCCTTGGGGTGGGCAGCTCCAGGTGTCAGCATGGGTGCTGGCTCTCTTCAAGGCTGCAGCTGGACCAGGCACACCACACACAGCTTCCCTGGCTAGCACCAGGTAATGTGGTTGCTCCTGGAAGCTTGTAGATGCCAGGAACCTCAGGGCCCCAAAGAGGGAGTCACAGCTCTGGTTTGGGCAGCTCCAAGGTATCGGCTCCTTGAAGGACCTCAGCTTTTCTTTCCTTCTCTGAACCTGCAACATGGTGAGTAAGGGACATGTTTCAGCCCTGTTTGTGTTACAGCTCTTTTAGCCTCACCATTTGGCAGGTCTCGAGTTCTTGTCCTGCCACCAGGAAGAATGAGGCACATAGACAAATGGAGGATGAACAATACTGAAAAGAGCTTTATTGAGTGATAGAACAGCTCAGAAGAGACCCGCAGTGGGTAGAACCTTTCTGCAGCCAGGTTTTCTGGACAAATGTTCATCTCCTAGCAGAGAGGAAACCCTGGAGTGGTAAGCTCCTCTCTGCAGGCAGGTTGTCCCATTGAGTGTTCATCTCCCTAGAGTGGAAAACTCTTCTCTTCAGGCAGGTCATCCCATTGTCTTTGCAACTCTCATCAGAGAGGGTAGCTCCTCTCTGCAGCTAGTCATCCCATCTCTCCAGCTATAAGCAGAGGGGGTAGCTTCACTCTGCAGCTGGTCCTCCAGTAGTTGGCTCTCCTCTAGCTGAGTCCAAGGATTTTATGGGTCTCGGAGGGGAGGAGGTATGCTCCAGTTGGTACATGAGTACCCATGGACAGCCCAGAGAAGGCACCACAAGTTCTCACTCTCATCTGTGGGTCTGGTAGCCCAACCCCCAGCCCTCAGGCCCTCCCTGGCCTGCAGGTGGGGCTTCACCAGGGACCTGCCCCCTTCTTCCCAAGAGCCTGTCTGCCTCTTGCTGATGTCCATCCATCCACCCAGGCTGTTCATGCCAAGAGGCACCTGTAGGCCAGTGCTGAGCTGCTCTCAGCTCCCCTCTAGGCCTCCCCACTGTGCTTGTTGATGGCCAAAGCCCGGAGGGGCCTGAGGCCACAGGGGGCTTGTATGTCAGTGCTGCCCCAAATGTGTGCACAGCCGGCTGGTCTGTGAGAGCACCCACGCTCACCCCCAACCCTTCTGCAAGATCACAGTGGGCACTGGGAGTGGGTAGAGGCCAGGCAGTGGGAACAGACACCCCTGAGCCTGCAGGGGGTATGGGGGGCTGTCCTAGATCCCTAAGGGTGCAGAGTACAGAGATGCCTGGGGCCTGCACCTTTGTAGGCGGGGGTCCCACCATCTCTGTGGAGTGTGCAGGCAGCCCTGGCCTTGCCTCCTCACAGCCTGGGGCAAGGCTCCAGGTCCTCACTGGGCCTGGGCTGGTGTCTGGGGCAGGGTGATGTCACCACAAGTTCATCATGTGACCCTGGTGCTCAGGGATGGCCCAGGGCTCCCCTTCCCTTTGTTCAAGGCCCTGACCATGGTGGGGCTTCTCCAGGAGCAGATCGTGGCCCTGGGCCCAGTCATTGGGAGTGTCAGGCCCAGTGGTCGCCACAATGCGGAGCAAACCCTGGGGATGCAGCCTAAGTCGGCCTCTTGTGGAGGCTCCTCCTGAGGCCCAGGAACCAAATGACATCAGCAGAGTGGGCACATGGTGGCCTCACTGCTAGCCAGGTCCCCAAAGTGGGTACCGCTTCCACTTCCTACCCCAGGACCCAGAATCACAGCCCCAGCTTCATACCCTGGGTCCAGCACCCACACTCCGTGTGCAAGTGCAGCACTGCCCCAGGCCCAGCTCCACCTCAGGGCCCCTTTCTATATGTCCCTCCATGCCTACCATGCTTCTCCTCTGCTGGTGGGCAACTCGGCCAGGTTCCAATGCAGCAGCCCCCAGAGCAGCAGGCTCCCGGGGGCTCCCAGGGGCAGACTGTGGGGACTGTCTACCTCTTCCCCACATGGCAGGAGAGAGCAACGGTGTGGGGCCAGGGTCTGCAGTGGTGGAAGCTCCAGGCTTCCGGGGCAGGTTCTGCCTGGCTGCATGAGGATTGTGGCGGTGCAGTTGGTTGCCTTGGGGATGTGGTGCACAGGAGCTGTGGGGCACAGGGGTCCCACTGCCACCACTGCTGCTCCTGCAGCTGCTCCTGATGTCACCACTTACACCTCCCCACTGCAGCCAATGTGATGGCAGTTGCCATTCTGCGTGGCCTGCCAGCTGCCATCAATACCAATATAGAGCATGCAAATGATAACCAAAGAGAGCTGGGTTATTAAGAATTAAATATATTTATTCAATAATTATTAAATATTACTTTCCCAGAATGATACAGCTTTATGCATCTAGACTATAGCTTGAGTATACAACAAAGATTAAAAACTATTAGAATTAGATATATCCATTTTGTCTATTTTTATAGTTGACAAAAAATGATTAGAAAACGAGAAACGAGAGAGAGAAAAACAGAAACAATCAAATATATAGGGAAATTTGAACATTAAATGAACATTCATAGAAGAATACACTTAACAATTGTAGAATGTACATTTTTCACGCACACATGGATCACAAAACTGAACATATGCTAAGGTTTAAATATCATGTTGCCTTACAAGAATTATTTGGAAATCAGAAATAAAGCAGAATACCCCCATACGTTTGGAAATTAAGAAAGAAAACACTGTTTTGGATTACAATACAATAATAAAAACAAAATTTAGAACCAAAGGATAATTAAATGTCCATCCAAGGAAGTATTGAACAGAAAATTTCTGGCTTTATTTAAAAAGAGAAATATCTGAAGATTAATAAACTAAATATTTATTGGAAATGTTGGTAAATAAGGAAAACACTGGAAAAATAAAAAAAATTAAAAATATATATTAATAATGTGATATTTAACCTAAGTCAAGCCATATAGTAGAATTTTTTTAAAGTCTTAAAATAGTAGGTAGTATCGGCAATGTATAGATTTTACTGTAGTGTTTGACATGCAAATTAATAACAGAATGCTACTATCTTAAAAGCTTAGAGATAAATATAAAAGCAATGAAATAAAATGAGTAAAACATTTAAACAACACTTTATAAAATGTAAATTCAATTAGCAAATGTAAATTTGCAAACATTTAAAGCTTCATTAAAATAAAAAAAATCAAATTAAGGCATATATCCACCAGATAGGACAAATTTTGAAAGTCTGAAAATACGAGGGGATACAAAATACTATGGTCTCAATGTTTGTGTCCATAAACCCCTAAATTTATATGTTGAAATCATAACTTCCAAGGGATGGTATTTGGAGGTGGGGCCTTTTGGGAGGTGGTTAGGTCGTGGGGAAAGAACTCTCATGAATGGAATTAATACTCTTATGAAGTAAATCCAAAGGAGGGTTTTTGCCTTTTCCACCATGTGAGAACACAGTAAGGAGACACTATCTACAAACCAGGATGTGCCTTCACCAGATACCATGTCTGCAGGCCTATTGATCTTGGACTTTCCAGACTCCAGAACTGTGGGAAATTTCTGTTGCTCATAAGCTACACAGTCTATGGTATTTTATTATAGTAGCCTGAATGGACTGAGACACTGAAGATATGGAGCAATGGGCAAACTTTACACCATGCCTTTGTGAGAATACATTGGTAATAGCACTTCAGAAAATATTTACACATTTACTAAGATTGAAGATAATTACATCCAGGGAACTGGCAGTTTCACTCTTAGGTATGAAACTTAGATCTGGGGTTGTCAGACTTATATGTGTGTGTATCCTTTGGCAGTTTGATGATGCCTAGAGATCACTTCTCAGAAAGAAATTTTAAAAAATGAAATAAAATAAAATACACAAAATTCCAAGGAAAAAATTGTCAAAATATTAAAAAAATCTTATATACAGAGAGAATATTATAGAGTTAATCCATTCATCTAAGTTATTTTACATTTATTTAGAATTTATTTGGCTACATATTTACTATATAGAACTGTATGCTGGAAAATGACATTAACCATTGCAGAAAGTCTTCTATGGAACAAATAAAGAGAAATATCAAGTTCAGAGCAGCTATTCTGAGGGATATTGTTAACTGGGAGGTGGGAAGTTAATGGGAGGTGTCTGAATACAGAAATTGGAAATGTGAGTATGGCCTCCTCTTATATACGTTTTTCAACAAATATTTATCGAGATGTTCTTGTATGTCAGGCTTATCTATAAGAATCTAATAAAAGAGTCAACACTCTGCTGTCCTTTACCAGATAATCGAATGTTGACAGACTTTAATATTAAGTAGTAATAAAAACTATGACAAACACAAGATTGGGTGAGGGGATAGGTGATACAGATGTGAAGAAATAATCACAAGTTGTAAGAATACCTGGGGAGAGAGTATTAGCATTTCATAAAAATTTCATTAATTTTTAAAATTTTGAGCAATTCGGAGATGTTACACTTCCAAATTTACATGATGAAGTCATTTAATTTTTAGGCTTCTGGAAGCCAGATAGTTTTATGCTTACCTTGTAAATCCCAGAGGAAAAAGTGATTATTTATTCCAATAATATTGGGATGAAAGGGTATGGGTTCTATTAAAACTTGTTAAAGTTAATGTATAGAAACCCAATACTTTAAAGTGCATTTTAATAGCATACTTAATTAAAGAAAAAGGAATCTAATGACAACATCCCCAAATCTAGAGGTAGTCATGCCAGTGGTCATGACCAGGGTCAAGATGAACATTCACTGGAGGATTTACAATGAAACAAAAGCTGAAATTATGTGTACGTACTAATTTCATGCAGTAACTTCCATTTCTCTGCAAATGTCATTGGCAGTTCACTAAACTATTAAATTTCATAATCTCTCCAACTGTTTTTATGGGTAGATAACTAGAGAGTCTGGCATGCTCACATATAAGACACAGCTTGTATTCCTCCTGTAGGGCAATGAGCTAATGAGCATCCAGTGTGATTTATATTAAATTACTTTATGATTTCTGTCCTACATGTAGCATTTAGAAAGTATATGATATATGCGATTCTTTACTTTGGAAAATATATGATAAATGCTGGTTCGTTTATTCTTGTTCTTAGAAACAAATATGTATTGATCTTGGAGTCAGAATTTATGGAAAAAGGGTTTAATACTTACACTTAATACCTATGTTATGTGAGAAATTCACCTAATACCTTTGAATCTTCATTTACTCTTCTTTAAAAAAATTGATAGTGATTGCCCCTAATATATCATTAAAGTTTCTATATAATCTTATATTTTATAATGGTTACCATGGTGTTTGGCACCTGGTATTAATGATATGGTTGCTCAATATTAATAATTATTGCAAAAATTTATTTCAAGTAACTATTTTCTATACAGATGTTTGTAGTTTAAAGTAGAGCAGATAGTATATTTTTTGCAAATATGATTCTAAACAAAATAAAATGAATTTAGAATATCCATGAATAAAATCAATGTAGAATGTTTAGCAGTGTCCTGACCTCCAGCCACTGTCAGTAGCACCACACTAGTAGTGAAATATAAAAATGTCTCTGAACATTTTCAAATGTTCTTAGGGGAGCAAAATAGCCCATGGTTGAGAACAATTGATACAGATGATTTGTCATCATGAAAAAAATTGTACAATCAATATATGATAGATATAAGAGTAAAATCAAACTTGTTAGAATTGTAGTTGGAAATATCCTTTTACCATTGGTTTCAGTCCTATGTTGCCGCAGAAATTACAGATAGAGAGTGGCATAAAAGTAATCAATCAGCTGGGTAAGATGTAAGCTCTTCCAACCTCAAAAGACCCCCATTAAAAGGTTTATCATTAATTATGCCAATGTAGAAGTGACATTTGATTTGTTTGTGGCTTTGCGGACAAAATTCAAAAAGCTTATTGGGGGGAAAAAGGAGGAAAAGTGTTTTATTTAATCTGCCTAATCCCAAAGTTCTTTAAATGCAAAATGATAGTAGGGTTTTATTGGAGCTTTATCACAAACAAATTATATGAGAAGAAGATAAAATTAAAAGATATATATTTTTAAATCTATTAACTCAAAATATTTAGTAAAAATGTAATTTATTTACACCTATTTCTGGAAACATGGGACAGTAAATATTGAGAAGAAAATTGGATTCTTTAAAAAAACTTTTTAAATGCATAACTGAGCTATAAAAAGAGAAAAATCCACAAAGTTAAAACATGTGGAGAAAGCAGAAAATCAGAAAAGTAGAAATTACAAAGATGAATTTGTTTATATTTCACATATTTTAAATATCTCATGCATTAAAATCTGTTATTTATTTGTAGTTGAATATTTTTGTAATAACAATACCTTTTAAAATATTAAATTATTTATATAAATAACATATTTCCATTGACACAAATTGAATAAGACATAAAATCAAAACAAAAATACAAAATTCACCTAAAATCCAACCATCATGAAATAGAAATCTACATTTTCTTGGCCATCTATTTATGCCCAATATATGCCCCAATATATTCATCAACAGACTCAAATAGAATTAACGTAATTGAAACCACACATAGCGTTTTTATTAATTTTTAAAAGTCTCATGTATACTCTTGCCACCTTGTTTTACTCCTTACTTAGTAACACACAGTGGAAATCCTCCTAAATCCTTCTTGTAGATTCAACTCATGCATTTTACCAACTGGAATACTAAATAATTTGTTCATTTCCCTATTTGTGTAAATTCATTTTGCTGTCAATATTTACTACAATGAAAAAGGCTGCCATAAGCATGTTGTATGCATTTCTGTACATGGTAAAAACTTATTTTATAATTTAAAAATTTCAAGATTTAGTTAACAAAGGATAAAATAGTATGTTAATGGACACTGTTTCATGTATACCTTTCAAAATAAAGTGTCATAATTTTTTGAATTTTATTTTCAATTTTTAGATAGAAATTTTTATTAAAATGTTTTTCTAATTTTAATAATGGAATTTATCTAATTTTTGTAATGGAATTACAGCTTTTCTATTTAAAATACCTTTCATCATAAAATTATCTGATAAATGTAATGCATTTTAAACATTTTTTTTACTATATATTTCTAAAGTTATCCTCAGTATATGGAGCCTATACAATATATGCTGTTGAATTTTATTGAATGTTTGAGGCTAATATAATAGTTTTATTGCTGTTTTTGAATTGCTTGGGTGTCACAAAGTAAGATATTTTTAGAGAATATATTTCAAAATCTCTTCACATAGTCTACATATATTCATACACACATATTTAAAAATATAAAAGAAAAAGATGCCTAAACCTTAAGTATACAGCTAAAAATTATCAAGAAAAAATTACCAGAAATACCATCCAGGTCCAAAAATAAGAATAGACAGAAGTCCTCCCGATACTCCTTCTAGATCACTTCATTCTTTCTTCCTCATGAAGGTTAAAAATTGCCTGGGCCTGCAACACATCAATTTGCTATATATTTTTTTAAAATTTATATCGTTAGAATCTAATAGTGTTGTCTCTAGCCTCTTTCACTCAAAATTATATCATTATGAAATTTGACTATATGTTATCTGTATCTGTGGTTCATTTACAATGTAGTACTTTATGCACTAGGATACATTGCTGCTTTATAAATAAGTGTATCACAGAAGTAAGTGTAGCTCATTAAAAATTATGTAGAGCCTTCCATTAATCAAGTATCATCTGAATCATCTATTTGAGTAGTTTTATTTCACACTTCCCTCACTTCTAGAAAGTTTTTATAATCTTCATGAGTTTTGGATTTCCAGAATTCAATAGTGTAACATTGGTGGTAGATAAGAAGGAATAAACAAGAAATATATATGTGTGTTTGCAAGTGTATGTGTGTGTGTGTATGTGTGTGTGTGGAGGGGTGTTTGTATTGGATGATGACTCTTTTGTAATTATAACCAGTCAAAATTATTCCATTGGTAATGCATTCAACTCTTTAAATGTAATTATTTGAAGTGGTCTTCAATTAGTTTATCTCCTATAACCTACAATTTAGGTCACAAAATGTGAGGGGGCACTAGTTCACAGAAATTTTAAAAATGTAAACAATAAGGTAGCTGTCTCATGTAAGCAGAGAAAATCTTTGTTTTATTGAATAGGTGGAACCAAAAGTTTTGCTGATAATAAGAATAATCTTTGTAGAATTATCCACTCATTTGGAGTTCCATAAAGAAGCTGTTGTCAATAAAAAACTGTGATTATTACAATGTTTTGTTCAATTTCTGTGGTAATTGGTTATTATCATTATTTACTACTTTATTTTATGGTTATTGCTTGCAATTTTAGACTTTAAATATGAAAAGCATAAAGAGTGCTAATTTAATTACAGTATTGGATTCTTGAAAACTGTATGCAGTGTTAAGATTATTAATAAGTATATTTCAAATGGATATTCTAATTCCAATTTGCATTTTTGCCTGGTTTCTTGTTCATTATAATTTTGAACAAATTGATATGTTTGTAGTCTTAAAAATTGTCATGCAGAAGTGAATGTCATTCTCATGGGGCTGGTTTTAGGAACTAAATTTCGTGATTTTGTAGTTAAATAAGGAAACAGAATACTGTGATGGAGAGAATTCTTAATAAGTGTCTTAGTGCATTTTCACACTGCTATAAAGAACTGCCCAAGACAGGGAAATTTATAAAGAAAAAAGTTTTAATTGACTCACAGTTCTGCATATCTGGGCCTTAGGAAACGTACAATCATGGGGAAGCAAGTACTTTCTTCACAAAACGGCAAGAAAAAGAGAGAGAAGGGGGAAGTGCCAGACACTTATCACCAGATCTCATGAGAACTATCTTGAGAACAGAATGGGGGAAACTGCCCCCATGATCCAATCACCTCCTACCAGGTCTGTCCCTAAAACATAGGGATTATAATTTGAGATGAAATTTGGGTGTGGACAAAGAGCCAAACAATATTATTCCTCCTCTGGCCCCTACCAAATCTCAAGCCCTTTTCACACTTTAAAGCCAATCATACCTTCCCAACAGTACCTCAGAGTCTTAACTTATTTCATCATTAACCCAAAAGTTCAGGTCCAAAGTCTCATCTGAGACAAGACAAGTTTCTCCCACTTACGAGCCAATAAAATCAAAAGCAAGTTAGTTAACTTCCAGGATACAGTGGGGGTACAGGCACTGTGCAACTGTGTAAATGTTTCCTTTCCAAATGGGAGAAATTGCCCAAAACAAAGGGGCAATAAGCCCCATCCAAGCCTAAAACCCGGGTGGGCTTGAATTCATGTTTCACATCCAAGGCATGCTGATAAAAGGGGTGGGCTCCTATGGCCTTGGCCAGTTCTCAGGGACTTTCATTGAGTGCCTGTGGCTTTTCCAGGCACATGATGCAAGCTGTCAGTGGATCTACCATTCTGGGTTCTGGAAAACAATGACCTTCTTCTCACAGCTCCACTAGGCAGTGCTCCAGTGGGAACTCTGTGTGGGGGTTCCAACCCCACATTCCTCCTTTGCACTGCTCTAGCAGAGGTTCTCCATGTGGGCTCTGCCCCTGAAACAGACTTTTGCCTGGACATCCAGGCGTTTCCATGCATCCTCTGAAATCTAGGTGGAGGTTCCCAAAGCTCAACTCTTGTGCACCTGCAGGCCCAACACCTACAAGGAAACCATCAAGGCTTGGGGCTGGCAACCTGTGAAGCAATGGCCTGAGTTGTACCTTGGCCCCTTTTAACCATGGCTGGAGCTGAAGCAGATGGGATGCAGGGTACCAATCCTGAGGTGCACAGAGCAGCAGGGACCTGTCCCTGGCCCACAGAACCATTTTTAACTTCGAGGCTTCTAGGCTTGTGATGGGAGGGGCTGCCACAGAGATCTCTGACATGACCTGGAGACATTTTTCCCATTGTCTTGGTGATTAACATTGACTCCTTATTACTTAGGCAAATTTCCACAGCTGGCTTGAATTTCTCTCCAGAAAATGGGTTTTTCTTTTCCACATGGGCATGCTGCAAATTTTCCAAACTTTTATGCTCTGTCATCCCTTTAGAACACTTTGCTGATTAGAAATTTCTTCCACCAGATATCCTAAATCATTTCTCTTGAGTTCAAAGTTCCACAGATCTCTAAGTCAGGGGCAAAATGCCACCAGTCTCTTTGCTAAACAATAGCAAGAGTAACCTCTGCTCCCAGTAGGTTTCTCATCTCCATTTGAGACCACCTCAGCCTGGACTCCATTGTCCATATCACTATTATCATTTTGGTCAAAACCATTCAACAAGTCTCTAGGAAGTTCCAAACTTTCCTACATCTTCCTGTCTTCTTATGAACCCTCTAAACCGTTCCAGTCTCTGCCCATTAACCAGTTCCAAAGTCGCTTCCACATTTTCAGGTTATCTTTATAGCAGTACCCCACTCTACAGGTACCAATTTCCTGTATTAGTCCATTTTCACACTGCTATAAAGAACTACCCAAGACTGGGTAAATTATAAAGAAAAGAGGTTTAATTGACTCACAGTTCTGCATGGCTGGGGAGGCCACAGAAAACTCACAATCATGGTGGAAGGTCAGGGAGAAGCAAGTACCTTCTTCACAAGGCAGCAGGAAAAAGGGGGAGAAAAAGGGGGGAAGCACCGGACACTTATCAAACAACCAGATCTCATGACAACTCACTCATTGTCATGAGAACACCATGGGGGAAAGTGCTTCCATGGTCCAATCACCTTCCACCAGGTCCCTCCCTGGACACCTGGACACAGTTCAAGAGATTACAGTTTGAGGTGAGATTTGTGTGGGGACAAAGAGCCAAACCATATAAATAAGTTATATATCCGTTATTTAAAGGCTTCTTCTTAGAGAAACATAAAAACTATTCAAATATCATATAATCTGAAAGAGTATAAAAAGGGATGACATTTATGCATCCTTCCATTTGTTTCCTCTTTGATAAGACATGATAAAACATAGAGTTTCTGTCAAATGTATGATAGAATGGTATATAATTTATCTCAAACTTTGCTTAATCTATTCAACTTTATACTTTCAACCACATGTAATGTTTATCAAAGCATCAGTGATTTGCATTATTAAGACTTTAATAGATTTCATAAGTGAGAAAAAATAATCCCATTTGAGCAACTAGTAATTAGCAGGAAAAAAGTACAAAAATTGATGTGATTAAGGGTATTTTGAAGGTCTTCTTTCATACCTTAGTGAGAGTCAGTACATTAAGAAAGAGTAAGGGTATAAATAATGTGGCAACATCCTCTTGCAACAACATCCTTAGATTGATCAGAGATAAAAGGCATTCCTGTGTAGAGTAGGAAGGGCAATACCCACCATGTACACACATGTAAACATACAAACATATATACACACACATGCAGAATATAATGATTCAGTGGAGTTTTCAGATTCACAGAAAACAAGATAGAGATATTTCAGTAGAGACAGAAATGTAACTGAATGTCTTCATTCAGATTCCCTAGGAAAAACTGAAAAAGGAATTTGCAGACTAGAAGGGTATTGAGCAGTGTTGTCAGGAATAACATCTGTGAGAGAGCAAGGGAAGCAGAACTTAGAAAAAAAAAAAAAAGAACTAATCACCTTCAGCTGGTTCCATCAGGAGCTCTGAAACTGGCAAAACCCTTCAGAATCATTGCCCAATGAGGCATCAAGGAATCTTAGAAGCACTATGTAGACTAGTCACTGGAGGTGGGCTGCTGCTGATGAATCCATAAACTTGGGCAAAGCAGTTCTTTAAGGGCAAAGGCAATTCTCAGGAAGAGACTCCACTCTGATCTATCAGTTGCCAAGACTCCTGAAGACTGGAGGAATGAATGACTGAGTTCTAAAAAGAGGAGCTGGGTGGAACATTATATCATCAACTTCAATGTATGGTTTCTGAGGATGATATATATCTGCCAAAGTTCTCAGAGGTGACATAAGCAAGATGGAAAACTAGGAAGCTCCAGACCTTATCTCCCCCCAGAAGACATCAAGTTAACAGCCATATCCAGACTAAAATACCTCTGAGAGACCAGCTGAGAGCTACAGTGGCCTGGCCAAATTAAAGCCAAGGAAAGATCCCAGCAAAAGGAAAATTCAATCTTTTGTGCATCTATCTTTGCCCATCTTCTAAGTGGCATAGCACATGCATCCAGGAGGAAACGTCCTATACCGGGGCTTCTCCTTCAGGAGAGGAATGAAAGATTGGTAGTGCATATATAAACAGTTGGAAACCGTATATATGATAATGGGTTGACATCCAAAATATATATGAAATGCATACAATTCAGTAACAAAAGACCAAATAACCCAATTAAAAAATAGGTAAAGGACCTAAAGAGACATTTCTTAAAAAAAGACATGAAAATGGCCAATAAGGATATTAAAAATGTTCAAGATCATTAATAATTAGGGAAATGTAAGTTGAAAATGAGATATCACCTCACACATGTTAGAATGGCTATCATCAAGAAGACAAAAGATAAACAAGTGTTGGTGAGGATGTGGAGAAAAGGAAACCTTTGTACATAGTTAGTGGAAATGTAAGTTGGTACAGCCATTATGGAAAACAGAAAATAATTTAAAATAGGACTACCATATGATCCAGCAATGCCACTTCTAGGTAGATATTCAAAGGGAATATCTGCGCTCCCATATTTATTGTCACATTATCTGCAACGGCTGAGATATTAAAACAACCTCAATGTCCACTGACAGATGAATGGATACAGAAAATATATGTGTGTGTGTATGTATAATATATATACACATACACACACACATACATATATATACACACAAACACAGAAATGCGCACATTCAGTGGAATTATATGCTACAATTGTATATTACATGCATACATATAGTGAAATATTATTCACCCTTTAAAAAAGAAAACTGCCATTTGTGACAACATGGATAATGCTAGCGGACATTATACTAAGTGAAATTATCCATATACAGAAAGACAAATATTGCATGATCTCACTTATATGCGGAATCTAAAATCACTAGTAGTGATAAATTTTAAAAACTCTTCAGGTAGAATTCAAGCATCAACATATTTAAAGTTTCTTAAACAAAATCATGTACGGCCAAGTTCAGAAAACCTGACCTAGTAAGGCATTAAACTAGTAAGTAGACCCAGTAAATGCCTCCAAAACTCAACTTCCTTTTGTATAAAATGAGCATAATAATACTTGCTCTGTTATTCCCAATATATGAGAAAGGAATTTCTAGACCTCAAGGAATAACCACCCCCACCCCAAAATCAAGCTTTAAAGTAAAATCTTGGTGGTAGAGTCTAGATGTTAGGTATCTGGATTTTCATAGTTAAATTCTCTCAACTCTACTGTATATTTGCAGATATTTTCAGTTAAAAATCAGGTTTTGCTGTGTTGCAACAAAAAATGCTTCCCTAAAATTAGACATTGTTTTATGGCACTTAATAAAATTTAAAAATATTCTTAATCGTTTGACAGAGTTGGTCCTAGTTATTTTCTTCACCTCCCCATGAGAGAATTGTATTTCATTGCCCTGGAAACATCAGGGTTGGCCTTGTGACTTCTGGACAATTAAACCTGAGCAAGAATGACATATGCCTGGCAGTTCTGAAGTTCTTGTTATCTCTTTTTCACCATGGCTGTTACTCGTCATGAGGCTATCTTTTCCCAGGGTAGATTTGCTTCTTCAACCTTGATCATTGAATGAAGAGAAGAACTTAAGGTGACCCATAAGGATATGTAAGAGGAACAAAAAAATAAAACACTATTGTTAAAAGCAACTAAGTTGTAGGAGTCTTTTATTAATGCAACATGAAATAAATTCACCTGATTAAGAAGAAAATAAGCTAACATCCGAGGAAATTAGTTTGTATATGGAGTTTCAAAAACACCTAGTTTAAAAAAAAAAACAAATTATGGAATGAAGAACATGTAATTAACTATACAGTTGACTCACAAACAGCAAGGATTTGAACTGCCTATATCCACTTATGTGCAGATGTTTTTTTCAATAAATATACTGGAAAATTTATCAGAAATTTGTTACAGTTTCAAAAAACTTGCAAATAAACCATGTAGCCTAGAATATTAAAAAAAAAGAAAGAGGTAAAGCATAAATCAAAAAATATATGTAGTTATTAGTCTATTTTATCATTTATTACCATAAGTTACACAAATTTATAAGAAGTTAAAATGCATCAAAACATGGACACAAACACTTGCAGTGTTTGTTGGTGCCATTTGCAATAACGAAGTAAATGCAGTAGAGAAAGAAATGTAAATAAGCAATATTAAATTCTAACTGCATAAATTAACTCTAGTACAAACTGCACTGCTGTAATAATTTTACAGCCACCTCCTGTTGCTACTGTGGGGATCTCAAATGTGAGAATCTATTTACAATGCCGTTCTATGCTAAGCATTGTGTGACCAGTCGTGTCTTCAGTAAATTGCATATTGCAGTAAATGATCTTGCAGTTCTTGAGTATCTTTCCTTGTGTTTAGTTCAATGTTGCAAACTCTTGTAAACTTTGAATAGCATCATGGATCCCATACGAAGTGCCACTAGTGATGCTGGAAGTGCTCCCAGGAAGCAGAGAAAATTCATGATATTACAGGAGAAAACTGAATTGCTTGATAGGTACAGAGGACTGAGGTCTGCAGCTGCAGTTGCCTGCCTTTTCAGGAAGAGGTTTATTTTGTAAACAGATGACATATACTTACAGTATCGATACATACAGTTCAGTACTGTAAGTATATTTTCACTTCCTTATAATTTTCTTAATAACCTTGTCTCTTACTTTATAGTAACAATACAGTATATAATACTTATACAAAGTACGTGCTAATCAACTGTTTGTATTATTGGTAAGGTTCAAGAGTAGGCTATTCATAGTTTATTTTTGTGGAGTTAAAAGATATATGTGGATTTTCAACTGTGAGGGATGTTGGCACCTCTAACCTCCACATTGTTTAAGGGTCTACCGTGCTCTTAAGTTATGTCTGTAGCTTCCTGCATTTAACACTGTCCTTTGAGTCATACCTATTATTACAAGTGAAACCTACCATCTTTTTTTGAAAGATTTATAGTATTGCATTTTAAAGCTGTTTATACTTTCTTTAGCCAGTTTTCTAGTTGAAACAAGGTTTTAATCTAAGTTTTATTAATATTAACAAGGCTGCAATGAAAATCTTTGTAAAATTTTAATATAGTTTACTAGCTAAACTTATTTTCATCTGTTTTCAGGACTGTGCCTTTAAGTGTGCTCTGTGAGCTCATATCTTCTCCATGCTATGTAAACGCTTGTGCAAGTCCTTCAGTTTCTCAGTCAGGCTCAAGTAATAAAATGTTTTTCAATCATTTATGGTAAGACAGCCTAATAAATGTCATATCAAAGTAATGAGTTTTCATTTGTTTATCCTCTCCAATTTGGGCCTGCCCTGACTGTGAAATCTGCAGTGAAGTAGATAATAAGATAAGCTTGTCTGTCTTTCTTGTTCTTATTTTTCCATTCCGTAACTGCAGTTTGGGGCCCTTGTAGGTCTGGAGTATCTAGTAATGGAGGAAAGAGAAAGCGTCAGAAATATCTCATTTGACAGGTAGAAATAACTTGCAAGAATTTCGGCTGGTAAGATTTTAATCTAATGCTGTTGGCTTCTGGATGTGACAGAATCCATTATTTATTCTTTCCCTCCTATTAGCATGTTTGAGTTCCTTAACTAGTCCTTCACCTCAAGTTGCTGAGGATCTTTCATCTACAGTATACTTGCCATGGGCAATGCAATCTTCAAATGGCAACTGAAAAATCTTCCTTCCCGTTTGAGTTCCAGCAGCACAGCCCTTTGTAAATGGCATCTCAGAATTCCAGAAGTAGTTATTATGGAGTCAATATCTGTTCCATGGGAAACTTGCATACTTCTGCAACTACAGCCTCAGTATACCTCTGTGCTTGTGCCATCCCATAGGCAGGGGCAGCTGCAATGCCAGCATCTTTCTTTTCAGATGAGAGTGAGACACTGAATGCTGAATGTTTTTTAAACCGCAGGTTAAGCACGTCAAGCAATCTCAGAAGTTTATTGAAGGCCCATCACTTGGCTTGAGAAAAGTGGTAATTCCTTTCTCTCTCACATGGGGAAAATGTGGAATAAAGCAGTGTATTGAAATATTCTTAAACTCTTTCTCAAGTTATCCTCATTAGTGGCTCCATGAATTACTCAATAAAATCATACAACTTTTCTTGGTTAGTGTGAAGTAGCTGGATTTAGGGCATGAGGATAATGACAAATTGGTACAGAAAATAGGAAAATACAAAAAACGAACACGCATTTATCTTATCGGTTCATAACTTTATAGTTACATGTAATCTGTGTTTCGGACGTATCACTAGACGTATTATTGTTTTGTCAAAGAAAATGTGCACTGTTAAAGTTATTGTCTTAATACTCCCCAAAGAGCCCTCATTCATTTCCATGATAACAAAGAGTTTGAAATGACTTGTTGACCCAGATCCTTGTTTTACTCCATTTATGAAGAATACTACATTTGTCCTTTGGATACATGAAAACACTATAGTAATTTTTTATTAATTCTTTTAAAAATTAATGAGGTTGCACATATTTTCATTTGTTAATATGTCTTTTTATAGATCTACTCTGAGTTTGTATAGAAAAATATGTACTGCTTCATCTATTTACAGGTCATTTTACAGATAATTTAATAATATTTTAAATATAGTTAAATTTCTCTGTATTTGTGTCAGATTGAATAATAAGGGGGTGTATTGGGCTTTTCTTGCATTTGCTATAAAGAAATACCTGAGACTGGGTAAAGAAAAGTGATTGCATTGGCTCACAGTTCTGTAGATTATGCGAGAATGGCACCAGCATCTGCTCAGCTTTGGGGTAAGTCTCAGGGAGCATTTACTCATGGTGGAAGGTGAAGTTGGAGCAGGCACATCATGTGGCAGAGGCAGAGGAGAGAGAGAGTGGGTGAGGAGGTGCACACACTTTTAAACAACCAGCTCTCATGAGAACTCACTGTCATGAAGCCAGCACTGAGTCACGAAGGATCGGCCCCCATGATCCAAACACCTCGCACCACGCGCCATCTCCAGCATTGGAGATTACAATTCAACATGAGATTTGGAGGGAACACATATTCAAACTAAATTATGGTATAAGTTGTTCAATGATAAAGAGATTAGAGTATTATATATTATTTAATCAATGACAATCATATTGATAATTAAATTGCATAAGCCAGAAATCTCAGCATCATCTTTGATTTATCCATCTTCAAACTAAGAATCTTTGCTACATGCTCCCTTTTCTTTATTCCCAGGGCACATCACATGCTTTAGAATTTTGTACATATTTTGACTCAGAAATTCTACATCTAGAAAGTTATAAAACATGTGTTCAATTATCTATGTACAGAAAAACTTGTTGTATAAGTTCTATCGAGCAATTGAGAAATGTTTATGTAAATTAATTTACTTCTATAGTAAATTAAGTGATTTATAGTCTTGCCATAAAGCATTTATTTCAAATGCTCATTTTTTAAAAATAAAGTAAAAGATATTTTAAATAAATACAGTATTATATCATTTGCAAAAGCAATTTTTTCCATATATTTTTGAATATATATACTATATATAATTATATATGTATCTACAGCCAATTCATAGAACATAGAATTTGCAAGCAACATATACAATGTATATAATTATGTGTGCATTTATAAGCCTATCCAGGGGACTAGAGCTAGATTTAGAAACACATATAATTTAGCTACAGTACTTGGTATATTCTTGCTTTAGGTAATGGGATTATTCATTTTTCTACTGTTTTTGTTCTTTACCCTCTATTGATCATGCAAGTTTCACATGAGAAAATAGTTATATGTGATTTTAATATATATGAACAAAATATTTATAACAATTTGAGTGAGACTAAATATAAAATTAGAACATTAATACAAGTAAATAATAATAATAATTGTGATTTTAGAAAACAGAAATGATATATATATGGTTGTACAACTGCTAGAGATGAACCATGAATTTGATTCCTCTTTACACATCAGAACACACAGTTAATAATAGAATTACTAAACTGGCAGGTCAGCAAAAACACAAGTTTTGCAGGAGGTGAAAGTTTAGTATCGTTTTCTCTTTTTGTCTATTTAGAGAGGACCCTGTAAAGTGTAGCAAGTGACATCTTTTCAGAATTGCTTCTTATGAACAGTGGCAGGTTTTATTGTGTGGTCTGCTAATACCTTCCACGGCCATAAAATAATAGTATGTATTTTAATATTTGAAAACATAAAAAACCTATGACCAATAAGATAAACTAGCACTAAAACAAAAATAATTTTTGAGGAAGTAGGATAGATGGAAAAGGAAATAATTTAAAATAGATGTCAAAGCTCATGATTCTCCTATATAAAGTTTGATCTTGATTATATCTTTAAAAGGTTAACATTCCCTGTGGGAAGCTCCCTTTCTGGGTAAAAACATTCTATTTTAGAATTACCCATGGTGAAAACCTACATGTGCCCTAAAGAAAAACTATTTCTGAGATATTTAAGTAAGCTATTATTTGGAGAAATCTTCAAAATAGAACTTTTCTTGAAGGTGCACTGAATGTTCAGAAAAATTATTTTAACTGACTCTTTACAATTCTACCATGAAATAATACAGTCTATAAAAAAGATCCTGGAGCAAAACTTAGAAGTATGGAGGAGGGTGTGTATTGTTTAACCAGCTGCTATAAATTTAATGTGGTAACATTGTAATAAAGAATTTTATTGATTTTTTTTCCAAGTTACTTATCTACACATTCATTGTTTGAGTTCCCAAATTTATTTTACTCTGAATTCCACTAAGAACATATTAATTAACTGATATTTAAAATGGAAGTAAAGAAATATGATTTAGTTTGAAAAAGATTTAACTGAGTACAAAAATTGTGCTGACATTTAAATGCTTTATTGTTGCTTGATTTTGAAAAATGTCACATCAGTTGAAATTTAATTTATTTTATCAACATTTGCAGCTTGACTCTTTGAAACAAAATTTCAGGTTGTGTTCTTCTCCATTGTGTGTTATGTTTATTAATCTAAATGTATTATTCACTTGATCTGTACCAATACTATTAAAATCTGTGGATTCTCATAACAGTTTGCTTAGTTTTTTAAATATAGAAAGACAGTCTTTCACCATACAGGGCACAGGATAGTGAACCTAACAAATAGCCCTTAATTGGCACTCTCTTTTCCTATTTTATGACAGGGAATTAAAAACATTAAGATGAATGTCATTTTAGGAATGTTGCTTACAAAGATAGTACTTCATTTCTTAGCTTACTATTGCCTTTCTATTTAAATCTGCAGGTGTTTAAATCTAAACCTGAAGACATTTTAATTACTAAAATATCACAACTCCCAGTTCCTCCCCTTCATGAAGTTCTGGGAGAGAATGGGTTTGTGGACACTAGTAATTTCTTAAGATAATGCTAATTCTTTGAGTTATATACTTATATTTTGTGCATTATTTTGCATTTATTCTACTATTAAAAAGAAAAAATCTCAATACGTTCTTTCTATCTTTCTATGCTAAAGCTGATGCTCTATGACCTGATTTCAGCATTTGATGCCTAATAACAGCCTTTATCTATATTTCATGATTTCTCGCCTGTGCTTCATATATTGGATTTAAAAGGGCAATTAAATAACATCCCTTGTATCAGCTAGTTATTACTACAAAAATGCTACATGCCACCACGTGGCTGAAAAACCACAATAATTTATTCTCATGGATACAGTTCAGCTGGGAATGGTTGGTGTAGGGTGGGTTTGGCTGTGTGGCTCTAGTTTGCACCTGGGTTTGGTTTGGCTGGGATTAACTAGGGAAGGCCATTTTCCATGTGTTTGTGATAGCGTCCATGCTGAAAGAGCAGCAGCTGAGAAGGGGATCATAATTTGGCAAAATGCAAGCCTCCCAAGGCCTAGACTTGGGACTGGAACATTGCCAATTTCTCCTCATTCATTAGCAAAAGAACATTCCTTTCTCCTGATTGTAATTCTAAGCCAACTGAAAGAAAGAGAAGAAATAGTCACTGAAATGCAAGCTTTAGTTATGGGCTAACTTAGTTCGATTATGTTTCACCCCTTTATTAGGCTAGCTTAACTCATATGTTTCTGGTATCCCTAAAAAACTGAAGACAACTCATTGTGAATTCTGATAAACTTCCGACACTCTAATGCTGGGTTGCACATTCCAAATGTGTTCACATAACTCTATTAGATTAACTACTCCTTTTAATCCTGGGGTGGGCCAAGAAGACAGATTACAGAAAATTGGTACAGAAAGAAAAATAAGAAGTGAAAAATGAATTTTAAATAAAATAAACCATAAATATAATAAAAAATAAAACGTGAAAAATAGATTTACATAAATGAATTTTTAAAAGAAAGAAGAAAAACAGAATAAATGGAACAAAAAGGGATATTTGGATGATGAATAAAGTCGTAAGTCCCTGGTTTAAAGACAATCATGGTGAGAGTTCATGGATACATCCCTCTTGTAAAATATAGTAAAGATATAAAATAGGTTTGATTGTTATTCTTACGGGCACAGAGGTAGAATAGTGTCCACAACCTCTTTAATTCTTGGTGTGACAAAAGAAGTGTGCTTATTCTGGAGAGAATGTTGCTGAATCCAACACAGTTAGCATTCCAGAAGTCATACCTTCATAATGTTCAATATGTTTGTAGAAAAAAAGCCAATAACGTCTATGTGGATATACAACAGTGGAAGTTCCTTGACTGAGAAGGTGATGTTCTTGGTCTTATTATTAAGTGTACCCAAATGAGGTTCCATGCAATTTAGTTCATTCTCAAAGTAAAATAGATAAAGCAAAATATGGGATCAACAAAGTAAATCAAAATACTTATAAAATATGTAAATCAAAATACATATAAAAATATTAATTAAATATCTTTGAAAGATCTGCTTCCACTCTGAATAGAGAAGGCCACAGGGAAGGCTATTCTAACAGTAAGAAAAAATGTGAAAGTTGAAAAAAAATGTACGTAACAATTTCAGTCCACCAGAAAGCTGTGATCCTAAAGCAATCTTATAAACTGAATTCCAATGAGTAACAAGTTACTCTAAGGAGAGACAAGTCGTATTATTTATTTTTAGCTTGGGTAAAGCATGGGAGAAAACAAATGGAAGCCTTAAAAGTGGGTAAGAAAAAAGAACAGAACTGTTAAAAAAAACTTTTCAAAAGCTGGGCAAAGTCTAACATTGCAATTTAGAATTTATATGTGTCCTAGACACAGGACAGCATGCATCTACGTGCCAGGAATTTCCATACGCTTTTGTAGCATCCTCCTGGAAAACACGGGCGCAAGGAAAGAGATCTAAGGCTCCCTTCGTGGTACAGATATTCAGGACTTTCCAATGTGTGAGGGTAGAGGCAATATACTTTGAAAACATACATCCATAATCTGCTTGTATGTAAGGTGAAGATTGACAACCACTGATTTACAGGCATAAAACCCGCCTGTGCCCTTGTCCTCTACATGATAGCAATTAATTGTGTGCTGCTTTTAAGGAAGGGTAGAAAATGTACTCACTCCCTCAGAACTTTTTATTGACACTAGATTACAAGACCCTACTGCTTGTGTAGCAGAAACATGCTTGCTCATGTCCCCAAATCCCTGCTGATTCAAGGCAGAGTTAACCTGCCACAGGTGGGAAGCACAGGAAAATAACCTGTGCTAAGTACTAACAACCTGTGCTAAGTGCCCATGGGCTGGCTAGAGTCTGGAGCTCATTCCATGCCTCAGTCCATTTTTGGCAGGTCTGTGAGCTGAGAATGCTTTTTTACATTTTATAAAGTATTTTTTAATTAGTGTATGTGACTAAAAGCTTAAACTACTTGCTATCTGATTATTTATGGAAAATGTTTTATAGCCTTGATTTACAGCCTATAATGAATAGTAAGCATTTTTTGTTTGCCCCTGGGAAATAGGCAGGAGTGTTATATAAGTGTTGTTTCCAAGTCATGGTTACACAGTGCCTACCTAAGACTGAGTCTAAAGAAAAGAGAATTGAGGAACTCCTATGAACTCACTATGAACATTGAATTAAGTAACAAGCACCAATGGGGAAGAGAGATTTCTTTTGTGATGCAGGTGTGCATAGTCCACTGCATCTGGGGGATGAAGTGGAATACTGAGAAAAACTCTTCAAGCCCTCTAGGCCTCATATCAAGCACAAGCAAGCAACTTAACCCCATTTTTTTTTGAAGTTACTGCTCTGAACACAATGACCTTGAAGCATATGGTACATTGAAAGCCATCACACTAACATAGTCAGTCCTCACTATCTGTGGCTTCTTTATTTGCAAATTCATAACCTTGAAGCATATGGTACATTGAAAGTCACCACACAAACATAGTCAAACCTCACTATTTGTGGATTATTTGCAAATTCACCTGCCTGCTAAAAATTATTTGTCATTTCAAAGTGCATGCTTGTAGCACTTTTATAGTTATTTGGGAATGCACAGAGGAGTGAAAAATTTGAGTTTCTTGATGCACGCATTCCCAGATGAGGTCAAACAGGGAAATATTCTACTTTCTTGTTTCAGACCTTATATTGTAAATGCATCCTTTCCAAGGATTACTTAATAATACAGTTTTTTTATTCTTATTTTTATTTTGGCCCCTAAGTATTGTGCTAAAGTGTGTTTAGTGTTTGGAAGCAGAAGAAAGCTAGGATGTGCCTTACAGAGAAAATGCCTACGTTAGATTCTCTTTGTTATATTAAATAAGTTGTCTTTACACAGGAAAACAAATGAAACAAAGTCATATATTGATTGGTTAATAAAAATGTAACCAGAAGCTCTCAGGAACCTAGATCTATATTTTTCCTAGAAGCAATGGTTTGGTGTCTGGAAACATTTTAGAACATAACTACTACAGATAATGATTACTGACTATACAATATAAACCAATTCCAGATCAGCTACGGATTTACAAGATTCCACTCCCGACACTGATATTCAGACAGAAGAAAACACATGTCAAACAGAAATATTATTTCCAGTATCTGTTCTTTTGCACACAGTGTTTAGAATTAAAATGGAAATAAGGCTATTCACAAAAATGCAAAAGAACTACAACCTATTATTAACAGATATAATAGAACAAAAAGAGACATGGAGATGGACCACATGTTCTATCAGAATGAAAACAAAAATAGCTATGAAAAATGTGTTAAATAATCTTGAAAAATAAGACAACATATTTGGAAGAGACTAGGAATTTCAGAACTATAAAACAGAGTAAAACTGAAATGGCAGAAATGAAAAATACAGTTATCAAAGGTGAATTCGTTTGATGGGATTATTACCAGAACTGACGAAGAAGACTAGTATATCAGTTGACGTGAAGATAAACAAATATAAATTCTCCAAATTGAAACATAAGTGAAAAAAGAACAAAGTATCCAGCACCTGTGTAAGAATATAAATGCTCTGTACAATATTTAATAACATAAATGGTCTGTATGATACATACATGTAATTGAAACACTGAAAGCAGTGCAAAGAGAGTGAGAGAGAGAGAGAGAGAGATACATAATCAATTTGAAAGAATTAGAATTTTCCAGGTTTCACAAAAGTAAAAAACCTAGGTGTACCTGAAGCTCAGAGAAACACAAGTAGGATAAAATGATAATAATAACCTAGTGTATTATAGTCTAATTTCTGAAGACTGAAGATAAAAAGAAAACCTTGAAGGCAGCTAGAGAAAAAAGAAATATCACATATTATCTAACTAGGATTAAAATGAGAGCAGACTTTTCTTCAGAAACTATGCAAGTCGGATAAATAGATCATGAGATAATCTCTAAAGCATAGGGGAAAAAAAAAGAAGTGTTAACCTAGAATTATATTCCCAGTGAAATAACTTTTAAACATAAAGGCAAATAATTCATTTTCAGATAAACAAGAAGTGGGTATTTACTGACAGAAGACATATACTATAAGTATTGTTAAAGGCACTTCATTAGGCATAAAATTATGATACCTTATAAAAAACAAAATTTATGAAAGTAAATGAAGAACACAAAAATGTTATAACTCTGGGAAAATGTAAATAATTGTATTGGATTTTTAAATTGTATCTAAAGAGAATTGAGTAAATAGAATAAAAAACTGATACTAATAGACAATATCTAAAACAAAATTGGCAGGAGAGTGACCGCAGCAAAATGATGGATTAAGACTTTTCAGCAATTATCTCCTCACAGAAACGTCAGTTTGAACAATTATCCATCCACAAAAATACTTTCACAGAACTAAAGGATGCAGATAAGATGTTACAGTACCAAAGATTAACATGGAAATTAAAATTGATGTATTAAAAATGTTAGAAAGGACAGTTTCAGATTATCTGCATCATTCCTCTCACAAGCCTGGAAAGCACAGTATGGAGAGAGATATCCTTTGCATAAATAAAGGAGAGTGAATTGAGTATCTGATTTCATCATAAACCCAGCTTCAGGCCTACCACAGAAAACCTGGGGACAACAGCAGCAGAAGACACATTCTTCTTAAGCACATATGTAACAACCTCCATGATACATCATATGTTAGGCAACAGAACAAGTCCCAATAAAGTTAAGAATATCAAAATCATATCAAATATCTCAGTCAACCACAGTGCAATGAAACTAGAATCAGTAACAGGTGAAAAATTTAAAAATGTATAAATATGTGAAAAATAAACAACATATTATTGGACAACCAGTGGGTTATAGAGGAAATCAAAGCAAAATTTTAAAAGTTATTGATAGAAATGAAAATGGAAGCACAAGATAGCAAATGCAGCAAAAGAAATTCTAAGAAGGAACTTTAGAATGATAAATTCTTACACTAAGAAAAATGAAAGATCTCAAATAAACAATCTAACTTTAAACCTCCAAGAAGCAACTTAAAAAATTAAGTCAAAAGTTAGCAGAATAAAAGAAGTAACAAATATCAGGGAAAATACAAATAAAATTGGAAGTAGAAAAAATATAAATAATCAACAAAACTCAGTTGGTTTTCTGAAAAGATAAATAAAATTGACAAATTTTAGCTTGACCCGCCAAGACAAAAAGAGGGAGGGCTTGAATAAATAAAATTATTAATCAAAGAAGAGACATTCCAACTCATGTAAAAGAAATGCAAATAATTTAACAGACTACTGATGAGAATTATATGTGGGCAAATAGGATAACCCAGAAGCAATGAATAAATTTCAAGAAATATGCACCCTGCCAAGACTGAACAATGAAGAAACAGAAAATCTAAACAGTTCACTAACAAGTGAGAATATTAAATCAGTAATCAGAAACCTCACAACAACAACCAAAAAAACCCTCAGAACCTGATGGCTTCAATGCTGAATTCTACTAAACATTTAAGTAACAACTAATACCTATTCTCAAACACTTGAAAAACCTGAAGAGGAGGAAAAACTACTAAATTTATTTTAGAAGATCGCCATTACTCTCTCACAAAAGCCAAACAAGAACACTACAAGAAAAGAAAACTACAGGCCAACATCTCTGTTAACATTGATGCAAACATTCTCAACAAATTTTTATAAATCTGAATTCAATAGCACATTAGAAAAATCAAACACCATGATCAACTAGGATTTATCTCCTTGTTGCAAGGAAGATTTGACATATGCCAATAAATTAATGTGATATATCACATTTAGAGAATGAAGGGAAAAATAATAGGATTATCTCAGTGGATGCAGACAAAGCATTTTAAAAAGTTCATATCTTTTTATTATAAAACTCAACAAATTAGGAATAAAAGGAATATACCTCAACCCAGTAAAGGCCATATATGACAAATCCATAGATAACATTACACACAATGATGAAAAGTTGAAAGTTTTTTCTCCAAGATCAGAAACAAGACAAGGATGTCCACTCTTGTCCAGTCAACCTAAGGGTCCATCAAAGGAAAGATAGATAAAGAAAATGTGTGTGTTTGTTTATTTATAAATTTAATGTAATGCTAACAAAAATACTATGAGGTATTTTCACCTATCAGATGGGCAATATCCAAAAGTTTGATGACATACTCTCTTGAAAATCCTACAAGAATATAGTTGCTTGAAACATGGCTATTGTAAACTAAAAATAATACAACCCCAGTTTCAAAACCCTCATTTTGAAAGGCATCACTCTAAACCACTCTGCAAATAATAAATTTCCTTGAACTAATCAGAAAACTGAGGTTGTAAGGCAAGCGACCAAACTGAAGAATGAAATGTGGTAAGAATATAAGGTTTTGAATCTAAAATGATTGTTAGAGGTCAGAAGATTATATTTTATTAGGAGGGAAGAAAATAGGTGTGCCTAAAGGGAACGTATTTAAAGTGATTTTTTTCTCTCTCTATTTATTTGATTTTGGAGATGAGGAAAATGGTCCAGAAACAACACCTGGGAGGAGAGAGAGAACTAATTTCATCTCTCCAAAGTAGAGAAAACACACTGATTTTAGCTAACCCCTATTAAAGGATTCCAGAACATAAACATACATTGGACACCCAGTAAAATTTGAATATCAGATAGATAAGAAATATGTTTGATACTTATGTTCCATACAATAATTGGGATATTCTTATATGAAAACAATTCTTCACTGTTTTATCTGAAGTTCAAATTTACCTAGGCACTCTGCATTTTATCTGTCAACACTATTTAGGAAAAATGTGATTAATTTCACAAAAAAAATCATGTAACTACTCATTTATACTGTGAATTGTCACTCAGAAGCTTGGCATTTGAGTAATTTTTTAAAAATATATTGAGAGCAGAAATGAGTTCTATTTCTCCTGTTATCATGAGTTTATGTTACTATGTAACTTTATAATCGGACATGTTACTAAAAAGACAAAGATGTCAAATATATTTAGTTAGATTAGTATATTATGTAAGGTTCATTGAGTTGCTGGAGAACTTGAGAATCATGACAAATTAAGCTCTTTGGCCATGTACAGAAGTAGAGGGTAGAGTTGATAGATGGGAAGGAAGCAGCTGCAGATTCTAACTTGATTTCTCAATTATATTCATTTTTCTTAGTGGCATAATGAGTATCTAGGGAATGCCTAATGCCAAGAGTGGAAAATAAATAAAGTAGAGGAAGCGTAATGTGAAACAAAAAGATCCAGAAAAGCCACATGCAACCTGAAGAAATAACTCACTATTTTGACCCTCATAATCAATGTATGGTGAAATAAAGGATTAGCAAAGGAGTGGGTACCCATAAAACTTCACTCTCCATTTTAATAGGCTGCTGTAGACTTTCCAGAAGTAAATTATGTTTTAGCCAGAATTTAAATGTTATGTTCTATACTATATTTATATTTCTCTCTAAATATAGTATATATATATATTTCTCTCTAAATATAGTATATATATATTTCTCTCTAAATATAGTATATATATTTCTCTCTAAATATAGTATATATATATTTCTCTCTAAATATAGTATATATATATCTCTCTAAATATAGTATTTATATTTCTCTCTAAATATAGTATTTATATTTCTCTCTAAATATAGCATATATTTAGAGAGAATTATGTATGATGGTTTTAATTGTTTTACTTGTTTGGTTTAGAGAAAGCAAGACCTAAAGGTTATCACATAGTGGCTAATATTGCTAACATAACTTGTTTTATTTTAATTTACCCTCTCTCTCTCTTTCTCTCCCTCTCCTTCCTCCTTATTCTCTCCCTCCTCTTCCTTCAGATTTTCAGAAAACATGCTTTAAAAGAGAGATTATCATTGCTTGCTATAAAATTCAGGTCTTTAATTGACTCAAGCTTCACTACAAAAAAGCATAATCAATGTGCCCAAACATGATTATGCCTGCCTAGTTGAAGAATGCAACCCTTAAAGTAAGAAGAAAACATTTTTGTATTCCTAATGGTTAGTTCATTAAGAAATATTCAATGGCTGAGGAGTTGCTGATAAAAGTACTGAAATTTTATAACACTGTGTCCCATTAAAAAAAAATCAGCTACATAAACAGCTCTGATTTTTTAAACAACAGAATCATGGTCATGCTTATTTGCTACAATTATTTGTAAGCCCATGGTAAAATAAAAAGCTTCCTGGATCTGAAAAGGAACATTGTTAGAATGATACTAAAATGATCTTTGGTTTCTGTGTCCACCTCCCTGGCCTGGCCTTGATTCAGTTGCACATGGAATCCCTCACAGGGCTTCTCTGTGGATCACATGATGAATCACTGTCTATATCAAAGAGTGTTTTACTTTTGTTTTTTGTTTTTGTTTTTGTTTTGAGACAGAGTCTCGCTCTGTCACCCAGGCTGGAGTGCAGTGGCGCGATCTCGGCTCACTGCAAGCTCCGCCTCCTGGGTTCACGCCATTCTCCTGCTTCAGCCTCCCGAGTAGCTGGGACTACAGGCGCCCGCCACCACGCCCTGATCATTTTTTATTTCACTGTGTTAGCCAGGATGGTCTCGATCTCCTGACACAAAGAAGGGAACAATAGCACCATGGTCTACTTGAGGGTGAAGGGTGGCAGGAGGGATAGAATTTTTTAAAAATACCTATTAGGTACTGTGCTTATTACGTGAGCAACTAACCTGTACCACAAACCCCCATGACACACAGTTTACCTATGTAACTATCCTGTACATGTACCTCTACATCTAAAGTAAAAGTTAAAAAAAAAAAAAAAGAGAAGAAAAATTTAGGGGAGGATAGAACGCTAATGTGGAAAAGTGAATTTATAAGCACCATGTTTGATTTGTGAGGATTGACTCACAAATCCTAATTTGTGAGTGTATCAGAAAAGATTGTGATCAAGATGCTAACCATAGATGTTAAGATTATGAATCTGTTCTCTCTCATCATTGTTTATTCTAATTACGTTTTCCACAAAGATTAAGTATGAAAATAGAATTGTATAATGACATTGTGTCTTTTCTAATAAAAAATGAATTGACCATGATTTTTTAATTTAACTTTCTCTTGCTGGTTTTGTTTTACCTTACGCCAATTTGGCATTTCTTTTCATGATAATTTGCTAAGTGATACCTTGTTACCTAGGAGTGCATTGCTTTATGCTTCCAACATGATTCTTTGCCTTACTGATGAAACATACAAGGAAATTAAGCTATCTTCCTTTGCTTTTAGAATTAGATATTAAAGAAAAATGGCATGTGTCGTATTTCAAAGGATGCCTGGTAATAAAATTCAAGGCATCATAAAATAGCATTAGGCATTTGGTTAGAACTGCGTGTAATCAGGCACATCCTGGTCAGTTGATTTTTAAGTAGAAAACAAAAATGTTGGGCACACAAGGCCACTCTGGAGGCTCATCAGAGTCCTGCAGCTGTTGCCTGTGTGAGATCAAACCTCTCCTAGAATTACTTAAGATTGGCAACAGTTGGTATGACTAAGGACAAGTCGATTTTCCTGCTAGCTCTCTTTATGAACCTTTGTAAAATACACTCTTTGGTTAGTTTGAAATGTGAATATGAAAAGCATGTGTTTCTGGATGAGACAGGAAATATATCTATTTCCTAAGATTGTTTTACTTATGAATTACAATAAAAAATTTTATCCACCAAACAGCAACATCATGATGGAAAAAATTTTCTACATCCTTTTTCAATCTATTTAATTTAATCATGAAATGTTATTTATGCCACTGGAGTTTTTTCATGATGATGGATTTTTACATTTTTATTTATAAAATCTCTCAGGAATAATTTCAGAAACTTAAGAAATATAGCCAATTTTACTTCTTAGGATTATTTGAGTACCGTTTAATACATCATCTTGTGAGTTTATCATAGTATGTTCTATGACTTGTAAGGTTATATTTTTTTTCTCAAAAGTTTCTAAGGAAATCTATAGAGATAATTTGCACAATTAATAGAAATATACATATAATCCTTTGGACAAACACATTTTTACATTTTATTTGGTTTTTGTTTAATTTATAAAATATTTTACCATTCAAATTTTTAATCTTATAAAATAACTTGTAAATACCAAATTATTTAAGATTTATGTGTTCTTTGTATACTTTATTGTATTTTATTTGCAGCAATAAATATTATAACTACATTCACATTGATGTCGTTGCATAAATATATTTCTGACAATTCCTTGTCTGTATTGTACTTTCTAGCAGATGTAGACTATCATTATAACCTTAAGAAAAAGATGCTATTTCTGTTTCTTGCAAGTTTAAGTTAAATATGTGCAGCAAAGATGACTTAATAAAGCCAAGAAAATGTAGATTTTCTTCATTTACCTATACACATTTGAGTGTTCAATAACAGAATATGACTAAAATTTGGTGCATAGCTATTTCTCCATAGGGAATAGATCTCACCATCACTCATTATATTTGTGTATAGTAGAACTCTACAGAAAAAAAGTTGGACGATGAATGTTTATTAAAACATTTTGTGATATTTATTATAGTTGTTCATTTAAAAATTATAATTTAAATGTATTTAAATGAATGTATTGTGACCTGTAAAACGTTAAAATATTATATTTCCGTTAAAGAAGAAAGATAAAATTATTATTGTAGATAATTTATGACTAATAAAAAATATGGTATTCGTCTAGCTATATTGTAGGGTACAAATTCCTACCACTTTGCATACTCTGTATGCAACACATTATAGATTGTCTAATACATGTAATAATTCATGACTACGCACTCATAATCTATGGATTTTTCCAGTTATTCAATTTATTAGTGGGAATTTATGGTTTCCCTATCTTCTCATTGAAATACTTTCTTCACTTGGCTTCACTTAAAAAAGAAAATTCTAAGCCGGGGGATGGTGGCTCATGCCTGTAATCCCAGCACTTTGGGAGGCCGAGGCGGGCGAATCACGAGGTCAGGAGATGGATACCATCCTGGCTAAGGCAGTGAAACCCCGTATCTACTAAAAATACAAAAAAAAAAAAAAAAAAAAAAAAAAAATAGCCGGGCGTGGTGGCGGGTGCCTGTAGTCCCAGCTACTTGGGAGACTGAGGCAGGAGAATGGCTTGAACCCCGGAGGTGGAACTTACAGTGAGCAGAGATAGCACCACTGCACTCCAGCCTGGGCGACAGAGTGAGACTCCGTCTCAAAAAAAAAAAGAAAGAAAGAAAGAAAGAAAATTCTAGTTTTTCTACCTCATTGATTACTTCATTTAGTGTACTTCGCTATTTTAGCTCACTTTCTCTGTCTCCAAATGCTGTCATGCCTTATTTTCTTCTCTTATTTCTCTCTTTGTTACTGTTTCTCTTCCTAATTTATTCTCTCTATTTATACCTCTCTTTCTATATCATCATCCAGTATTAGGGTTTCTAATACTTTTGACCTCTTCATTACAGACCTCTCCACTGAGCTGTAAATGTTTGTGTATTAAATTCCACACAAATATGTAATTGACGTTTCAAGATTCACACATAGAAAAATGTACCAATTTTATCTCTAAATTTTCTCTTTCCACAGTCTTTCCCACATGTATAAGTGGATACACCAATCTCTTTCTACTCAAGGCAGGTATCCTGGGGACTGCATTTACTTTCTTTTTCTCAAATTTCATAACCAATACATCAGTTAGTACTGTAAACTATATCTGCAAAGCATTTCAAGCATCTGAGTGTGTGTCTTTATCCCACTGTGCATCAAGCCATGATCATGTCTTATCTGGAGCAACTGCCTACCTAGTGTCTTTTCTTCTGCACTTGCTCCCCTGATGTCTATTTTGGACACAGCAGCCAGAATAATTCTCTTAAGCTGTAAGTCAAATCTGGTCACTCATCTACTCAAACTCTCCAATGGCTTCCTATCTCTCTCAGTGAAAAATACCAAAGTCTTCACGATAGCTTACAAAGTTCTACATGTTCCAGGCTCCTGACACCTTTCTTGAGTCATCCATTTGCTAGTCTCCTTTAGATTTTCTGCTTCAGCTAAACTGGATTGTATCCCATTCTTTCCATTGGAAAGGGATGTTCCCGCCTCGAGATTTTTCATTTAAACACTATCCTATCGCTATTTGTCTTCTCCAAGTACATGTATGGCTCATCACTTTCAGGTTCTTAGTCAGTTACTCAAAGATGCTTTAACAAATCGTGTTATTGAAATGAAATTGAAACTAACCTCCCCAAGCCCAGAAATCACATGTATAATTATAGCTTGAGTCTACTTCATAGCACATTTTCTCTTTGCCATTCATTCATTCATTCGTTCATTCATTCAATTGTTCCTTTCTTTATTCATGTATTTATTTATTTTCTTTGTCTTCTCACTAGACTATAAGCTACATAACAGCAAGGGGTTTTGTCTGTATGCTTCACTGCCATATACTAAGTACCTAACATTCAATATATAGTAGATTATTTAATATTTATGGAATAAATAAATTAGTGGAACTTATTCTGTATAATATTCTAATTATGAAAGTAAATTTCTTCTGTATCATATCAGAGACTACTACATATATTGCTAACTATATGATCTTTATTTTTATTTTGTATTTTTGCCTAACTGCAAACTCTCTGAGAGCAAGAGCTATCTTATTCATTTTTATGTCTCCACTACAATACTGGGCCACATTCCTTGAACTTAATATATATTTATAAAGTGAATTGGTGGAACCAATTTCAAAGTGCAGGTTAGCAGAGGTAAAAATAATATAGTGCTGACTAGATACATAAGTGCTACTGAGGAAATACTAAAAAGTAATCAATTTAGGTGGTATCAAGAGCCAATTTTTTTCCAGAAATATATAATAATATGCAATTCTTTTCTTTAGCTTACAAGGTCACTTTGAGAGAAGTGAATACATCACCCTGGTGTTTACTCTCACCTACTGATACAGAAATTGCTATGTGAATTAAACATATTGCCAGGTGTAGAATGTCAAATAAATTCAAAAATATAACTTGTTTCCTGCTTATCAAGTGACACTTGTCCTTCCTTTCTATTCCTCAGCACCAGATGTAGAGGACAGCCATGTATTGTGGCCCCACACATTTCTACTTTCAAAGCACACCTCTGCCTTATCTGTTATGGGTCATGAGTACCCCTGGGTATCACCATCTTTGTTTCAAACTACTGCCATTTCTGTTTTACTACTGTTTCTGCCAGAAAGACCATTGCTGGTGGGCCCCATTATCTCTTCCTCTGGGTACAGGTACTTGTTTGGTGAGTATTACTATGTTTGCCGCATACCACTTACACATTTTTGGCCCAGCAGCTAAGGAGATGCCACAATTAAAGGCTGTTGATTGATGAGTTCAGGAGAAATGCCTCTTTCCTATTTTGGGGATGCTCTCTTATACTTCAGTCTCTCATGGCTTTAAAACAGTAATTTTTAAAACGTAGCTACTTCCCTTTTACAGTCTATCACAACGAGAAGCTGAAGCTGAGCAGTAATTGAAAACTGAGTAAAAATATTTTACTGTGATGAAAGCTAGAAGCCACTGTTCCAATGGGAAAGTGTATGTGGACAAATTTGTTCTGTCTAGCAGCAACTTCCCTTAGGATTTCTCCCTACTAAGTGAAAGAATTTCATCATTTTCTCATTAGACATAAATGATCAATTTTCAACTCTGCAAAGGATGCAGAATTTGGCCCAATCTAGATCCCATCCCCAATTCATAAAGCATGTTTAATTATCCCTCTTATAAATGTCACAACTACTTTGTGAACTTGATCTCATAAGTATTATCTTCATTTCAAAGTTTCTTTGATGTTCTGAGCATTGAAGTGATAACTGTTGAGTAATTTAGTGATAGAGTATAATCGCAAGTTTCTATATGAATATATATAATTGCATTATTCTTTTACAAGAACTCTAAGAGATAATGCAAGAAAAATATACTGAATGTCACAATGAATTATGTCAGGATAATTACTTAATTCCATAAATTGACTTGAAAAATTATTCTCAGTCTGAGTTTTGAATAACATAAAACATTAAAAATATATTTAGAATAGGCAATTTAAAATATTTAATAGAGTTTCTGGCATAATTTCAGGACAAAAAGTTTTTTTAGTACAGTTTAATCCCTGATTATTTTTAAAAAATTGATTGCTTTTAAAAGGTAGTAATCTTAGAATATGTGTAAAATAGATGATACTTCTTAAATTTTAAATATCAATAGAGTGCAGAGTAAAGATGTATGATATCATAAGAACCACCTGTTCTAATAAGGAGCAATGCACTTCCAGGTGGAAAATCTGGACGCATTTCACTCAGGGGTACTAGACACATAAGAAAGGGGGCTCCTGGGAGCTGAAGATGGGAGCAGGATAAGTAGAACTGATATTAAGAGCACTGATCCACAGAGAATTAATAAGACATTGGACAGAGGTAAAAATTTAAAGTAATTCAAAAGTATAAGTTGATTGAGGAATCAACTATAAAGGACTCATGGGGAGGAAGATCCAAACCTGAGAAAATGATACATAAACCTAGAATACAATTCAAAAGCCAGATGTAAAATGAACACATGGACTTAATGGGAGATATTTCCTCAGGCTGCAGCATCAGCCAGAGGTGTTTGTCTAAGGTCTCATAAGCTTCTACCAGAAGACCCACTGAAGAGCATGGTTCTCCATGGTTTTACCAATTTAATTCAGCCACATAAGAGTTGTTTGTCATTTTTATTGTTCCTTTAGAGCCAGAATTGTAGCTGCACAGAAAAAGAATAATTTCTTTACTTATGTGTATGAGCATGGGTTGGAAATATTTAATTATATCAGTCCAATGGAAAAATCTGACAAATTGCAATAGGACCTTTCCATGGTAAATGACCTCCTTCCACTCCAGCTCAAATTCTCAAAAGGGATCTTTAATATTTCCACCTCCCCAACTCGAAATTACTCATCTAAGCTATTTGATATGTACTCACATTTATACAACATTTTAAAATATTTAATATTTTAAGTGTACGTCAAATATCCCAATCACTATGCTACTTAGGGTATATATAGATGAACTCAAACTTATATTTCTTATCAAAGAACTTAACATATGGTGGACTTATCATTTTCTTCCTATTCCATAGATGGCTCTGAAATACTGCATATATGGATGATTGTGAACATACCAAACAGCTTACTGTGCCCAGCAATATTTCTCCATTATGGCCCATCTACTAAAAGGCTAAATATTTGTAATATAGTATTGTTTATGTCACCTTCTATAAGGAAAATGACTGCACTTTAGTTAGGAGTAGGCTGTGGCGGCCTTCTAGAGCAGCATGACTCAGTGGGTTTCGAGTGCAGGCACATAACCCTGTACATTATGTAAACACGCCATGTGAGCCGCATTAGGTGATCACCCACATGAGCTTGTGATTGGCTCTGAGCCACTATTGTCTGTAAAAGGTATAATAAAAGTTGTACATATGGCTCACTCATGCCCAGAGAGAGAGTAAATCCATGTGAAAACTGTCTACAATTCCTCAAGTGTTTTCCAAGTTACCTGCCACTCGCCCACCAACTCCCCTCGCACCTCAGTTAGAACCGACAATTGGCATTACGAACAGGATCCCGAGGTGAGTGGGCCTTCATTCCCTGCTGTTTCTGGGCCAGCCACGTGGCTGCAACATGGGTTGTGGTACCCAGTGGCAGCTGTGCTGCTCGGATAGGCTCCGGTGGAAACCTGAGTGGTGGTAGATGGTTTCCTGCAAGCATGGAGAGAGCGCTGAAGCAGCTGGAAGTACAGAGCATGGAGAGTGAGTGAGCTTTTGCCAGAAGAGTTGAATAGGCATTTTTGACTGTGCTACAAGAAGTACACACCCAGTCCCTGAGAGATGCAGTGCAGTTCAGGGCCCTCCAGGTGCAGGCAGGGCACCTAGAGGCCTAGCTACACAGCTTAGAAAAAGAGATAGATGCTGCCGTGAATGGACACCTCCAGACATAGGCAGGGCACCTGGAGGCCCTGCTACACATCTCAGAAAAAGAGATAGAAACTGCCATGAATGGAGACCTCCAGGTGCAAGCAGGGCACCTGCAGGCCTGGCTACAGAGCTTGGAAAAGGAATTAGAGGCTGCTGTGAATACAGGCCTGGGTCTCTCATCTCAGCCAGACACCCCCACTTGGTATGATACCAAGGAGGAAGAACCCCCGTTGTGAGCTTGCCCAGTGGTCCATCAGAAGGTAGATCATGAAGAGCCATTGGGGCCCCAAAGGCAAACTCAGGGACTCTCCAAGGTAAGGCAACATACCTCATATACTGCCTGTACCCCAACTGAGTTGGAGGAATGAGGCAAGCATTGCTGTTATCATCCAGGGGAACCTCTGCTTGCCTGAGTGCTTCATTTGTGGGAAGAGGGAGCAGATAGTATCTCCTGTTCTGCCTCTGAGATGGAAAAGCTGGCCTCTATCATGACTCACCCTTCCCTCCATCAGTGGTTGCAGATGAGCAGGTAGTTGGTGCAAGGGCAAGGTAACCACACTCTGACTGAGTGACTATGGGCAGCCATACAGACTGTGGAACGACACCAGTGAAATACCCAAAACCGTGAGTAAATGGCAGTTGTATGCTGATTTGGTACAAAACATCCCAGAGATGGGTATGCGATAGGCTATGTTTGACCTGAATACCCAGGGCCAGATGATGAACATTTCACCTCCCACAAGAGGAATATCATGTTGGATTCTGCACCCCCAAGTGCCTTTGACTTGCTAGGTGCTGTCCTTATCTCATCCCATACCTACGGCGCAGCATACATAAAGTGACCACTGCTACGGCGGCTCTCGGGGAAGCAGAAGGCTGCCAGTGAAACAGAGGGGTCCACACTGTAAATAAGGGGAGGATATCCCTCCTGGAGGGGTCCCCACAATGGAAGAAAAAGGAGCCCCAATGAGTGACACACTCACATGTGTGGATAGATTTGATTTTGGCCAGGGTTGACTATGAGCAAATTGATAAGCAACCTAATAAAGTACTCTTAACTTTGAGGAGATGGTTGTCTCTGGAGGAGCAGTCCCAGAAAATGCCTAAGGGAAAAAAGGACATTGCTGTGTGATCCAGTCCCACCCAGGTGCTGTAGCTCAATGACTACTTTCTGCAGCCAGGTGAAAATATAAGGCTTTTTCTGTTTGATTAGGGAGTTGGCTGAGGTGCCCGGCTTGGGGGACACCAGATGACTGGAGGCCATGTATAGAATTAGCGATCCAGTTTAATGGATCGCTAACCAGTGTACAGTGGATGCTGGCACTGGTGGATGCTGGTGCAGATTGCAGCCTTGTTTATGGGAACCCGGATAAGTTTCCTGGCAATCTTGCTTACATTTATGACTATGGAGGCCAGTCAGTGAAAGTGAAACCTGTATCTCTGCTCCTTGGCATCGTCCATTTGGCTCTCCATTTATATACTGTGTATGTCTCTCCCATACTGGAATACATTCTGCTGGTGGTTATCTTACGTGACCTGGCATTACAAACCATGGCCAGGGAATTCAGACCCTGAATGCATGTGGTGAAGCCAGTGCTGCGAGGGCATATGCATCACTAGTCTTAGGTCCTGCCACAACCCCAATCAATATGATTTGCTGGGTTGGCATATGTAGATAACTGAGACAATTAAAAAGCTGGAGGAGGTGCAAATAGTGCATGGCACCCACAGCCCCTACAGTTCTCCAGTGTGGCCAGTTAGCTTTCTAACTGATGAAACTTGGTGGATGATGGTGGACTATCGGGAACCGAATAAAGTAACACCCCCTTTGCATGCAGCTGTACTGTCAGTCATGGACTTGATGGACCATTTGACAAAGGAACTGGGAGAGTACCACTATGTAGTGGACTTGGACAGTGCATTTTTCTCCATAGACATCGCCCCAGAGAGTCAAGAACAGTTCGCCTTCACGTGGGAAGGGCAACAATGGACTTTTACGGTGTTGCTGCAGGGCTATGTGCATAGCTCCACGAAATGTCATGGTCTAGTTGTCACGGATTTAGCCACCTGGCTATGTCCAGAAGTGGTCTGCTTATTACATCATATTGATGATGATTATGTTAACCTCTGTTTCTCTTGTAGATTTAAAAGAGGCAGTGCCCCTCTTGCAGCAACATTTGGCAGCATGTTGTTGGGCCATCAACAAATCCAAGGTCCAAGGGCCTGGATTATCTGCCAAATTCTTGGGAGTTATCTGGTTGCGTAAGACAAAGGCCATCCAGAGGCTATCATTGATAAGATTCAGGCGTATCCCCAGTCCACCACAGTGAAGCAGCTGCAAACTTTTGTGGGCCTCCTGGGATATTGGCAGGCATTTGTGCCCTATTTAGTTCAAATGATAAAACTGTTTCATATGTTAGCAAAGAAGAGCGCTACCTGTGATTGGGATGATGCAGCTGAGACCAACTTCCTGGCAGGCAAGCAGGCTATTCAGAAGGCACAAGCTCCTTGGGTAGTTTACTAGAGGTGCCCGTTTGAGCTGGATGTGCATATGAGCACAGATGCTTTTGGATGGGGTCTGTGGCAGCTCACAGAGCACTTGAGAATGCCAGTAGGCTTTTGAAACTATGGAAGAGAGCTGACCTCCACTATTCCTTGATAGAGAAACAGCTCTGTTTGGCACCCTTCAGGCTTGTGAGAGTGTGACAGGATGGGCTGCCATGATCATGTGGATGACTTATTCGATAGCAGGATGGGTGAGTTCATGGGTAATGACCCCCTGGCCTGGAATGGCACAGACATCCACTTTGGCAAAGTGTGGCGCCTACGTGGAGTAGTGGAGCATGCTGAGTACAAGCCCCTTAGTAGCAGAGTTGCAAGAGATCTTAGGACCAGTAGTCCTAATGCAAGATAAGGTCATGGGGCCTGAGGCACCCCTAGACCCTGAGCCTTCACCATTTAAGGAAGGACATCCCCCCATTCCTGATGGGGCATGGTACACAGATGGGTCTAGCTGAGGTGCTACTGCTGCCTGTATCTCTGTTGCAGCCCAATCTAGTAGTGACACCATATGATTTGAAACCAGGTGTGGACAAAGTAGCCAATGGGCTGAACTTAGAGCCGTGTGGATGGTAATCACCCAGGAGGTGACACCTATGGCAATCTGTACCAATAGCTGGGCAGTCTACTGAGGCTTAGCCTTGTGGTTAACTACCTGGAAAATACAGAAGTGGCTAGTCGGCCACCAACACATTTGGGGCCAAGCCATGTGGCAAGACTTCTGGGAAATTGGACATCAGAAAGAGGCAACTGTTTATCATATGTCACGCCATATGCCTTTGGCCACCCCGGCAATGATGAGGCAGATGCCTTGGCCAAGGTTTGATGGTTAGAGTCAGTACCTAGACAAGATGTGGCCTTGTGGTTAGAGCAGAAACTGGGACATGAGGGGGGTAAACTGATGCAACAGGTCAATAAGCATTGGGGTCTGTCCCTGCCCACACAAGACATTTGGAAGGCTTGTCAGAAATGCCTGGCATGTGCTCAGTCATACCCTAGATGGAGGCAGGTGCCCAGTGTTACACAACAAGTAACAATAAGGTGAGTGGCCTTGACCAGGTGGCAAGTATTGAGCCCCTGCCAAATGCAGGGGTGGCCAACCAACAGTACACCATCCAGGCCCTGCAACATTTATTCACCCTCTGGCTGTTGAGAATGATAGGGGGACACATTTCACTTGAAAACAGGTACAACAATAAGTACAATACATGGACAAAAAGTGGGGATTCTATGTGTTATACAACCCGCAAGCTGCAAGTAGGATTGAGTGATATAACGGGCTCTCGAAGAATGGGTTACACTTGCATGTCACATTCTGTCTTTGTGGGGCTGGAGTTCCAGGCTGGACCGGGTGCTCCAAACCTTGAATGAATGGCCACGGAAAGGTGGCCTGTCCCCAGTGGAGGCTTTGTTACACCTGGCTGCCACCCATATTTAGTTTCAGATACACACCAAGGATGGCTCCTCCAACTAGGTATGGGGATGAATGGTAACCTGTTGTTGCCTGCTCCAGTGCCCTTGCAGGTAGGGGAACAGAAAACCTGGCCGTGGCCATGGACCCTCCAAGCCCCCATTGCCAGTGGTTGGCCGTCGTAGCTGCCTGTGGGGAGGATCTACAGCATGACTTTCATGTCACTCCTTGGGTGTTCAGTGCATGGCCCCCATGGTTGACTGTTTATAGGGAATAGCCAGGGAAGGAACCCTCCTCTAGGGGACATATGTACTGTCTGTGTGGCTTATTATGATCTCCCCCATGACTTTGGCATAGATACAGGACTTAAAGGAACCATGGGAGCTGAGAAGGTGTGGTACCATTGCCCAGGGCAGACGCCCTTAGAGGCTGCATTGTTATCCAGGGATGAAAGGTTAGCCTGTATTTTGCCTGAGGGATGTAATTTATCTCCATTAGTACCTGTGTCTTCTCTGTCATTTCATCCATAAGTTAACATGCTCCAACTGCATTGTGGATTGGCCCCACACCTATGCTGTGGTGACCAAGGTTTCCAACTGTTAGATCTGTACCTACCTTCTAGCAGCAGCTGCAGATGGCTTGCCTTAGCACATACATTCAGTGCCTGCAGAGAACTGGAGATGGCTGGAGACTTGGGGTTCCATGGCCAATGCCTGTAATGCAATGTGACAAGCTTTGGACAAAGGATGCCACAAGATCCATGCATGCCTGCCCCCTGGCTGGCCCACAGCATTTATGATGTGTGGGGCTAGCTAATTGGGAAACATGTGGTACCCCCAGCCCAGGCACCACAGTGCATAGAGCAACACTGGGGCAACACCACTGTGGGGCGGGTACCCATCGCGGCCTGTGTAAACATAACAGATGTCGCCACACTGAAGGTATGGTGGAACGAGTGGCCCCACCAAGGTCAGGCCCTGATAGAGTTTGTGCCCCCTGGGAGTTTATGGGTCTCTTGGGACAAAGGGTGGCTTACTTACTTACCAGTGGATTGAACTGGATGATGTACCTGAGGGTGGCCTTATGCACCTGCCACTGTCCTCCCCATGTTGCCCAGATGCCCACATAACTGGGAGGAGGTACAATGCTTTTCGTTTTTGTGAGTGTGATGAGCCCCTTGGTGATTCTACCCCTTGGCAATGACTATCCCTGGCGCAGGTGCCATAATAGTAGAAGCACAAGTTACTGCTCTTGCAGAGCATACCGCTCAGATTCTAAATTACACCTGAGTGGTCCTCCTCCTGTTAAAAGATGAGGTTGATCAGGTCAGAAAGGTTCTGTTGCAAAACTGAATGGACTTAGACATAATAATTGCTGCCCAAGAAGGCATCTGTGCCCTTTTAGGAACACAATGTTGTACCTTTATCCCTGACAATTGGCAGAATATAACAGCAGCCTTGCAAGGGGACTCATGGGAGATTAAGGTGGTCAAGAGCCTTACTGATGACTCCCTGCAGAGATGGTGGGAATCCCTAGGCTCTGGCCTATGCTAGGCCTTAATAGTCATAAGTTGCATAGCTTGGATCCTATTAGTGAGCTGTTGCTGTCTGTATTGTTGTTGTGGGTTATGGATTCAGGTCTTCGCCCTATTGGCTCGTGTCCCTGCCCAGAGGAAAACCTCAGCCTAGAGGTTGGAGTGTAAGGGAATGGCTGTGCTTTAGTCAGGAGTAGGCTGAAGCAGCCTTCTAATGCAGCATAACTCAGCAAGTTTGGAATGCAGGCATACAACCCCACACATTATGTAAGCGTGCTATGTGAGGCACATTAGATGATCACCCGTGTTAGCTCATATTTGGCTTGCAGCCATTATTGTCTGTAAAAGGTATAATTATCCTGATAACACCATATATACGGCTTGCTTGTACCCAGGGAGAGAGTAAATCCATGTCAAAACAGTCTATGATTCCTTGAGTGTTTTTCCAGCTACCTGCCACTTACCCACTCAGTTAGAACCTGGCACCCTCCATCCTGAGAACCTTCATTGTCTTCTCACTGACTGAACCCTGAAGACTATATTTAACCTTCAAGACCTTTCACCCTCAAGTCCATGTTTATATTTTCAGACTAATCTGCCCATTTCTTACCCATAAACAATTCATCTATGGAAAAATTTTCTTTTTATTATTTGAAACTCCAGATGCTTAATGCCCGTTCTCTTTTTAACAATAGCATGTTAATCTACTCATAGTCCCTTTATGTATTTTGATTTTTTTGTGTGGCAAAATATATATAACATGAAATTAGCATTGCAACCATTTTAAGTATACAATTCGGTGGTATTAAGTGCACTCAGAATCTTATACAACCACCACCACTATCTATTTATAAAATATTTTCATTATCCCAAACAGAAACTTCATAACCATTGAGCAAAACCCCCCAATCTCCAATCCCATGGCCCTTGGTAACCTCTCATCTACTTTCTGTCTTTACAAATTTGCCTGTTCTAGATATTTCATGAGTGGCATCATATGATATTTTTCTTTTCCTGCTTGGCTTATTTTACTTAGCATAATATTTCCAAGGATCATACATATTATAGGATGTTTCACTCCTTTTTAAGCCTAAATAACACATCATTTATATATACCACCTTATATTTATATATTCATCTGTTGATGAATACTTGGGTTATTTCAATTTTGTGGCTATTGTAAATAAAGCTGCTGTGAACATCAGTGTCATAAATCTCTTTGAGAACCTACTTTAAATTATTTTAGATATATACTCAGAAGTGAATTGCTGTATCATGTGTTAATTTTTTTGTTGTTGTTTATTTTGAGGACTAGCACACTGTTTTCTGTAGTAGCTGCAACCATTTTACGTTCTCAACCACAGTGCAAAGTTTCCAGTTTCTCCATATCCTCATCAACACTGGCATACAAGTAACTGCGTGAGTTCCTGTTTTCAAATTCTTTGGGTATATACTAGAAGTGGAATTGTTTAGTCATATAGTAATTCTGTGTTTAGGTTTTTTAAGAAAAACCTCTAAACTATTCCACATAGGGGCTTCTCCATTTTATAGTAACACTAACACAATATCTTCATGGACTTGCCCAAACTTGTTATTTTCCTTTTATGTTTTTTTTAATTTTTTTAAGTTGTTGAAATGATGCAGGATTTTTCTCAGCCATTTTGCCAGCTTGAGACCTCCAGCTGGAGATTTCCAGCCAGCAATGCCCCTGCTTGGCCCACATTCTCCACAGGAGGTGCCCCAACCACTCAGCCACTGGGCCACACCTGGCTTGCACTCTGGCATGAATCCTGCAGCCACCATGATTATGAGCTCAGCCCCCAGATGAAGAGGGTGTGTGGGCAAGTGAGTGAAGGATCTGGCCAGCTGCTTCAAGTGCTGGCACAGGAGTGGGTTCCATGCAGGGCTTACAGCTTGACCAAGCATGTTGCAAGTGACTTCCATGGTGGACTCTAGCATCTAGACAAGGGGAACATGAAGGCACTCAAGCAGGGAAGCCCATGACCCAGAAGTCCCAGAGTGGGTGTTACAGTGTGAATAATAACTCTTTTAGTCCCACTGTCCACAGCCCAAGGCACAGTGGCAAGTTAACAACTCTGTCAGTCCTGTCACCCCACTCTGGCCTGAGGCACCTGGGTTGGCTCAGCCCCAGCACTGCTTTCCATGGAGTGGGGCAGCCCCCTTCTGCTGGTGGAGGGTGGAGGGCCACAGCGTTACTGCTTTCTTTGTACCTGTGTTCAGCACGGTCCCAAGTTCTTGTTCTGAGTCCAAGAAGAATGAGCTTATGCTGACAATCGAAGGGTGAGGAGAGAGGATAAAAGTTTCACTGAGTGATGAAACAGCTCTTAGTTAAGAGGGAATGTGGTCAGGTGGTTTCTCCCTCAGTGTGGTTGGGTCCAGGGCTTTTATGGGCTCAGAATGTGAGTGTGCTATGCTGATTGGTTTATAAGTATGCAAAAGAGGCTAAAAGAAAGCCATCATTCAAAGGTGCACATGACAGTGTAAAAAAACAATTAGGGAAGGATAGGTATATGTAAAATAGGTGAAGGGTGGGGAGCAATAAAAAAAAAAGTGCACCAAATTGGGATAGAGGTGCTCAGTCTGGTCTGTGGATTTACCCAAGACTTGTAGTTAGGCTTCAAACTGCCTTCAACTTGAAGGTTGGGTTTCACTGGGACCCATCCCTGTCTGCCTAGGATTTGTCTACCTCCTGCCTGTGTTGCTATCAATAACCATCTTAGGAGATGATGTGTGAGTGGTTTCTCATTGAGGTTTTAATTTGCGTTTCTGTAATGACTAAAGATGTTGAAGATTTTCATGTTCTTATTAAGCATTTGTTTGTCTTGTATGGAAAAATGTCTATACAAGTCCTTTGCCTAATATTCATTGGGTTTTTTTGTCATTTTGTTCTTGACCTGTAAGAGTACTTCATTCAATATATTAAGCTCTCAAAAAATATACAATGTATAAATATTTTAAATCCTTAATAGGTTTTATTTTCACTTTCTTGATAATTTTATTTGATGCACAAAAGTTTTCAATTTTCATGAATCTTAATTCATCTATTTTCACTAATGTTGCTTGTTTTTTGGTGATATATCAACAAATCCGTTGTTTTATCCAGGGACGTAAAGTTTTATGCCTAGGTTTTCTTCTGAGGGTTTTATTGGTTTAGCTCATACATTTGTTGATTTTTGTAAAAGCTGTAAAGTGGGGTTCAACTTAAATCTTTTGCTTGTGGAAATCCAGTTATCTTGGTATTATTTGTTGAGGATAGTTCTCCTTCTCACTGGGAAACATAACTATCTTTTAAAAAAAAATCAATTGTCCGTATATGTGAGGGTTTATTTCAAGACTTTTAATTCTAATGAGTTAATATATTGTTTCTAATCTTTGTGCCAGTTTCACACTGCTTTGATTACTGTTGCTCTGTAAAAAGTTTTGAAGTTGAGAAATATGAATCCTCCTTTGTTTTCTTTTTCAAAATTGTTGTGGGTTTTTGAAGTTTTTTGCAGTTCCGTATGAATTCGGGGACAAGCTTTTTCATTCAGGCCTAAATGGCTGTTAAATTTTTGATAGAGAGTGCATGAGGCCAGAGCTTACTTAGGGTGGTATTAACACAAAAATATTGTCTTCCTACCAATGAACATAAAATATCTTTCCATTTAATTGAGTGTTTTACTTTGTGCAATATTTCGTACTCGTCAGTGGTATCAGAATAACGTTGGACTCATGGAATGAGTTAGGTTGTGTTTTCTCTTCTATTTTGTGTAAGCGTTTCAGGAATATTAGTGTTACTTTAAAAATGTTTAATAAAGGTCACAGTAAAATCTTTTGATCCTGGACTTTATTGGGAGGTTTTCAATAACTGACTCAATCTCTTATTATAGATCTGTTGTTCTCTATTTATTCTGAGTCAGTTTGGACAATTTGTGTGCTTATAAGATAGTTTCTATTTCATCTAGATTATCCATTTTTTGATATACAATTATTCATAATATATTCTTATAATCCTTTTTATTTTATAAAGTCAATAACTGTACCCCACTTTCATTTCTGATTTTAGTTATTTTTGTCTTTTCTGATTTGTCAGTCTAGCTAAAGGCTTGTTAATTATTTAAAAAGTATTTTCAAAGAACCAACTTTGGTTTCTTTTATTGTATTTATGTTCTTTCTTTTTATAACCACTGTATTCTTATTTTTGTTTGTTTATTTGTTTTTTGGCCACTTTGGGGTATAATTTTCTGTTTGTTTCTGGTGGCTCAAGGTATAAAGTTTGGTGATTAATTTAAACTTTTTCTTCTTTTTTAATGTAATTATTTGTATTCATAAATTTTCCTCTGGGCACTGCCTTCTCTACATTTATTAAATTTTGGCATGTTGCATTTTTTGTTTTTATTCATCTTATTTTCTAATTCCCATCATTATTTCTTTTTTGACATATTGGTTGTTTTAGAGAGTTGTTCATTTCCATGTATTTGTTAATATTCAAGTTTTCCTTCTGTTATTGTTTTCCTCTTTCATTTTCTTATAGTCAGAAAAGATACTTGTAGGATTTCAGTCTTTTTATTAATAAGTTTATTGAGACTTGTTTGGTGTCTAACATATGATCTATTCTGGAAACATATGTTCTATCCTAGGGAATGTTTGTGTATTAAAATATCTTAAAGAACTTCAATCTCATAGAAGGGGAGTAGAAATGTGGTTGAAAGAAAATTGTGTGGGTAGTGGGATAGAAAGGGAGAGATGTTCATCAAAGAATAAAAGTTTCCCGTGAGGAGGAATAAGCTTGAAGAGCATTGTGATTATATTTAATAATATACATTGTAAACTTGAAAACTTCTCAGATAGTAGACCTTAAACATTTTTAATACAAAACGTGATAAATATGTGAAGTGATCGATAGGTTAATTAGCTTGATTTAATCATTTCAGAGTGTATGTATATATCAAAACATCATAAATATGTACATTTTTCTTTGGCAATTACACTGCAATAAAGCTGAAAAATAGTCATATTGTCTTAATGAATTGGCATTATTTTCAGCATGTCTTTCTATGTGTTTTGCAACAGTTTTTGACTTAAAGTCTTTTATGTCTGATAACAGTAGAGTGACCTCAAACTCTTACTTTGTTACCATGTGCATGGGATGTCTTTTCCTATCCATTCACTTGCAATCTATATATGTCTTTAGATTTGAAATGAGTCTTGTAGATAGGACACAGTGTAATCATATTTGTTTTTCATTTTTCATTTAGGCAATTTCTCCCTTTTGATTAGAGTTCAAATTATTTGCATTTAGAATAATTACTGATAATGAAAGACAAAACTTCAATTTTGCTTTGCTTTCCATATGTCTTTTACCTTTTTGTCAACTATTTCCTCCTTCCCTCCATTATTGTCTTTCTTTTGTTTAGTTGATTTTGTGTAGAAACCATTTTAATTCTATTCTCATTTCCACACACACACACACACACACACACACACATTAAATGTAAATTGGTGGAATGGGTTAAAATCATTATATTTACATATATAATTATATATCATATATAACATATATATTACATACAAATTAGTTTATATAAATCAGTATATATAAAAGTATATATAGAAAATAAAGTATATATTACAAAGTATATATTACCTATATAATAAAGTGTGTGTGTGTGTATACACACACACATACTTTTTAAAGCAACTTTAGGTTTACAGAAAATTTCAGTGGAGAATACAGAGTTCCCTTATACCATCTCACTCCCAGCCAGTTTCCTCTATTAACATCTTGCATCACTGTGGTGCTTTTTTTTAACCATTGATGCACCAATACTGATATGTTATTATTAACTAAAGTCTACGGTTCACATCCTCAAATGCTTGTCATCACACGAAGAGGTGTTCTGTGTATAGACTGGAAGGTAGTAAATGTGTGTGAAAGAAGTGAAAGTGAAAAAATAAAGAAGCCAACACATAATGCACACCTACTAAGCTCAGAATACTGGTAAAGATATTTTCTTATTGTCAGGAAATATCAAAATAGAAGTTGTAAGTAAGAGAGATATTTGTTCATGAAGACAAATCTCCAGTTAATCTTACATCTGGGGATGAAGAACTTTTGGCCTTTGTGGTACTTTTAAAGTTAAGAGTAGATTCTAATTATGTGAGGTCTCAAAGAGAACTCCATTTGGAGAGATTGCTATAATTTAATTACACCATATATTTCATAATGTATAGTTATCAACTAAAAGATATAAAATAATTATTATGTTTATGAATTGAAGTTCAAGAAAACAATATTAATTGTATTATTGAATTATAGTTTTTATCTTTATAGGCATACTTTACAGATACTGATATAGCCAAAAATATTTATGCACATTTACTCTTATAAAAGTTAGTCTTGGTAAACAAATATATCATATCAAGGGTGTTAAAGTAAGATCACCAGGGAAAAAATTAAAGAGAGAGAGAGAAAGAAAGAAAGAAATTTATTGGCTTATAAAAGAAGGGATACTGGGAAAGTGAAACATACTTTGTGGCAGACAGATGTGGTTTTATGTATTATAGACTCCTATTTACTCATTTATAAGCTAAAATATCACTTCGTTGCCATTCTAGAAAGGCACCCTTGTGTTCTGGAGAGGAATGATAATTTTTCTCTTTTTCAATGTTTGCAATTCTTTATCAATTTTATTATGGAATTTTACAAGGGCTATGTTAAGTATTAGTGGCATCCATTGGCTGTTCTCACTTCCTTAGCAACTTGCCCCTTGAGTTCCTATTGTCCTAGTAGTAAGTTCTAGCACTTACAGAAATGTAGCTTTACTGCCTTTTCTTTGTACATTCAACACTAAACTGATCATGGCATTTTCTGTTTCCTCCATGGTCTCCAAACCAGGGTCCATGTTTTCTCTACCACTTCATTTTGATCCCAGACAATTTTATCTCCTGAACTCAGAAATTTTTTGCTGTTTTACCCAGAGCAGAGTTTTCTATTGTGGCTTTGCTCTTCTGGAGCCATTCCACTTCCATGAAAATAAATGTATATTAATCTGTCTTTTAATTTTCATACATTTCATTTGTCTGTTTGGTATTATTAACTGAAACTGCAGAAAGAAGTGCTGAGAAAGTTATATTTGGGATCAACAGCATTTCATTACAATCTGATTTTTCATCGTAACTTAAAAAGGGAAATTGAACAAGGTCTTTGAGCCTCAATAAATTGGCCTGCAAAGTGGGGATAATACAAGCTGTGATGATTAAAGATGATACTGTATTGTCTTTCTCTTATTTAGAAAGCTTCCCCTTACCTTCCTGGCAAGATTCTTCTCATTAGCTAGGTCCCAGTTGACTTCCCACTTTATTTGTAAAATATTTCTCTTTACTCGAAGCAGAATTAATTGCTGCTGCTTCTGTGCTCCCACAGCACCTATTCATAAGCACTTATCACATTTTTAGCCACATTCCAGATTGCCCTTAGCCAGCAACAATTTGTGAACATTTTTTTAAGGCCAGCAATGGAACCAATTTATCTTTAAAAACTTAGAACTTTTCACTTTACCTATCATAGAAATAAAAAGACATTCACTGAATTTCGATTGAATTGTCTCCTCTGCAGAAAATCCAAATACTTGGTCATTTTATGTTCAGAAAGTCGTTTGCACCTCTTCAGATCAGAGATAAGGAGTAAAGTGACCTCAGTAATCAAGCCAATAGGCCACCCTGCCATGTCTGCTCTCTCAGTGCACACTTCCCAAGTTAACCAGAATATTAAGGCTAGTTTTTCAGGGAAGGTGCCCTCTATATTTGACAGTAGTAGAGACACATGGAGGGTATTTATACTTCTTCAATTTTGTATTTTGTACATTCTGAAGACAATTTATTTTCTTAATTCACTTCATTATTTCAGACAGTCAGGTTCTAATATAAATGATTATCAACAGCTATCTTTTTTTATTCATGTTCCATCTGTGTGCACAATTCATTCACAAAATAATCCTGAATACTTTTCAAGCAACAAACTATTTCTAAGAAAAGTCCCATTTCCATAAATGGACATACATTCATTTAAAAAACATTTCATTAATTGTACTTCTCAAAAGACAGTATTTTGCAGGCAGTGGCTTTAATTTTGGGGAACTGAATGTTTAGATCATGCAAAGAGCATAATGAGTGAGGTTGCGTGGCATGATATAATAAAAATGTTGAATGATATATGTTAGATTCATTCGCTTAGTGAAACCCTTTGTCTTGGAAGAAAATATGGGGTGAAGATGATAGAAAATTTTCGTTTTTGCAAAATAAGTGAAAATTAGCCAGGGTTTTTGAAAAATTGCTTTTGGGGTCTTAGTCAAAGTCTTTTAACATATGAAAACAACAAGGAGGAAAATATGTAAATTTAATGTGTATGTTCAGTTTTCCTGAAAAATTCAGTTTTGAAAAAGTCTACTAAAATATAACAACCAAAAGAGACTAGATCTTGTTCAAGGCAGATTGATGGCTGTTGCATTGCTTTTTGCTTGTGTCAGCTAACCCTGGCAAAAAGAATCCTTTTGCTATTGGGGTGAAACCTGTAAACTTGGATGTTTTCTTCCTTGCTCTAAAAATCTTGTTTATACCTTGTGTCTTTTTCCATTCATCACAGCTATATTTAAATGTGGGTAAAAGTTTGGAATGTTTGAATTTTATTATACCAAGGACATTTATGTTTAACCTGACTGTGTAATTAATAATTAATTGTAATTAACAAATATTCTTCTTTGTCCATGTATAGAAAATACTTGTTAATTTGAAAAACACACCTTTTTGATTTGACATTTCTCTGCTTTTAAATTAAAACAAAACATAAAAGAACTAATTTTCATAGAACATGTTAAAAACTAATACCACTAATTTTCATTTGTAGTTTACATAAATAATCTTTATACATTACATGCAAACTACTTGCCTATGTACATAAAAGCACTAGGCATTATTCTATATTCTATGTTGTATATATCATTATGCTGATATATGAAATATGTACATAAGATCTACAGTATACTACATGCAGGGGCATGGGCTTCAAAATTGTATGATTAGATAATGTAAAAATATTCAAACAGCTACAATGTAAGCTTGATTTAAAAAGCTCTGTCATTTATGTTGCGTTTACTATATATTTAAGTTGGACTGTTATATTTAATAAATTAGAAGCATTTTCCTTTTATTGATGAGTAGTTGTGTGTGTGTGTGTGTGTGTGTGTGTTTGTGTGTGTTTTGTTTTGGAGATTTAGTCTGACTGTGTGGCCCAGGCTGGAGTGAAGTGGTACGATCTCCACTCACTGCAACCTCTGCCTCCCAGGTTTGAGTGATTCTCCTGCCTCAGCCTCCCAAGTAGCTAGGATTATAGGTGCGTGCCATCATACCTGGCTAATTTTTGTATTTTTAGTAGAGACAGGGTTTCACCTTGTTAGCCAGGATGGTCTTGATCTCGTGACCTCGTGATCTGCCTGCCTCAGCCTCCGAAAGTGCTGGGATTACAGGCATGAGCCACCGCACCCGGACGAGTTCTCTTTTTCTCATCATTACCAGCATTTGATATCTTTTGTCTTTTTGATAATAGCCATTCTAAGCAGGGTGTGGTGATATCTCATTTTGATTTTCATTTCCCTGATGATCAGTGCTGTTGAGCATTTTGTATATATATGGGCTAACAAAAGGCATGATTAGGGCTAACAAAGGGATTATTATATACTATATATATAGCAATACGTATTGTATACACTATATATATACACACACACTGTATATATGTATATATAGTGTGTGTGTGTGTGTATGAATCTCTTTTTTAGCCCTAATTCCAAAGGACAGTTACACTTTGTTGCCTAGTACAATTGATGATGACTTCAAGTTATTTATCTATACTAGCTCTGCCAAATTGAGGCTTAATGTTCTCCTGACTTCATGGCTAATTTGATTGTTATGATAAATCAATAGGTACATGAAAATCCAAAATCCAAAGCTTAAAGCACCATCAGTGCTCTTTGCATCAAGACTCTTTTTTTTTTTTTTTTTTTTTTTTTTTTGATATAGGGTCATGCTCTGTCCCCCATGCGGGCCATGCTGGAGTGCAGTGGTGCAATCATGGCTCACTGCAGCCTCGACCTCCAGGCTTAAGTGATCCTCTTACCTCAGCCTCTCTCGAGGAGATGGGACTACAGGTATGCGCCACCATGCCCAGCTAATTTTTGTATTTTTTGTAGAGATGGGGTTTCACCATGTTGGCCAGGGTGATCTTGAATTCCTGGGCACAAGCGATCCACCCACATCGACCTCCCAAACTGCTGGGATTACAGGCATAAGACACCACAGCTGGTTGAGGACTCTTTCCAAATGATTCATTGTAGATATCACACTTTTGGAGACACACTTCTCCACTTCAAGCATCTCCCACATGTGATCTGTTGTCTTGCATATAAACAGAAAGAGATATGCTAGACAGAAAAACTGTAGTATGGTGACCTCAAAAAATATATACTATAGATCTAGGTGGATAGATATACATATAGATATAGATAAATAAAAGGCACCTCAGATTTGGAGTTATAAAAACTGTAAGACTGGGATCAGCGAAACGTAATGTAGGGTATCAGAAGAGGCAACCCTTTACCACTCTTTAGCATGTTAGACTTGATTTTTCACATGTAAGACAGAATTTAGCAATATCAGTTTTCAATCGTAAATTCAATTTTAATTATAGTGGTTAAGTAAGGAAATTTACCCCCAGATTCGAATAGAAGTTTGTCTCCTAATCTCTTCGTTTTTATTGTTGCAAGATTAATTTAAAATAATCAATAAAATCCCTATTTATTGATGTGCCATACATGTTAGGCACTGTTTCAAAAAAGTTTTACATAGTATTTGATTTGTTCTTCACAATGCCTAATGTAGTGGATATTTACTTATCTGCTTTGTTTGTTTGTTTGTTTGTTTTGTTTTGTTTGAGACGGAGTCTCGCTCTGTCGCCCTGGCTAGAGATTTCGCTCTCCGGCGATCTCGGCTCACCGCAAGCTCCGCCTGCCGGGTTCATGCCTTTCTCCTGCCTCAGCCTCCCGAGTAGCTGGGACTACAGGTGCCCACCACCACGCCCCGCTATTTTTTTTTTTTTTTTGTCTTTTTAGTAGAGACAGGGTTTCACCGTGTTAGACAGGATGGTCTCTGCCTCCTGACCTCGTGATCCGCCCACCTTGGCCTCCCAAAGTGCTGGGATTACAGGTGTGAGCCACTGCACCCAGCCATTTATCTGCATTTTTAAAAAAGACAAACCCAGTATTAGAAAAATAAACTTACCTACGATCTTACAAATGATAATTGCGAGGAATTAAAACCGAACATTGTTCAACTTCATGTATGTGATCCCTGTACTCTTAGGAGTCCTTTATTTTGTTGTATGCTTTTATATTCTCTTTTCTGAGACTTCTGTGGTTGTTCTAGTGAAAAACAAATTGATAGGGTGTGTCATGAACTTCTGATTAGATGTCCTCTTGAATCTGAAGAAAATTTGCTAAAGTAAACTTCTGAGATTCTAAATTTTTATTTATTCAACTTATCTGCTAGAAAGATGAGTAATGACCAGTCTTTTGCATTTTATTGATTAAACCACATATATAAATAGATTGACAGATAAAATCCAAATATTAGTGATGAATATAAAAACCAAATTACAGTCCATTATTTGACCAAGAAGTGAAACTTTGAAGACAAATAAGTATATAACGGTAAGTGATAACATTTGAAATTTTAAAAAAAAGGTGTCCCTTAAAACAAATATAAATGAGGAAACTTCTTAAGTGTGAAAAACCAGTGTAAAGAAAGCTTTCTATGGCTAGGAGCTATAAATAATAAAAGCAAAATGTAGTAACTAATGCAAAAATTGTACAAAAGGATTATATTTTAAAAAGATAATATTTTAGTAACTATATATAATAATTTTGAAATTCAATATTTCACTAATGTTTATTTTTAACATATTGTATCATGGACTTAGCAGTTTAGGTAGAAAGCTCTGTGAAAGTAAAAGTTATCCAGAGGCTATAAAAGAGCTTTCAAAATTCAGGGACATTTTCATAAGCCACCTCAAAAGCAAACTGTCAATGGGATTGAACAGCAATATTTACCTACTCAGAAATATTTTCTTTCTAAATGTAAAGAGTAGTGAACATATCATTCAGTACAACTACTTGCTTGAAATTGTTGTAATTACGATTTCTGTAACACAGCATTAAAACATAGATTTAAGAAATCAGTATTTGCAGGTGCCAGACTCCAAGAAGCATTTTCTTGGAATACTGAATACATTAAAGTCACAAAATTGACAGCCTGGATAACTTTTATAACTAGAATGTCAGCATCCTTTTGCATTTTTAAAACATGTGAGGGATGGAATTCATTTTCTTACTTAGATTCCAGCTGTGGGAGGCCCATGGGAGCTTCTGAATTCTCTGCTCCTCAGAAATATGCTGAGTTCCATCACTGGAAGAATTAGAAGTTCCAGCTTTCCTGAGGGTGTCCTATTTATAGCAGAAGCAAAAGGCTTTGTCTTTTGTTTCTTTGTAATTTGAAAAAAAAAATAGTACTTTAAGTATATTATATTGTAATCTCCAAAAGGATTCCAGATTTACTTGTAGAATGACCAACACACCCATACGTAGCTATTGCAAAGTGTCCTTTAAAATACTGATAACTACAGCACGATGAAAACACAATCCTACCAAGAAATTCAAACTGATAGTCAACCTACAAAAAGTGTGTGAGGGGCTGTGGAGGTAATAGGCTATTAATAATGCTAATGGAGTTATATTATGTGAAATTGTTTTCACCTCAAGCCCAATTTACACCTTGATATATAAAATAGATCCCACATAGGAAAGAAAGCCCCTCCTGCACTATAGGTACCTCAGTTTAGAAACTGCATTGAGATAATGGGACAGCTATCCTGTGCTGCACTGGATGTTTCTTTTAGAGGTGAAGTCCAATCATCCCATTCACCCTCAACCCTTAAACTTTATAAACTACTCAAATACAGCAACTTCCAGAGAAGAAAAATGAAGAAAGAAGGAGACTGGAAGAATGAGTAAGTTTCATATGTCACATTTTTCTATGGGATGGTTTCACCATAAGTAAATTGTTCTATGCAGAAGCAACTACAGCAAAAGTTCTCCTCCTTGTCATTTATGGTGGAATCTTTACCTTTTATTTTTACACTAGTATAGTGTATTATAGAGCCAAGTTTTAAACTTAGAAGGAACAGTTTAGTGCAGTAGTCTTGTATTGAAAAACTTTCTGAGAAGTTAAAAAATTAGGCTAAGAACCATGCCCATCAACCTGACCCCCAACTTAAATTTGAAGCAAGAATTCTGTCATCATCTAGTGGACAATAAACTTTAAATTTTAGAAAATATAGATTGGGAGGATATTTATGTATACATAATTTTTTGTAATAAAATTTTTTAATTAAAAAATTTAAATTTAAATTTAAAAAATTAAATGGAATTTAAATTTAAAAAATTTATGTTCTCATATTCCTTCAGTGCTGGTTTAAACATTGTTAGACTGCTTTCATATGTCTTAAACTTCAGGCCAACTCTTTGTGCACTTTCTCTTTACTTAACCATGGCTTAATTGGGTATAGGTAGAGAGCTTACTTATAGTCCACTGCCACAAAATAAATTTTGCCACTTCGTTAATTTAATGTCAAATGTGATGAAAATGAAGCAGTAGAAACCAAAATATATTTATTAAGTCATTTTCAATTGACAAACAATAGTTGTGTATATTTATGGGGTATAAAATTTTGACCTATGTATTCATTGTCCAAAGAGTTAATAAAGCTAATTAACATATTCCTCACCTCATCAACCTATTATTTTTTTGTGTGGTGAAGGCATTGAAAACTATTCTTTTGTAATTTTGAAATATACAATACTTTATTGTTAAATTTGGTTATGATGCAGTGCAAAGGATCACCCTTTGTCCTCCAGCTTAACTGAAACTTTATTAAAAGGAAATCTTTAGAGAAATAAAATTTGACAGAGTTTAATTGAGCAAAGTATGATTTGTGAATCGAGCAGACCAGAACCAGTGGAGGCTCAAAGCCACTCTGTACTGCCGTGTGGTCCAAGAGGATTTATGGACAGAAAGAGGAAAGAGACGTACAGTAAATACAAGTGAGTTAGAGAAACAGCCGGAATGGTTACAGCATGGCATTTGCTTTATTTAAATATGGTTTGAACAGCTGGCTGCTTTTGATTGGCTGAAACTTGGTAATAGGTACAAGAGTAAGTTACAATCTGTTTATATATCCAATTAGGCTACAGTTCACTATGTACAGAGAAACTTTAGGTCAAATTTAAAATACCTACGGAAGCAACTTTAGGCTAAATGTAATTTAACACCTTTGATCAGCATTCCCCCTTTTCCCATCTCTCTGCCTCCCTTTCAGCCTCTGGTGGTCACCTTTCTACTCTTCGTTTCCATGAAATGGACTTTTCCATTTGGTTTTGTCCAGAAGTCTGTGGTGTCAATATTATAGTTCAATTTTGGTGCTAATATAGGATTAAAGCAAATAATCTTACAAACAGTTTGGCACATAGAAAAACTTTGTAATATATTGGCTTTGGTTATTAATACTACTTGTCACAGTGTGGAAGTATTTGACACTTGGTGGGATCACACTTGATGGTAGGTATGAGCATATTTAAATTCTGATGAACTCAAGTAATCTAAGTCAGCCTCTTCAAATCTCTTCCAACGCTAATTCTCATTCACTATCTATTATGTTGTCTGGTTTATTTTCTTCATAGAACATATTACCATCTGGTAATATGTTTTACCATCTGGCAATATATATTTTCTGGTTGAACAGTAAAAAAATTAAGTATAGGTAATAATAAATGCATCCTTACAATGTATCAGTCCTTGCACATTACTCTTTTAAGTCTCATTCTCATCCTACAAATAAAGGCAGGAAAATTTGTATATTTTAGAGGTTATTGTGGTATATTCATATGTTAAGTAATCACTTTAAGATCACATGATTATCAGATGAAAAGGTAAGAATTTAAATCCAAGTTTTTCTTATATGGTAGCTCTCACTATGTTATTCTGCTTTAAATAATATATTTAACATTTTATATTATTCTACTAGTTATATTTTAATTTATTACTTTAGTCCTACTATTGCAATTTTCTGACATTTTCCCACACAAAAAAGAAAAAAAGATAACAAGTTTATGATCTTATGTAAAGCCAGTATTTATTTTCAATCTTTCATGAAAAAAATACGCTTTTCCTTTTTTGCAAGATGATTGAAATACCCAAGATAGATCTTTCTTATGAAAAAGAGTTGACATTAAACTATTAGAGCAATAAAGCAGAATAACCAGAGAGACTTTAACACTGTGAAAAGCAGCTGCAAAATTGTTTTGCTATAACTGGAGTCTCAAAGGGCTCTGAGTGATAGTTACAACACAAAATAACTGAAACATGGGAAGAAACAAACTATAAACTATTAGAAATGCAAATTACTTTTATTGCAAAAGTAATATATATTTACTGAGGAAAATTTAAATAACCTTATCCAAAATAGAACAAGAAGAAAAATCTAAAACTCACATGTAATCTCACCAATTAAGAGATGGTGATTGTAAATATTTGGCTATAACATTTCAAAATCTTTCTATATTTACATTTATACAAATGGGTTTATATTATACATAATTTTTAGCGTTTTTTCACTTAACAATAGGCTGCAAAGATCTATTCATCACAATCACTTAGTTATCTGTATTATTATACTATTAACTGTGTTTTCATTGTTGAACTCAGGAGAGCTTTTTAGTTGTGTTACTAATTTAAATATGCATGTGAATCAACATTCTTGCAGGTGAAAACATGAGCAGACTCTTGTCACTCCTGTATGATAAATTCCTAAATGTGAAGTTACTTTACCAAAAGGGACAAACACACACACATATATACATAAATAATACTCATTTGTATTCATTCATTCATTCAATTTGTGCATCCATAGGTTGCTAGTAAACATGGTGATTTTCACCCATATGAATGTGGGTGACAGTTTCAACATCTCTACCATTATTAACTACTCAGACGTCTAAATTATATGTATTAACTAATTATTTTAAAATGCGTCCAGCTTTTCTCATGTGATTAGTTTTTTCGTAGGGTATTTTTCTTTCCTCATAATTTTTACATGCTCTCAATTCATTGAGGATTTAATTTTTTTCTCTACAATATGGTTCAGATAAACATTTCTGCATCAACCTTTATCATTTAAAGTTGAAGGGTAAATAATAATAGTTACTAAATAGGGTACAACAGGATGGTTTGCAATCAGAAAATCATTAATAAAATATAATATATTGAACATCAAAGGAATTATATGAATGATAATCTCAGGTGATATTAAGTTTCTTTTTAGAAATTATCTTCAACTCCATCTGTCTTCTCTTCCAATTTTGCTGTTAATAAAATAACTATTCCAATCCCTCAATCTGAGCTCTAGATGCCTTCTCTTTTTACTTTCTCATGAACTTTGCTCATTCATTTTATTTCTACTCTCCTATCCTGTGATTACAATTTATCCATATCTATCGACATTAGTATTATATTCACATCAAGTTCTAGGAAAGGCAAAGCTAATCTACAGTGAAGAAAAATACGCACACTGGTTGCAGGATTTTGGGAGAGGTTTGGTCTATAAATCGACTCAAAAATGACATGAGGGAACTAGCAGTACAGCTAAAATCCCATGGGTGATCTTTCAGGCCTGACCACAGGCAATCACAAAGGCTTGGCCTGGCAGGCCTCATGGAGCAAAGCTATATACCTCACATCGAATTTAGCATACAGCGAATGCATTGCAGCAAAAACTCAGACCCATATGGTCAGCTGTGCCCTGACAAATATCTGCATTCTTATCCCACGTGCCTTCATTTGGAGGTCCCGTTGTCTGAGGCCTTCCTCAGGCACCTCTGCAAACACTTCCTTATGGGGGTAGAAGAGGGGAGGGGGATCTTGAGGACCCTTCTCTCCACTCTGACTTAGTACTCCACATATTTTTATTCCTAGCTCTTCTGTCTAGCCCTCTCCAGACCCCAGGTACAAAAAACTGCAGAAGACTTTTAGAAAATACACTGCAACTAATGCGATGGAAATAAACTGCCACAAAACACACACACACACACAGAAACTGAGATGCTGCTAACACTAACGGGAAACACACAGGGAAGGCATGGTCCGCTCCCCTTCTCCTCCAGCTTCCCAGTTTCCCTTCTGGTCTCTCTTGGAAGAATGTGAGCAGTTGGTGATGTTGAAGTGTGATTTGCAAAGTTCCAAGCCCATCGTTGCCAAACAGAGTGGAAAGTAGAGGGATTGGAGCTGAAAGACAATTATTTAATAAAGGGCATTCAACTATTACCATAACACCTATCACCTCAAGTCTCAATGTCCTCATCTTAAATGCATATGTGTATATACATATATGTATGTGTGTGTGTATAATGATTAATATATACACATATTTATATGTGTCCAAATACACACAGATGTAAATACACATGTATGCCCTATATCAGGTCAATAAGATTATTTGATACTAAATGTGGAGAAAAAAATTCTCAGGTCACTCTAACCAAGAGAAGAATGTGATTTCTAATATTTATAATAGAATATTGTTATTGGAATCACTGCAGTTTTTGCTTTTACATAATTAAATTTTGTTTTAGGTTTTAATTTTTTTAACAAAGGAATTATTTCAAATTTGTATTGTATTTGTACTATAAAAGAATGGTAACCATAAGATATAAATTGACAATGAAACATATGAATTATGGTCTGATCACACATAATATTCAAATTTGCAACTATCTAGGAAAATCTTGAAGTTTATTATTGTAAAGATATGTTTTGAGCTATGCATTTCTCTTTATTTTATGGAAAATAAGGACCATTCAAATAGTATGTAGGAAGCATTGGTAATCAATCCAGTGGGTGCCGCCCAGAATGCTTCTGAAAATTTGCTGATTTCTGTGTGTGTGTGTGTGTGTGTGTGTGTTAATCTAATGCCTATAACAGTATCTGGAATAGTAGGTTCACAATGAATATTTCTTAAATGCATACATGAGAAATATTGTATACATACATTTGTATATTAAAAGTGCAATGCAACAATTTAAAGACTAAAAGAAAAAAATAGAAGTGCATTGCAGAACCTTTTCTTTAGGGTCTAAAAGGAATTTGGACCCTTTGGTGGACTTAATCTCGAGCCTTACATCTTTCAGCAGATAGCCTATTAGGGCCATTTATCATGCTTGATATGTGCACTTTATTTTGCTTACTTTGTTGTAATAGATTACATTTATTGTCATTTGTGGGGTATTTGTACCCCTTTAATAAAATACATGAGTTTTTCAGGGTAATTGTTTCATCTGGTAGTCTTCTTTTTGTCTCCTTTATAGCTTTCCTTTTTCTTAACTTGCTCCTTTTTAGTCGCTTCAAGCAATTTTTCTCATGCCTAAATTCAAGGCAAGTGTGATAGAAATTATGTAGCTCCTTATACTGTCAAAGGAGTTTAATATAGCTTAACTGTGTATAGAAGTTAGGACTAGCCATTATTCCATGTAATAATTCAGAAACTGAAGGGAAGAAAATTATGTGATTTTAACTTTTTTAACAAATGTGAAAGAGTTCAGTTTTAAAATTTCACGGTAGTGAATTTTGTATTTGTTACATGCATAGAGGGAAGACATCTATATTTATAACTAAATCATTCAGATAGAAAAAGAATCCCACTGACTGTATATTCTTACAATTGTGTCTTCCTTTCTGCCTATTTCCTCTTCAAGTTTGGCTCCAGGAACCAAAGTGACTTGTTCTTGTTGCAGCTTGGGTTTGATGACTTTGGTTAGTACCACTACCTTCCCCTTCCCTCCTTATCTCCCTTCATTTTGGAAATAAATTTCTGCATATGTTGAGGGAAAAAAGTGCATTGCAGCAAATAGAAACAATAAATATCCTTCCGATTTCTAAGGCTGAAAGACTTCTACATCTGCTAACGTTAAGTGGGCAGTGACTAAATGCCAGTCATTGGGCAAAGTACCTATGTACATTTTTCATTAAACTTGTGAAGATCACATGAGCAGGTGGTACAGAGACAGCATTCAAATGTAGATATATTTGCCTCCAAAGATATAGTTCTTTATCATTTATTCTACAATACTTCAGCAATTTGTCACCTTAGCACACGCTAAACTTGGAACTATGGTATTTAGTCACTAATTTATATGAAGGAATTTTGTTTTTAATTTTGGCACCTTATAATAACGTATGCTGAGCATAAAAGTAGTAAGTGGTTGAGATCCCAAATAGATACATATTAGAGGTCAACAGTGCAGAACATTTCTTCCATAACCCTTCAAAACTATGGCCTTTTGAAAAGTGATATTTTAAAAGACCTAATTCTGGCATGATAGAACATTCATTATGGAAAAGGCATACTCTTGTTTGTTGGTTTCAAATCAAATTACCTATCTAAAACCAAATACAGGTATCAGTCAGGATACTAAAGTAGGGAAAAGTGAAAATTATCTAAAAGACAGGCTTCTTCACTCTGGAAAGCAATTTGGAGATTTCTGAAAGAACTTAAAACAGAGCTACCATTAGACCCAGCAATCCCATTACTGGATATATATCCAAAAGAAAACAAATCATTCTATCAAAAAGATGTATGCACTCACATGTTCATCGCAGCACGACTCAAAACAGCAAAAACAAGGAACCATCCTGATGTCCATCAGTGGTGGACTGGATAGAGAAAATGTGGTACATATATGCCATGGAATATTATACAGCCATAAAAAATGAAATGATGTCCTTTGCAGCAGCATGGATGCAGCTAGAGGCCATGATCCTAAGCAAATTAATGTAGGAACAGAAAACCAAATATCACATCTTCTCACTTGTAAGTGAAAGCTAAACATTGGGTACTTATGGACATAAATATGGTGACAATCGAAACTGGGGACTACTGGGGGGAAGTGAAGGGAGAAACAGTTGAAAAACTATTGGGTATATGCTCAGAACCTTGGTTATGGGATTTTTCATATTCCAAACCTCAGCATCACACAATATACCCAGGTAACGAAAATACACATGTATCTCCTGAATCTAAAATAAAAGTTGAAAAAAAGATAGGCTTCTAAATAGCATTTTGCATATATTACAGTGTGATAAATGATATAACACAAGATTCTTTTGCTACACAGGACAGGAAATCTTCATTTTATGCTTCCTTCTTAACACAATGTAGTGAATTCACTAGGCCAAACACCAAATTCTTGCATCGAGCAGGCCAGAACAATGGATTTGTGGTTGTTGTGAAGAACCCTGACTAAAATTCTATTTTTATTCCACTTTAAAACATACAGGTATCAGACGCACTACCTCAGGAAGTACCGGGAAAAATATTATTTTTCGTGGCTTGCTTGCTACTTTCTCTCTCTCTCTCCCTCTCTCTCTCTCTCTCTCTATCTTTCTCTCTCATTGCCTGCTGTCTCTATCTCAACATATTTGTACATGTGCTCACACAAACACATACATACACACCTCAACTTTCTCGTGTATTGCAATTATGTATAGCATATAGTCTTACTCAGCTCAGGCTGCCATAACAAATCACCATAGATCAGGTGTCTTAAGCAAGAGGAATTTATTTTCTCACAGCTCTGGAGGCTAGAAGTTCAAGATCAAGGTGCTGGCATGGTTGGTTTCTGGTGAGGTCTTGCTTCCTTCCTTGTACACAGATGCCTTCTCACTGTGTCCTCACATGCAGAAAGAGAGAAAGGGGAGAAAGAGGGTGAAAGAGAGAGAGAGAAAGAGAGTGAGAGAGAGCAAGCATTCTGGTATCTTTTTTTTGTAAGGGTACTAATACCATCATTAAAACCATACCTTCGTGAGCTCATCTAAACCTAATTAACTCCCAATCGCCCCTCCAAATATGACCACATTGGCAAACAGGGCTCGAGCATGAATTTTAAGGGAGCACAATTCAGTCCATACCACATTTGATGCTCTATTTAAAATTGTTTATAAAAACAACTAATGTAACCTTCATTATACCTTTTATTTATCATTTTCCAATTCAAGTTAATCTTCCACAATTTTTTAACCTCCATTTAATAGAACTGAATTCATCTATGTCCTGTCCAGAATATCTAGCAGATACTTCACCTGGACTTCACTTAGAGTATACATTTTCAACATTACATATACTTTTAAAACATATATCTTATCTTTTTCTGTTTAGATATTCAATAGACAACAAGAGATGTTACCTAATTCTCTCATAAATCGCCAACTCTGGCTTTTTCTAATTTTATATATTCAGGGGAAATGTTGAAGAATCAGAATTAATTCCCAGAGGCATTTTCAAGTGTATAACATAGGTGAAATATCACAAAAAAAAAAAAAACAGAAGTTACTTTGTGAAGACTTTATGATTACTGCCTATGCGCCTCCTTCTTTATTTATCACTCTCCTCGAAGAATAGCTGAAATTAAAACAGTTAGTTTTATCACTACTTTTTGTATTATCTCGTTTACTTTATTTTAATACATAATGGCCATTATTTTAGTCTTGGTTTTGAACTTTAAATTTTATGCAGAAAGTTAGATATTCTTTTTTATCATTGAGTTTCATAGAGTAATGAGTTATATGTTATGCGAGTCTCACATGCTTTAAATGTGTTAAATATGTAAATACATATGTATGTGCATTAACACACGTATGTAACACACTAACACACACACATACACACACACAAAAACAATTCCAAGTCATTCATTTAATCTATCTATTTAATCTGTCTATTCATTTAACTATCTAGCTCCAAATAATTGGAGGCAAAACCCAGCATAATGTTACTATGCTCTAGTGTTCATCTATAACATAAGAAAGTGCTGTTTGATGTTACTGAACTTCAGAATTGCTCCCTTGAAAGTCTGATCATTTTATGGAATGCACGAAGAGGCACAACCTTATTCCACATGAGAAGGTTTATCTGAGACGTGGACATTATCAGTGCCGGTTCTCAACCCTCAGATTTGTTGTTTCAACAAGAGCTGTTCTCCATGCCACCAGGAAATGAACTTAACTTCATCTTGGTGTAGGTGTGTGAATGTGTGCTTTCCATTGAAACAATCAATTTCACAGCAAATCAACCTCTTAATGCCATACTATTCCACAAGTGTCTCTAAAGCACAGAACATTATGGCAAAACATGGCTTTGTTAGGCGCAGTTCAGAGCATACCAATGTGTTCATATTTATCTTATGACCATGACCTCAAGGTCATTCTAATCTCATGATCATGACAAAATAGGATAGAAGTACATCATATCTCTGAGAAATTTTCTGTTTACCTCAGCTTCCAGATTTTTTATTGTTTATATTAGGAGTTCTACTTTACCTTATGAATTTGCAGTCATCTTCAATAAGAAATGT